>NC_134834.1:67547310-68785209 GCF_004210375.1 Tachypleus tridentatus | reverse complement strand
CAGTGACAATAATTAAATCTTAATAATGCTGTACGTTAAGTAATATCACAAATAAGTATGTGTAAATCGCTTCAGTAATTTTATGGTTTTATTTATTATAACACTTGTTGTAAAAAAAACTGACCAAAAATATTTGGTGAAGTACTCATTTTTGAAACAAAATACATTGGGAATCCAAGCAGTAACTAGTGAGATTATGTTCAGTAATTATAACAGTAAATTTCAAATTTGATAGTGTTAAAAACTGGTTAACTGTATACTAAATTAATAATCCTTTTTAATGTATTTACTACTACACACAAATATAAACACATGCATTTATAATAGGCATAACCCTTTAACTATATCAACTAAGAATTATTCCATGAAACATATTTTCCCAATTCAAAATGTTCATTTCAAATCATAAAGAGTGATAATAATAAATATATAATATGGAATTAGCCTAAAATATGTTGTTTTTCTTAATCTAATGTCATACCTGACGAAAAAGAAACATTTGCAGGGCAAATGTTCAAAGCTGGACAGACAACACTGGGGTCAATATCTTGGGCTAAAATGACCATTACTGAACTTCCATACATGTCTACAAAAGATTTGCAGGTTTCACTTAATGCACCAGGCAAGAATTCACAAGCTCTATCAATCACTGACTTCACTGCCTCCTGGACAAATAACAAAAAAGAAACTCTGAACCTGATAAAAATTGTTTTATTTTTGTCTTAAAATAGAACTTGTTACATTTCAAGAAAGAAAACAAATATGACATTAACAGTAACATTTAAGTCCAAGTACACAGATGAATCAAACAAACTTGTGTACTATAAGCATTTCTACAATCTAGCAAAATTACTGTCAAACCAATTTTAAGCTCTTCACAACTAGCAGGTTTTTAAACAATAGCATGTTGCCTTTCACCTTTGAAATGTATAATGCATAGTGTCTAATTTTACATAATGTGGCACAATGTATGTAAACATAAAAACTCATGATGGTGCAACACAGTAGAATACCAGTAGTTTGGTATTATATGATATTTTAGTAGAAACAACAATATTACCAAGTGCATATTATTAATGGTATGAAACAAAAAGGCATGAAAAAAAAAACCACTTAAAATTTACCTGGTTCTTTGTATCATACAGTTCTGTCTGGATAAAATGAAGGATGTACTGACACATAGTACATTCTACTTCTCCAGTAGTATCTATAAAGTAAACATGTTTAACCTAAGTATGATTTTTCACACACACAAAAGAATTACTTATTTTCTACATTTAATAACCCTTGTGAAAATTACCTTTTAATCTAGAATAGTTGAATTTGTTCATAAAAATAGATTCCCTGTCAATGAAAGACTTTAAAAAACTTACTAAGAGGAACCATTAACAACCTCCATGTAAAAGTATGCAAACTAATATAAATCAGAACCAAAATAGTTTAATGTAAATTCCAAATTAATAAACATATTCCAATATCAAAAAGTGACTATAAATACTTAATTTTTTAAATCAGTATAACAGAAAACTAATGTACTTTTGTTGATTGAAGATTTTTTGGTCACTGCTGCTATTTAAAGTAGTTTTTCTATTGAAATATTATATTGTCTCCATATTTCTACTTGTACTTCAGTTTAAATTAATCTTAATAAAGTATTTTAACACTATCAACACTGGTATTACGCCAGACAATTAACTGTTTTGTTGTAGTACCAAATCAAAATTTATTAAAATTCATATTTCTACTTGTACTACAGTTTGTTTAAAAATATTAAAATACATTTCATAAATGGTACAATACTTTCAAGTAATAAATTTTGAAAAAAATATTCAAATACCTGATTTACACAAGTTCCCTTTTCTTATACATAAACTTTGAAATGTATATTTAATAGTGTTAAGTTTGAAAATTTGTTAGTATTTCCAAGTCCTTAAATCTTGTAAAAGTCATAAGATATGATACTTTCTAAAACAAATGACTGAACTCTGTAGAAGGATGAGACTGTTTTCAAGTCCACACTCTGCTATAAACTCTTGTTCATGAAGTCAGTGACATTCTGGTGTGTAACACAGTACACAAGTGAACCATACATCATTTCTCAGCTGTGTGTGTATACAACTACAATGGTACTGACACGGTTTGTTTGTTTTGGAATTAAACACAAAGCTACACAAAGGGTTATCTGTGCTCTGTTCCATCATGGGTACTGAAACCAGGTTTCAAGTGGTGTGAGTTTGCAAACATATCACTATGCCACTGGGAGGCTATTAGTAACATGGTATTGAGTCAATTAACATTTGGCTTTTCAAGCAAAGTATGAAAAATATAATACAACATAACTGATCTCTCACAAACCACCCAAACCATGTACTTTTGAATGTTTTATAAAAGTATTATATTCAATAACAAATCATGAAAAATCTTGGGTGACAAATTAAATCTCAAAATGTCCTCACATTCAGGGTGTAATTAAATATAACATTTGTTTCTATAAGAATAATAAAGGGCTGTTATTAGAACAACATTATTTAAAATGATACTAATAAGAAATTTAAAAGGTGACTGTCATTAATTAAACTTGACTAACTCTGCTTAGCCTAATAACTTGCATTTTGAACAAGGGTACATAAAAGTAAATTTTCAAAATTTCTTGTCTTTCCAACTTAAAAGGGCCTCCAAAATAAATGCAAGTGGAATGTTAAGATTTGTAATTTTGTTTTGAAATAAATTTTATAAACATATGATTCAATGAAGTAACAGAAATCCAAATTCTTAACTCTAATTTGATTTTTTACTCTGAATTGTAATTTGTTTTTTGTGGGATCTAACTTTCCACTTGTATAGATAAAAATTGTCAAATATGAAACGTGTGTACATTCTCTACACAATTTGTTACTCACTTCAGGATTACAGAGTTTAAAAACAGGAAATTTCAAATTTGACAGTATTGAAAACTGTAAAATTGACTGAAATGTTTTATTTTCAAATTAACAAAGCTAACAAAATTATATATTGTAAGAAAATTATAATATTTTTTTCTCTATTTATTTGCCATACAGCTCCCTTTCTTCCCCATATAGATTTTAAGTTTAAAAATGGTTTAGCTAGTATGATTAGAAGCCTCTCTCTTTCTCTCTCATCACATGCCTTCAAATAATTTAATTATACCATGGTTTTAGCTAATTTTACTGGTTCTCCCTGCACCTTATTTTTGTAAAAATAATTACTTTTTCAGTTCCATTTTGCTATACAAAATTTCATTCTGATAATCTAAAAACTATGCCTCCTTAAGCAGCAGATTAGGCACAAGCATAATCTTAAATGTACAAGATAAATTTTATGAATTAAATAGGGTAAAATAAATATTGATTTTTATTGAAAAATGTCTTAAAAGGATAATCATGATATTTATGTTAAACCTGTAGATATTTTGCTGCTTTTCAAAAAATTCACATTTTTTTTCTATTGAAATGAAGCAAAAACAAATTTCCTGTGCAAGGAAATAAACATGTTCCAGATACTAATTACAAACTCCAATAAGTGAACTAGTATAAAAACAAAAGAATTTGAATAGTCTGTAGGACTAACGTATATGTTTGAAACTCATCTGCAAACTTACAAAACTAGAATCTGGATTTCAATACCCATGGTAAGCAAAGCACATGTAGCTCATTGTGTAGTTTTGTGCTCAATTACAAAGAAAGTTGTCTTTCAGATAAATGATTGCAAGTATACTGCACACTAAACTGCATAACATATGGCTATAGTTTGTCTTGTATCCAATTTAATTTCATTATAATTCATGAATTTAAAGAGAAATCTAACAATCAAAAATTCTTGATGGTTGGTGCAACATTTGTGAGATATTACCTTTTATGAATTCGAGTGCAAAAACAGCATTATACTGGTAGCTGGCTTTAAACTCAGCTGCTATGAAACAATTTTGTTTAATATATCTGTTTTAGGAAAAAATTACAAGATACATTCTCTTACTAAATTTGTAAATGTTTGTATAATACTTTAATGCTTGCCTTAAAAGCAATGTTTTGGAAAAAAATAAGTACAAACTACAGTACTTACCTGGACACATCTTTAGCATTCCACACAGAGTACCTGGTTTTAACTCTCTAGCAATCATTGTTAAAATAAGTTCACTGTAAGTGTCAATGAACTTCTTGCATATTGTGCTTTCAGATTCAGGAAGTTCTGAACACAATTGGTCAAGAACTTTTCTAATTTCTTCCTAATTTAAGAAATTATATAAAAACCAATTATAAAATAAAGGATCAAATACTAACTTTATAAACCATTATACTTAATGTGTATCAAATTGTAATTACAAGGAGAGAAGGACTTAGAAAATTTAAATTCACTAAAATAGAAAAAATATAAATCTAGAATTAGCATCCCAATAACTCAAAATCTTCTTACAGTTACTGACAGTACAGTCTAGTAGAAAAACTATATATATAATCAACACAGATAATTTAAATATATGCATATCTTTACACAAACCAAAATAATGTTTTGCAATTATTTAGCAGTCACAGTAATTTTCAACCTTCATTCACCATGACACAAAGAAACAACTAGCAGCTATGTTAATAGTCTCACTTCACTGTGGAAAATATTTTCAAGTTTCAAACAAATTCAAATCTGAAAACAAAACTGAATTTTTTTAAGATGGTTTATTGTCAATTATCTGTTTTTAAAAGATAATTTTCAATTTTCAAAATAAAGTAAAAATAGTTTTGAAATCAAACTAGAGAAACTCAATTACACAAGCATTAGTAGGTGTGAAACTTTTTGTTCTTTATGAGAGATGACATCAACTTCTATACCTCAGTTGATTCTTCTGACAGCTGTTCTTCTAAGTAGCCAGTGATTACTTTGCATACTTCACATTCATTTTTGTCAAATCCAGAAACCAAATGTGAACTAATTTTATTCCCTATAAAAAAAACAAATTTGTATAATTATTTTAATAAGTTACAAGCATTGAAATTCACAATTACGACTAGTTAAAATTAGTTAAATTCACACAGAATCTGACAATTGCTACAACCAATTATAGAGCAAAATTTAATACATAGAATATTATAATAATAAGCAGTTGTAAACTTTGAAGTTAACCTTATTGACCCAGGTATTTTTTTACTGCTCATGACAAAGTTTAGTGTTGTACATTCAAATGTTTAAGTTACTTTTGGTTCATGTTATATCAATTAGAATAGCATAAAATCTTAGCTAATAATCCATATTTTAATAGTACACAAGTTTCAAGTTCTTAATTTTACAAGTGAGCATTTTACAAAATCCTGAATTTCACCTACTGCAACACAAATGACACAGTTTTACTAAGTATGTCATCATACCCATTTTATTCACCACCTTCCGAAAACGAAAGTATTGAAAACTGTAAAATTGACTGAAATGTTTTATTTTCAAATTATCAAAACTAACAATTAATGTTAGATTATTAATTAGTATAGGTATAAAGATGTTCCTTTATATTGTTTAATTTTGGTTTTAGTTACTGTATAAGTAGGGCTTCTTTGATTTTATGTTTGTTTATATTTGTTTCCCTACTTAATATCTGGGTGTTTTCTATGGTTACGTTGTGTTTATTAAAGAAATATTAACATTAAAGCTGTTTTTATATGAAAAGTTTTAGATATCTAATTTTATTAATAAACTTATATAAAAATTAAATACCAGGACAGAGTTTTAAAGCATCACAAACTGTGTTTGGATCAAGTTCTTGAACCAAAAGTGTAATGATAAGATCTGCATACTCTTTCACAAAATCATCACATTCTTTTGACAATGACTGTGGAAGTATAGAGCATACTTTCTCCAGGGCATTTTTTATTGCCTCCTGAAAAATTAAAACAATTTTTCTTTGCAGAATTCATTCATTGTAGCAAGTCATAGAAAAAAATTTAATAAAGTGAATATGAAGTAACTTGGATGCAATAAATATAAACTAATAGGTTAAAACATTTCTTGAAAATGTTTGAGTTGGTTGTGTTTATTTCTATAATTTAATAATAATAATATTTTTTACAGATATTCAAGACAGCACATTGCCAATATATTATTATATTTCTATAATTTAATAATAATAATATATTGGCAATGTGCTGTCTTGAATATCTTTAAAAAATATAATTACATCACAAAATAATTTTCTCTATATGTAAGAAAAAACAACAGGTTTTTAACTTCACCAATATTTTCTTTTTAACAGGATTTGAACCAACATCAACTTGACACTTTAACAAACATTAAGCACAAATGCCCAACAAATGTAAAAGTAATGTGAATTCTCCTTGCAAGCAAAAACTAAATTACAGCAAAATTTAAAAGTGGAGATGTGCAAACCCCTACAAGTCCAAGTCCTTGGGTATATAAGTTAGAAAATAATTTTCTCCCTACATATGAAGTACTTTCCAGAACAGTGGAACAAGCATATGTACCCTTAACTGTTTAGAGTAAGTACCACAAGCAAACTACTAACTAAATCTTTTGCTTGTTAGTTTGTTTATTAAAGTATGGGAGGAGCAAAGAAAAGTTTTTTCACAACAAAGTAATGTTATTATACAAATACCTCTGTTGGTTTGTCTTCAAGTTCTTTATCAAGGTATGCCATTACTTGTTTACATAATGTACACTGAATGCTTTCAGTAACTGTTGCAATCTGGACATCATTTCTTTGTTGACCTATACAGAAAAGATATTACCAACTTATCCAGCAGCAAGTTACCACTTCTAACATAAAAACTACCAAACATGACTAAATTTTTGCTATAAACACAAATTATGTACTGACTTATCACTTCGTTAGCAAGAACTACACAATCAGATCAATCAACTTGCACTAATGAATGTTCTCCTGTTTCCAAAATTAATGGGTTCTTTGCACAACACCAGTACTGACACTGCAATGTGCATTACTGTTGAACTGCTACAGTTATACAAAAGTAAAATTAGATTTTCTTGCTTTGATTTCATTCTCTTTTTCATTATATAAATTAAATAAAACAATACAAATATTTAATGAAATCAGTCTAAAGTATTACCTAACATTTAAAAAAATATACAAGGTGTGTTTTAGGATCTAACTAAATTATTAAAGGATCATTTTAATAGAATTTATAAATTAACTAGCTCCATTTAAATACAAATTAAGTACCAGGGCAGAGTTTCAGAGCATCACAGACTATGTTTGGGTCAAGTTCTTGAAGCAAAAGTTTAATGATAAGATCTGCATACTCTTTCACAAAATCATCACATTCTTTTGACAATGACTGAGGTAGTATGGAGCACACTTTCTCCAGGGCATTTTTTATTGCCTCCTGAAAAATTAAAATAATTTTTCTATGTAGAAATCTTCCATCACAGCAGGTCACAGAACAAAAATTTCATAAACTGAATATACAATAATTTTGATAAAATAAAAAACTAATAATTTATTCCAGTGATTGTGACATACAATAAAACTTTTGAGTGTTGGTTATTTACCTATTTTATGATACATAAATCAATTCAGAAACTTGTTGTTTTAAATGTTTAAATTACATTAACAATTTTTGTCTATATTTTACACATGCACACATGAACATGCATCCAGAACAAATATCATTACTGATGTAAATAACTTTTCTACGTAATATTTCCTGATGAACAAATGGTTGTTCATTTTTTATTTTTATTTGTTTAATACACATATCTTTACCTGATTTTAAACATTACATACATAAATAACACAAAATGAAGTGATCAAGTGATCTTTCTGCCAAGAACACTCTGTACGGCAAATTTCATAACTAATTAGGTATGTTTCACACAAACATTCAGTTTTATTTTGTTACAAAATCCACATTCTTTCACCTGCATACTAAAATATAGGTAATTTAAAAAGTCATGACAAACTTCAAACTGAATACCAATTATGATCCAACAATTGCAAATGTAATCAAAATATATATCAAACCCTTGGGTTAATAAATGTACATTAATATAGAGATGTGTTAATTTTCTGTACAAGTGGATTTTCTCATCATCACAGATTAGAAATGTGTTACAAAACTAACAAACAAATTTAACATTTGTTTTAATCCTATGCAAACTGACTATAATTTTGCAAAAATATACATTTTCCCTGAAAAACTAATATTCTATTCTATAATGTGTATGTGTATAATTTTTAAAAAATCACTTCAAGAATAACACAATAATATCAAAAACTATGATATTTTTCTAAAACTTCATTTTAAATCAGTTTTATGAGATGTTTAGTACTTTGTTCTAAAATATCAAAACTTTAAGGTGAGGGACAGATGTTTTCCTTTTTCACAAATAACTTACTGTTACAATTTGGTTTCTTTACTACATAATTATAAATAAGTTATTTTATAAACAGCAGCAAAAACTTTACATTGAACCTTGAATTTTATTTTAGGAAAAAAATTATGTTAAAAATACCTCTGTTGGTTTGTCTTCAAGTTCTTTTTCAAGATATGTCATTACTTGCTTACACAACAAACACTCAAAAGAGTCAGAGACTTCTGAAATAAGGATATCATTTCTTTCTCGCTCTGTGCAAAAAGAAACTGATGTTTTTAAAACTCTTTGTTAAGTCATTCAATTGTTCACTTGCAGAAGAATGTTGAAACTATGGCTGCTCAGCAAAAGTAAATATTATATTTAATAGCTTTCATAGTCTGTCATTTTGTTAAAAGATTTCAGAAACTAGAAATGGTTCAATACATTTAATGGCAGTTTTTGAAACTTTATTTTTCCTAAAGTATAAATAACTATTGTTGTTTGTTGTTTTGTTTTCCTTGAAAATGGCATAAGATTAAAACTCAAATTCTGCAGCAGATGTTTCCTAAACACAGCAAACAGTGGGTAAATATGAAATGCAGGAACACTTATGTATATTGATACATAAATGTTTTAATTCTCACTTAAATAAATAATACATCTTCTCCACTACAGAACTGCCACACAAGTGTAGAATTTTGTATCACCATTAAAAAAAGTATTTCTCTTTGGTTTCATTTACATATAGAGAAATAAATTTGGAAGTGAAAAAGTTAAGAGTATACATTTCATCTTTTATTATTTAGAAAAAGATTAAAATACTGTCACACAGATTCAACAAATTCATAAATTACATAATCTAGGCAATTACGTGCTATTGTTTTAACCATTTACAGTAACATTTCAGTAAAAGTATTACATATTATTGATCAAAATTATAGTTGTTACTTTTTCCTCATAATAGTTTAAGTCATATTAAAGTCATAACTGTTTCTAGCCTTAAGTGACATTTACTTAAATTTGTTTTTGTTTTTTAATGGCCATTCTTTACCTGGACATTGCTTCAGTGCCTCACACACTTTCTCTGGATTTATTTCTTGAATCAGTAAGTCTACCATCATTTCTGTGTACTTGTTAACAAATGCTTCACATTCCTTGAAATTAGACTGTGGCAGGGTATGACAGAAGTTTTCCAAAACAGCTTTGATTGCCTCCTACTCAGGAAATAAAAATTACATTTATACATAACATCTAATTTCACTACAATAATTAGGGAAGTTTAAGTGCTATTAAGTACCACACAGCACGTCTTGAAAGGCAAATGCCTACAAGCTATTGCCACTAATAGTTTAGTGAAAAATCATTAAACACATGATTAAAATAGTGGTAACTTCATTCAGTAACATCTAATAATGCATATACATTACTTTAACAACCCATTTACTTAATGTTTATTTGATAACTAGCAAAAGTAGCTGGCTTCCCTTCAGTTATAAGGTTATTAAATGTGTGGCAATGTGTGTGTGTGTGTGTGTGTACTGAGAACCAATTTTAGCTTAAAAGTATAACATTCATACTTTTGTTGCTCCTTTATGGGATATGGTCTATTTGTAGAGGTAACCTTCCCTCTGAATTGTCCTCCAATTTTAAATAATAAAAACAAATACACACTTCTTTAATTAATGGAGCCTATAAATTATAAACCAATTTCTTTTGTTTGAAATTTGTAGTTTGAAAATTCAGCACATAGCCTCTTAACAACAATATTAAGCTATACTTTTATTGTCAAGCAACATTATATAAAAGCCATTGTTGAAATGCATTGTTACCAAAAAGCACATAGCACTAGCTTTTCTATATAACAAAGTTGTTATATAACAAATCACTTCTTTTCTTTGCAATTTTTTCACTAGCTTGCCTCATTAAAAAAAAATGAACATGGATAAGTCACAATACCGAGGTGGGCATTCTCAGAGTCTAATTAGTATGGATGTAAAATTCTATCTTTGTAGGTTCTTCCTTTTTGGATTTATGGTGGTCATGTTTCTTTTCTATGTAGTTTTTTGTAAAAAAAACAAAACAAAACCACATGCACCTAGATAAATAATAATACCAATGTGCAAACTCCCAGCTCCAAATATCTGCTATAGCAATCATACATATACAGTCATGCATGTGTACACACATGCACGATTTCTATTTGTGACATATGTAACCACTTTTTAAATATGTGATTTCTCATATGCTTCCATCACAGATGCATATGCACATGAACAAGTAATAATACCTTGGTGCACACTCTTAGGGTCCACTTATGTTGGGTGCAAAATGTCAGGTTTCTAGGTTCTTTCTCGGAAATTACAGCAGTCACACACACACACACACCTTTTATAATTATATTATAGATAAAGTATCATATTAAAATACAAAAGGTTTTATTTATTAAAAGAATTAGCAATATATTGGCTTGTACCTCTGGTTTGTTGTGCTCCATCTCATTCTTCAGATACTTTACTGCCTGGTTACAGAGGGTGCATTGAGAATCACTTGTATCAAGTGGAGGACTAACAACTTTCACTTAAAAAGATAAACATATGTTGGTCTTTTTGTATGTTTTTCTGATCAGATATATTATCAATGTATCCTTACAACCTTTAGACATTATCAATGCATGACCAAATACATGAAGTCAAACCAAAACATCTACATGTATTTGAACAATTGTGAAACTTTTTTTTTTTTACATACACACTAATTAGTTCTTACTGTTTTCACAAAATCATTTCATGTATGAAACTAGTTTTGATGAAATAATACAAATATGTTACTAGCATCATAATTATTCAGGTTGGATGATTGAAGATATAGCTCTAACTTAAATGTGCCTATTAAACACTTTCTTTTAAAATTAAAATGTATCCCAAAAAAAAATCCTGAAATAAAAATTTGAAAACAAAACCAGAAAAAATTAATAGCACACACAAATGACATTGTCAAGTGTTTGTGAATCATTACTTATAAACTGAGTGTGAATGTTGTAGCATATTGACATAGAAGGTACGATATAATATTTGCAAATTTCCTATGCTTTTCAAGTCTTTTCATAGATCATTAAAAAAAAATATTAACCATCTCACCATGGGGTGGTCAGTATATACATATATACATTTATCTTTCAGAACACAAAATAATACAATATACCATTTGATAGATTAAAGCCTACAAACAGGTTACAAGTAGTATATATTTAAATGTAAGAGAACAGTTAACAGATTCTGAAAGGAATGATGCGATGTGGTTGTGGCAGGAGGAGTCTGATTTTCTATTTAACAGTTCTGTAACCAAACAGCACTGAACGCTACAAACATTATTGTATGTCTGAGCAATGAGAATTTTATAGTAAGTAATTTATGTTTCATTTCATACTTTTTTGAGGAAGTGGTGGATAATATAGAGGTGACAAGATACACAGAAAAAGTGTACATGTCACACAAGGGTAAATTCATGTGTTTTTTTAATATTGTCTTTCAGAACTAAGAACCTAAAACTCAAATAATTAAAATATGAATTATAAATTAAAATTTTATACTACAATTGGTATAACTAAAAAAATCAGTTCAATAAAATTTTGAATTTAAGACATTAAAACTGTTATGTGCAATAAAGGATACCCAGGGTGAGAAGGTTAATACCATTACTACTGTATCATCCTGCTTCACTTTCAAACATATGCTTGTTGCAATGCTACTTTTGTTAATATATAAAAAATGAAAACAGCTTTAGAAGTGATCTTGTTATGATGTATACAGCACTTGTAACAAAAATGTTAAAGACAAAAACAGATAATTCTCTCAAGTGCTTCAATGAATAAGCTGAAAACCATATGAAATATTCAGAGAATTATGCACACTTAAGTAGCATTTAATGTTCTCACCTGTGACTTCTGGTATTTTTATGTTATCTGTGCAAACCTTTATCAAATTACAGATTTCCGAAGGTTTGACTTCCTTCATCAAGAGATCAAGAATAATATCAAGGTATTTATCCACGAAATGTGAGCACTGAGTACCAACATCTTCAGCCCAAGTGGAACAGACCTCCTCCAACATCTTCTTCAAGGCAGGCTGTTGAAGGAATGGTAAATCAAGTTATCAAGAAAGTCCAACACCATCAAACACAACCCCCCCAATAATTTTTTTAAAACTTTATTCAGAAATAGATTTCATTTAACATTTCCCACATTATCAAATTTCAATAAAGTAATATTAACATTATGTCTACAAAGTTCCACCTATTTGGTTACTTCTCATATGGAAAATAGCACACAGTTAAACAATACTTACAATAACTTTGAACTTTAACATTTCTTCACAACTATTGGTAAAAATTTTTGAAAGATTAAAATGTTCTGTACACAAAGAGTGAAATTATTTTAATAAAATATTTTAACTAAAGATCTGTTATTTTTGTATCATAGTTATTTGTACTGACTCAATATTTCAAGAATTATCAGTGTAATGTGTAATGAAGTGTTTAAAATTATAAACAGAAAAAATGCACATTTTTTTCATTTTTCCATGAATAATCTTAAGATCTTTTCCTTATATACTTAACTAAGTTTTTACTTCTTCACACAGTTTATTTTCGATATTTTAATGTCCTTCAGCATTATCACATATTGCAACACATCAAAGGCCATACTTGCGTAATATTAAGGTATCATTGGCTGAGATACTTTATCCTTTATGAGAAAATCAGGATGTTTGCCTGTTTCACTAAAGTTGATGAACCAAGGCAGTTTTGGCTTATATTTTGAAATATTATTAAACCTTTGTAAAATGCATTTTAAAACATAAACAACACAATTTAACTAAAATATAACCCTAAAACCTAAAAACCATTTAACTGTCTATCTAACTAACATATTTATATGTGAGAAACAAGGCTAAAGTGCTAGCAAGGACAAAAGTAACAATAATGCTAAGAGCAGTTTTGGAAGTTCTCTAAGGAATTCTATATGCCAATTTCAAAATAGCTATTGAGAGACTATTTTAGAATGTGCTCTTTCTGGTTATAAATATCCAACTCAACTAAGTATAATTGGCTAAGAAACTGGAACTATGTGTACAAAGTGTGCATGACATAAGTCAAGAATTCCAACAATTTTATTATCTCCAAACATATTTTAGGAAGCTTGAAAGAAGAACATGTAAAAATAGAAGTATTCAAGTTACAAAGTTCAGAGGTTAAGATGTTGTGAACCTTTGCATCAAACTGAAGGTTTTTTTCAAACAGAAGAACTAAAACTTAAATAATACAAAGCTATAAACTATAATGTAAATGTTAATGTTTATTCCATTGATCATAAAATTGCTTAAATAAATTTTGAAGATAACAAAGTAAAATCTCGTAACATGCAGAACAACAGGGTTAAGTGGAGGGGTTTAACTTACACTAACATGAAATACTGCCAGACAGTTGTACATTCACAAAATATTAAGTTTTTCCAGTGGATTGATAACAGCCATCAGAAATCTAAATAACTGATCATTTATTAATTAGTTTCTGATACAGGGTGTAAACTACATTTCTTCTTAGTCAATCAGGACTTCATATTCATTGGTTACTTCCTTCTTGTGACTTTCAATTAAAAATGTCTTGTATGTATTCTTTGTTGCACAGAATCTATGACATATAATAAACTTCTTTCCATATATTCCCAGAGAAATGTTTCTGTCTTGGTTATGCACTTAATACAAGAAAACACCAACACTTATTTTTAGTAATTATGTTGCAAAGGTCACAAAACTACTGCATAATTTTAGCACTATAACAATTTCACAAAAGTTAAGATAGATTCTTGACTTCTGACATTTATTACTTTATATTGTAACTTTATTACAATAAATTAAAAAAACAAAGATTAACTATGTTTTAACTTGTACAAGGTTTCCTTCTCTTCAACCTCGTAAAAAGAGAATGACTGAATGTTAAAAACACTCCAAGATTTCCCAAATAATTTTAAATATTTAATGTCATAAACAATGTGCTACTCATTTATATATCAAGATCAACAACTAGATAATTTAATAGTAAGCCTACAAATGTTGCATGGACATTCTAAAAAATTAATGTATGTGTCCATTATGAAACAAAGGATTCTACAGTAAAATAATAAACATGCTTTATTGGTTTTGAAACTATGTAATAAAAATTGCAACAATAAAACAAATACATGTAAAAACTTTATACAAGGAAAGAAGCTATTACTGCAATGAAGGTGATAAGAAGAATATTACTGTCACACTTTTTATAATGAAAGGAGCTTCTTAAACATTAGGTTATTTTTGTTAAGGTTTCAAATAGCATCTTACAAGACTTTGGAAAAATCAACTAATATTTTGCACTGAAAGGTTTTATTAAGGTTTGTCTCTCTTACTATATCTAGTGACAAATCTAACTACCCACATGTATATGCATAGACACTTACACACACTTTACAATAGACAGCACTGGTTGAAGTATAATGTTTCCTCGTTTTGTCATAATTTGTAGTTTTTTTTTAATTTCTCTCCTTCACTTGTGGTGTCAAGTTTCTAACTGCCATGTCGTATGCCTAGGCTTCTAAATAGAGTACTCACAACCAAACCAGCATGTTTTAGGCCTTTTCCTCCTACCACAAATTTGCAACAGTTTTCTACCATTTTATTATGTTTAGTGGTGACACTTACTTTACTTCTGACATCCAATTTATGAATTTCTGTCTCAACAAAGTACATGACAGCTTGACAAACTGCACAGTCTATATCATGATTCAAGATGAAATGTGGCAACACGAGTCGATTTTCTGGCAGCTGTAGAGAGCTTCGATCTAGTGTGATAAAATAATCTCAAACTTATTTCAAAATTTATAGCAAGTATTTTTATGATTAATTTTCAGGTTTGTTGTCCTGAAAACATAAATAATAGATTAACAAAGCTTTACCTTATTATCATATATTACTTTCAAAACCTACAACAAAAAATACCAGTTTATAACATAATTAGAGGATCTAACAGTGAAATAAAATTAAGAAAAACGTAAAAGCTACACAATCACACAGACATCTATTTGTTCTCTGTAGTACTGAATAAACAAAGCTTTGTTTTATTCCAAGTGGAAAAATTACTTTATGCTTAAAACTTATTAAAAACTACACTTGCTGTATCACAAGGTACTATAATTTTACTACTTTGGTGCTATACAGCAAATTTAAGTTTCTTGATTACCTTAAGTTTTTCTTTTCTTTTGCTCCAATTAATACACAATTAAGTTTACGACCTTAACATAAAATGTGAACTATAACACTGTGTAACACAAATTTTGTTCCTGGATAGTGTGTGTTATTTCTTACTTGCTTATGTTGTAAAAGTACATAAAATTGTCATTATTCCCTTCAAACTTTGCTTCTGTGACCTGGATAATGAAATTTAGAAGTTACCCTATTTGTATGTAAAAGCGGGCAAATTTATACATTTTTATTTACATAAGGTCTGAATAAAACAATATATGAATCGAGATTTACATGTATTCATACTAAAGTTATACAAAAATGAACAAATATGTTTAGAAGTGAGTAGTTTTTTGAGATTTGAAAATGTAATATAAATCACTTTCACATATCAGCCCCCAAATATAGTCTCCCATCATGTTTTCATTATATGCTCTTTGGCAGCAACATTCAAAGTCCAGTATATCTTGGTGGAAGTGCTCGCCTTGCTTTTCTGACTATGTTCCCATGTTCTCCTTTAATTTTTCAAGATGAGCATCAAGGATATGGACTTTCAGGGACATCCTGCAGCCCATTTTGCCATAGTACTTCATCAGAGCCTCAACCAGTTCCATATAATTTTCGGCCTTGTGATTGTCCAAGAAGCCCTAAACCACTGGGGGCAGCTTTGTCCATAAGCTATCTGAAGCAAAGATCAAAGCTGGTGTCTTCGTTGGACCACAAATAAAGAAGTTGTCTTGAAGGTACTTGAAGGCAGCAGACTCTTTATCAAGAGCTGTGACAAACTGTTTCATAAGACCCAATTTTATGTACAATTGTAGGAACAACATCTTCAGATAAGTCTATGTGTTCACTTAAGCAGCTAGAACTAAACTGAAGTGGTTAATGGTGAGCCCCTGTATATATTACTATGGAAAATTCTAAAAGGTTCTTGAAAATTCTAAGTTCTGCAACATTCTAGAAAATTCTTGTTAGTTCAAGAAAATTCTCTATCAGCTACTCAGCACTGAATCTACCTGGAATGTTTTGGAAAATAGTTACATTTGAAAATTTAATTACCTAGGTCACAAAAGCAAAGTTTGAAGAGAAAAATAGGTCTTTTCCATTTACTTTAGCATAAGCAGTTGAGAAATAACCCTTTCTGACCAGAAACAAGAAAAAGTAAAAATTTTGTTACATAGTGTAATTATACACATAGCCTACTAAAGAACATGAATCATCTATAATCAGTAGAGTCTAAGCTGTATCAACATCTGCATTTCCAAGATTTTGAGAGGAAATAAATTAGTAGTTTTTAAAAATTTTGTGCAGTGACAACTGTGAATAAAAAGATTTTTTTTAATCTCAAATTTACCTTCAATACTATTAGAATCATCAAGGTTCTTTTTGTACAGACCATATTTATCCTGCCTATGTACTTTTTCTGCTGGAAATAACTTAACTAGGGGTTGAAAAGAAGTTATCTTCACTGCTGGTAGCATCTTGACCATGCCTACAGAGATGCTTTCACACAATCCAATTGCAGAACAGAAAGATTTCGGATCCTAAAACAATGTTTTATTTGTGTTAATAAAACAAAAACAATTAACATTTCTTTGCATCAGATAAACTTATGACAAAATACCCGACCAAAACACAAAGTTAAGATAGAAATGCAGTAAAAATAAAAACAAGGTTGTCTTTAAAAGGTAAAATAAAAAGAAAAACTCTTAAAGAACAACTACAACAAGTTTTTAATAATTGTAGCATGATTAATCTTGAATAGCAAAGCTCAATGCAAGTCACTCAAAACAATTTGAGTTGTTCTTATTAAACAGCAAATAAAATAAGAAACAAGTAAATTAATGCAAAATGTCCATACTAAACTATATATCAGCTACAAGTACTGAACATATGTACACCAAAAAAAAACAGAATCTAGCATTTCAAAACAAATCCTAGAGATACCCAAATTTGTTGGTTTCATTACAAATACACTATTTATAATGAATCTCTTAAAAAAAACCCTTCCATAATAACACTATTCCTAATTTTAATAAATGTTTGCACAAAAATAGCTATTTGTAATATTAAAAAAATTTACACAAATAAAAACACCACTATCTCTGATCAATCACATAATACTGAAGAGAAACTTCATGCTACAAAACTTAATATATCAATAACAAATATGAACATTGAATACATTCTAGGAGAAATCTTCAAAGTACTCACCAAATCATTAAGAATAAAGTCATAAATCATGTCAAAGTACTCATCAACCATCTTCTCACACTACAACATGTAAACACAAGTTTAAACACAAACTTTAAAAATCAACATATCTTTTATAATTATTTTGCAATCTCTGTATTTTCTTGGTTATTACTCAATACAAAGTAATACATAAAACAAACTAAAACCAACTAATGTCACACTTTTACATATTCTTATCTATTTATTCCCATGTCTGATTTACCCTCACCCATTTTTTGCAGCTATTACTTAATATACAAAAGATTCTGTTCAAAACAATACAAGAAATATAATTTCCACTGACATCTCTTTTCATAACAATCTTTTACAAAAAATAATCTAGTCACTCAACAGATTTAAAAATAAAATTTTATTTTTAAAGATTTAATAGGATTCTACCCATTTGAATTTGTTTGAGAACAGAGTTTGGAACTACTACCTTATATAAATACTTAACAGATGAAAGCTTGTTGAAACTTTTTGAATAGGTTACAAAATTTTTGTAAACTTGTATAGTAACTTGTGACAGGGCACTGGCTTGGCCAAACAGAGGTCCCATGCTCAAACCTCATTTTCAGAATCAAGTTTTGGTCAGCAGTTTCTTCATGTAAAATATTTAGCATTAATTATTAAAACTTGTTTGAGCATCTAATACACTTAGTAGTTCTATTGATTGATACATGTAAACCCAATCAATTTGACCTAAATGTTACTAGTTAAAACAGCTATTAAAACATTTTCTCAACAACAAAATTTACCATCTTGGTCTACAGTCAACCTTTAATGCATTTAAATCATGCAGCTATATTGTATACTTTTTAAAATTACTTTAAAATAGTTCTCAAACACTATTTAAGTAATCTTTAAATATTATCAAATTTTTAAGGACTTATTTCCTGTTTTTTTAAGCTTAATTAACAAGAAAAATCAAAGACCTATTACAATGAGTCAATTAACCAAAAGTATTAACACTCACTGGTGGACTTGTTTAAGGAAACAAATTTATAATAATAATAAATCAAGTTCTATGTTCAAATTAACAAAATAAAGAAGTTTTATTTGCCAAATGCAGCTATTGTGCTTTTGTAGAAGGACTTATTTAAAAAATAACAATAGTACTAATTTAATGTACTGGATCATAAGACATTTAAAAATAATGATGAACTAACCTACAATAAAAACTTTCTTTACTAACATTTCACATTAGGCATTTTTCTCCATAAAAACACAGCAAGCAACTTACAAAGTACTATCAGTTACTGTGTACAAGGACAAGACCTATATATATTTATTCTATACAAAAACCTCAAAAATTTGTTCAGAGTACACATTACTTATTTGTTTGTGGGGTTAAATTTTTTTCATGTGTAGTGTTGGTTTCCTACCTCATCTTTTATTACACCAAGCTCTTCACAAAAGTTTTGAAAAGCAGTCCTGAATTCTTCCTATAAAGAAAAAACATTCAGTATTTCTTAAGATTCCTGGAGGATTTAACTAACACTTGACATACTTTAATATAGTTGTTTGAAGTTTCCTATTTAACCCTTCACTTCCAGAAGTGATTCTTGTGCACAGATCATGACATTTTATAGTCTTAAATTCAAAATTTAATCAAATAATCAATGTATTTCAACAAACTTTATGTATAATAATATGAATTATTTTGTGTTAACTTATTAATTTTAAATATTTCAAAATGAAATATATCAAAAAAATTTTCAATCTTCAATTTTGTGCAATACTTCAGAACTCCTATTTCTCAACTTCAGGATATCCTAATAATATACTTTTCATTTCCAAGTAATATGAAACAAAAGCTACACACAATTATAAGAAGGAACTCTGAACCCAAACTCTCTTGCTTTGCCAAAATGTCAATTTGTCCCACCAACCAGAAAATTTCCTTTCCCTCTCACTGCCCTTCAGTATTGTTTGCTAATCAACCTAACAGTCTGCAACCAGCAGAAAAATTAGGTTCTCCTATACATTAAATTTTATGCATCATGACTTAGTTTTCCAAATTATAAAGCAACAGTCAAGAGAATTGTTTGGTTTTGTTCATCATTATTGTTGCTCTGAGCATTTAAAGAAGCTGGTTAATTAATCTAGTTTATTTTCAGAAACCTGGATAAATTATAGTAGTTTTTGAATATTCTATTGTAGTTACTGATATAATTGTTGTCTTAAGATGTATATTTGAAAGCTACACACAGTTTTTGAACACTTAAATTTGTGAGGTTCAAAAAATGAGGCTAAAAGAAGAATGTCTAAGTGAACAGGGGGGCTATGTTGATTTATTCTTTTTTTTAGCTCTGTAGTTTGGTAGCAGTTGGTCCCAAGTACAGAAATAACACCATAAAAGTAAAAGAACGCAAATGTGAAAAGAAAAACTGACAAGATAACTTGGTTCTTTCTGATCAATACTATTTAGTGCAGAAAAAAAAGTGTTATGCATTTTATTTCATATTTTTCAACTATTAGTTTCACTGTACATTACATTTTCTGTTAGAATAGAGAAGAGATAAAAGATGAAGTTTTACTGAATAAAATTTTTTGATATCAACTTAGGAGATTTTAGAAGTTATGTAAACGAAATATGAAAAGTATAAATAAAAAACAATATTTTATTCTTAACCCTAAAATCCATTTTGACTCAAACTATATTGGCTTCAGAAAATCACAGACAAATAGTTAATAAAACTATGTTATCAACAAATATGTTTTTTTTTTGTGTACAACACATGTACAGTTATTACTGAAACCCTGCCACATTTTGTGATGATACATAAAGTAAATTAAGTATTGTTATAAACATTATTATTATGCATAGCTTCACATAAACATAATTAATCAATTTAACTAAGCTGGAGAACAAGGTATTTTAAAGTACTTCATAAGAAAAGATAAAGTTTTGGAGTTCAGGAGCATGTACAAGTATATTACAAATAAAAAGTGCAGTAATGATACAGTAGAAATTGAAAATCACATAAAAAAGTCTGATAATGGACAAACAAAGGACAAACAAAATTATTTTAAGATAAAACTTCAATAACTAGTTGTAACAACAAATCTCATGCTAAAAACATGTCTTAAGCATTAATGTTGGTATACAAATATTCATTAATTAGAACATTTTTATTTACAAATGTTCCATGAAAGTTACCTTGGTTGTGTTCGAAGAAATTATGTTTCTTACATATTGAACAAGGTTTTCACAGAACTCGCATGTCAAAGTATCATCCAGTTGAATCTTTTTGGACTACAGGAAATAAACAAAACCAGTTATATAAATACATTTCTGTACTATTCTGACACAGTACACATCCACACACACAAGAACATAAATGATACAAATATATGCTTTACAAATACATCATTTATTCATAAAGATGATTTAAAGAATAAAGTTATCATTATGATGCCTTTACTGGTAAAGCTATGGTCATAAAGGAATAATGTATTTGTGGAATGTACAATTGACTTGTTGGTCCTCAATTCTGCAAGGACTATAATATAAACATGTTTTTTGGCAACTTTGGACCTTTTATATACGTGCACTTGTGTAACAACTTAAACATTAAAGTTCTGGTGAAGTTTTGCGTTATTAAGATCAGTAATAGTTTAGCAATTTTCCACCTTCTATAGCCTATACTGTGGTAATCTAGATTAACACAATTTCAGTGGTTGTGCTTTTCTAGAACTCTTACTTTACATACCAAATTGCAAAGCCATCCATTAAGAAATGCCTGGATTATACACAAAATTTAACACTTCCAATTTTGATTGTCTCTTTTTTTTCTCTTCACAATAAAAGTTTTGAAACTATATTTAATAGAAAATACAATTAACTTTTGTGGAAGTTTTTCATATTTATACACTGATAGATCTATACAACCTGTAATTAGGAGTCTCATTTGGTGTAAATATACGCCATACATGCAGAGTTATTTAACAAAAAACTGCTCTAATGTACCAAAAATATTTGTGCAGCCTTTACAAAAAGTCGTATGAGCTTTAATCCAACATTTTTACTCCAGCTTCATCTGAGAATGAAAGTGGACCATTTTGAGTATTTTGCCATTCTGAATAAACATGGCTGATTTAGAGCAGCAAAACTATACAGTAAAAGGTAGTGCAGATGTACTAGTACTGGTTAACAGTTTCCAGCTCAAGTTTTCAAAAGAACCATAAGGGCTGGATGATTATTATTGATTCTTCATTGCAAACTTTTCAGAACATACTTATTAAATGTTATGAAATTATTATACTTAAAAAGCATTTAGCATCATGTGATATTAACTTAAGTAATTAACAAATAATTATGCTTGATACAGCTGCACTGACTGCATACAGGTGATGACAATAAACTGTTATTTTAAATTCCACCACATTAAGTATAAAGGAAGCTATTAACACTGTTTTAGAAAGAAAAATTATCAACACATATTTTAAATAATCCAGTTGGTGTTGTAACATAAAGATCTGTTCTAAATAACAGAGTTGTCATCTTAGAGCTAATGGTTGTTACTATCAAGTCTCACTTTCTTGCTTGCTGTGGTTTGTTGATGTGTACTGATAAAAAAATAAATCATGATATCTTATCAAAAGCACTTCAAGGTGAAGAAAAAGGTGTGGTCAAAAAAGGATTCAGTGTGTAATTTAAAGGAATGTAATCAAAACTGGCAGCCAAAGTGGTAACTATGTATTTTATTTTGTCCACAATCATATCCAAAGTTCAACAAAAAATGCAGCCTGGTTAATAAATGAATGAATGTTTACTGTAAAATTATTATCAGTATAATAAGTGTAGCTATCAGTTTTACTGCCAATTTTGGTTTTATTCCTTTAATTCTCATGCTCAATCCTATTTTGGCCATTTTTTTCATAACCAAGGAATTTTTTATTAGATTTTCTTTGACAAGAAATGTTTTAATTTCATGCACCTCTAAGTAACAAAAATCAAAGTTTTAGCTGATAAATTTTATATAACAATTTAACTTTTCTTTAAAACCCTAAAACTACTGATTATTTTTATTCTGCTTACATCATTGTACCTCATAAAAATTCAGTCTTAAAAGTAATTCCATAAATAAACTGGCATACCTTGGGAGTTTTATTTGATTTGGGGCACATATTTACCATTCCACATGCCTCCATAGCCTCCTGAATTCAACAAATGCAATTGCTTATATCACTTGAAATTCTGTCAGGTTTTTAAATACAGTTTGAAATGAAGTATTAAAATAGATTATTTTTGGGCTAAAATATGTATAAAAAGATGTTTAAAAGCCTATACAGAGCCAACATAAATACATATGTGAATGATATTAATGGTACAAGTAAATAGTTTCTCCATATCATACAAGTAAGCATGCTGCAAATGCCAGAATAACCCAAGTAATTAATATTACACTTATTGATGGCATTTAACACTGAAAGTGTAAAATGAGCACTGTATGAGATAAAGTTAGCATGCAAAAATAAATTAATTGTAAACACACAGAGTAGTAAAAACAAATGTACAATCTTATATCAACAACTTAACAGTTGTAAGCTAAAAAGCAAATGATACACTGCTATCATGATATCATGAAAATGTTTTTCCTGTCTCAAATACACTTTTTTAAATAAATCTTGCAAAGCAAATAATTCATTACTTAAAACAGTACAGTAACAGAAAGATGAACAAATAACTTAATTTGTATTATACGTAAATTTATTAAAATCCTTTCTTACATGAATACATATAAACACACAAAAGCTTGACCTAGTTGGCTAAACATCCATTTATTTTATATTGCTAAGAATATTTTTTCTCTTTTTTTAGTAGCACATAATATGTACAAAACTTTAATGACCTTCATACTTTTCACACAAAAACAATAATAATAAAATTGCAAGAAACTTAATACTTACCATAATGTAAACAAACTTGTAAATTGTTGGAATGTATTCTGTAAGAGCTGTTTCACACTATAAACAGTCCCAAAACAAATATTTAAACTATGGATATTACAATAGTAACAGCTTTTACTAAAATAAAGATGCAATGTGTTTAAAGAAATGTCAAACTCTTATTTGTACAAAATTTGAAACTGAACTTGTGAAAAAAAGAAAGATTTGATATATTATAAATTTTTATCATTACTATTAAACCTCTTAACATTTCAAGTGAAAATAAATCCAATTATAAGTTTTAAAAAAAGTTTATATTATATTAATAAAGCATCAGTATTCACAAGTTGTAGCACACAGATAAAGAAAATAGCATTCATCAACAAGTTAGCTAGTACAAGTACACTAACACTGAAAAAACATGTGGCTTGAACCTATTAAACTTGTAAATTAAACAGCAGGTGACACAAAGCATTTGAGCATTTTCAAATTAATTCTTATAAACTATTTATTCACATATACATTTTGGGCATTCATTTACATTCATATACTGTCTACTTAATATTCACTGACACAAATATTTCAATTTATCAGTTTATTTCAAACTGCATAAAAACAGTTTATAAGCACAGCTACACTTATATAAAAAAAAAAAAAGAGGAATCCAGTTATTCTACAAACATGGAATATACTAGCTAAAACTATGTAATATCTAGAAATTTTGGATGAGCACATAAATCTAGTAATTTATTATATCCTTTTATAGGAAATAAATCACTTAAATGTAAAAAACTAAAAATTAAAATTTCTTGAACTTCACAGAGTATACATACATACACACAAACACAAACTCCCAATTAAACACAATCAAGATACATACAAGAGCAAGAGCAGTATGTGATAAAACTTGTTTCCAAAACATACTCATAAATTCATGAAAAAAAAATCAAATAGTCTTCATAAGAAAAAAAGTCATGTTTAGATCTTACATAAGCCCTGAAAGACATTGGGAAGTAGCTGCATATGGTATCTCTGGCTTTACTCTTATCCTATGGAGAAAAAAAACAAAATAAATCTGACTTTTCTAGCAATTAACCACTTGCACTACAACATTTTGGAGTAACAAAATGATACTAACAGTATCAAGTATCATTACAGTGAAAATAGACTAAAATGTGTAACAATTTGGAAAGACAAATAAATAGATGGACTTAAAATTAAATTTTAAAGCTCTTAAAAGTTATTTTGTCTCAATTTTATACTCAATGAACTAACTTGTTATATCCAATTGGAGAAAAAAAAAACACCGGAGACAAAACTGAAAATAATATAGAAACTGCTGATCATTCTTGATTTTGTTTAATGTTAAGATCTGTCTGTATCTAAACTCCCAATACTTGTTATACTGAACACATGAAAGGAACAAAGCATGATATCTAGACTCAGAAACATGTATATGAGTACAGATATATATAAAGTACATTACTAAAAATGATCACTTGGTGTTCCTAACACCACCTGTGGGTATTAAAGGTTTTATACATAAAACAGTGTACATTTTTTTTTCTGACATTGTTAAGGTTTAAACACATGAAGATAAACTAAAACACTTATGAAATTAATTTCATATTAACTTGTCTATAAACCTTTATTCAACAGTAACCTTATTTTTTCTTTACTCCATGAGAAAATATATAATTTGACTTGCCTCAAAAAAATCCAAGAGTTTGTTTTTTACACCACCAACAATTGCCATACAACCATTACATTCAATGTACCTTAGCCACTGAAATAACAAACGAATATTTACATATTTACTGACTAGTGATGACAAATTTACTTTTCACGTTAGATAAATTTAACTTACTACTTAACAAGTGTAATTAAACAATTCATTAAAAGAGAATGAAATTAACATGAAAACATTTGATTAAATAATTAAAAAAAACAATTTTAAAGACTGAAAAAATTTGAAATGTTGAAGATTAAAAACCTGTTTGTTTGTCCAAAGTTATAAAAACAGTAGAGTAAGGAACACAAAGCCAAAATGGTGGAAAACATTAAGCCTGTTTATCACTCTCACTAAGGACAGGTGGGTTGAATCAGTCAACTTGATGACCCCAAAAACACCCCTAAAATTTCCATACTATTTTTAAAAAATAGTATTTTAATAAAGTATTTTCACTAAATATTTCTCTGGAAAGATAAAAGGTTAAAGTGTTGACTGCTTCAAGTTCATACTGATTTTCATGTTAAGATAAATACTTTTCTTTATCTAAAAATTGTGAAATTTCATTTGCATAATCTCTAAACCTTTTTCAGTAAAACTTGATCCTTAATCCATTATTTTCTCTACTCTAATTCTGTATGAGGTCAGTCAGTCTGTAAAACCTCTAAACCATCATAAAATATCTCAATTGCCATTTTTCCTTTCCACAACTTCAAATTATACACTTTAACAAGAAACTGCATTTATTTACTGTAAATAACTTAAAGCTCATAGCAACATATTTTTTATTGCCTTTTAAACTACATCTAACTAATTATTCTTCCAGACAAGTTGTAAATAAATCTGCAAATGTATAGCTCACATTTTCCTATCAAGTTATATGATGCATGAACTATTATCAAATTGCTCACACACGTTTCATGAAAAATGCTTTATTATTAAACAATATCTAAAAAGGTTTATAGTTTTTACATTTTAGTTACTTTTATAATAATAAATAACAAATACATATGAAAAGGCAGAAATCTACTTCTGACCTTGGGGTTTTGTTTTTGCTGTCATCTGTCAATGAAACTTTACTTTTTTATATTGATGGTACTGCTGTACTAAGTAATTTTTTTTCACTTAATTAGCTTTTTAACTGTTGAAAAGAGCAATTAACATTTGGTGAAGCTCATCAACATGTTTATAGTGGGAATAGAGTTTGAACTGGAAGCAAAATTGACCATCCTCTGTACAAAAGAGAATTCAATATAAAATAATTTGATAAATTAAAACTTTGTATTTCTACTAATTATAAATAATCTAGTATTAAATGTTAGAGAACTCTTGACAGCTTGTGAATAAAAGGATGTGACAACTGGCATGGCAAAAAAGTGATTTTCTATTTTATTGCTCTGTAACCAAATATGATTGAAGGCACTAAAAATTATGATTTGCCTGAGTAACAACATGACAGCAAGCAGCTATTGTCAAACTTCATACTTCTTTGAGAGGGAATAAATAAGTTAGAGAAGAGAGGATACCTGGGGAACAAATGTCACAATTCTCACACTAGCATAAACTTTTTTAAATACTGCCTTATATAATAAAGAAATGGATTATTAGATGCTTTCTCATACCAAGTGTCTTCATATACCTTAATAATAAATTAGTTTAATTAAATTTTTAATACAACGTGCCAAAAAAATGCCTGTAGTGAAAGTGTTAATACTTCATAAGAAAGGTCAGCCTTTAGAAAAGGTTTGTAGTTAGATATTATGCATATGTTTCCAAAGATTTCTAAGCTGATTTCTCCAGTGGTCATAAATATTTCACAAGTGTTAAGAAAATCTTGAAAAAAATATTGCAAATAACATCACTGAAAATGAAATAAAAATGCTAATTTCCAATTTCAACCTTAAGTTCTGTAACAAAAAAATTGTTAAATGAACAATGCTAAAGTACCACAAACCTAAGGCAAAAAAAGAAATATGATTATAAAACTATTAAACCAATTTTCTACCAAATTTAAAAAACCCAAAAAATATTTTCTTATAGTATCTTAACATTGTTCTAAGGCAGTTCTGATAAAGAATTCAAATCTATAAAGCTAAGCAAGAACTGCTTCTGATTCTCTCACACAACAGCATAAAGAAAAATTAAGCAGGGGACATAATAACTAGTTTTTAAAAAAAAAAGTTAGAATTAACAGAACAAAGTTCTGAAATGATATAGATCATGCTTTCAAAAACAATTAAAAAATCACTTGATTAAATAGTCAAGGATACTTTTTAAACCAAAATATTAAAATATTAAGTAATCAAAACAAAGAATAAAGTGGACTTCAAAATCTTGCCATTTTTCAGTAACAGTTTTGCAAAATGGAAATTCATGAAAACTTGACAACAACTAAGTTTTCATTGTTTTTTTTTTTTTCCTTTGTCTGGTTCAAAAGACACAGATGCTCAGACATAAAGAACATATTGTGGATATTGTTTTGGATAGAGATAGACAATTTATCACTTTGTCATCTGACCATTAATGAGTTGTACACAATTTCCAAACCAACATTATTTTCTTTTAATGGTACATTAAAACTACATGAAACAATAGCTGTCTTTAATTCTAAATACAAGTAAACAGTTCCTTGCAATTGTTATAAAAATCATGCAGTTTTACCTGAACTCCAGCCCAATATTAATGTTTGCAATGGTGTGTTGAAACTATGCAAAATAACAGATGTCTTAATCTTAACAATGCAACCACATGCCAGACACCCAGGAGTTTGGTTGTATGGCAGACTTGAATGTAGAGTGTTCTTGGCTATTTGTTCACATTCTTTGTTTTCAGAGTAGATACAAAGGCCTTGACCTTGTCATCAGTGCAATAATTCCCATCACCTTGATCAATGGTACTCTACTACTTTTAGTGTGACTCTCTTACAGTAAGAATGGACAGATTGTATTGTAGTTTCACTGAAATCCAGACTTCAATTGGCAAAAATGTCATCTAGCTCATAAAAAACTTTTTCACCAATCTTCAGTCTTTCTTTCATTTCTTTGAATGTCACTGACTAACACAGCAGTGCAGATACAACTTTTCTCTGAATACATTTCTCTGTCAGAGCTTCTGACACATTATTAGCACATGAAAATACTTTTGTTTCATCAAATTTCTTATAAATATCATTTCCAAACACATCCATAAAAAAAACCTGGATCTCCTGGGAGTAACATGGGGCCTAGAATCTTTAACACAAACATGCAGAATGCAAGCCATTGATTGTTCATGTTAAAAGCAATGAATCTTGATATCTTGTCAAGCTTCTTCATTTGGAATTCACTGTGGGTTTGATACTAACAAACTGCTGAATGGAATAAACATCATTCCCATGCACAGTTGGAGTAGCACAAAGACATCTTGAATGCCTTGCTTTCACACTTGAGTTCTTGGATGATCTACATTGTTTCTTCAATGTTATGAAATCAAAGGGATCCTCATAAGTATTGCTAGACATTTCATCTTTATCATTCTCTGATAAAATATGATAATCAGTCTTTCATTTTTCTTTCTTTGTGCCTTTAATTTCCTCTGCAGATGTTTCCCACCTGCTTGACCTCTGGATTTTAACAGTTGCATCCACACTGACACTGAGGGCATTTCCCACAAGTATCAAACATCCAAACTTTATATTTGCAAACCATTTTCTTCTCCTCCTATATTAACATTGCTTTACTAATACAAGGTCAGTACACTTACTCACCAAATGCCCATAATATGTCAACATCTGTTTTGGGGTTAAATGCAGATCCAATTTTCACAAAGAATGTGGCAATCATCTCCTTTTTGTCTGATCAGGTTTTGTTAAAAGTGTTAGTCAATGAGCAAATTATTTGGAGTAACATGAAAAATTAGCTTCTGCAAAATCCTGGGTGCCTGGTCTGAAGAAGCACTACTAAAAAAACTACAATGTTTTTTTTTTACAATCCTCTTAATTTGTCAATTGCAGCACAAAATTGGAGTTGTTTGAAAAATAATTTAAAATCAATCTTTTACCTCCCATAATTTGTTGCTCAAGAAGCTTTTTACTAAATATCAGAACTTATCAGGTAGGCTAGAAAATGAACCAAATACTATGAAATGCTGTTTTCAGTGATGACGAGAAAATCCACTTGTAGAGAAAAATATATATGTAAAAATGGCTTATTTGGGTTGAGGAAATTGTTTTACGTAGAGGAGCAAACAACGTTTAGACCTTCAGTCATCGTCAAGTTCACAAAGAAGGAAAGAGGTAACTGACCAGTAGCTAACTATATGTTTGAAGGGGTTTGTGTAACTGAGTGTAGGAATGTAAAGGGCATGCTTAGATGTCTGTTTTGTATATGCAGTATAGTACTTTAAAACTTATGGTTTAAGTTAAAAGGAATGTGTGGGAAAAAAAATTTTCAGTTAACTTCATTTTTAGAAAAACCTTCAGACCTATCTGTTCCCAACAGTTATTTCCCCACTTTCAGCATTTAGATTATTCCTGACACATTATAAATACAAGAAGTATCTACCTCTTCAAAACTAATAGAAGCTTCTGGGCAAAGTTTTATAAATGAGCACATCAGGTCTGGATCCTATCAGAAAAATATAGAGGTTTAATTTAATGTAACAAAGAACCATATTCCAATAACTTTAACATACAAAACTGTTTTACTTAAACAAAGCTTTAAAAGGTTCAAAGATAAGAGCCTATCATTATTTTTAAATGAAAATGCTATTATTTCTCAACAGAAGAATACTGTTGAATACCTTAAATAAAGCAGTTAAGTTTCAGCTACCATGTATTGCCTGTTATGAAGGAATCTGGAGATCACTTTTATTCTGAACTTAATTCTTATACACAACATATACCAGTAATCGTGCATATATTACACATGTTGCAGTTAGAGCACAATATATTCAGATGTAAGCAAATATCCTAATGTTGTAAATAAATTATATGACAACCATAAACTTATTTTTAAAAAGTATTTCTAAAAAAAAACAATTTCTTACAGTAGAAACAAAAAATCCTTAAAATTTCATTGTATTACAAAAATGTTTAAACTCCCTGGTGTCTACAATAGTTTTCATTGTTTGTCCCTCATATCACAAGAAACTTATTTCCACTGCAGCATTGTTTTTTTTTAATTATATATTTTATTAGATGTATCACAATTTAAACAAACTTAGATTATTTAAGTGCACCCCTGTTCCAAGATCAAGTTTAAAAGTACATTAAATAGAAGTTATGACTATTTTGAATCAAAATAAAACATCACACTGTTTATGTGCATATCTGATGCTACATGCAATACTAATTTAAATATGTAACAAACTTTCATAGATAGAGAACCCCTTTGCAGACAACTAAAGTAACTGTAAATTACTTCAACAGAGCAAAGCTTTACCTAGTAGTTTCAAACAGGTTAACAATCAGTCTCTTTAACATAAAACTGTTGATTAATTAAATGTAACAACTAAGATTAACAATAAAAAAAATTAATATTTGTGTTCAATTTATGTTTCATCCTTATTCTATGATAATACTTCTGTTACATCTTCTACACTAAAGTATTCAATACATTTTACCGAGGAAATATGTCATTAAACATACTGTATTTTCAAATATTGTATTAAAAACTCACCAATGAAGTCAGAATAAAACCATAACAGTTACTGACACCAAAATTCACAATTGATTTGCACTTGTGAGAGAAAGAAAAAAAATGCAAATATTATAAAAATCTTGCTACAAAACTCAATACAGTTGATACAAAATATTAAAGAAAAACTGTTAAAATTAGGAACCTTTTTTTAAATACAGTTAAAGCACAAAAATGAAGTAAAATTAATGTTTCAGAAGTTGAGAAAATTCAACAACTTGAACCAAAAGATAGTAATGTTATACAGTATAAACTTCAAATAAACATTACACATCATACCTTAAAACCTCATGTTTGGTTTGTTGAACAATTTAACAAACACAGCTTTATTACAACATACTGTGTTGTTCACAACCTCTTATTACAGTCAGCATAAACAGAACTACTAGAGTATGTAAATTTAATCATTCTAACCATTTGACTTAATAGTTTATTAAAAGAAAGTACTGAAGTTAAAAGACAGTAGACAACAAACAACCTTTTACTGTGTATAATAAATTCATCACTCTGAACTATTAACATCTTGAACACCACCACTTTTAATTTTATTTCTTCTGTGTTTTCAGTTTTAAATTCACATGTAATGAAATAAAAATATCTTACAGTTTCAGAAAATCTTCCAAGTTTGTCACACACATTTCCTAGCATCTTTTCTATTTCACCCTGAAATTAATTGGCATGAGCACATTAGTTCTAGAACAAAAACAACAATTATAATGCTATTCAAACATTTCACCAGAGTCCACTATATCTTCACAAACAAGTTTAAAGATGCTTGAAAAATATTATGGACCAACTCTCAATCCTTATACAACTGGTAAACACTGGTAGTATATTTCAATGATTAGCAAGTTATTATTGGTATTACCCATGTTTGAACTGTTAATTTTACACTTACAGAGAATGGGTAGATTGTCAATAATTCTTGAAAATCAGCAGCAACTCTCTGACAGATTTCACATACTTCCACTGACAAAGAACCCTATCAAAGTAAAAGTTCAGATTTTTAATAAAGTTAAAAAAAACAAAAAACATACAGCATGGATTATTCCTCGTAATATAGGTGATTATAAACAGGCTTCATACTTTAAAAACAGAAAAGTAATTTACCTAAAAAAAAAAGGATCTTTAATTGCTACCCACAAAAAAAACATTTTAATCAATAATTTATTTTAGTAACAATATATTTTGCTTCAGAACTTAAAACTGTGCAAGTATTTTTTACTCTTAGGAAACATTAAAATCTACATTAAGGCAGCATAACACAAACTACAGAAAAAAACCTGTATAGTCTGTATACACGAAGTTAGGCATTATGTCAACCATCTTTGCCTTGTAAAAGAAAAAATAAAAGCTCAACCAGAAATAGGGAGAATGGATGAGAATGTGTGACAAAGGTACCTATCAGAAATACACATTCAAGTAAAGAAAATAACTTCCAACACAATACCTAACCTCCACTACAGCTTAGCTAAAAGTTTATCAAGGTGTACATTCTTCATGAAATACCCAACAGAAGCCCATGGACAGTGATAATCAACTGCAGGGTCTTCATAATGGCACACCTGTCGAAGACTGCATCTTGTTTTATCATGGGTATACTCTCTGTCCATAACAAAAAAAGGGAATGAAGCAAACCACATGTAACAGGTATAGGCAGAGTGTAAACATGACCAACTGAGTGCCTGTGCACAGACAGACAATATGTGCAGTATGATTGGGGCACATTTAGATCATATCTTCTGTGCTCACTTCAACTCATCCATCAGACTCCACAGGACAGACTAAATGTAGGAAGAGGGCACATTGTTATGTAGTATGAATTTGTGTACACATCTCAATAGGACTTATATGTAATATATACATTCAATGTAAATTCATGAACAAAAAGATTAAAAAATAATTAAAAAAATTGCAGCCACAGGGCACAAATCATACAGTGAGACATGTAATGTGCCCTAAGTTTTAGAGGAACAAGTAAAAGTTAGACCCACACTGCCAAAAGGTGGGGAAGAGGTTGAAACATTGCAAACTGAAAAAGCTGAAAATCATCAAGAAACAAAACATCTGCAAGATACAGAGAAGAAAACAAATGTGTGGAAAGTGTCTACATGTCCACTGGCTGGAGCATGTCCTAGGACCAGTGAAGTGGTGTAAGAGAATGAAAAAGGCAACAAATTGAATACAAACAAATGTGAAATAGTGTTTAAGCACCAATATCTCGACATGAACATACTAGCCAGAGAAGTCGATGGATCCACCTGGTAAGGGTAGAAGAAGATGGGTCTGTAAAAAGTCACACTGAAAAGTCTAACAGAACACAGAACCAAGCTGGTACCAAATAATTCCATAATGGAGAGATAGAAGGAAAGAAGATAAGTGAGAAGTACAGAAACCTCCTAACAAGTCTCAAGAGGGGAGGTAGGAATGTAGTGAAAGAGAGTGAAAGAAGCATGTACATGGTAGACCATATAAACATCAGTAATCACAGCCAAGGAGGAGTATGAGTGTAGTGGAAGAGTGAAAAAAGCATGTACACGGTAGACATCTGAACATCAGTAATCAAAGGCAAGGAGGAGGAAAGCAATCAGAAAGAAAAATTGTATAAAAAATAGAAAAAAAATCGATTTTTCAAAATGTACAAGCATGAAATGGTGTCGATTTCATTAAAGTATCAGAAAAGCAAAAGAATTGAAGGAGGAGGATAGAGGAGAGTAAATGAATGGAAAGAATATGAGAATAAACACCTTCTGATATCATAAAAGGAGAAATGCCATGGAAATAGCCTCCTGACAACCAGTAAAGTAGACACAAATAAGCCAATGGCAAATAGTAGCATAAAAAAAGACAGAAAGATGGTTCACAGCATGACATGTAGGAAGAAAGGAGTAACGAAAAGACAACTGACAAAAGACCTGCCATAATCACTGATAAATGTAGTAGAAAGGTAACAAGAAAGTAAGAAAGAGTGCCACATAATAGAAAAGTCTGGTCTGATGGGTGACAGATTAGCTGAATTCCATGTGTGAGGATAAATGAAAGGTATCCTGTGAAGAAGGGATGTGTGAGAGTGAAGTAAGAGAGAATGATACTAGGAAGAGAATTCAAATCTCAGGCACACCAAGAGTGAGCTGGTCAAAGAGGTTTCAAAATTATGACCTGAGAGGTATAGAATACTGAGGAAAAGAAGATGAATAGGGGAATTGGTATTGAATTAAACCACATATGATAGAAGAGTATTACTTTAAAAACACTTTAGTACCTAAAATTTTGCCCATATGTTATCTTACCTTAACCACTAGCTTAAAAACATTAAAGACAAAAGTTTTCAAAAAAGTTTTACCTTTGACACTGCCTTGTTTTGACACATACTGATAGATGAGCAAAATAGCTCTGATTTCTGAAATCCAAAAAATTATTAATATAGTTTCTTAATACAGGAACAGCATGAAAATATTTAAGTATTATATATTGTGATGATGAACATTTAAGTTTCAAGACACAGTGAAATGCTGTATCCACTGGAGCTCTTAAAGAACTACCTCACATTAATGCCAGCAGTACATTTTTGTCTTTAGCTAACAAATAATTTCTTTACGGTAATCTGTTAAACATTAAAGTAAAAAAAAGTAAACACTTTCAATACTAATTGTTTCCACAAAACCTTCATCCAATAATTCAAGTAAGAAAACACTTCATATCAGTTGCAACTACTTCCACAACATTAAGGCTACAAATTGTGCTGAATCACAGCTTCAGAGCTCCTAGTTTCCCAAGTAAATTAACATATCTATAAATAAGCACTAAATAATGAGTCCATAATTTAAAACTTATTACAGTAGGTAGGTATTTCATGTTTATTGGCACAAAACTACTAGACTATCTGTGCCAAACAAGATGTAGTACACTATAATGGTATAAGGAAATGAAGGTAAAAATATGTAAAATATGCAAAATTAAGACCTGCCAGGAAAACCAAAGCATTAAGTTCAAACTTGCTGTCAGTCACCTGAAGTTGGCCTTTCCAGTCCTAAGTTCAGGTCAAAATAAAATTAAAATGTGTAAAAGAAACCATGCTAAAACAATGTACAGTCCAATGAAAACCTTAAATTAAGTTAAAAAAAACCAACGGCTCTTAAAAATGTAAAAACATGAGAGAGGAGGCCAGTATCACCTATGACTTTGGCTAATGGCAAGGGCAAACCTACCTTAAAAATATGTTTAAAATGGCATCATCATTCTTGGTTGTACCAACAACATGATAATAAAATATGTACAATTGTGACATGAGTGCCACACAGACCACACATTGGTGCATCAGTACCAGATAAAAGGAAGTGGCGAGTTAAAAAACTGTGACCAATGCATAGCCTAGCCAAAACAACTTCCTCCCTTCGATCTTTACAGAAACAAGATGGCCGATGATATAAAGGCTTGATTTGAAAAAGCTTATTATTTTGTTGCTTACTCCAGGTCGACTGCTAACGGGTGTTGAGTCAGGTTTTGATGACTGGTCCATAGTCCATGTATGGAACAGAGACGGTGGAGGGAGAGCCAGAGCAGATGGACTTTGCCGCTCTGTCAACTAGCTCATTCCCACAAATACAACTATGGCCTGCTATCGATAAAAACTGGGCAGAGATAGATGATAGAGAGAGATGGGCCATTTGTTTTGGATATTGATAATAGGATGGTAACACATAGAATGATGTCAAGGCCAATAGAGAGCTAAGTGAATCAGTACAGATCGTACAATTCGTATATTGCATAGTTTCAATATGATTCAGGGCAAGAGAAATAGCATACAATTCTGCAGTGGACACAAAAACCGTAAAAGGGATTCTGTGTGCTACAACCAAACTGTAACAAACTATGGCAAAACCTACAGAGTCACATGATTTTGAACCATCCATATATATGGGAATGGGTGGATTGTTTGAAAGATGTTCAGCAAATAAAAAGCGATATTTCCAATCGGAAGTACCAGCCTATCCTCAGATGACTCAAAGATACATCACAGTTGGGGATAGTAATTAGCCATGGTGGAGGAAGCCGTACCATTGATACTGCTATACTATTCAAAGGTACATCCAATTTTTCTGATTGTGCCTGAATACAAAGACTAAAAGGAAAAATGGCAAATTTTGTATAATAGACAAGTGTGGCCCACTAAGGATGGAAAACACAACTCCAAGTAGGATGCTGTGGTAAAGAACAAAGTTTGGAAGCATACATAAGAGACAGTTGCAAACGGAAAATATACAAAAGGGGTTCATGGGACTCAACATACAAACTTTGGACTGGAGAAGTACGAAAGGCCCCAGTGCAAAGCTGAAGCCTCTGATAGAGAATATGATCCAGCATTTTTAGTGCTGAGGTTCCAGCAGAACCATAAACCATAGACCCATAGTCATGTTTGGACTGGATAAGGGCACGAAAAATTTTAAGCATGGAGTACCGATCCACTCCCCAAGAGGTGGAAGAGAGGATATGGAGGATGTTCAGTGCTCTTATACATTTGACACGAAGTTGCTTGATATGGGAAATAAAGTTTAATTTACAGTCAAATATAAGACCTAAGAACTTTGCCTCAAGGACAAAAGGAAGTACAGCATCATCAATATGAAGTTCTGGATCTGGATGAATACCTGGTTGACAGCAGAAATGTACACAAACAGTTTTAGAGAGAGAAAGTTGAAAACCATTTCCTATGGTCCACTTAGGTTTATGACTGATTGCAGTTTGTAGCTGCTGCTCAATAAACCTCATGTTTGATGACTGATATGAGGGACTCCAAGTTCCTGCGAGAAAACACGAGAAAGTGTTCAGTGCACACAGACCTGGAATCAGTGATTCATTAAAAGCTGCTTAATAAAAAGTGGCAAATTGCCATGAAATCCGTATAAGTGAAGATCTCGCAAGATGCCACACCTACATGTTGTATCATAAGCTTTCTCTAAGTCAAAAATAATAGAAACAAGATGTTATTGCTTCAAAAAGGCTTCTCTAACTGATGTTTCAAGATGAATTATGTGGTCTACTGTAGAGCATTGTCTTCGGAACCCACATTGAGACGGAGAGAGAAGGTCATTTGATTCAAGGAACCAAATAAGACTATCATTTATCATCCTCTCTAAGGTCTTACTGAGACAACTCATCAAAGCAATGGGACGGTAATTCGAAGGAATTTTTGGATCTTTCCCAGGTTTAAGAATAGGGAATACAATAGCTTGGCACCAAGCATCAGGAAAGACATTCTCCTGCCATATCCAGTTAAAGACAGCCAGAAGAATAGTAAGAGGCAGGAGAAAGGTGGCATAGCATCTCATAATGTACATCATCAGGTTCAACTAATGTATTGCCAGACCAATGAAGTGCTAGTTTGAGTTCCACCAGTTTACATAAAAAGGTGACTGTAGTTACAGGGATGATCAGTCAAAAAGGAAAGAGGCAGATGTTCAACTTGTGTTTTAATAGCTAAGAAGGAAGTGGATGAGTTTAAAGAGCTAGATACATGAGAGAAACATTCACCAAAAGTATTAGCAATGCTCTGAGCATCAGCAACTTCATGGCCATTGAATATTAAGATAGAGAGGGAAGGGGGGGGGCAAAAGTATACCGTCCACTCACCTTCCAGATCTTGTCCCATATGACTATTGAACTGGTGGTTGAAGAAATGCTGGAGGTAAATTTAATCCAAGATTCCTTCTGGCTTTGACGTCTAACTCCCCGAGCCAGTGCACAGACTTGTAAGCGTGAGATATCTACAAAATTTATCCGAAACACATTTCTGAGGTTTTTGTTATAAAAGAAGAATTCCACCAAGGATGGGGATGCCGTGGGAAAGATTTTGAGGTTTTGGGGATGCACTGAGCAGCTGCTTGGACAATACAGTTAGTTACCGATGATTTACATAAGATGGCAGGGTCAAGTTCCAAGAGAGCAGTGAAAGAGGGCCAGTTGGCCTGGTACATGGGTCAGGTTGCACTGACCACATCCGATCACTCTTAATATGATAGGAAAATGATCACTATCCCATGAGATTGATGTCAACCTCCCAAGAAAAGCAAGTGAAAAGTGAAGGGGAGCAGACAAAGATATATAGCTGTAAATGACTGACTGAGTGCATGAAAATAACTGTAAGAGCCAGTATTAAAGAGAGATGGATTGTGATTCAGGAGCATATGCTCTATAGCATGACTCCTCATATCAATACTAGAACCACCTCAGAGGGGATTATGTCCATTAAGATCCCTCAAAATTAAAAAAGCAGTTGACAGTTGCTCAATGAGGACATCAAGGTCTGAGGGATGATAATTCTTTCCAGAAGTAAGGTACAGAGAGTAAACAGTGATTGTACAACCCAAGGAGATATGGATGGCTACAGCTTCCAAGAGTGTATTCAATGACAAGGACTGGATGGACACATGTTGATCAACCAGCAATGCTACTCCCCCACGTCCTTGCCCTACACATGACCTGTCATTTTGGTACAAGGAGTATTGTCAAATTTTGACTGTATTAATAGGTTTTGAAAAATTGTTTCCTGCAAAGAAAGACATTTGGAATGATAAAAGTCAATCAAATCCTTGATGTTATTTACATTTGATTGAAAACCTCAACAGCTTCATTGGATTAATGTGGCCATTTGTCTTTATTTTGGAGGAGAATATGGCACAGAGACCTTCTGCTTCCAACCTTGCTTTTTTTTCTTAAACAGATGTGGGTCGGTCACTCTCTAGTAATCCTGCTCTGGGTTGAGTAGGCAGATCAGAGTTTGTAGATGTACATTCCAATGATTGAGAATGTGAATGAATGGATTGTTTAATTTTTGGGGTGTCAAGAGAAAAACACCCTATGAAAACACCTAGGTGAAGTTGGGAAATGACTGGAAGATGTGGTAGGGACAGAGATAGAAGTAGATACTGTTTCGTTAACTCTGTTAATTTAGGAGGGTACTAGATTAAGATGCGCTGTTAAGGATTCTATAGGAGGCACAGAAAAGCCTGTCTGGTCTCCTACTATAGTAGTGGAATGGATTACAGCAGCATAAATCTGAGATGGAATTGGGAATACTAATTTCCAAGCCTCTGGATAAGTAATATTATGAACTGTCTTGAGGCGTTGTACTTCTTTCTCTTTCACCCATTTACAGCAAGAATTAAATAAGAAAGATGTGGACCATTACAGTTAATGCAATGTGGTTCTAGTTGGCATTCAAAAGTATCATGATATTTACCAATACAACATGCACATGTTAAGGAACCAAGGCAAGATGTTTTCAAGTGAACAAATCGTTGACAATGAAAACATTTAACAGGATCAGAAATATAAGGCCATACCTTACAATTCAGATATCCTATCCTGATTGTAACAGCTGTAACACCTTGGCTGGTGAAACCTGCGAGGATGTCTGACTCTGGAATGGTTTTTAAATCTCTCTCAGCTATAACTCCTCTGGAAAAATCCAAAGTAGAATGAGGAGTAACGTCAATGGGTATATCCCCAATGGCCTTTGACTTCAAGAGGAGTTTGGAATGTTGTGATGAAGCTGTTTCCACTAACATGTCCCCAAACCACAATTTTTTACCAATTTAGGTGAGCCAGCAAGTCCTTCTAAACCCTTCTGAATAAAAATGGAGACATCTGCCCTAAGAGTTTTTCAGTTAAAGAATGTATAATTAAAAATCACAAGACAGATTCAAGTTGCAAGTTTGACCGTACAGTCATCAATGCATGGTCATTTGCCAGTAGTCGGATTTTTCTCTATGCTTATTTATTTGAGGAGTATCCATAAAAAAAAAAAAGAATATTTCGGTGCCCACTGACCCCACCCACCATTGAGCCCTACAAGGGAACACACTACAGTACCATATAAGGTCATTGCAGCAATGCCAGGCTTTCATGAGCACTATACCCAAACACCAGTATCAGACAATGTCAACTACACCTGTTGAGGATGTCCTACACTGGCACTCAGTTGACCCTGACCCAAATGGACTAGCCAACTGATCTTAGAGGGGCATCCCAAATCCACCCATCTACAGTAATTCAATGCCAAAGTGGTGTGTTGGAGTTGGACCCCTGAACCACCAGGATCCTCTCCTTCCCTTCACAGGTCACCACGCATGGCAAACATACAGGTGGATGTTTAGATCCCAGAGGATGTAAACTGAAAGTATAGAACCTTCTCTGGGAGGTCCATTTACTACATACAGGAATCCACATCAAGTGGAATTTATTACAGTAACATTGGCTTTAAAAAGGATTAAAATGCTTTTATTTGATTACTATAGTGATCATCTTTTATGTCCTTTGTTTGTACTTCATAGATGTTTTCAGAGACTGGTTAGCTTGTAAAACATTTGAAGGGTCATAAATGTAACCAAGTTTCAGACTAAAATAACAGTTAAAGTGAAAAGCTAAGTATTTATTATTGAAGAAATAGTCAATAAATTTATTTTATTTATATATGCACAGTATTTTGTAGAAGTGTTAGGGAAAGTAGAAAATTAGATTTTAAACTTCTTTGAAAGAACAAAGGCAGGTAAATTACAGGTGATTGTATTTTTAATTTCATACAAAGCTACATGAGGGCTATTTGCACTCACCATCCCTAATTTAGCATTGTAAGACTAAAGAGAAGGAAGCTAGTCATCACCACCCACTGCCAACTTTTGGACTCCACAGAACAATGAGGCTGACCATCACATTATAATGCCACCATGACTGAAAGGAAGAGCATGATTGGTGTGATGAAAATTTGAATCCACAACTCTCAGATCACAAGTCAAGCTCCCTGACCACCTGGCCATGCTAGGCCAAATGACAGGTGAAACATCAAAATTTATTAATCTTCAAATTTAAAACAACAGAAATTTGATGGAAGTGCTCGAGTTCAGCAAATAGTTGATATTTTTTGTGTTCCCTTTTGCTTTAATAACTGCAGATAGTTTTACAGGCATTGTTGCAACATATTTAACCCTTTCATTACAGGTTAGGTGGAATTCATCCAGCACTTAACCACAAAAGTATCCACGAGAGTAATTATGCTATGAATTTTGATAATGTACACAAATGTTTACTTCTGGAAAGCTAACTAACAAATGTGCTGAGTAATTTCCATTTTTAGATTAAAAATACTTTTATGCATAAGAAAAAAAAAATGTGAAACTTCACATGTGAAATCTTTATAACCTCCAGAAAACTATCAAATGTTTGGTAAATTTGACCAATCTCATATCCATCATGAAAAATTAGAAAATAAATATAAATTGTTTTTCTTTCCAGAATGACTACAAATTATGACTCAAAAACACAAATGTTTAACCTATATGGCTTTAAAGGTTATAACATTATACATTTATATGTACTTATTATATTGACCTTTCAGTGATTGGTGGCTGACATCACAGAAGTTACAAAGATGTAGCACACATATACTCAATGTTACCATGTCTAACAATATAAAACTTATCTTTACAAACTCACTTTCTTCGCTGCGTTTTAGAGGATCAGTATTTTGTAAAATGCAGTCACACTTCAGTTATAATACATATGAACATAGGTTGTTATTTACCAGTAAGTTTTTAAACTTTTTTTTCTTAAAACACAATAGTAAATAAAGAAGTAAAGCAAACAAGTATCTCTTCTAATTATGACCTTTGTACTTGGTTGCTGCTTGTCATAGGTTGCTAAGCCTTAAGAAATTTTGAAAATGGAGGATATGAAAATTTTTTTACATATACATTTGAATAACCAAAAGAAAAATCACAAATTACTGTATCAGTACTATAGAATTTCATTATAATGCATTAAGTTTAGTAACTTCATTATATTTGGATCTGAAAAAAAGTTTCAAACTGGCTAAAGACTCAACTTACCATCACAAAGATTTATTTTGAAAGAAAGAATTGACACCATTATATTTGAATATGGGTCAGAAAATCACTTGAAGGACCTTTTATGCTACTGACTGGTTAATCACATATATAGAAGTGTATTTAAGGAACTGTTTCCAAAAATCAAAAGAGGTGTACAGGGTCACTGTATTCAATTCAATTCTTATTTTACATTCTTGCTTATCAATAACAGAAATGTGAGTTCCTAATTCATACAAAAATTATAGACTGTATTTGTACATGACAAACATCAACTTCCAACCGGTGCTACATTCAACATACCAGATGACACACAAAAATCAATGCTCAGGTGATTTTTTTTTTAACTTTTAAAATTAAGAAATCAGATAATGTATAATCTACAGTTTGAAACCAAACTTAGTGACAAATTCAGAAAACAGCAGTTGAATAACATTCTCCATGAAAGTCAACAAATGCAATGACAAGGCCTTTAGCCTGTGATCCACATGAAAGTGTCTTTTAAATTTTACTCCAAATGAATCTAATACACTCCATAAAATTTCTTTGAAAGTAACTTCTGATTTTCAAGTTTTGACCTATCAAAACCCCAGATCTGCTCAACTGAGTTGAGACTGGGGACCTGGATGCCACTGCATAACTTGAATGATTCCAGCAGCTTCTTTCTTCATTAAGTAATTTCTGCATTGGTTTGATAAGTGTTTGGAGTCACTATCTTATTGGTAGTAGAATCCTTTACCAATAATATGCAAACCACTAAGTATACCATGAGGAATCAGTATATTCAATGGTACTTGTGCTAGTCCATTACTCCATCTATCTTGCAAATATCTCCTGTTGCCTCAGCATAAAAATACCTCCAAACCATAACACTGCCTCCACTATGTTTCATGGCAGGTACTATGCACTGAGGTAGGAATCTTTCATCTTTAATTGGCCAGACATACAACCTACACTTTGAATCAAATATTTCAAACTTAGACTTATCTGTCCTTAACACCCTTCTCCAATCATAAACAGTCCAGTTTTTGTACCTTTTAGCAAATTTCAGTGTCTTGATAATATTTGGAAATTGAAGTAAATGTTTTTTAAATTGTAACACAAATACAGTTGAACCCCTCTAAGCAGCCATCCCTGAAAGAGGTCATTCAATCAGTCCCTTTTTTTTGTTTACATAATCCCTAATTATGTGCAGTGGAATCCCTCTAATCAGGCCAGTTTGTCTCAGTCCCAAAGGTGGCTGCTTTAGAAGGGTTCTACTATATTCCATTCTTGGGTTTTCTTGATACTGTCGATTTGGACATTTTTCTGTCACTTAGTACGTTTTTTTGTCACACACTTGAGTCTTTCTTTTGTCCCGAAGGCTGCATAAACAAAGATACTTTACATAAGTGTCATTGAGTTTAGGTATTTTGCCTCTTTCTTTCCTATTTTCAAACTTACCTATCTCAGTCTCACAATCTCGGGTGTACTTGATGGTGTTTGGGGAGCATTTCAAGTTTGCAGCAGTTTGTCAGAGTCCAAACAGCATCACTTAAAAGTTTATGGGAACTCTCTTCTATACTGATGTTTCTCTGTGTTTTTGTGCCATGTCATGACAACAAAACTTAATATATAGTGTTAAACACTGTTCTTATCAAGGTATATTTGTAGAGTGCTATTAAATTTATTTTTTCTAGCATATACCAGTACTATATGCTAGCTTCTTTCTACACAGTTAAGATACTGCACAGGGTATCATGACAATTATTTCAAACCCTATATTTGACCAGTATGTTTACTCAAACAGAACCCTTATAACGTGCTCTTGGTACAAGTGTACTGAAATTCTAAAGAATGATAAATGTTCTCACTGGCTCATTCAAATGTCTGTCCTAACATTTCAGCACTGCATGTATGTGTGTGCATTATACATATTACATGTATTATGTACACGTAATGTAAATACATATATTTGTATATTGTATTTAAAGCTGTTCCACCATCACTTCTGAAAATTTAATTTAACAGTTTCTGTAGTTCAACATTTTAAATATCTTAACTAACTATAAAATTACCAACTCAATTATACTCCTAAATCAATTTCTCTGCCAACCAATTGATTACAATACAGATGTGTACAAATATAAGTTTTTTTCACACTTTGTCTTAAGTGCACAGCTAATCACATCCATGCTACCTGTTCTTCCCAGATTAATTACTCACATTTACTGAGTTACAGAGCTCCACTAATTTAACTTAAGATTTGACAACTTACACTGTTTTGTGATTTCTAAAGAACATGAAACATATTTAATATTTTATCATGTTTTGTTTTTTGTTTTTGCACATACACCTGACTTGTTTTTTATTTTATTCATAAAAAAGTGTGTACTATTAAGCTCAGCTACTTCAAGTTCAGCTAATATTTATTGTACTTTACAAATTCTGTTTCCACTCCACCTAATCAAAGTTATTACCATTCAACATCTTTAAAACTTAACTTTAAGGTATTCATGGTAGAGATGAGGTTTTGAGTCATTTTTCACTGTGAGAAGATAGAATGGATATAATATTCATCCATTCTTTTTACTTAGTGAAACACTTCAGTTTCAGCTACAAAACAAACATTTTATCAAATCCCCTCAGACTATAATTACAACATCATATTTCAGTTTGTCTGTTGAGATGCAACTTGACAATGATACTGTTAAAATTGTAAAATGGTGATACATAAAAAAGACAACAGATTCAAATAAAGATTAATACTTACATGCTTTGTAGTGCTCAGTTTGGTCAATAATGTCTGATATTTTTCAACATACTGTTGACACTGAAAAATAACATTTTTAGTTCTTCTAAGATGAAGGCAGAAAATAAACTACCTGTGTTATTAACATTAAGTGAAAGGTACCTATACCAACAACTTCCAAATATTTAATTAAAATTTAGAGTCCAGACATACTGTAACAAGTATTAGATATTGGTGGTAGCAACTGTTGGTTATACTCCATAAACAATGAAAAATAAATGTTTTATGCACTTTAATACTTCAAGCTTAAAACAATCTCCAACTGAATGATGCGTTCTTAATTGCAAGAAAAATTTATCTGTTAGTAAACTCATGGTAAAAGATAATACATAGGTTATTGTAACACAATGTCACATCAGCTGTTACAGTAGAGGGCTCAATTAGCTTTACATTTTTACATCTTTCAAATGTAATGAAAGTGAATGCATCAGCCTTGTGATATATTGTGCTTTGCTACATTTTTAACAGATACTAAAAATATCATTCAGTTTAAACAAGCAAATCTTAGGCTCAGAATCTCATTACAAGTTTTATAAACCATTCACATTGTACATGTTTACTCTCAGTTTGTTTTTTTTACATACGCATCTAGACTTAAATATTTTCATAAAAGCATTAATGAAATCCAATTTATATCATCATATTATCATTAATGTAACTAGATTTGTTTTCTGTAATAAACAAGAAAATTTACTTTTTGTTTTCTAACAAAGTGCAAAAACTGAAATATATGACATCAGGCTCACAACACTAACGTATCATTTTACAGCATTATACATATTTTCAGCTGTTTCTATTATGAATGATCCAATTACACAATGTAAAACTTATAATAAACTACCCAATCAAAAATTGTTTGTTTTTTTAATTTTGCACAAAGCTACTCGAGGGCTATATGTGCTAGTCATCCCTAATTTAGCAGTGTAAAACTAGAGGGAAGACAGCTAGTCATCACCACCCACTGCCAACTCTTGAGCTACTCTTTTACCAACGAATAATAGTGGGATTGACCGTCACATTATAACACCTCCACAGCTGAAAGGGCAAGCATGTTTGGTGCAACAGGGATGCAAACCCGCGACCCTCAGATTATGAGTCGCACACCTTAACACGCTTGGTCATGCCGGACCACCAATCAGAAATGGTACATAAAATACCAGTTCAAGGAAACTAACTTTGTAATGCCAAATATTACTCTTAAAAGTGGATTAACTAAGGATAAAGTAAAATACTATAGCTTAGTGAACCAAACATACATGATGAAAGTGTTACTGCTACAAGTGAATTAACCAACCACAGAAAATTTAATTACAACTTCAAAGATTGTAGTTTGTGCATAAGATTTTGATGCAGATTAGTATAATTCAGGGGGAATAGTACATGCATACAAACTTATTTCTAATACCATGTTTACAAGGACAACTAGAAAATAAATCTCATTATTCCCAATGTAACTAGTACAATTACATTACAGTTGATGTTACTTCCTTTTATGATAACCTTTTATACAATGTTTTTTTTGTTTTTAATACTCAACTGAGCATTTTCCTATTTTATATTACAAACACATTTTCCATAAATTAAAAAAAAAGTTAAAAATCAGTAGTTACCTTGGATGAAAAATTTCCAAACTCTGCACATACTGTTTTCAAACTTTGTATATCATTCTGAAATAATACAAGTATTTGATACAGCACACACAAATTTAAATTTAAAAACAATTTGTGGCTTAATGAGACAGGACTATAGAAAATAAGAACTACAAAACAGTATCTGCCACCTTGGGAATTACTTCTTACACATAAACATTGAGTGTTAATATATGTATAGTATTTATAATGTATGTATTCTCTATGCAAATAGCCTACATTAAAGAAAGTTTACCATAATGGAACTCTTGCATATATGATGCTGAAAAAACTTTAATGTGATGTGCAACCCCCAACTTTGTGAAATTTTCATGATGTGTGCATGAAGATTCGCAAAAGGGGTCATGATTTTCCCATTTTGTTTCTGCTTTCAATCATGGAGAACTTTATTTTTCTTCATTCTCAGGATGCAGATATGATATCATGAACACAACACGTGAGAATCTAATGCACTAGTACACGTGTAATCAGCAGACTTACATGACTGATCACCTTAGTTATGTTTCTTATACCATTCGTCAAATGCAAAAATCTTAGTTTTATTATTTTTTATTTTATTTACTGATAAAAAAGTACCGTTCTTTGAAATTATATTAATTTGAAATCATGGTAAATTCACAATATAAAATTAAAGGAAAACAAGTGAGCTTGTGATCCATTTAAGCCATCCTATCCACTAACTTAAATTCTAAACTAAAGAATTTGAGGTCAGCCCTTATTAATCAAATGTTTGCAAACTATTTGTTAACTTCAAGATGATCTAAAAAGGTTGAAACATTGTTCTGTACTTTATTTTAATTAAAGTTCTAATACCCATACCAGCTGTCTTGAGAATATATTTTTTACATAGTTTTAGTTTTTCTTTTATTAACATTAAAACATTTTCTAGAAGTCAAATGCACTTAACTTCATGCAAAACTATACTAGATAAGACATGTTTTCCATTATACACCATTTTATTTTGTAAATGTTATAAAATATATATTTTTAACTTCTAAAAAATGGAAAATTACTTCCATAGACAGTTAATAACATAAAAAATCCTAAAAGGTAAGTAAACTTGAAAACACACTTACTTACTACATTATTAATATCAAAAAAGAAAACACACCTTGAAAGACTTTCCACCTAAATAATTCTGAGCTTTCTCTCTCCACAGTTCACAAAGTTTACATTTCTTGTTATTTTTATTCGTAGCAGATGGACTAAGCATCACCTATTAAACAAAGAAGAGAAGTATATTAATGTATTTCATAAATAAAACAAATTCCAAATTATACTAAATAAATGATAAATTTAAAAAAAAAAAGATATGTTAATATATCCCCTAAAATACTTCAGGTTAAATAATCTAAGTAGTACTATGCTGGTTAGTATTACATTAGGACAAGGTGATGAGGAAAACATATCAAACTTATTTAACCACATCATTCTATATACCATAAAACTATGTTAAATACTTTCAGTAGAAAGTGTTCACTAGATTGTGTTGTTCAAGTCATAAACACTATCTTCCAAAATAGAATGTAACCATACAACTGCTTCGTACCACAAAAGATTCTTTTCTCTAAAGAATTAATGTTTTTCATACAAAATACATCTTTATAGAATTTGATAAAACTATAAATAATGTATTCACTGTAATGTTAAGTTCAATGTTACAAAACAATTGGAGGATTAAGTTTCAATGTTACAAAACAATGTGTTGATTAAGTTCAATATTACAAAACAATGTGATAATTAAGTTTCAATGTTACAAAACAATGTGTTGATTAAGTTTCAATGTTACAAAACAATGTGTTGATTAAGTTTCAATGTTACAAAACAATGTGTTGATTAAGTTCAATATTACAAAACAATGTGATAATTAAGTTTCAATATTACAAAACAATGTGTTGATTAAGTTCAATATTACAAAACAATGTGATAATTAAGTTTCAATGCTGAAAACTACAACATATTTTTCAGTTAAAATACTAACTATGAAGCATTGCTATGGTCAGGTTGGTTTATCTTAATAAAACCACCAACATTTTAACAATATAATGGAAGATTAAAAAATGATTAGTTAAGTTCCAACATTTTATCATTAGAAACTGAGGAATACATTGTAAAATATTATAATACTGATAGAAAGTTAAGGTAAATATAACAAATGGTTAAACTCATATTTAATACTCAAAATAAAAAAACTGACCAACTTAAAGTCTTCCATGTTATTAAATATAGAAAAAATAACTTAATAGATTCACTTCTCACCTATTATTTTACACAAATTTATATTTATCATGTAAAAACAGAGAATCAAGGTTCAATATTTTCTTGACTTGTAAACACCTTTCAGGTGATGTATGTATACATGCATATCACATTTCAAAATATAAGTAAATATAATTATTTTAACTATATTTCAACAATTTTTACTCAAATATATATAAAAATTGATATTGTCATTATGTAAAATATATTTAGCATAACTTCCAAGAATACACAAAACTGAGCTTTACTCAACAATTTTATTTAATGATTATTTAAGAGTTACCACATTTTCCTATTTCTACACGACTTTTCATGAGAAAGTTTTTGAAGGCAAATAACAGGGTTAATTATATACCATTAATACTATGATCCCTTTGCTCACCAACAAAATTAGAATGAAGACTCCATAAAAATGTTTTGCTTTTTAAAATATATAGTATCTATGAACCAAGATGAAAGTAAAATCACTTTACAATTTCAATAATGCCTTCAGCTTTTGGATTTAATGCAATTATTGTTTCTTAAATGTCAAATATATTCAAGTTCCCAATGTAAAAGAAAAGTAAAAAGTCTCAGTATATTTTATAACAAATAACTTGATATTATAAAATACAATTTAAAATATAGAATAAAATTTCTTGAAGTTAAAGTGCAAATCAAGACAAGACAAAGTTCACACAAACAATGTATTTAACTAATGAAGAATACATGTAATAGCCTTTCAAATAAATACAAGTAAATTATAAAAATTATTAAATACTTCACAAGGATCAAAAGTAGTAACCTGAAAAGTCTCGGATCAACTGGTAGTGCTCTTTATATAAAAACTGTAAAAATATTAGGTTTGGGTTGCTTTAACACAGAATCAGTTTCCATATAGTTCTATAGTAAATACTACATAAGGAAGTATTCAACACAAACCTTTGTTTTCAAACTAGGCTGACATAAGCGAATTGTGTCACATATAATGTCTGCATCCTGTAAGAAAAAATAACCATTTCACTATAGGCAGGGTTATGTAGCACATCACAACCTTTCAGTTATTTTTAAAAGTTTATTAAATAACTTTATTATTACTTTACACCAATGAAGTTGAAATTAACATTATGTACATTTTAAATTCCTACCTTAAAAGGAAATATAAAGAAAAAAGCTAAATACTGATTTGTGTGTGTCACATAGCACCTCCTATTATCTTATTGTTCAGTTTATATTTTATTACACCAGCCATACAATGTATTCAGTAGTTAACACAATAGAAGCTTGTATTTGACATATGCACAGCTAATTATAAAATAAGAACTTCCAACACATATGATTTGCCAAAATGTCAATATATTTAGCAAATCTACTAAAGTGGCTCCTCCATAACTTCATTCTTTCAAAACCCATTCTAATGTCAAGTCTCACCAACTTGTCTTAAATACAAACTTATAACCAACAGAACCAGCAGTTTCCCTTCTACTTTAATCTGACAATCATTTGTAAATAGCTTGAAAAAAAAAAGTCAGTTTTAGTGAACCTACTGACATGTGATCACTCAGTCGTTGCTCTGAACACGAACAGGATTTTTGTAATCCACAGTTTACTTAGAGATCCAGATAATTTACATGAATTTTGTGTGTACAATTATGGAAAATTCATAATTTTTTGGTTTTCTAAAATTTATATTTGAAGCCTACAAAAAGTTAACATCTCTTCAACTTCCACTTTAATAAAATCCTAAATATTTCATCTGAAATCCAATAGTTTTCTTTCTCACAATAAATTTATCATAGATTTCCCTTTTTCTTATACGTATTTTACTTCTTTTTTTCTGAACTATAGTTTAAATATACATGTAAAAACGGCTTGTTTGGGTTGAGAAAATTTTTTACATAGAGGAGCGAACAACATTTCGACCTTCTTCGGTCATCGTCAGGTTCACATGTAACTGAGTGTAGGGATGTAGAGGGCGTGCTTAGATGTTTGAATATATATTATATATTATTTATTTTATTATTATTATTTATTATATTTTTAATATAGGTATAAAGGTGTTCCTTTGTATTGGTTTATTTTGGGCTTGAGTTGTTGTATAAGTAAGGCTTCTTTAATTTTGTGTTTGTTTACGTTTGTTTCTTTATTTAGTATTTGGGTGTTTTCTATGGTTATGTTGTGTTTATTTGATTTGCGGTGTTCGAAAACGTGTGAAGGTGACTTTTGTGTTCTTTGAATATGGTTTCCATTTTTCTACTTGTTTCGGTGACCTGACGATGACCAAAGAAGTTCGAAACGTTGTTCGCTCCTCTACGTAAAAAAATTTTCTCAACCCAAGCAAGCCGTTTTTACACATATATTTTTCTCTACAAGTGGGTTTTCTCAACATCACTAAACTGTAGTTTGTAGTGAAAACTCTTTCTTTGAGCACATGCCAAATATTTCAATTAGGTCATGATAATAGTTTGCTGTAAACTATTAAAAGTAAAAGGTCAAAGTTTCTGGTTTTTTTGCTTGTTTATTGTTAAAGTATTTACTTTGACAGTTCTTCTTTGGACTACAAACATTCTCACTTGTAATTTGTGTGGAATAATCTTGAGAGAGTAGCAAAAGCTCTCTAAAAAAAAGAAATAGCTGTATATAATTTTTGAAAGAAATATAGTACATAATTGTACATAAAACACAGAATAAAACATTATCCAGTTATACTAGTTTTAAAGATATTTATGATATTTCATTGGAGAATTTATTTTTGCAAAATAACCAAGTACACATGTTCACTTGGCTAATGACCATATTGTTGCTATGGAAAAATATGCACATAGATCAGAATAAAATAATAAAAAGCAAATAATACACCTGTACAACAATATAAAATTACTTTAAATGTTTAGTATAAACTTTTATTCATAAAACAGTTGCCAGTTTTGTGAAATTAATGAGATAAAACAGAACTGAAATATCAAAGACATTTGTCAGAGTCAGAGCCTGTAGCCTGTAGAAAAAGTGTGCTTTCATATGAATAGTTGTTATTGTAATTCATAATAACACAGTATATAGTCATGTTATGGTTTTTATTTATTGTACAATTTTAATTTACCACAAAAATAAAAATAAATTATTATTATACATCATGTTTGAAGTATGTGTGTTTCACATATTATATACACATGTATATGAATACAAATACAAAAATTGCAAGATATTAACACCCAGCTAGAAAGGATTAAAAACACAAACAGCAACTAAATATTCCACAAAATATGTAACATCTCTTTTTTTGTAGTTAAGCACAAAGATGCACAATAGGCTATTTGTGCTCTACTAACCACAGGTATTAAAATCTGGTTTCTAGCATTAGTATACCTGCAAACATACCACTGCAGTGTTGACCTATGAGGTTATTAAATATGCTTTTCTGTACAATGCTCCATTCTAAACTGCATTACCACATAACATCCAATCTAGTTCCATGCATTTAATTATTCCATCTATGCACATCCTCAGAAATGTTGAGGAATTTAAACACACTGATGGCATTAATAACCCTAGCAGTCAATAAGCCTAGAGCCCAAATAACCAACTGGTAGCGTTGCAAAGCAGCCTAATGATCTATTAAAGTCAATGGTCTAAAAATATCCCCACCACTAAATATAAATTGGTAGCACACAGCCATACATTGCCATGATACTGGTGCACATGAAAAGAATTCATTCAACACACTGATTGAAAAAAATTAGAGTAAACCTTGTTTCTGTAAATCAAAATTCTACATTCCTAAGTATTAACTTAAACAAATATGACTAGTTTTCATGAAAAAATATAACTAGTGAAATTTAATCACAAATCTCATACCAGTCCATAAACACCAGAACACTCTCTACCAATAAAACTGGATTTCATTCCTATATTGACAAAGATATATTATGATACATCAGAATACCTATCAGTTCTTAGCATAACTTATTGCAACAATGACAGAGCTATACCATTATCATCATACATGGTACCTACCAGCTCTCCAAAAATAAAGTCATATAAGGAATTAAAGTTCTCATCCAGCAATTTCTGGCACTGTTAGAAAAGACAAAAGGCAGTTATTCATTATTATCTATTCTACCTTAACCAGACAGGAATTTATACATGTTTTAGAATACAAAACAAATAACCATCACATTTCCTTGCCTACAGTGTATGTTTTAACAAGTTTGTAAATTGCAGCAGATTTTACGTAATTAAAAATGTCAGTACTTGTAATTAAAACTTTGTTTTTAATACCCCATTAACATCACAGTCACTTAACTAAAATGAAATTTTGTTTGAAAAAGAAAATACAAAATAGTCTTCATACCTGTGTTGAGAGTGGTCCAAGAAGACTACAAAGCTTGGAAACCTCACCAAAAATTTCATCCTATAATCAAATAAAAACAAATCAAACTATTCAGTATTTTAAGAGTTAAAAATGAACAACAAAAAACAGCTTCAGCTAACAAATTATGCATATATAACTAATAAAAATGTATTAGTTCACTAAATTTAGTGAATTTGAAAACAATCGCTTCCAGCTAACTCTCAGTTTACTAATTAATAAGACATTGTTCCATATTAACAAATTTTCAAATATTATTTCTATTTTTAAAATAAAATATATTATAAATAACTAATTTGGTTACTGGAGTATTTAAAATCACTTGTTTTAATAAAAAAAAACTTCATATCAGTTTGAGTAAAAATTCCCTAATTATACACATTACTTCATTGAAGACAAAATAAGAATTATTAATAGCTATGATACAGAATTTAGGTAATCTAAATAAATAATCAGAAGGTCCATTGGACAACCATATTACTATAGAAGCATCTTGATTTTATTAATAGCTGAATAAATCAGACACAATAGTGTACGACACTCAGAAATTTCTAAACTAAGTTTAGTTTTGATCTTTCCAAGTGAGCAAATTTAGTGGATCAGTGACTAAACTAGCATGTAAAAATTTTTTATCCCAAGTAATAATTAAAAGTGTACAAAAATCAGTAAGACAGTACAAACACATATGAAAGGGTTTATGGTATTAGATTTTAAGATATGTTTCCTTTTATTTGATCATTCTAAGTCACTTCTGTAACCACATATAGCACACAAACATGCATTCTGAGAAACTCAAATTTCACTGCTTTCTTTTTTTGTAAATCAACAAAAACTTTTTATAACTTTTCTTTACGTACAAACTATAACTGAAATATAAAAGATCAGACAAAATTGGACATATATGTTTCTACAAATTGAGAATTATTAAACTTATCTACTAAAATTGACCATTAAAATATTCACTATGATTTTGTTAGATACAACAAAGTCTTAGTCTTCATGTCACAACAAGACATTACAATAATGTGTTAATAAGCAAGTTCACAAATCACCATAGTGATGTTCAAGTTAAAATTCCTCATCATAATTATCTTTACCCTTTTATAAAAATAACAATACAATTTCTCCTAAAATGCTATAAGCCTTCTAGTTCTCTCACATTTTTAAGTAATACTTTATTTTGCAAAATTGAAACTAGCCTGAAATAAATCTATCCAAATTTTAAAGGCAAAAAGTTTCAATAGTTTGAATAATTAATTTTGATATCAATTCTATATATAGTCCCTAGTAAAACAGTTCTAAATGAAAAATAATCTCCCATCAAAATCACCTTTACCAAAACTCTTATTATTTACCCAGTACATTTGTAAAATACTAAAACTTAAACAGTTCAACAATCCAGAAAAATATTTTAATACACTTCATTGAAGAGAAATAACTAAGCCTTCTTTATTAAAAGAAATTTAAATAACCTATACTAACACGAGTTGAGTCACGAGAGAGGTAGTCTAACACCACTTTGGCAAGATCTTTGCACAAGGTGCACACTCCCTTGTTGACAGTAACTGGAATTTCCTAGCAAAAAAAAAATTAAAAAATCTGTGGTTCAAAAATATTATAATTAAAAAATTTCTAAGAATTTCAAACAACATAATGTAAAAACTTTAATATTTACACAGAATAAATACAAGGTTGGACTGCACTATTTTCATGTAAGCCTCTTTTCTGAAAGAATAAACCAGATACATCCACTACATAACTAGAGGCTCAGCAAAATAAATTGATTAATGAAACCAAGTCTGTGCTGTGAAAAAATAACGACTGGCCAAAGTGCTAGAGTCAACGAAAACAAGTTTAATTGGTATCACAAGCACAATATGCAAGCCTCTATTGGACACTTTACTACACTTGTAAATTTATCAAGCTGGCTCTATTCCCTCAAGACTTTTTTTTTTAAAATAAGCTAACTAATTCACTCAAAATATTAGACTTTCTAAACCTCATGTTACTAAGCGGAATCAGTAACTTTAAGACTTACTTACAACAACTAGCACAGTAAATTTCATCCAAATGTAAGGGAAATTGTAACAATGAGGCATTACTTGAATAATCATTGGAATGACAATGCTGTAGACTTTCACATACATACAACTTCAATAAGCAAACCAGGAAACATCTCCCAAAAAATGTCAAAGAACAAAGGTACTTAGAACAAAAGCAATTTAACTTTCTTTGCCTTGTTCTGTAAAAACTACACAAACCTAAAATTAATGAGAAATATGATTGCAAAAAATGCTTGGTATGCCTGAATATCCCCCACGGCTTTAATATTAAAATTAGTCCATTATCACTGGGATTAATATTCATGTATTTTACTTTGAATCAACCATCTACAAGTTAATTATTAACGAAAGAATTATTGAAAGAAAAACCTTAACCTCATGTACTATCTTAAAAAATATATTACTTCAGTCTTTAGATAGAATAGAATACATGGGATTAATGTCATCTGTCATAGGGCCAGTACTTGACTGGTTTAACTAAATGATGTATCTTTTGCCATGCAAGATAGCATTCAAAATCTAAACAAAACACAAATTTTACAATACATACTGCAAAAAACCTTTGACCTCCTTGGACACTTAAGTAACATTTCTCAAACAAAAAAAAAAGACTGTATATAGTTTAAGGATGTCATGGCTAAATGTGACCTCTAAGCTATCTACATTAAAAATAAAAATATAGGGACAACTTTGAGCATATGAATTTAAATCTGGTTTATTTAATTACTGCTGTGTTTCAGCAAATCTAAATTTACATTTGGTTTCTTTAAGATAACATATGTATACAAACTTTATTTGAAAAATTTATGAACAAGTGTACATTAAACAGTGATAACTAAATGTCCTTACAGTAATCCTGAATATAACATTACTGATAATAGTGTCACATATTTATCACTGCAAAATACTGCAAATATTAACACACTTTAATTCACAATCCTGAAAAATATTAATTATAAATTACTATATGTGAAATAGATACATTTATTCTTAAGGTTACCAACATATCCTTATTTAGAAAACTTCCATGAGAAATGTGGTTATAACTTTAATTCAGATTACAAAAGCCAGCCATGGTACATTTTTGTGTACAGTTCTGTATCATAAACAATTTTATGTATTTCCATTTTTAAGAGCAGTACCATACAGATGGCTAGACTTCACATGTATCCTCAAGTGAACTTTATTCAGTTTCTCCCATTTTCATGTATTTGGTAATTGTTTTTACATAACTCTTAAACCTTGAAAAGCCAAATATTTTTTTCCCCTTGTATATGGTATACAAACAAAATAAAGACTTAACAAATGTGTTTTTGGAAGGTTTTTCCAGGATGTTTAGCTATCTTCATGGGAAGGTCCAACTTCTTAACAATTTTGTGGAGTCACTTAATTTAGTAATTAAGTATTTTTTATATATGATAATAACATTTGTATTGTTATGGACACTTAAATATGAAAACATTTGTAAGTTCAGCTGTGTAGAAGTACAGTAATTGTGACCTGAAACACTGAAAAAACTAACTGAATTCAATTAATTTCATTTTCTGAAGCATAGTTAAGTATAATTATCTATGTCAAAAACTCTCCAGTGTGTCCTAGAAACACTCAATCTCAAACATAATCTAGAGATTATTTTGGAAATCTGTTAGACATAAATTTAGAAAATATCATGTGTTTAGGGAAATGTACTTAAATACATACTCAAAATTCAATTGTACATTTGGAACATTGGCAAAAAAATGAAAAACTACAAACTATTATTGGGATGTTGTACCTACAAATACAAATACTTTTGAATTGATGTTATTATGGATCTAAGAGATTATTTTAGATGTTTTGGAATAATGCAGTTACAAATATAGATATTTTTGGCTGCTGTAGTTCCAAACCTAGGGATTACTTTTGATGTTTTAGGCTACTGTACTTACAAATCTAGGGATTATTTTGGGTGTTTAAAGTGCTATTTAGATATAAATTTAGGGCTCAAGTGTTTTGGGGGTACAAGAGTCAGATATAAATCTAGTTCATTTTTGTTGCATTTGTGGTTTTGTTGGTTTTTCTTTCTTTGAAATATAACAAATTTAAAGGTTATTTATAGATCTTGTACTTTGGGTCCTGAGTTACAATGAATATACATAAGAAGTCATGGTTTAAACAAATTCACTGTTAACTATAAACTGCTTTATCATCATTAATCTCCAGTTAAAATAAATCAATGCTAATCTATCTGATATATTTTAATGAAACAGCATCCAGATGCATACCTACCTTGTCACTTGTATCAGCAGAACATAAACCAATTTTATCACATAAATCTGGTGTCTAAGGAAAGAAACCAAAAGGATCAGAAACAAAATATTAACTAAAAATTATAAATAAGCCCACAAGATTTTAACAAAGAACAGATGTTGTACAATTTCTTTAATACTTCATAGAAATAGCATTTATTAGTGCAAAAATCCACACATTTGAAATAATCCTGAGAGAGCATTTATTCACGATGTAAATACATTCATGGGTTTCAAAATATCACAAAAATAACAAATAACATGACTATGAGTAAAATGAATTATTAATACTATGATTAGCATAAATACATAAAAAAGTAAGAAACATTAAAAAAAAAAAAAAAACACTTAAACACACATGAGAACAGAGAAATAACGTATCTAAGGAAAATGTAAAGAAAGATTCATGCTTACCACTATCAAATTGACCAAGTACTGGTACAAGTCCACAAATGTATCACTTACAAGAATTGCACACTAAAAGAGATAAATACTTATTACTGGGTGATTGTTTCTGTGAACATCTATGGTTGTAAGAAAAGGCACCATTAACTTCCCAGTTCCTATACACTTCAATTATCTTGACCACAATAGTGCTTTCAGTATGGTAGTCTAAGTAATCAAAAATGTATCATTAAAAAAATTAAAACGAGAAAACCTTGAACATCATCCTGTCTTCCAACTGAACACCAAGTTCTCTTATGGTATTAAAAAAAAATTATTTTTGAATAATTACTAAACTTTGTTAACCCTTCCCCTAATTTCTACCCCTCAAACATTTTCTTTAGATGTATTTACCTTATCTCTTATTTCTGGTTAAACCTTCCTCTTTAACCTTACCTTCTGCAAAAGTCTTCTGATAATTATTTCCCAAGATTTTTATTTTATTGCATTAAGCTATTACTTTATTATTTGTTGTATTTATGTTTGTTAAAGTCCATTTTGTTTGTTTTTTTCATATTCTTGCTAATTTCAATAATGCTTGCATGAGAAGTTCAACAATGCTTTTAATCAGTACTTTTGTCACTGGACATCCAGTAGAAATCTTATTTAACCAGCATCAAGGCCAACTGAATCAATGCTGCAACACAAACATATGACCAAATATATTCATAGGTGAAGAGTTCAGTATATTCTGAGTTTACAGAGTTTTCACATGCCATAGTGTGTTTGTATGTGTATGCATGTGCATAAGTGTGTGAACATATGTAATTAGAACCTCTGTACTATTTTATTTTTTAGTGATTATTTCTAGCCTAATTCCATTGTAATATGATGGTCTTTAGTGCCTCATAAAGGGCATCTGCTCAAAGCAAAAAAATAGAAAGGGGAAAATATTTTCATTCAGATATGTCAATTTATTTCCTCTTATCATTCATCTTAATTTTTCATGGTACGTCTTTCAGAAGAAAAGTCACCCAATAATTTTATCCTTCAATCTTATTTGGTATAGATCCATAAGATAGAAAATCAAATCCCTCTAGCCACATTGACATCACGTTCTTTCTCACAAACTGTAAGTAGTTCCCTCTGAAGTTTAATACTATTTTATTTATAACCAATAGAAAAATAGTTTTGATGTATCAAATGATGTATTACAATACTCTGCTTTCTCTACAGGGAATTGTCTATTCTTCTTCCAATTCAAACTTAATTCATTCCCAACAAGAAACAAAGTGACAAGACGGACTGAATATTTAACAGCTGTCATTGCATAGTTGGAAAGACAGAAAAATTATGAAAATTTCATCAACAGCAAATACAATATAAAACACAAAACCAAGATGCAAAATATATTTCTTGTTTTTCCAAATCTATTTTTTATTTATTATTATAAATGTAACTCATGATGAAAAGAACATTTTATCAGTGTGTAAAAACTCAATGCATTCATTGGATCTGGTAATCAACAGGTTTTAAACCAGTAAATCTTGCTCACCAATTCAGAAAATCCTTTAGTTTTGTTGCAAACTTCTAGCAGTTTACCTTTCAAGGCATTCTGTAATTAAAATGTTTTTAAAAAATCAGCTGATTCTTCCTAATTACACCACTTCAAATACACAAAAATTAAACATTAATGCCTGTCAAGTTTCTTGGATTATTTAAAGCATTTAACTTTACCATTATTCTCCATGATTAACATACTTATGACATATTTATGACTTTGTTTAATAGAAAGAAAATACTGTTGGTATTCACATCAGTACATTTTCTGCATAACAAAAAAAATAAGCTTTCCACCATCCGTAACATACAGGTTTTCAACTTTGAAACTGTCATTAATAAACAACTAAGCAAGAAATAAAACCAGGTAGAAAGTTTCAATACTTTTACCTGATCATTTACTACACCATAATAAACACTTATTTTAAACAATTAAACATTTTTCTCCTACCTCAATGTTTGGCATCTGTAACTGAGTTTGGGCTATCCCCAACAAAATACGACATGGCACACAAAAAGTATCACCATTCTCCACTGGTAAGATATCAGGAGTCTGTTACAGATATAAGAACTAATTAGTTTGTGGAAAATTTTGTTCTCTGTCTAATTCTGCTAGTTCATACATTTTGGTATTGAATAACTTTTCTGTTTATCTAAGTAACATTTCATTTATTTTTTGAACTATCTGCATCCTGATGGTTGAATACGGAAAAGCAAATTAGTATTAAAAACCATAAATTCTTAAATATTAAAATTTATTCTGAAATTAAAAAAACATTTCATACAATAAAACATCAAGTTGTGCATAAGAATATGCATATACTTCAACATGCTGCACCCACTTCTACATAAATACTCATACATTGTATACAGTCAATCCACACATTTCATAATGAAACCAATTCTAATATAATTGACATTATTCCAGTAAATATATGGTGTATACTTTTTCTATTATTATGAGTTATGGTACTAAATACAACAATTAATTTACAATGAATACAGAAAAAACAGTAACAGTGTTTGTCCGAAATGTTAAAACGAACAGTATAAAAACAGTCATAATAATAAATCAGATATTGGTAGTGCTGCCAATGTAGCTGCTTTATTTTCACAATAAAGTACTTCATTTTTATTCACTTTAAAACTTTAGTTTTTTTATTATTCATTATAATAAAAAGGAACTTAAACTGCTTTGTGGCTACACTGAGTTGAATATGATTGATTAAGCAAAACATACCCAATCTTCAGCCCCATATTTCTTTAAACTGGAACAATATTTTAAGTAATAGCACAATGAGCTGCTATCCTGTAACAAAATCAATATTTACACTTACAGGTCTGATACCTTAATCATATAACAGTTAATTCAGCAAAGAACTTACAATCACAGTCACACAAATATATTTCAGATTACACAATACAGTTATTATTATACACACATTTATTGATATCTACCATCACCAATTTTTGAGATATTAAGCAACTCATCTTATTTTTACTTTTTCATCAACACAACAAAACCATTAAACATTTTACCCCCCTAAAAAAATGAATGATTCTTCAGACAAGTAAAAATAACATTCATAATAATATTAATTAATATAATAATTTATAAATTCAAAACATAGTTACATCACATCAACAAACATTTTTCATGGGAAAAACCAATCACCAAGCAATACACTACACACATACATTACACAAACATATTCATACTTTCTCACACACCAAAAGGCAGATTGTTTTAATAGGTGCACATATATGTATTAGCAAAAATAAAATATGTGGGTGAAAAGATGAATGCATTGCAATAACTGGATGAAAATGCATAAAAATTAAACAGAAATACAACAACTGAATAATATAATAATATTTAAAATATTCTTTACAGCAGACACACTGACTCAGGACTAATCACAAAACAGAGAAGTACAAATACCCTGGAAGACCAGAAGTCTAAATCACACTTTTTTTTTTAATACGAGTATCACAGCTGTAGTGGCACATACTAACTGCAAACAACTTTTGACAACAACAAATCCTAAGTTCAGTGACAAAACAAAATGCCAAGAAAACAATACAAACTGTCCAAAAGTAACCATTATTTTGGAACAAACATTACACCTTCACCTTTGAAACTGTCCCACAACATTTTTCTGAGTCCCAATGTTGTTGTCAAGTCAACTATTCGAGTTCCTTAGAGAAGATGACGTAACACTGATGATTTACCAAGGGGCACCATCTACTCTCCAAGTTAAGCTGTCCATAACTTAACAGTGTAAAATACAGGAAAAAATAGCTAGTCAACACCACCCATTGCCATCCTTTTACAACAGATAGTAATCTTGACTATTATATTATACTGCCCCAATGGATGAGATGGGTGTGCACATTTGTCAACAGAGGTTCAAACCCATGACCTGATGACTGAAAGTCAAACACCATAACCACCAGGCCACTCAACAACACTTAAAATAAAATTATTATATTTCAAACATCACACTCATCTATTTCTATATTAAAAAATAAATTGCTGTCATCTTTTATTTTTGACATGCAAATAAAAAATGCTGCATGTAATGGTCATGATAACATTCAGCAACCACTAACATGCTTACAATATCCTATGCATGTGTGAGGGCATGTAAGTGAGTATGTTACAAGGTTTTGAAATTTTTCATACAACCTTTAACCCATTTTGTAAATACTTTAGCATAAACATAAACTTCAATAAATGTACACAATGAAAAGTTGCACATTTTCAAAGTCTAATTTTTCATATTTCACACTTAGAAATAAATAATAAAGTTTTCCACTACACAAACAGAAAGCTTCACTTACCAGTACAGTATTCATTAGAGAGTTGTAAAATGTATCAAAATACTTGTCAACAGCTACTTCACACTAAAAGAAAAATTACTTCTTCATAAACAGACAATCCTAATAAATAGGAAACAACAGATGATGGTTGGTGGAAGTTAAGAATACAGAAAATTCCATAAATATATAAAACAACTTTAAAGTCATTAAAATAATGATGAATTATTAAGAACATCATTAACATTCTGATAACTGACATTCATTGGATGTTACATTACCAAAATATATTAATGCTAGAAGGAAAATATCAGCAAGATTGCACTACATGGAGAGAAAACCAAGCAAATGGACTAGATCTCTCTCTCTCAATTATTTATGATAAAGATTTAAGATTCTCAAACTTTTCCATAAAACTTTGAAATCTTGTAAGCTTATTTTAAGAGTATTCTAACTTGACTATCAATTTATTCATATCCACTTACAAAAAACTCCAAGTTGTAAAACAATAATCTGTAAGTGTATGCTTAGACCCTTTCCTCTTTTTTTATTTTTGTTTTTGAATTTCGCATAAAGCGACTCGAGGGCTATCTGCGCTAGTCATCCCTAATTTAGCAGTGTAAGACTAGAGGGAAGGCAGCTAGTCACCACCACCCACTGCCAACTCTTGAGCTACTCTTTTGCTAATGAATAGTGGGATTGACTGTCACATTATAATGCCCCCACAGCTGAAAGGGCAAGCATGTTTGGCATGACGGGAATGCGAACCCGCGACCCTCAGATTACGAGTCACACTCCTCAACACGCTTGGCCATGCCGGGCCATTTTATCTTTTATCTCTTTCTAGACACAAATATATATATTTTTAATGTATTTTTCACCAACAGCATATCTTTAATAACCTGATCTGTGCAATTAAACAGTATGTAAATATAAATAAAATAAAAACCTCACAGGATAAAATAAAGATAAACTATGCATGACATGTTAGAATTTTTTATAACATTATATCAAACTAGTAGAAATGTCACCCCATGATAATCATAGTATGAATACCTTATTGATAAAAACTTTAAAAAATGTTAATATTCTCTTTGAAAAAAAAGGATTTATCTGGGAAGTTTGATTTGTTTTTTGAATTTTGTGCAAAGCTACTTGAGGGTTATCTGCAATAGCCATTCCTAATTTGGTAGTGTAAAACTAGAGGAAAGGCTGCTAGTCATTACCACCTACTGCCAACTCTTGGGCTGCTCTTTTAACAATGAATAGTGGGAATGACCATCACATTATAACACCCCCCACAGCTGAAAGGGCAAGCATGTTTGGTGTGATGGGGATTCAAACCCTCAATCCTGAATTTACTAGTTGAGTGCCTTAACTACCTGGCCATGCTGGACCCAATCTGTGATGTATTACATGGAAAAAGTTTTCTAATTGTGCTGATATAAACAGTAATTTTTTTATATATATAAAAAAGTGATATCTTTTATTGAAAAAATAAGTTTGTTTTGAAGACGTCAATTTGCTTAACACTATATTTACAAATATCAATAAAGATATTATCAAAATCTCATGTACAGTCCTAGCAAAAGCCATGTTATTGTTGTGAGGAGAGTACTTATAATTATGTTCTGTGATAAAGAAATAATTGCTGCATGTATTGTAGTTATCTTTCTAAGTGTCTGAATCTTGAATATACAAAATGTGAAATTTTTGTCTGGAATCTTCTTCGTGGTGCCATTCAATAGCTGGCTCTACATTTTATGTATTATATTAGTTACAGATATATATATACATGCTACATCCATTATAATAAGATGTATATTACATACATACCTTGTCTTTGAATATCCAGGTAAAGCTACACATTTTACCCAACACATTATGTACTTTTTCCTGAGAAAAACCAAAATTTAAGTGAAAATTACTATGTGTTATTTAAATAGCACATTTAAAACCCATCATGACATTTATACCAATTTTAAAGTTTTGTTTGTCATTAAACAATATTCCCTTCTATATAAAATTAAAATTGAACAAATTATAAATGCCTTCACAACTGAAATGACAAGCATATTTAATAAGAGAATCTGCACCTACAGCTTGCAAGTCAAGCTTACTGCATGTTCACAAAGTCAATTTTTGTAAAGGTTTCAAAAATGTTTTGTTCAGGGAGAATTGGATGATATAAATGGAAAAAAAAATATTTCTAAAACTCATTATTATTGTCAATTTAAAACATACTAACTGGTTTCTAGCACTGCAAGTTCACAGACATACTGCTATAACAATGAAGGGCAAAACAAATAAAGAGCACACATATATAAAGCATAAATTCTGGCTCGGTTTCTTCCTGGATACTTTTTAGGTACTATGATAAGATGCACCCACAATTATTGATCTTACATTTTTTATATATGCTTTTAACTCTCTCTCTGTGTTAAACTGTTTAACATTTAATGTGGTTAAAATTTATTAATAATTTTCATAAAATGTTCTTTGGTTTAAATATTTTCATTTTAATATTCTTGTGGAAACTTTTTAAAGTATACTTTTCTATAACACACTTATTAATGTGTTTTAATAGGCCATTGGCAATACTTTGTATTCTGGACATGAATTATATACACATTAAATAGAAATTATGTTTCTTCAACACACAAGCTCACAACAAATGCAGGATAATAAGTAAAAACCATGAATGACAAGTAAATTTGGAGCTTATAAAAATATCCCCCCCTTCAGAGCTTGTATTATAATTACTATAAATAATGTAACTTTTCCTACATATACAATAAATTGGTTTATTATGAGAAAGAATACCTTCAGATTTTTTTGCTTTATTTGTATGAAATGAGGAAGTACATACATGCTCAGGTTCTCTTTGTGATAACTTATTTTCACATATAACTCTTTGTCACTTCAAATATTAGCAGTATATGCTTAATAATGAATATGATGTAATAATACCTCACAATAAGACCAGTAACAATTTTAATTAAATCAGCAGTAAAGTACAACAAATAATTGTTGAAATGCTATTTTATACCCTTATTGAAAGTCCACACAGAAGTGGAAACATGTTATTAGAAATAAATTGTTTTGAATGTGATATAGTATTATTTACAAACTAATGTTTTATTTACAGTCCCCTACAATCAATAAAGTTTGTTACTCTAAAAATTATAATAATTACAATCCACGATGTTTCAAAATCTCATTAAAATATCCATATATTTTAGCTGTTTCCATCTAGAAAGTTTATTAACCTTCTCAAATTAGCTAACCATATACAGCTTTGTTACCAAATTATAATTATAATAATTATTTCCATTTTTACACATTAATTATTAAGACATTTAAGAATGAAATACTTTAAAGATTCACATCAATGACCACATATCCAACAGCTATAAATTAGATATCTGACTAGCCAAACACACACAAGCATGAAGGATGAGTTCCCAAACACACCAACCACTTTTTTTTAATATTAAATAAGACTACCTCCTTTCAGTAGAAATTGTTTATATTGTAAGAAATGATACATATTATGTACTAATTACATATTTAACTCTTTGGGACATTTGCACCAATGTCATATCTTGCCATACCTGTAGTATGGTTTAAGTTTTAATGAAAAAACCAAATATACTCAATGAAGTTTAAAACTTCAAAAAGATTTCCTACAGCTTATGTAGCTTCTGCATAAACAATATCTTATTTTTATATACGTACTATTTAATAAACTTACAGCTTTAAAGTTTTGAAAATATAATCACTGTAATGTTCTTGTCAAGAAAATTTTTTTTTGCTTTTACTATTGGTTTTAATTACTGATTTTTACTTTTATGCCTTTCCTAGATTCTATTAGCTTTCATGTAAATTATATTATATAAAAATAAATTTTATCTGTTTCATTATTCATCAGAAAGTTTAATTTGCTATGTAATAAATATTAAACTTATACTGATTTTTGCCTTATTTTAATAAATTTTCTCATAATTTTCTTTGCTTCTTTAAGCAGTTAAATAGTCCAATATGGTCTAATGAAAACAAGACCTAGCACATCTTACCAGTAAAATGAAACTAGGTGAAACCAATTACAAACTTCTAAGTTAACTAAGCCCATCTTACCTTGTTATACAAGCATTTGTCTTCTTATCATATTTAAATGCTATAATTCAAGTGAGATACGAAAGGATAGAGCAAACTTTTCACCTGCTTAACATTTTTTTAATCCTGAGTATAGCTGTAGCAGAACCTGTTCATAATTAATTCAATTTCTTGTATCAAAAATCACTGAACTAAACTTTCACTACTTTTCCAACCCTTATTCAGTGCACAACTTAAACGAGTTTTACTGCTTTTGTAGTTCAAGAAAAAAAATAAAAACATGTTATTTTTTTTAAATTATTAAGACTTTCCTTTCAGAAGGTTGTAAGTGCCATATTATTTTGAGAAAAAAAAAACTGAAGAATTCTCAAACACTAACAATTCCATAAGGAGCAAGTGAAAGTAAACCCAAGATTATAATGTCATATTGAAAAGTTTTTAATTACAAAATTAAATAAGTGAAAAATTTTACTAAATAAATGTCAACCTTTTTTTTAACATATGGAAAAATGACTAAGAATTTATTTCCTATAACTTTTATTCAATGGAACAGTTATGCCCTCTAGAAAGGCTGCACTTATCAAGACATAAAGAGTTATGTATAAAAAAAAAAAAATTATTTTATTTTCTGTGTTTATTTTAAATACTTGTATATCTATCAAAGATTTTCTCAAGGATACTTGTATGCAAACACGTGAATCCCACACATGGCAACAGGCACTGAACTGCAAATTGTACCAGATAATTATGACTTATTTAACATCTATGGCCTACAACCATTTTACAGTAGAATTTACTTAAATCTACTGTTTTGTTTTTCTTTAAACCATGTTTAACTAAGTATCAAAGCAATAAATCAACCACAAAGAGTGAAGAAAGCTTACAATAAACAAACTATTAAGTTATATAACATGTGGAAACCAGCATTTACTCCTTGATAATAATTTTTTTCTCATTAAGTTCTCTTAGATAACTTAATTTCTACTTTATAAATTTTAGTTACTTTTGCTAAAATATTTTAGAAGTAGATAAAAGTACATAGAAAACAAGAAAGGGTGAGCATGTTTGGTGTGATGAGGATTTGAACTCAAGCCTCAGATTAAGGGTCAAGTGCTTTAGCCACCTTACCATGCGAGGCCTATTAAGAAATTAAAACTTAAATAATATAAACATATGAACTACACTATATCATTCTGATGCAAAGTTTACTGACATGCATTAAATTCTTGATGTAACTCTATTAAATGTCATAGTATGCATACAAGGTTAATTCAGCACAGTGGCCACAAACAATACATCAAAAACACATTTATAAATTTTTCTTTTTATGCTTATGCATTACTAAACTGAAAATAGAAGTGTCCAATCAACACTTCATTTCAATAACACGTGTAAATAATCATCAGTAAAAGTTGTTTAAAATGAATACAAATTTTATGACATGTTTGATATAATACAAAGTTTCTTTTTGTTTACTGAACCTTGTTCAAACCCATTTGAGGGCTACCTGAACAAGCAGTCCTTATAAACAATAGCTAAAGAGAAAACTAGTCAAAATTACCAATATACAACATTTGGGCCACTATAAAACTGTGCATTTACCAACACAATTAGTGGCTTGTTGAAAATGTTCATCTTGTTTTTCATTTGTTATGTAAGCAAGCTCTAGTTTTAAAACTTCATCAATAGTATGCAGCAAGATGTACATTAAGTACTTTCAGAAAGATCACTACCAACCTACCAAAATAATTCATAGTTATGTAGCAATTTAATAACTAAAAGAAAACAAACTAATTACAAAATTTACTACTATCATAGAAACCTCTAAACCCAGCAGAAATGGAACGGTCAAAGTGTACATGCCACAACCTTTTCTATAGTTAAACTATCTCATTATTAATAAAGGTTAATAAATTTCAAAATTATTTTATTATACCCAAATTGACAAGAATGTTGCTGTGAAGAGTAACAGAATTTTCTAAGCTATTAATCCTCTCACTGCAGACATCCTTTTCTGCATGTTGCAGGAGTTAGAGTTCAATTAAACATAAAATAAGCATAAAAATGTAACTAATAATCAATAATAATAATAATTAACATTATACAAGTTTTAAATTCTTAATCTACACAAGACAATATTTATAAAAGCCTCAATTTCCCCAAGTATGAGAATTATGATATTTTTTATCTAGGTATCCCTTATTTTCTAATTTATTTACAATCATTCCAAAAAGTATGAAATTGAACAAATTAATAACTATAATGTTGTCATCACTCAGGCAAAGTTTTATTTTTTGTAGCCTTCAATCTTATTTGTTTACACAGCTATAACACACAAACAAAAACCCTCTTGCACATTCACCTCTCCCACCTTCTCTTTCACTAACTGCCAATAGTTGTTTCTGATGTGTAATATTATATTACTTAAAGCCAATAGAAAGACAAGGTTTTACTCTATTTAATAACATATTATTTTATATTGTTTACTGTACAGAAACTTATCTTGTTTTCAGTTTAAACCTTATTCCTACAGGAAATACACTGATAAGTTTAGCTGAATTTTAATAGCTCTTGTCACATAATTAAAAAGGGCAAAATAGTGTGACAGTTTCAGGACATTGTATGGTTTTTGTGTTATTATTCTGTGATCTATGGTGCCTTATTTAGTTAACTAAAATCTATAAAGTGTAGTATAAAAAGAGACCCAGGTAACTACTATATTTGTTTTTGCAGGTACTCTTTATTTGTTATTACAGAAATAACTGAAATTTAGAAATTAGAAACTTGTGTTAGATAAGGTAAAACAAAAAATAATAATACAAATTTTCCACAAGTGATGCTAGTGAGCAATTTGCTAGTAACCAATGCATTATGTAATTCAACAGAGTGATGTAAGATACACATTCACTGAGTTATTTACTACATCTGTGATGGAAATATTAGTTAGATGCAATTCAAAGAGCAATAAAATTTATGTATAAATAGATGTATACTGTTATAAGTCTAAAGCTGTTTAGGATAAACAAATGTAGTGTCATGTTACAATTTGAAGACATTCTAGAAAGAAAAACAAAGGGGTAATTTTGATTTTTTTTAATAGTTACAAAATCAGCCAAACTGACCAACTTCATACAAAATTTGAATAGAGAAAATAAAAAATTTTACTGAAAAAAAATTTAATTTACTTAAGTTTTAAAATTTACATTAATGAAATATGAGATTTTTTCAGATGAAGAAAAATATTTTTAAACTTAGCATTTGACTCCATATATTCATAAAGAAATGTTTAGTGAAATATAGATTTACAGATTTTATCTACAAATACTTACTGATATTTTGTAAAGATGCATAAAACATATTAAAAGTTATAGAATAAAATCTCTAAGGTCAGTTTGGAGGTTCAATCAACCAAGCCCAAGGTGAAAAGTTTAATAGGTTACTTTAAAAGCTAGATAAATTATAGTGGTTTTGGGATATTCTATTCTTACAACTGATATAAATTTGGTGCTCTGAAATCCATACACCTAAGTTGTATAAATTACATTTGGATTAGTTACATAGTGAAAAAAGAAAGTTATACTAAATGTAAAAAATGAAATACTTATTGGGTCTGATAAAAAAAATATTTTTGCTCAAGAAGTTCACACAGGTTGTTATCACACAATGTAAGTGGTGCAACTCGACAGTTTATTTAACTTGTGCTCCTGTTTTGTTATTTATTATTTTTTTATAATAGTTAGACAGTTCAGAGGACAATAAAATAAAAACACTGAATGAAAAAATCAGACTTTAAGCTATTAAGAGCCTGGAACTGTTTAGAACAAGCAATTGCAATTATCTGTTACAATCTCCAGTCATTATAGAAAAATAAAATATATTTGACTTTTGTCATAATTTTCAATTTTTGCTACTGATGATTTCCTTACAAGTAGGGTAAAGAAAATAAAAGAAAGTTTCATACATTGATATACAATTAGTAAATTCTACATGTTACACAAATGAAATAAAATTAAGATGAAAAGAAATATTTTTAATCTCATTATAAAAAATCACCTTTCACTTTGACTGACACAGTGAAGACTTTAGAAATTCATATTTATTTACTAATAATTTGTTTATCAGAAAACATCATTTCCTTATGTAGAACATACTTGCATTGCTTATTACAAATGTCACATTTTATGAATACATAAAATATTCAAAGCAGCAGTATGTATAATTTCATGTTTACATGATGGATGAAAATTTGGTTAAATTTACCAAGCCTATATTTACAAAGTTAACAGAAGAATTATATACAATTACTTCAGAAGTTAGCATGCTAAACAAAAATTTATATAACATACCTGAACTTCAGGCATTAACATTACATCAAGACCATTGTTCACCAGGATTTCACACATGCCACACTTATTTCCCCCAAAGTCCACTGATGGTGGCTATAACAAAATTACAGAATATCTCCATTACTTTTATAGATTAAATATGAAATAAGCAGAAATACATATTTAAAATATTTCACTTGAGTTAAATACTTTGGATATTTTTCCTTTATAGATAAATACAAAATCCTCAAACACAGTATATTTTTGTTTGCCAAATCAATCTTCTCCAGATGATCATAATGTTTTTTCTATATCAAATACTAAAGCAAAAAGAGAGTTTTTAAACATTTTGTATACAACAGTTTAGTTCAAAATACTCACATTAGTGGACGGGCAAAATTTTAGAAAGGCACATAACCAAGTTGGGTCCTGTAAATAAAAATGGCAATGCAAAATAAGCTAGAAAGATAACTAGTATTAATGTGTTAAATGACAACATCAGCTGATAAAGAAATACATTACCAGAAAACTGTTTATTAGGCAACTCTGAAATTCACTTCAGATAGAATCCATTACATAGTCAATCTATTAAACTTAAATAGCTATCTATATTCCACAAAAATGAATGGGAACAAAACACCTGTAACCAAGTCTAGAGTTTCTTTAACATTAACAGAAAAACACGTCAAAAATTAATCTGAAATAGCATGAAAAATCTCAGGATACATCAAAATGTCAATTGACATTGCTTTCTTGTCCTAATCATTAAAATCAAATCAATAGTATATTTTAGGGACATGTACACTGAACCAAAAAACATTAAGCCATCATATATATTCCTCTTGTTTTCATTACAATATCATGAAAAGAAACTATTTCTTTTTTAGTATTTAGTGAACTTATATAGTAGCATAGCCATATTCAAATAATCATATACAAATACATACACATTTTCCTTTCATGGTGTAAATAGCAAGTTATAAAAATCAAGAAATACAAAAGCTAATGCATGCAAGTTAAGATGATTTACACTTTAGTAATATATTAACTTACTGTTAGAGTCTGGAGTACATTCATCACCTGAGGAAAATATTCTTTCACATCATCTGAACACTAAAAAGATTAATGTTCATGATTAATCCAAACTTGTAAAACACCTACAAAATTTATTATAAGCAAGTACAGAAATCTAAGAAATCCACACATATTTAATGTATTAGTCCTAACAATAATTATAGTTTAAAATGATTAAAATCCTTTCAATTTCAAATACTTATTAATACAATTAACAATAAGTTCCAAAATTCAAGCACTCATTACAGTTTCAATACCTGTCACATTACCAAAAACAATAGTGTACTAACACTAGATCTTTGTTTTTGAAACAAATGACTAATGTTATACTTAATTATCAGAGAATTTCTCTGTGCACCTCATTGAAGAATAAGGAGAGTACAGTTTATACTGTTGTGATGAACAAAAATTACTTTCAACTTTTTAATCACTTACTAATGCCCATGGTAGCTCCATAAGGTACAAGTATCAAAATTATAATAAATCAATTTTTGAGCAATGTTTAATACATATTATTATCATATGAAAATGTACAACTAAATAATCTATGCACATTTTTTCTAAACCTACAACATCAAAAGATTTACTGACAAAATACAATTCTTAAAAATCAACATTTCAGTGACCATCAGCAGGCATTCTCAATAGTTCATCAAACCACCCCATACAGTTGCAGCAGTATAAACAGCTAAGAAAGCAGTGTATCGACAAAGGTATGAAATAAAACATGACATTGTGTACAAACTTCAGTAACCATTCCTAAGTCTAAAACAACAATTATCTTCTTTAACTTATTTACTAGATGCTTTTAAATTGTTTTTGTCTATTTTTATATAAATTCAACCGTAGGAAAAATAAGAAAAATAACCTTGTTTTTTCATTCAAATTTGTGCAAAGCCACTCAAGGGTTATCTGCATTAGCCCTCCCTAATCTAAAAGTGATCATCTCAATTGAAGACACCTAACTAGTCGACATTCGTGATGACAAGAAACCCATTTGAAGTAAAAATGTATCTCAGGACAGCTGGTACGGGTATTAACACTTTTACTAATAAAGCAGAGAACAACGTTTTCACCTTCTTAGGTCATTTTTAGGTTATCAAAGTCAACACCACCCACTGACAACTCTCAGGTTGTTCTAATCAAACAGTTGAAATAACTGAAAGAACAAACATATTTGGCAAGGGAATTAAAATCTTTAAAATCCAAATTACCAGGTGAGTGCCCTAACTACCAGGACATACCAGGCCTTAACAATGAGCTGACCAGATTGTTTTCAATTTATGAAAAATAAACAACACTAAGACAAAAAACAAATGTAAACAAATTAGTATTAAGTTTTACAAACTTAATAATTAGCAAACAGCAAAATGAGAGAAAACAAACTGCTTTAAGAATTCCACTAATACCTACAATTTGTAGAGTGCATGGCTGCTTTCTTTTAAATTCATTAAAAAGAATCTTTTCATACCTTTGGTATCCACTTTTCAACTAAAGAGCAAGCACTCAAGGTTATGTTCTCCAGTTTGTCCTGATAATCATTAAAAGAAAAGAAAGAAAATATTAAGAAATGCAAAGAAGTTTAGCAAATATACACAAAGCATTCAGAACATTATATGAAAAATTCTGACTTTCCCTGCTCTATTTAAATATAAATATAAAAAAAATTCTAAGAAATAGAAATAAACAACAAGAAGAAATGCTGATATTTTAAAGTATTATACACAATATTAACAAGTAAAGAACAGAAGCTCTGAAATTAACAAATGACAAACAGTTAAAATATCATTTAGACTCACCTGCACTTTTTTAGAAGAAAGAAGGTCATTTACTAAGCCAGAAACAGCTTCACATGCATAACATCTCTCATCAGACTGCTGAGAAAAATAGGAATGAGTTGCACACACATTTCCACTAATTTTAAAAAGTCTTTGTGTTTTAAGTAAAATAACTATATTGAAATATTCACTTACAAAGTCAGTAAAATCATTTTTAAAAAAATGCTTCTGAAAATGTTAAATACTGTATCTTCTAAATTTCAACAAATTAAGACACATTCATCAAATATCAACTAGTAAACAGTACCCAATGCTGAAAATACCCTGAACAACCACCTTATACTGTATCTGAAAAGAGTATTAATAGCCAAAGCCATCTATTTCTGTATGTGATAAATAATGATAACTAAATTCATATAATGATCTACATAAAACATATGATAAAGTAACAACTGCTGTATCTAATAATAATAAAAGTTAACCGTTACATCTGATAATAATATAAGATTAAAAATGTATCTGAAATTAAACTATTAACTCAAAACTATTACAAATGATGTAAGTGATTAAGTAAAATAAAATTTAACAGTATATAAAAATAATTCACATGAATAGCTTAGGATATTACTCTCTAAATAGTTATACCTTATATACGACTGTCAACACTTGGATGAGAGGGGATCACTGGTACTTTGTTATTTGCACTGAACTTTATATTTTTTCTTTATCAGAAAGGAAAATTCCACTTTTAAAATAATGTGTCTTATCCTATAGTTAATCTTCAAAGAGGACAGGTTTGTTTTGTTTTTGATTTATTTCAAATTTCGCACAAAGATACATGAGGGCTATCTGTGACAGCTGTACCTAATTTAGCAGCGTAAGACTAGAGGGAAGGCAGCCAGTCATCGCCACCCACCACTAACATGGTGGACTACTTGGACTACTCTTTAACCAATGAATAAAAGGGCGAGCATGTTTGGTGTGATGGGGATTCGAACCCATAACTCTCGTATTATAAGTTGAGTGCCTTAAACACCTGGCCATGTCAGACCAGGACAGAAGAACCTAACGTGGATTAATATAGTATCTAAATGTAATCACCCTTGGAATAGCCAGAATATACATACACTAATGCATTACATCCACTGTGACAAACATGATCACTCAGCTACAAAACAATAAGTCTGCAAGTAATTAATGATACTTTCTGAATTTTAAAATGTGATGTTATCTCACTGTACACACATTTAAAATAGAACTGACAGTACCACTAATACATCTAATGAACACTGAATCACAAATCTCATGTTTTGCATTTAGTCTACAATTTGGATTAATAATAATAGGCTATCTACTTTGCAAGTAACAAATTTAATTTAAAAACTGCAGATAGATGAACTAACTTCACCAAAAAGTTAAAAAAAAAAACACTTAATGTATCTTTACAAGCACATGAAGTTGACTAGTCTATGTTGTAATATACAATTTCTAAATTTTGCAATACCTAAGTTGGACAAAAAAAAATTCAGTTTTGTACATTTTATAATTTTATCAAATGTTAACAAAAAACAACAAAATCAATCAAATGTCACCATCAGATTTCAGCTAGGCTAAAATCCCTAATAATCAAGCACAGTGAGAGATTTTAATGAGAATTTTTTGATAATCAAATGCCAACAAAAGTATCTACAGATATTAACATTCTTGTGATTCCTTTTACTGATGATATCTGATTAACATGAAGTCTTAACAACGAGTAAAATATCAGTATCAATAAATCCCATTTAGTTGCTATCAATGAATAATGTTCTCATTTTAACAAATTCACATTCAGAACACTTTTGCACTGTTTCAGATTAACTTTCAGATGCATATTTTAAATATCTTTAATTACAAACTAAGACTAAATATTAAATTTAACAAGATTTTGTTAATCCAAAAGTTCAAGGACAAGGATCCACAAATTAGCAATACTCTTGTAAAATCAGATAATGGATTTGGTTTGACCATATAATTTGGAGAAACAATCAATATATTCATGTTGAATTACTTTTAAAGTTAATAAACATACTTAAAAACAATGTCAGTTAAAAAAACTTCATTAATATCAGTTTTTTTGTTAAACCTTCTAACATGATTTGTTTACAGTGCTCAAATTTTCTTATTACAGGAAACATTGAAACATTTTTGTTCTACACTCTTTTCAGTGATGGCAGTTATATAAAACACTTATAAAACTACTCTTTTGACACGATATCCAAGAATAAAGCTGGTTGGTTGGTTCAGCATTTTATGGAGCAAAACAACTAGGCTATCTGCACTAAACATCTGATAAACAGTTAAAATTTAAGTAAAATTCTTTAAAAGGAATCAAGGTAAAATAAAACAAAGTTTAATTTTCAAATTAAAAACATAAATAGCATTAAATCTAATTTTTTATATCTAGTTTACAGCAGTAACAGAGAAACTACAGTAACACAAGTTGTAAAGGATTTTCTGTAGCATAATTTTAATTATTATAACTCACCAGAATGACTTAACAGGCAATCCTGGTTTTGAGTTATTTTATATTATGGTCATTTTGTAATTTCAAATCAAACTAGTTGTACTTTAATTCTTATAAAAAAAAATCACACCAATTTATAAATTAAATAGCATTAAAAAAGATTAGTGGCTTTCAAAAAACTAAAAACATTTCTAAGCTGGACTGTGTCACCATTACCAATGACAATGTCTAACATTAAGGATAAACCTTGGGGCAAAACATGTTTAAAATGGTCCCGTCCTTGAGAATCATAATGGCGGCAAAACAGTAAAATATGGCTTATTGTAATCTGAGTGTCACACGCACAAAACATTGGTGCATCAGTCCCAGATAAAAGAAAGCAATGAATTTAAACACTCTGACCAATGTAAAGTCTAGTTAGGACAACTTCCTCTTTCCGATCCTTACAGAAGCATGACAGCCAAAGCCCAACGCAAGGTTTTAACTCGTAGCTGCTTGAAGTGTTGTATAAAGGTCAGCTTACGGTCAAAGATAAGCCCCAAGAACTTTGTTTCAGGGACTAAAGGTACTAGAACTTCACCAATATGGAGTTTGGGATCAGGGTGAAAACCCCATTAGCTGCAAAAGTGCAAGCAAACAGATTTAGAGAGAGCAGTTAAAACCATTTGCTGTGGTCCACTTCAGTAAATGATTGATGGCAGTCTGTAGCTGCCACTGAATATATCTCATGTTTGACGACTGGTATGAGATGTGAAAGTCATCAACATAGTGTCCATTTGCAACAGTAAGAGGGAGTTATTCAGAGATGGCATTAATCTTTATACTGAAAAGTGTGAGACTCAAAACACAGCCCTGAGGGACTCCAAGTTCCTGTAGAAAAGAATGGAAAAGTGTCAAACCCACACGAACTTGGAATCACCTGTTCATTAAAAAATATTTGATAAAAATGGGCAAATGTCCAAATAACCCATATAAATGGAGGTCTCACAAAATGCCATACCTCCATGTAGTATCGTAAGCCTTGTCAAGTTCAAAGAATATTGATATGAGATGTTGTCATTTGAGAAAGGCTTCTCTGATTGGCATTTTAAGTCAAATCAGGTGGGGTCCATGGTGGAGCACTGTCGTCAGAACCCACACTGAATAGGCAAGAGGAGGTTGTTTGATTCAAGGAACCAAACAAGATGAGATTAATCATCCTTTCTAAGGTCTTACACAGATAGCTCATCAAAGCAATTGAATGGTAGTTTAAAGGAATATTGGGATCCTTCCCAGGCTTAGAGAAAGGTAGGACAATAGCCCAGCACCAGGAATCAGAAAAAATATACTCCTACCAGATCAGGTTAAAAACAAGAAGAATAGCAAGAGAAACAGGAGATAAATGGTGCAGTATCTTGAAGCATACATCATCAGGTCCGACCGATGTACTGCCAAGACCAATGAAGGGCCAGTTTGAGATCCACCAGTGTAAAGGGGTGATTATAGTCATAGGGACAATCAGCTCAAAAGGAAAGAGGTGATTGCTATGCTCAAGTCTTGATGGCTAAGAAGATGGAGGATGAAACAGAAGTGCTAGATACATAGCAAAAGTTTTCACCTTGAGTATCAGAGATGCTCTGGGTATCAGCTACTTCCTGGCCATCAAAGAGCAAGATCAAGAGGGGTACATAATTATAATGCCCACTGACCTTTCAAATCTTGTCCCAAATTACTTTGGAATCAGTGACAGAAGATATGCCAGTTATGAGCTTAGTAAAAGATTCCTTCTAGCCTTGACGTCTTACCCACCAATCATGTGAGTAGGCCTGCTGGAAAGCGATGTAGTTCAAGAGTATGGGACACCTATGAAAAGTATCACAGGCCTGTTTTGGAACTTCCATACCATGTGGCAGGCAGAATTCCACCACAGATGAGGATATCATGGAAAACATGTCGAGGTTTTATAAATACACTGAGCAACTACCTGTATAATACAGTTAGTCATTGCTGCCATGCAGTTATCTATTCAAGGCTTACACACAATGAAAGGATCAGGTTCTGCGAGAGCAGTGAAGGAGAGCCAGTTGTCTTGACACACCTTCCATCGGGGCATGCGAGTCACGTAGCATCAACCATGGCCATTCTCTCTCAAAATTATAGGAAAATGATCACTGCCTTGTGGATTATTGTCAACCTTTCATGAAAAATGGAAGGATAGTGAAGGGGAGTACACTGAGAGATCAAATACAGTCTCCAAGGATGTTCTGAAAGGCAAAGACAAGATGGGCACATGCTGATCAACCAATAGCGCCACCCCTCATGTGCTCATTCATCACACAGCCTGCCATTTCTTTACAAAGAAAACTGCCAAAAGGTGACTGTATCAGCAGGTTTCAGAAATGTTTCCTGTAAGGAAAGACATACAGGATGGTAGGAAACAATCAGTACTTTGTTGTCATGCAGATTATAATGTAGACCTTGACAGTTCCATTGTATCAAGGTGGTCATTTTTATTTATGTGCAGGCAAATTGGGTGGAGAGCACTTCTGTTTTTGACCCCATCTTTTTTCTTTATTTTCTTTATTCGAGAGAGGTCTGTCAACCTCCATGGATCCTGCCTTAGATCGATTTGGCAGGTCTTTGTCATTGGAAGAGGATTCCAGCAACTGAGGACGTGAACAAATGATCCTTTTGCATCTTGGGGCAGGAGAAGATGTACCTGAGGAATTGCCCATATCCAGAACCAAAGGAAGTGGATCCTGGGGTTTGCTGGAATGAATGTTGAGGACAGTGATGGGTGTTGACACTGATTCATCAACTTTAACCATGGAGGACAAAAGAGTTTTCATATGGTTTGAGAATGATTCTTTTAGAGGCACAGAGAGATCCATCTGCACTACCACTGTAGTACTGGAATGAAGTGCTGCAACATACATCCGAGATGAAGTGGTGGGCAGCACCTTTTGAACTTCATGGTAAGTAATGTTATGAATCATTTTCAAACACTGCACCTCTTTTTCTTCCAACCATTTAGGGCAAGAACAAAAGTAGGACGGGTGAGAGCTATTTCAATTAATGCGATGAAGGTCCATTTCACACTCATAGGCATCAAGGTCCTTGCCACCACAACTAGCATACATTAAGGCCTACGACATGATGTCTTTGAGTGACCGAACTGCTAACACTGAAAACATCTAAGAGGGTTTGAAGTGTATGGTCACACCTTGCAATTAAGGTAGCCTGCCTTTATGGTGGCAGGTAGACGTGGTGACATAAACGTCAAAATTAGGACAATGGTTGGCATCAAAATTTCGTCTTTGTAAGCAAAGATATGCCTCACTGCAGAAACTCCTCAGGTGGAGAATCCAGTGAGGATCTCTGATTTGGGAATGTTCTTCAAATCCCTCTAGTTAATAACTCCATGAAAAATTCAAAGTAGCATGAGGAGTAACCTCAGTGGACATATCCCCAATGGCCTTCAAATGTAAGAGGAATTCACTGTTTAGATGTGGATGTTTTCACCACTGTATCACCAGAGCGACTTTTGAGAGTCAATAAATCCCTTCTGAATAAAAAGGGGAGACATTTGCCATAGAGATTTATATATGCAAAAACGGCTCACTGATTGCCATAGAGGTTTGTCTAAAAGAGAATTTAATATAAGAAAATGAGGTACAGGTGTTACAGATGTTTAAGACTGCTGACATGGTCATTTACCTATGGACTGTTTCTTTCACTTTTTAAGTTTTTATTTGGGGAATCCATAATAAAAAAAAGAAAATGTTTCAGCATCCACTGACCCCACCCACCATGGAACCCTATGAGAGGATACACTACAATGCCAAACCTTGGTGCAGCAACACCAAGGTTTCATGAGCACTATACCCAAACACAAGCATCAAATACAATGTCCACAACATGTGTTGAGAACATCCAACACTAGTACTTGGTTGGCCTTAGCCCAAGTGGACCAGCTGACTGACCCAAGGGGGGCCACTCCAAGACTGCCCATCTACAGGAATTCAAAGTCAAAGTGATGTGTTAGGGTTGGACCCCTCAACCACCAGGATTCTCTCCTCCCTTTCACTGGTCACCATGCACAGCAAATACATGAATGGATGTTTAAATCTCAAAGGAGATAAAATGAAAGAACAGAACCTTCCCTGGTAGGTTCCCTCATCATGTACAGAAATCCATACCTAGGGTCTAAAATAAAGTACAAGTCTCCAATAGAATAGAAAAGCACAAAAGGTCATTTTATGTTTTCTTTTAGTAACTTTAAATTTTTCACATAATGTTACACGACAAAAAAAAAATCACCTGTCAACAAAAGTTTTATTACACAAGCCACTTGGTTTAGAAAATAAGAAGTTAGATGCTTCAGCAGGGAAGAGGTTTTGAAAATTGAGACAAATAATTTTAATAATTCCTTAACAATCATATTTCTAACCAAAGGTTGCAAAAAATCCATTGCAATCAAGAACTTCAAAGATTAATTAAAAACTCAAATTTAGTACAATAAAAGGAATTTTGTTCACACAAGTTCTAATACTAATTATTAAATACCACAATAACTAACAATTTGCTGGATTTATCTTAGAAATAAAAGTTAAATATTTTTAAGAATGTTCTGAATTTAAAACCAAGATAGGCATTACAATTGTTAAACCCATAATCAGGGTTTACTTGAATTCTTAAACAAAAGTAATGAATTATAAACAAGCCCACATAAAGAAAATCTAAGGCTCTGGTGCAACTACTTCTTTTGAGGCCCCTTAAATAAGATTTTTTTCTAAGTTTGACTCTTATTAACTTTCTAACCAATAACTAGCATAGATTTCAGTTGATTGACTAGAATAAGATTTACACCATGCAATGCAACAGATAATTAATAATTAAGTTGAAAATTTTTTTTGCTCACAAGAACATAATTGGAGCTAAAACAGAATTTCTAGCTGCTCAAATCATGTGAATAGAGCCAGGAAATTTTTCACAGACCAGTTTTTTAGCTGTTCACATGAAATTATTCTGTGTTGTTCCCTATGTTATTTACTTTAAAAAAATTTTGTTGGACAATATGAATTTCATAGATCCTTGCATTAATGCATTGGGGAGGGTTGTACGCTAAAGGTCAATGAGGGTCACAATGTTCTCTTACATTCTGTATCCTCTCTGCAATTTATAAATGAAAGAACATAACTACTGTCACAAAATGTTTCTCATGCCATTATATTACTACTATTACTGTCTGAATATAATAAAATCAAATATCTCATGTCTTACTCCATGTTTTAAATCATTCTTTTAGTAAAGAAAAGGATAAAGCTTGACTCAGATTGTGTCATCTTTCCAATCATTCATTTCTACAGTTACAGATCTAATAACCACTGCTATCATGCTTTTTATGTACATTGGTTGCCAGCTCTTGTATGACAGTTTTTATAATACCCTTTACACAATATTCTATAGTCAAGCCCTGATTACTGTTGAAGGAACTAATAAATTAAGAATAAGCCTGATACCTGTTTCACTCTATGAGCCTATTAAATAACTTTCCCCCTCAGTTTGTCAATCACTAATTGGTAGCCACAGTTTTTTCTAGTGACAAATGTATTATTTTTATTGCCACTGTTTGTAAAATGAAGTGATATGTGTTTGAACAGTAAAAAAATAAACAACTTTTGATAACAATGACTTCTGATATACAAGCATTTATTATTCTGCCCTTTAGAAGTTTACAAAAAATCCTGCTTTTACCTTTTATTGACAGACTAGCCATAATAAGTCTACTTATCCAAGTGAGAGAGTGGGATTTCCAAACATTCAGAAACAAATCTTTTCTACAGATGTCATCAGATGGACAAAATATGGAAATATCATTGGCAGTGTGCTTTGTAGAACAAATTACTTAACAGGGGTACAAATGAGTTTTGTTTTATTAAACAAAGTAAAACAAAAAAACATCAGGAGAATTAAATCCAAAGTTCTTTTATACAATTTTTATACTAGTTTTTTCCTGCCAAAACTTCCAACACAAATTTCCAGCTTCATAAAACTCTCCTACACATGTTAATTAACATCTAACAAATAGCTTAATCAGTTCCCCCCCCCATAATCAAACAAACAGTAAGTTATAAAAATGCATTTAAGAGATCTTAATAAAACAATCAGTTTGTTTGTGTGCATGTGTGTGAAAAATTATTAATTTAAAAAGAATAAAAGTAATTATTAATCAGAAAATTTACATCACTAAGGAAGTTAAATAAAGTAAATAATTAGAATTGTGTATTTTAATTATCAACTTATGATTAAAAGGAGATACAATAGACAAAGCTAGTTGCTACATATTTACAACTAGACTAAGTTAAAAATTACAGCTTCACAAACACAAAACAAGAATAAGAATTACCTATGTTAAATGTGAAAAGAATTTGAAAATTAAATGAAGAAAATTCATGAAAAAGTAAAAATTAAAAAAGTGACAACTCATATCAAAAATAAAATACAAACCATATATACCACCAATAAATTCCAAGTGACTTAATGATTTTATTCAATTTGCATGTTCTTGCTTCATAATTGCAATTTAGCTTACTCAATGAAAAAAAAAAATATTAACAAACTCATCTTGAATAAACAAAATAATTGTTACATTTAATTAACATTCAAATAAATTATCGAGAACATTTATCTGTATTTGAAGTAAAAATAAAAAGTTAAAATAATGCAAGTTATTGAAAACAAAGTTAAAAACTGGCGAGTTTAATATTTTGTGTTAAAATAACAATTATAAAAGGAAACAATTTTCTTTACAATAATTTGAGCAAATTCTCCTTCTCAAATAGTCACATTTTTGGAAGTGATCAATGTTGATTGTGTTCAATAACAAATAATCCTATCAACAAATATAAACATGTACAAAATAAATGATTATTATTTCAGAAAATACTTACCAAATCCTCAATAAATATTCTAAGTACTCTTGCAACTTCAGTGATAATGGCACACTACAAGATACGATGCAAAGTTTAATATTATAAAATTGAAAATAATGTTTTAAAAAACAATTGTACAACTTCAGAAATTCTACAATTCGTAAAAGTTTAATCATAATATGCAAAATAAAATAAAGTGCTCAATTATAAAATACATATAACATTTCAAGGAAGTCGGTTGCAGCTACCACAATATATAAAAATACTGTGATGTTTGATTTGAATTTATAAAAACTATACAGCAGCTATCTGCAGTAATCAGCCCTACTTTTGAACTGATGAGCTGGAAGGAGACAGACAGTCAACAGTATTCACCACAAACTCTTAAGCTGCTCTAATCAAATAATAGGATTTGAAATCCACTCTCATAAATCATCAACTGCCAAAAAATGTTAAACACTTTTTTTCAACCAAAAAATGTAAAACATGGACACTTGGATCCACAATCTGGCAATCTAGACTCTAAGATATAAAAAATATTTTTACTATCAATTTCTTAGAACAGCCTCCTGATACAAATTTAATGAACACCTGACTGTGATTTTACTTGTCTAACCAATTTGATGTTATAAATGGAAGTTAACTCAAACAAACAAAGCATAGTTTTTTGAATTCTTGTCTATTGTTACTTTTTCATAGATCACATTACAGATTAAGAGTTTATTCTTGTGTAAGCCATAAAGCTAAAGAAAATGTTTTAGCCACAATCATGCTTCTTTAGATAAACTTCAATACTATGGTTTGTTAATCAACAAATGGTTGTTGCTCAACTTAAAATTCCCTCAGAAAAATTATATGGCTTTAAAATAGAACAACCAGAAAAATAATTGTCATTTATCTATATTCTCAGTTCAGTGAGTTAAGTCATTTACACATATTACATCAAAAATGTTTTATGAATGTGTAAAGTATGTATTTTGTTATAGATTTAGTGAAGTTCATAAAATATAATAGCTGAAAAATAGTTCTTATGTGTTACTTGATGTACAATTAACACTGTATATTAAAGAAGTTTAATATTCCAACACTCAACACCTATTTAGCCATGAAAACACCTATTTACAGCATAAAATATTATATTAAACTGAGTATGCCAAATACAAATGACTTGAAAAACTTCAAGTCCTGTTTATTGTATAAAATTTACAAACAAATACAACATTGCTTAAAATATACAACAAACAAGGGAAAATATTCAATACATACTACTTAACAGAACATAACAGAAGCAGTGCATTAAATGTGAAACTTACTTTGATCTTCCATATATGTAAGACTATCAGTACTTCCTATTAAACATTTAGTAGAGGGACATGATTTCCACTTCTTTAGTTGAAAAGTAAAATTTCTAAAATTATGTTACTTTTCATAGTTCCATTTTCAGACATAATGAGTGACTAACTTTAGCTTCTTCTAAATTATAGAAGTGTTACATGCAAATAACACTGTTTGGTCTTCTTATATGAACAGTGTATTACATAATTACTGACTTGAGCTGACAGATGAGCTACTAAGCACCAATAAGATTTGTGTAAAATTTTGTTGAGGGTAACTGAGTTAAAATTTATGTTTAGGGACTCAAGAAGTCTTTTTTTTTCCCCACCCCAGAATTGATGTGGAGGTAGCAATTATAATTCCTTCCGATTTGTTTTATCTAGCATAGACCTTTGGCATCTTCTGTCTTTCCACTGCTTTTATTTTAATTTACTGCAAGAATAAATAAGACTCTTGAGTATCTCTTTTATTTGTGCTTGCCTGAATTGAACATGGTTAAAGGACTTCCACATTAAACATGAAACACCTCAAAGAATTTGAAGTTTCATCTCAAAATCCATCCTAGGATCTTCAATTTCACAAAGAATATTTACGGCTCAGTTTAATAATGATATTTAACATAAATTGGCGTTCCTTTCATTAGTGTTTCCTTCATCTTTTATTTAGTGTAACTTACAAGTGAAAAGTGCAGAAACTGACAGAATTTACTGTTTATTAAAGTTTTGTCAGTTCAACACTTCATCTATTATTGTGTATTGCACTATAAAGTGAATTAAACTTGTTTTTGGCATGTTTTGTCTAACAGTTTTTAGCTTGAAGGGAAATACACATAAAAACCCAAGATCCAAGGATCTTGCATATTTAATGGCCCAACTTCTATGCTCTGTTGGTTATCCAAAAGATACCACAAATTTATGCTTTGTCATTAAAACTTTGTGCACATTCATACAAAACTACAAAATCTCTACAAAAACAAATCACAAATAAAACCTACCTACAAGAGAAAAATGCATAGTATTTCAATCTTCCTTGCAACTTTGACTTCTTGGAAGACAGAGGAAATCAGCAGGGATTCTAAAAAAGCCTTTACACAAGAGAACTTGGGACTTGCAGCATTAAACAAAACAAATTTCAGACATTTGCAGACTGGATAATGAAACCAGGATACAAGATAACTGAACAATCATTAGATAAGTTACAAAACAACATATCAGCACAGAATTGGATTACATATATGTAGCTGGCAGTCTTAAAACAGCTAAAAAAAATCTTGCATACATGGGTGTTTCACATATGCAACAGCAGTACAAGTAAACATATATATAAAGAAAACAGCAATATAATTTTAGACAAAGTATTTTGCAAAAGCAGTGTTTTCATAACACAAAATGAAATTTATGTTACCAATTTGTTTACCCAAATATTAAAAAAAAACATATCCTGTATATTTATAAGAAATACAATTAACATTTCATTACATACTCTTTAACATTCCTATTATTCATTTTCCTGTGATTTTAGTTTACAACTGAAATTTTATCTGTTCAATTTAATGAACAGAAGTGCAAATAAATCATTACAAACATTAATCAGTTGTTTCTCTAGAAAAATTACAAATTACAAATACAATTTCAAATCAATTTACAAGTTTTTTTCTTTATAATTTTCCATGTGCAACACACATATACAATGCACTGACTACAATTAGGATATACTGTATTCCTCTGAGAGAAGCAGAGTATTATACACTTCAAATTTACAAATTACTGTGACTTTCTGCTTGATTTCTGGATAAAACAATGGTAGCCCCTTGGTAAATTTTCATAGTGTTGAATACACTTGTTTATTCACAATGTTTTGGCTTCCACACACATCAAAAATTCAACAAGTGGTCTTTATAGGCAAAACACCATTTCTAAGAAAGAGCAATAACGAGAGGGAGGATAGGAACAGCACAGGTCTGAATAATATAATAAATAGAAACAAAATATCATTTGTTCTCTTCTAGCTGTCTAAAGATATCGTAAAACACAAGTAACCTCACATAAACATTTAACTGTTTTTACATTAAATGATTCTCGAAAATTATTTGAACATTTTCTCTAGTCCAGACAACTCACTGAAACAAAGTGAAAACTTAATGTAATAGGCTTTTATTATGACTTTTAAAACACTTTCAGTTTTTATTATGAAAACTGAAGTCAAAAATATAATTCAAGATGTTATCCATAACATGACGAACATTATTATTATTTGCTTGAGTATTAGATCTTAATTAACTTTAAATAGTAATATATTAGAAAACATTTAGAGTTAAACAATTACATTATCTTTCTATTAGAATTTTTTAATTTTATATAATTTTTACCTAATTCATCACACAGTGGAATGACTTGGATGTTAACCATTCAATAATGTAGTTACGCATACTTCTTTTTGCTACAATTGCTTTGAAAACTCACAAACCAAAAAATAAGGCATTAAGAGTTAAATTATATATAAATGCACAACAAAGAAAATATTTCACTTGAAAGAAACAGTGTACAAACAATTTCAACATGTCAATAACAAATCATAAAAATAATTCACATGTGCAACAAAACTCAACAATTTACATTGTAAAAATACTAATTATACATGCTACACTATACACTCAAGTGTAAATTATACATTAAACAAGCTGGAGCTACAGAATTGTTGATTTACTTAAGTGTAGCTATGTGTGCAGGTTTATCACCATTTGCTCTTTTTCTCTTTCCATTACACACCCAAACACACATCCATTATCAACATCTTAGCTTATTTATATATCTTACAACAATGCTCATTACTGCTCTGTGTCACCAAGCTTCAGTAACAAAATTAATTGAAACAAATCTATGTTTTACATTGTAAAATGTTTGACTTACTTCAGATTGAGGTTCTGCAAGATCTTCAATACAGAACTTCATTACAGCATTTACAAATTCTTTCTGAAAATTAATTTCCACTGAGCATTAGTATACAATCAAGATTTAACCAATTCAGTAATTTAATCTAATATGACAAAAGAGACTATCAAGAAGCTTAAGGAAAGTGATTACTGATATATGTTTATCTCACAATATTGTTATTGGTATTTTTAACACATGTAGCACATTACCACACACACACACACACACAGAAATGACCAGAAGTCCTCAAGGTTAAAACAAATTGTCAGAAGTATCCTCTGCCTACATAACTACTTTAAACAAATAGCAGGAGAGACTGATACAATTATGAAACCCACAACTGAAAGTATGCAGTGTATTCAACTGAACTACAGTCAAGAAAGCTAAACATCATTTCCTAATTTTGTCACATTTTTCTTAATCTGTAGTAATTTAAAATAATTCAAGAGAAAAAAATATCAGTAGTCAAACATGATTCTATTCTCAATGGAAACAAGTATGATCCACTGGACTGACCCAGTACTGGAAAAGAATAGAATTTCAAATTTACCATGTACACACACACACACACACACACACACACACACACACACACACACAGAACTTAGTAAGTTTGAATGAAACAAAATTTTCTCATATAAAAAATTCAGATGCATTACAAAAGTATTTGTACTCAAAATGGATCTCTGAATCAAAAACAGTAGTTTGATTCAAATTTGTGAGAAAAATTACTTTATACAAATAGGACAAACAACATACAAAAACTTTTAAGCTGTACTTATACAAAATATTACTTCTGTTAAAGGGGTGTAATCCAAACATTAAAAAGAGTCTCTTAGTTATTTGCAAATAAACAATATAAGATACCCCATCCAAACTGTTCACAGTACAGGCAATCTCCAGTGCTCAGGATAACATGCTGTCAATATTTTGCAAAACTTATGCAGGCTTATATAGTTTTTTGAATATTCCATGTGTTATATACACTTATCAAATGAAGTTCACAGGTAGGTTTTATGTATATTTTTGCAAAATATACATAGTACAACTGAATAGGTACTTCACATACATTCTACATATGTTGCTTTCCTTTCTGTTTGCCAAGGATATTTTGTTTTTATCACATGATAGAAAAAAACAGATATCAATACATTTATACTGCAAAAAGGTTAAAATATTTAGTCTATTCCAAAAAATTCTTTTGAACTTCCTATAAGTAGTTCTTGATCACTCCTTGGTTTTTGCTTAACAATTTTTATCTTAAAAATTTAAATGTGAAATGTGTGTGCAAACTGATCATAATTTATAGTTACAAATTATTGGTATTTAAATAATAAAGATGTATTACACAAACTATGTACTTTCAACAAATAATTAATTAAATACTGTGTTGCAATGAAATAAAAGAATAACAATAAATCATTTGCTTAAAGGCTACCTTTCAATAATGTTAGCATGAACATGAGAAAAAGCTTTTTTTTTTTTTGTATGATAAAATCACCTAGGATATTGCCATAAGAAAACTAACTTCATCACAAGTGTTTCAGTGTCTGTAAACTTAGAATTAAGTTCTTAAATATATTGTTTAGTTGCAACTCCAACATTATAGTTTAAGGAAAACACTACTCTGTTAACCAGAAACCTTTACATTTTCCTACCTCAGTTACAGATCCTACTACTTCTTTGATGAAACTCATTATGTCCTTACAAAAATGACAATCCTTCTCTTGAAGCCCAGCTTTTGTTTTGATAAGATAACTTATTTGCCCTTGTTCCTGTTGTTCCTGATGAAAATCAATGGTTTCTTTATGAAACAAACACAGTGAATTCCAATCAAAATAACAATCATTCACATAAAATTAATATCACAGATTTACTATGACTGTATATTTTTATGCACATATGTATATACATAAGACTCAACTTCTCTTAGGGTTTTCTTCATTCTAAATATTTTTCCCATTTGTCTTATACACAAAAACGATGCCATATTTAGGTTCCTTACAAAAATAAAGTTTAAAAAATTCAACAAAACTTCAAAATACTTTTTCTTTTACTGGTTTCATATTTATAAAACAGATAGATAAATGAACATATTAAAGAATAGCACACACAAAAAAAGGATTTGTTTGTAACCATTATATAACCTAAACTAGAAAATAAATTTACACATTTTCAAAAATTACATAATTACAATGCTTCTGCATTTGCAAATTAGTTCCTTGTCAAGACTAATAATTGATGATTTTTAGTAATTTCTCCTTAAACCTATCATTTTTTTGCACATTCTGCATGAAATTATTTTATGATTTCCAAATAATCATTACCATACCTTATAAAATTTCAATCTTCTTAATTTTGTTGATAACAACATGGTTTGCATTAGTTGTCAGCCAAAGAGACAAACATTATTGGATGCTAGTACCATCCAATAATGGGCAAATCTGAATTTTTGGCCAGATACTAACAGCATCTATTTAGGTTTAAAGAGTGAATTTGTACTAACAACTTGTTTTTACAAACTTATCTACATTAATCTCATGCAAAAAAATAAAAAAAACTGATCCTTGACATGCGTGTGTTCATACACACTGTTAATCCAATTTCTATGTACATGCTTTTAATAACAGTATGTGTGAAGAGAAACTTTTCTTCTCATGTCAGAGTATGTCATTTACTCTTCTTGGCACAATTTCCTCTTTTTTTTTTTGCTTTTCTTATATTCACAAGTTTACTATTTAATTTTCAATGTTGGATATTACTGGTTAGATTCCAATTACAAATAAGCTATGCAAATATTTTAAAAGCTATAAATTTAAATTCTGATAGCTGGCAAAGCATTAGAAACCAGTAAGCTAAACCTTGTGATAAAAATAACAAACTACAGGCATTTTTGGTTTTTTTTTTACTCTAACATTGATCTCAGTTTGTCTATTTCAGAGTCAAAGCCAGGGGCATATAAAATCAGATATTTTTTTCTGTTCTGACAAGACGTTATCAAGAGGCCTTTTGTTCAAAACCAGAACTTATCATTTAAGTTGGAGGATGAGAAACAAATGATTCCCTGAAACACTTTTTATGTATGCAGAATAATACATAAGTTTCAAATGCTCAAAGCTGGAAAAGCATTATCAACTAAGCAGCAGAGACCCACAAAATGTTTGCCATCAACTCAGTATCTTTACTGTAACAGTATTTCTTCAGATACAAAATTTGTAGAGTATAAACTAAATTTAACTATAGACACCAAAATGTACAAGTCCACTTGTATTTAGGCCATACCTTTAAAACCTTAACTAAGGTAAGACCTATATTCACTAGAGATAAATCAACACTGTACCATGTGTTTTTGCATTAGCTTAGTTAGGAGTAAATTATACTGTACTTAATACTATCAGTAAAAAAATTACCCTATTTCAGCATAGATCAGAATAATAAAATAATTTCCATTATTGTATTTAACCACTACACAAATACTCACACGAATAATATGCCTCAATGAACCAAAAGGACACAAGCCAGCCACTGTGCAAACTGTTTGAGGATCCTAAAGGAATAAAATATTACCATTAGTTCGTGTCTACTATTCTTCCAAGTAGATCAGTCTACATGACAGCATCTATGGAAGCATAATACCACCATGATAGTGAGAATGTATATAAAGAATACTGTCATTTTATTTCCCATTAGTATATATTCCACTGTCAAACAGGCTAATCATTTGTTAGCATATATGATGGCATATATGTGCATGTGTAGTACCACACTAATAAAGAATGTAACAAATGTTACTTAATGTGTTTTTTCCATTTAAAAAATAAGAGCAATAAAATAAGTTTGATCTGTTTTTAAAAAGGTTTCAAATTTAAGTTTAACAGAAATTTCTTATGCATAATTCTTCCTTTTTTATGAGCTAAGATATTTACAATATTTAATCATCTGTAACTATTGTGCTTTTCCTTCTGGTCAGTTTATATTCTATATATATATATATATATAGAATGAACCACATTATCCATTCATTTCTTACCAAAAGTGAGGATATATCAAAGACAAGTACAACCAATCTCTCAAATGGGATGATTCAATTGGATTTTCTTAGTGAACTGTCATATTGCTAAATACTATTAAAAGTTAGAAAAAGAGATAGAGAAATATTAACTATACCAATATAAACTAGTTAAGCCTATTGGAATAGACTTGTATTTTACACAACTCTGTAACAATGTTGGTATACATACTTTGACTGTGAAAGTACTTAATGTACTTCATTAAACTTTAGCACGTTTTCAGTAAATTTTAAAAGTATAATCCTGCCAAACAAACTGTAAATCATTCAGCAAATTTGTAGCAAACACCACCCTATTGAAATATGTAAAACACAGGCTGCTCCCAGGCATACCTTATGAAACATTATTATTTTTATTTTATATAATCTAACCTAATATGTTTCTTATGTTCACAATTTATTTACATTTATAATAATACACAAAGAAACAAAAAACAAGGAATATAGTATCCACCTAGGTGTCCTTTTTGTTATAGACTACCAACAAAACTTAACCATATGTAGTTTTCTTAATACTAATGACATTACACCAATAAATCTTTTATTTGATTAAATAAGACACCTAAGAACATAGAATACTAACATGTAAAACCAGATAATGTCTTATAACTATCAAATTTTCTGGCTTTTTAACTATGCAGCAGGAGCCATTAAAAATTCAGCTAAGTTCATCAAAGGCATTTTTCATGAGAATAAAGTTTGAATTGGAAGCGAAATAGACAATTATCTGAACAGAAAACACAATATGTAAGTTGGTACACTAAACCTTCTGCTTTCTAAAGGTAATAAATAATAAGAATATTAAAAGATAAAGAATTACTGGCAACTTGTAAAAAGAGGATGTGACAAGTGAGAGTAATCTCTACATATGTAAAATATGTATTACTTATTGTGTTTAAGTTCTTGGTAAACAAAGTTCTCTAACAGTACATGACTTATAAAGAACTAAGATAAATTACATTTAAGCCTTGACTGGAAAAGAGAAAAAAAAAACATTGGACACTTACCATCCTGGAAGCCAGCATGTCAACTAGGTCAGGAATGTAGTCATCAACTAGTTTCCTACACTGATCAGAAAAGTAAATTGATTCTATTAATGTAATTCCAAACATCAAATAGAATTTATCCAACTAGTTCTTTTTAATTTTAAGGACTTCTGTAAAAATATTATAAAAGAATACAATCGTCATTTGAATTAAGAGGTGTTATTCCATTCATAAAGTTTACAAGCAATGACCATTAGCTACACGATAAACCTAAAAGAAATGTTTGCAAGCAAGGTTTTTAGTACTTGTACGAAAAACTACATAGTTATAAATTAGCAAATAAATAGCTTGTGTCAGATGCAACTAAAGGTTACATTTTACCTGTACCAGAATAATTGTATTTGCACTGCCCCTGAAAAATAAAATTTACATTCATCCTTATAGGTTTTCTAAAAGAAGCAACTGGGAGTGGACAATAATACTAAGTGGTACAAGTACTGCAGTCTGTAAAAAATAAATATCTTTGTAGGAAGAAAATTTATATCAAACAAAGAATTACAGATAGGGCTAGGTTCTTTTAGTAAACAAAATTATACACAAATCTGGAATCAAGACAACCAAACATCAGTATAATGAGCAATAAACTTGTTTCCTATGGCTAAGTATGCCTGTATGCACACAGAACAGAAATTTAGATTGAAACCAACACCAACTGGTCAAGACACATAATAAATATACTTATTATGTCATGATTTATAAACAAGTAACAAATGTACTTCCCACTTTCCTTTTCTGCTTCCCCTTCTAAGATCTGTAGACAATACTTTAATGGGTAGCTTAATAGTATAGTATATTGCCTGCATATAGATCAAGCTAATAGGTCACATGTATCATCAATTTGCTACATTTACTTGGTCATACTTAATTTACCTCCATTAATAACAGATTTATTATACAAGTCCAATACCATTTGCTTTTTCTTTTTTTTTTTTCTTTTTTTTTTTTTTGGGGGTACCCATTGTAGCTTTTTCAACTTCATACATGAAAGTCTGCTTTAAAAGTACATATATAAAAACACTGTCCAGTAGTGCCTACATAAAGCTGCATGAGTGAATGAGATTTCAACCATACGAAAAAATGCCCATTACTGTTTGCTTACATGAGTACTAACCAATAAGAATGGTTTTCACACATCACTTTTCATTCATTGTAAACAGCAAATGACAGTCAGGTTTAATGCTTTTGTGTATTTTGGCCACAGAACTTACATACAGACAATACAATTTGTTAGCTGACTTGACTTTCATCTAGTGGTAGTCTATTTGCATAACACAAGCACTAAATTACAAATTTCAAACAAAAAGGTCAAAACTGTCACTACCATTATATATAAACACTTAAAACAAAATTTCAGTTTTTCTGTTGTTAAGAACAATGATTTACCTTCATAAATTAATTAGCTTATTTGTTTTTATCTACCTTTGTATATTGCAGTTTAAAATAACCAATCCTTATGTTACTAAATTATTTGGTAATTTCCATCTATATGGAAGATACACAATAATGTACTCAAATACCATACCTCAGCTGCGAACACTTTCACTGGAATTAAGTTGCAAGAGCCCTCAAAAACTTCTTTAAGTTCTTCCTATGAAGAGGCAGAACAATTATATTTAAAAATAACTAAATATTCAATAGAAAAATCACTTATTATTAACTGTATATAAGTATATAAACACACACATAATTCTCATGCAGAGAGAGCATACCTTCCCACAAATATCAGTGTACAGAAATTTCTTTTTACATTTTAAACCTATCTATTACAAATTAAAATAACTTTTTAAATTATATAAGATAAAATACATCAATAATAAAATATTTAAAATTTAGGTTAATGTCAATACATTTATAAAAGTTAGATGATCCTTCACAGTTCTGGCCATGTTAACATTTATGTACAATTGAAGTATATCTTCACAGTAGAATTAAGACACTAAATATCTATCAGTCTATGATGTTACTTAATGTAATTACAAATTTATAATACTACATGTACACACACACACACACACACACACACACACACACACATTATATACGGGGTCAGTGTGGCCTAGTGTTTAGTGCTTTGGACTTGTAGCTGAAACATTGTGGATTCAAGGATCACCCATTATATACTATTTTATCTTTGAGCAAAATACTTTATCCCAATTGCTTCAATCTAATCATCTTCATAAATAGTACCAGCAGATATTTGGGTTAGCCCTTTACAAATTTTCAATCCATCCACAATAAATGTAAGTTCACATTCATCTGCTTGCATTATAGGAAACTAGAGCTAAGCAACAGCTTTATTTGTCTTGTAGAGGAGTGCAAAAGACTTGACTAACTTATATACTTCACTCATTCAAAAGATATTAACTGATCATGAAGTAACTGTTGAAGAGGAAATAAAAAAAACAAACTGAAATCCAGATAATAAGACAACATAAGAAAGCTCACCTGAGTTTCATTGCTGAGAAGCTGGTCTCTAGCTTGTTTGACCATGTCTTTACAGATGTCACACACTTCATTCTATATACATAGTAAAATGCAAGAGATAGATTTTTTTTTTTTATTGGATCAAAAGTACAGATGACAAAATAAACTAAATGACACATCCTTACAGAAACATGAATATACATACACAGATGTTTGAAAATTTTAAAGTGTCCATGTCAGAGTTAGAATCAGCATAATCAAATTCAATAGAAATGACCTATTTCAGGTCTAGCAATCATTTCAGTTTAAATCTCAAATTATGGAAAAAGTACCTAAAGAAAGATTCATGATATTTGTTTGTATTTTTAAAAGTTTAACAATAATTCAAATAAGCAACATGAAAATTATTATATTTTACAAAACCATCATCTAAAGACATGATGCTTTTGGATTCTTATACAGAATGAAAAGAAAAAACAAACCAACTTAACAAAGAAAATAATTTTACCACGAAAATATAACTTACATGAACTGGTGAACACATTTCATTTTCAGAGGTTATTATTAATACATTTGTTGTTGGTTTTTCAGACATTAACTTAAAGTATCTATTTATGACACCTACCAGTTATATTATTTTCTAAAATTATGGCATTTCATAAACTACACTAACATTTGCTTTAGGGAGTTTTATTTTTTCCCACACTTCCTGGATGCAGATCTTGACACTATCACAATGATGTGCAGAATGTAAATCTTGACAGGCAAACCTTGGATCAGCACAAAATTGACTTTTGTCTTGCGGTCTGGGAGGTAACTGACTAGGGTAGATCGAGACAGCAGCCGCTTTGAAAATGGACAAATTAAAATCAATGCAACTTCAATACATCTATGTTTACAGTAAATTTATATGGATAAGAGTTTCAATCACAGTTATAAACACACACTTTCTTACAGCACCATTCTTAATGCCAGAATATTCTCAGGTTCACCAATTTTCCTACAAGTAAACAAGTAGTAATTGCAGAATAACAAGTACCTCATAAAAAATATCTTTTGAAGTAAAAATTATCTGACCTCAACAAAGTTTAAAGAAAAGAAAGAAATTGTGTTTTACTGTTTCATACAAAGACTACTATGTCAGGGTATTAAATATGAGTGTGCTGGGATTCTTCTTCAGTAGGTGTCTGTGAATTGTGGAAGATATATTTCAACAATAGACAAACAACATAAAATCCACTTGTTTTTGAATAATACCTTCAAAAACAAGTTACATTTATCTACAAAAATTCTTTACAATATAGTATCTCACAATTTTATCCAGAACTAAATAATTCTCCTTTCTTGTGAAACATCCACACAGACTGATTCAATTAATTTAGAATCCAACTGTCAACACAAATTATTTTTCTCTACTCTTATCACAACTGTATCGGTGAATAATTCACTTATGTTACCTCACAAGTTCACACAGTTATATCATGAATATCAAATATTTGTCTCCTTTTCAACAAAGTCCATACAGGTGGATCAAATTACCTTAGAACACCCTCTGATGAATTATTCCTTTTATCTCTGTCAAACTAACTTTAAGATGTATTATGGCTAAACTAACAATCACATGATCTAATTTCCCCTTCACTAATTTAACATTTTTCTGACTTCACCCCTTATTTGCTACTACAGTTGTATCCAGAACTTTAACTAGCTGTCTTTTTTCATCAAAAGTCCATACAAACTTGTTCAGTCACTTTATAATCTAATTGATAAGTCAACTTATTTTGCTATCTCTGTTGTTACAATGAAGCTATGAAACACATTACAGAAATCACCTGTTAAGTGTAATCACTTACATAACAGATAAATTCACACAATTTTTTATTCTGAATGAACTTCACTTACTAACTTCTTTTGAAAACACCTGTAATGACTAATCAATCACTGTCTGTATCTGTGTAATTATTTCTCACTTTTCTCAACTACTTAACATGCACTCACAATTCAACTTTGTATATATAAATCTTGTTCTCTGAAGCCTTAAACTTTGAACAAACTATGCAATGCTATAACAAAACAAAACTCACTTAAGGCAATGAGAAAAAATGTGAAGATTTAAGCATTGAGACATCAACAATAGTACTAAAGCCAAGTACAACAATCAACCATACAGTTACATAACATATGCCATAACTATCACATTTCAAAATAACTGGTTTTAATCAAAATTAAACAATTATTAAATATTAAGTCACAAAATAACTAAATAATGCCTTGTATATCCAACACACTATTTCACTCAACAATCAAAAACTGAAAGGAAAGCACATGGTTCAACACCTTTATTGGAGGGTTCTACAAGCCTCTTTAATCACCTCATTAGACCTTACATGAGAAAACATGTTAAACACAAAAATGCCCCATTCCTCAGGGTGCAAGCACTATCCATGGGACTAACAGTCATTCTCACTTGACATAAAGAATATTATATCCTTGTGGTTGGTTCACATTTATTGGTGTAAAGCAACTAGGCTATCTGCACCATACAACAGGTATAAAATTAAAAGTAAAATTATTAAAATATGTGAAAATATGTTAAAACAAAGTCCAATTTTTGAATTAAAACTAAGAGTTAAAAAGACCAATGGCCCTTAACAATTTTAAAATGCAACTGAGATGGACAGTGTCACAACTGCCAATGACTTTGTCCAATGTAAAGTGTAAACCCATTGTAAAAATATGTCAAAAATGGTGCTGTCATTCACAGCTGTAATGATGGCACAACAGGAAAATGTGGGTTATTGTGACTTGTGTGTCATATAGACTACACATTGGTTCATCAGTCCCAGATAAAAAAAAAAAAAAAAAAGAGTTAAAACCTGTGACCAATGTGTAGTCTAGCTTGGACAACTTGCTCCTTTTGATTCTAACAGAAACAAGATGGCCAAAATCAAACACAAGATTTTATCAGGAATAGCTTGTTATCATGTTACTTATTCCAAGCCAACTGGCATGGAGCTGAGCCTTAAACACAGGACTGCAGTCCATGTGTGGTAAAGACATGTTCATAACAGCACCAGAGCAGACAGACTTAGCTGTGGTGTATATCCTTGGGAAAGCTTTAAAGAATTTTATGATACTGGTTTATTTTTCAAAAAAATAAGTCAGACGTCCAATCCTAAATCCTGTATTACATGATCTGATACACTTTTCTGGAAGAGTTTGAGAAGCATAAAAAGGTTTTGTGGATTTTATTACTTCACTAGAACATGTCAACATTAATGAGATAAACCTCCCCATCCAATTTAACTATTTTGTATAATCACATTTTATAAATGTCATTAATGTTACTGCCAGAAAGAGTTATACCATGCGTTTCCTAGGCATAACTTACACACAACTATTATGACTGGTGAAAAAAATTACCATTGCTAAAACAACTACATATAAGCAGATAAATCTACCTTAAAAGTAATAATTTGTAACAGTTAGACCTCCCATACTAATCAACTGTACCAGAATTTTGCTATCAGTATCATTTCTGTTGATTCTAATCTTCTTTAATTAGTACATGTACACACATGCACTGGTGTTAAAATCACTAAATTTGATCTTTGACATTTTAAACAATGACAGAATCTAATGTTTTAGCTCTTTCCAACTGTACTTGACACCATTGCTTCAATTAAATCACTTAATACTGATTTTACTAATCACTAATTCAAATTAGTGCTATTATGTGTTTCATAGTAAGAAATTCACAAACACAATTCAGTGACTTTGCATTCAAAACTCCCAGAAATCAATTGAAAACAAAATTTTTTGTGTGTATAAAATAAAGTTATTGGATAAATTTCAACTCTGAAGTTTAATTGTGTTTTTTATTGTGGAAGAACAAATACAAATTTATTTTGTATAATTTTTAATTCAGTGTTACAATTTTTCTTTTGAGGCAGAATGTACATAATCTGTGCAATACAGTTAAAGGCTAAGCAATTTACCTTCCAGAAAAACAGAAAATTCCTTTAAGTACAAAGTGTTATTCAGATATTGAAAGAACAAGTTACTGCAACAGTTGGTTTCAATAGTTTATCACTATACTTCACTTTTCTCTAATCTATGGTCAAGTGAGAGATCACATGATCCAACAACACAAGGTCCAACTGGTCACAAGTATAACTGACAGTACATTGTATCTCATTCAAATATAAGGATTTTAATCAATACATGAAACATTAATCTCATCATGATAAAAAAACACCTCAAATCAGACACATTTTCAGTACACTATCAAAGAAATACGGAAAAAAATATTAAAAATTCACAAAGCCACTTCATTCAAGGTCACCACTTATCCTGTTGAACCTACTGTACTATTTTCAACAATGAAGATTAAACAAGACAAATGTTATTTATATATCAGAGATAAACAATTCTTGAACTGGTATGATCCAGATGATTGTCACCTCATGTTTCAATCACACTTGCAACATGTAGACATTTTTGAAAATATTTTCTCCAGCTCAGATTTAAAAATGTTGGATAATTTTAAAACTATATATAGGATTAAAATCCTTTTTTTTAAAATAAAAAAAAGACTTACAAATGGCAATACTTATTAATTTAAGTCTATTAATAGAATGACATTTGTAATCTTTCAAGCAAAAATTAAACTTTTAATTTTTCTATCTAGCAACCATTTAAGTGTTTAGAATATTTCAAAAAATCCATTTATTCCATCAACATTCTTTGAGAATAACACTTAAAGCAATGAAAAATAATTTCTGTACATCAACTTTTCCACCAGAACTTTGAAAGTCACAAGTTATTAGTATAAACTATCTTCCATGCAAGTCATACAAAAGGTATAATTCTGTATAACAAGTTAAAATCAGTTTCAAAAGCTGACAGCACTTACATCTAATATTCAAGTAACAACTTTTGACATTGTCTTTCTAAAAATAAATATAACAGGCTTCTTATAAGCAGGCTGTTCAAACATCTGAATCAAATATTGATCTTCATTTTATTCAAAATAATATTGAATTTAAAAACTAGAAGATTACTAACTCTTTGTCTAAGACTGGTGAGGACTCATTTAGAGTATAATATGAAGTACATCCAGTACTGAAACATTAGTTATGATATTATGTTTAAAACATTATCTGAGGTTAGGTAGTTTTCCTGGTAGCTTCCTATGTTCAAGTGGTAGAACAAAACTCAAAATTGACAGTGGCTAGTTAACAAAAAAAATCCATGGATTCTAGAGTTTAGTAAAAGCTCATCAAGCAGAATTGCCATTTTTGACAGCTGACAATCAAAGCACTATGAGTATTCAGACAAGTTGTAAACAATGTTAAAGATTTTTTAATTTTTACAAGTGCAGCATTTATACAAAAAGAAACATGAAGAAAATCAATTCATAAATATTTCCAAATAGGTTTTTGTGCACATCGGTCTCATGCACATTTTAATAAGGTTTCTCAAATTTAAATTAGCAACTAAAAATACTGCATTCAAATCATGTTTCAAGCTTTTCTTAGTTTTGTTTTCATTTAATGTTATGAAATGTTGTTACCCAAATTGCATCTAAATTATGTATAGTATATTAAAATATATTCAATCGTTCCTGGAAATTTATATCAAATTAAAGAATTTCCAAATTATCACTTGTGATCTGTATTTCACTTGAGTGACTTACACTCCTACATCACAAGACATTTGACAGATTACAGGTGATTCTTAAGAATCAGGCAATATAAACTAACAAAACCATAGAATGTTTTACTACATTTGAATAAATCTCAGAAATGATTCCTAGAAAGAAAGAAAAAAAGCTAACTAGAGAACCAAAGAAGTTTCCAATCTCTGTGTGAAAAAACTAAGTGAAAAATGGCCCTTTTGCTGAAACAGTTCATCATAAAACAGAAAAAAATCAAACTGCATAAAAACTATATTCAATGCAGCCCTTCACAGTCATAAACCAATTCAGCAAACACTTGAAGATAGATCATGCATACTACAATAGAAGGTTATAATTCTAACAGACACATAATTTTCCCATAATTAAATTTAATACCTATTCTTCCATAATATAATTAAAATAGTCCCAATATTCAAGTTTGTATATCCAAATTTCCATTATAAGATTTAAAGAAATCACATGTTCAGGAAAGATTACTCATCAATGTATTCTACAATTGTTTTCCTCTTTCACAATGATTCTTCTGAGTAATTTGGCAAAAAGTGAATCATTTCTATGACTTCTTCCTGGTTTATAAGCCAATCAACTAATCTTTTATAAGGATGCACATTTCTCTCAAGATTTACCCTTAACCCAAGGCATTCTTATCACAGCTCATACAACCCTTTAAGTGACTCATCACTTGTGAGCAAGACAAAACGGAAATATTTATTTTGTTAGGAGTTGTATAGATATGAAGTAATTCTAATTAAGTACATGATATGCATCTCAATGATATATTCAAGATTTAGATAATGTTGTGTTAATTTATTATTAAAATCAATCAAGTGGCAGTACAATTTGATTATGACCTATCATCAGTTCAGTCTATATACAGATGCAATGGCTTATCCAACATCACCTATCTGTGGCAGTCATAAACAGAATAAGATAACATTTCTTTCACTATTCCTTAAACATTCTAAAATATCATGCTATAATTACTTATTTTATCTACACTAATTATAACAGTTTTACACTTCGGATTATTTATCATTATATATCATTGCATTCAAGGTGTTTTACGTGCACTGTCTTACACTGACTTAATAAACTGCACAGAAAATATACTGGGTTAAAGAAATATAATTTATTGATTTCCACAGTAAATTACAGAATTGTATAATTATCATCATATAATATGATTTACGCACATCACCCACCTTTTCCCATGAACCATACTTTTCCAGTTGCTCAAATGTGTACTTGTCTTCAATAAAGTCTGGTTTTACACTGTATAAAGCTACTTAAACGTTATCCATACTAGCTGTCCCTAATTTAGCAATGACAGACTAGAGGGAAGGCACCAGCTTTTACACTACTCTTTTATCAATAAAAAGTGGAATTGACTATCATATTACAATGACTAAAAGGTTGAGTATGTTTGATAACAGGGATTCAAATCTACAACTCTCAAATTATGGGTGAAGCACCATCACAACCAAAGCATGCCAAGCCAACCAAATGTCTAAATCTTGTACAGGTTTATTATGTATGTAAAGTTTCTAGTTTAACTACATGGATACTGTGTATACTGTAAATGTTTTCAAAAAAAATGCAAGTTTTAAGCTGAACATAAACAAGTATATTTAACTAGCATGATGTGTTATACTGCTTAAAAAGTATTAAAGAACTTACAAAATGAATATTATGATTAAAATTAATTCTTTTACCTGTAGAATGTCATAAAGATTGACAGTTATTATTCATCTTGTAAACAACCCCTATGATAATTAATTTAAACTGCTAAACTCTCCATATACCTGAATGTTAAATAATTTTAATATATATTTAAATATCATTAAGGAATAATATGCTAATAAGACACTAAACTCCTTACCAAATTGAGCTATTATAAATAACCAGGTATCTCAAACCATAACTGAACTCCTCCATATTTAAATAACCTTTGACCCAATGAACACATACAAGTAAATGAAAGTCACTAGAAGTAACTAACATAGTAAGAGCTATTATCATTACTTACTTTGATAAAATTATTTAGGAATACTGGAGGTAACATTTTATTATGAAATACATAAAATTTGAAATTCTAATTACAAATATATAAGAGACTTTTAGAATATTTGAAGCCAAATTACATGATCCATCCTTGACACAAAGTCCATCAGCTTGTGATTTTATTATGGACAATAATGACTGATGGTAGGTTTATAACATTATCTTCCAGCTCATAATTACATGATTAACATAAGGTTACACAACTGCATTATAAACTACATACATAATTTCAGAGTTAATACCTCAATTTTGACAAAATACCACTATTTTACAACAGATCATTTCTGATAATCTCTCCATGTTGTTTCCAGCTAGAATTATTAATGGTTTAAATTATTATTTGACAAGTCCACGTACATGTCTGTGTGTGCTTATAACTAGCGTCAGTGATAAACCACTGGACCATTTGCAAATAAATCTGACATATACACCCAGCTCCTCTCTCCTCCCCAAAGAACATTTGCAGACACATACAAATATGATTACCTAATGTTTCTACCGAGGAGCTCCCGTTTTCCCTGTGTGTTGAACAGTTACATCAGTTACAGACTTTCACCGTCCCCAGATATTTGGTGCAACAAATTTCAAACTTAAATAACAGTATTATAAACTGTTATCTCAAAATCCCTTTAAAATATTTGGTTTCTACAGAACTAATAGAAATATTATTAGCTAACTTATACTAAGCTACATTAATAAATTTTCATAATAACAATAATATTAATACTATTCAAACTATACATCCAAGTCGCTACTGGTCACAAATAAGTTAATATTATACTAGTAATGGTATCATCAGGAAACATTTAATGTCAAATGAACTAGCATTTACCAAATTATTCGTTAAAACTAAGAATAAAACCCAAACACTTGAAACGGTTAAGTTTCGTTGCACTGTAACTTTTTATGATATCTTTGCAGAAAATAAAAATATCAACTAAATTTTGAATTTGAAATATATACACTTACCACATGAAAGTGCAGCTACGAGAAATATTATTTGCATTTTATTCACTAATTTTGCTTTGCTACCTTATTTGTTTTAATTACCATAAAATAAACACTTTTGTCTTGACAGGAACAACTTAACACGCAGACAATAAACGAAACAACTTCCTTCCAATATAAAAATATAAGTAGCAATGGCGAACAACACACCCAACTACGTCTTCCTCTGTTATCAACTTGTCATAATAATCGCAAAAAAAATCAGGTGATTATTGCAAACATGGTTTGTGCTGACGTCTAGTGGCTTAAATCATAAACACTGAAATAATCAAATAAAGATTAAGACGTTTGACGAAATATAAAACACTTTTATTTACAGGAACTTTGAACATTTTGGAACAGCTTTGTTTCATTTTAAGAAAAATTTGAAAATAATTTTGCATTGTTATTCGTTTACTAATGTTAGAGTATCGTCAATCACTAACTTACTTAAGTTTTCAGTAAAGTCATAAACAAAAGGAAAAACTTATATAGAATATGTTAAGAATGCATCTTAAATTACACATCACATGATAGAATTATAATTATTCTTAACAAACAGATGTGTTTTATGATAAACATAAACTCTGAATCAGGAATGTGATCTCTATGCTTATCTGAAGATCAAATTATAAGGTCTTGATCTCAGTCATGGCGACGCTGAAAAACCTTACAAAAACAAGATTACACATGCAGGCTTCTACAAACGTCAACTTTTTTTCTTATTTATTGCATTCTGTATAACATTTGTTTTCGTCAGACGTTCCTGATAACCTCTCGGCTATCGTTTATAGTTTAGATACACCAAAATGATTATCATTTTATTTGCTCTTGTAAGGATTTGACCTTCTTTCTGGGAGCTGTAGAATACAACAGGAAAGGTATTTACAACATTTTACAACTATTTTCCCCATTTACATATAAATGAATGTTTTAATTAATAATGCAACAATTCTTTTTCAAACCGAACCACCTTATCTTGAAAATGAAAATGTTTTTAAGATGTAAAAATCATTTGCAAAAAAAAAAAACTATTGTTTTAGATAATGAGCAAACAAATGTCATAACCGATATAAAAATACCTGTTGTGTATCATTTTGTAGACTATATTCCTAAATGGACTCAGTAAAATTAAACAAAGTGAACAAAAGTTTCACAATTTTTGAAATTACTTTTTTCTTTAAATAGGTATGATATGAATAAATATGTTTGGTGCTTGTTTGTTGAATGTTACATAAGAGCTATTCGAAGGCCACATGCACTATTAGACTCTAATTTAAAACTGATAGGCTAAAGGAAATGCAATAGCGCCCACGGCAAACTCCTGGTTTACTCTAATTTATCGGAATTGAGGCTGGCAAATACGTTTTACAGAAAAGGGGCGATGTTTGAACACCAGCTAATTTTAAATCACAGAGGCTGTAGGTGGATAATGAATATTAAAAAAAAAAAAGAGACTATACAATGAAAGTTTAATATCAGTTCACGTCCGTAGAATATGTTAATCTTAGTTGCGGTCTTTCGTCTTCATGCAGAAAATTTGGTCTCAGCATGTCAAATCTCGGTGTTGAAAATATTTCTGCTATGAATATTAAAAGTCCAAAAATAACTTTGGATTTTCGAGAGCGTTTCGCTTTCGAAACGCATTTTATTTTCCATTCAACTTTTATAAGAGCTATAAGCGTTAAATAACAGCAAATCCTGCATTATAAAATAATATCATATGGAAATTTAGCAATAAATATATACGGTTACAGGCCGATGTTCTGAATAGCCGTAGTGTCAAAAGCCTAATGTTTATTCTGCTTGTCATATTACATAACCAGTAGTACGTATATAAAGTTACATTAGGGATATAAGCGATAATATTTTGAGGTATATTTGCAATTATTCCAGAGACCTAGATTACACTGTACAACAATTTTTATGAAAAGTTTTGCAGGGGCCTGGCATGGCCAAGCGCGTAAGGCGTGCGACTCGTAATCCGAGGGTCGCGGGTTCGCGCCCGCGTCGCGCTAAACATGCTCGCCCTCCCAGCCGTGGGGGCGTATAATGTCACGGTCAATCTCACTATTCGTTGGTAAAAGAGTAGCCCAAGAGTTTTGCTTCCTGAAAAGTTTTGGCTGATTGTGACTGGTACCTGGTGGGTATGTACAAATACAGTTTTGGTTTTGCTTCCTCACGTTGGAGCTCTGAGAAATAGACAATTAACTGTTTATCGGCAATAACGCATTTAATTGCGTTTATGTTTCTAATACGCTATTAAGTTCAACATAATTAAAAGTGTTTTGCTCCTGATTTTCGTTTGTATTCAACGTCCGGTGCATCATGTTGCAGTGTCTAACACCCACTATTCGTTGATAAAAGAGTAGCCCAAGAGTTGGCGGTGGGTGGTGATGACTAGCTGCCTTCCCTCTAGTCTTACACTGCTAAATTAGGGACGGCTAGCACAAATAGCCCTCGAGTAGCTTTGTGCGAAATTCCAAAACAAACAAACAAACAAACGTGTCTAACAGTCGTTAGCAAGCATTGACGGATTCCAGTTGCCCTGATATCGTTTTTCCATTGTAGCAAAACTGAAGATTTCGATGAAATGGTACGTGATTGGCAAATTTGGATGCAATTTTCGTGATCAGCAGCCAAAAGTCTATAAAGAACACCCAACAGTGTTCAAGAAGCAAAAACTTTGTTGTGCAGTGTTATTAACAGTCATTAAAACTTTGCAGTATTTTGAGAAAAAAAAAAAAGTCTAAATCCTCATAATAATATCATTGTTACTATTATTATAAAAACAGAATAAAAAATAATTAGAATAAACAAGAATAAAAAAAACTCCAGTACTAATGGTGGGGAATTTTCGGAATTTCGCTGTTGCAAACAATCCGAGCTTCCAATCTGTTATTGTGGTATATTACAACGAAGTTCTGCAATTACAACTTTTACATTGAATACATGTGAGGAGTGCCCATGTGGTAGAGTTATTGGTTTCATGGATGGTAACGAGCCCCAACCTGTGCGAAACTACAAATTTTCCCTTTCTCTAAATTTTGGGCTGATTATCCTTGTGATAGACATTACGTTAATGTGAATTATACGTAACAGAAGTGCTGTTGACTCGTCAGCAGCTCAAAATTAGGTACGGCGGCATGTAGCCTTTGAAGTTTTGTCAACACAAATTGTAAACTAAAAACGTTTGTTGTTCAAATGCTCAAAAGCATAAGTGATAAACGCAGCGTTTTATGTAGTGCAACATATAGCGTTACAACTGCCTAATAAGTGGCTTTAAACTCTTACATTAAATATCATTTAACTAAAATTAAATCATTGTAATTGTAGTTGATTTTCACTACATAATAGACTATTTGCACTCCGTCCGCTGCAGTGAATCGAACTTCTAAATTTAGAGTTGCAATTTTGTAAACTTATTCATATCTTGACAAAAATATGTATACATACTATAATAAATAGTACTTGTGAGCAAAAACTTCAGTGTGATGTACACAGTTGTTGAAAGATTTTAGTATGGATATTATTATAAATAAAATAAAACAAGCAAACTATTCTTTCTTCGACGCTGTAAAAGTTTTGACTTATTGTTTAAATTTCATATTATAAAATTCTGAACAAAAACTATTCAAACATTCGACACTGATACTATCGATCAATATACATTGGACATATTCCATTTAGAACCTGTCAGAAACATTACCATAAGAAGGAACAGTGAAGGTAGTTCTTAAATACGAGCCGAAGATGGACCACTCTATACGTACATTTATATCTCAAACCAAAACATCTTGATGAATTACAGTAGACTGATCGACCGGGTGACCCCTCAATTTTACACAAAATATGAGGAATACTTATAAAATTATATCATATTTGTTGAAATTTATACCTACCACTTCAAATATTTTCATCAATAAAGACCACTTTTACTTTGATAGATCTCACGTCTTCAGTTTATGAAAGTATATCAGATATTTTTTTTAGAATTTTCCAAAATAAATAATTCCATAATGATTCAGAAAGGTACGATATGCAAGTATTATAAATTACTCCTTTTTAAAACGTAGTATGTTAATGTATTTTAATTAATGTAATTTCTTTTCAATTTCAGATCAAATTTCCATCTTAATTACATGTTTTAAAGTCTTAATGAACGATTTGTTTTGAATTTCGCACAAAACTACCCGAGGGCTATCTACGCTAGCCGTCCCTAATTTAGCAGTGTAAGACTAGAGGGAAGGCAGCTAGTCATCACCACCCACCGCCAACTCTTGGGCTACTCTTACCAACGAACAGTAGGATTGACAGTCACATTATGACGCCCCCACGGCTGAACGGACGAACATTTTTGAGTGACCTGGATTCGAACCCGTGACACTCGGATTACGAGTTGAACGCCTTAACACGCTTGGCCACTGAATGAACGGAATGCGAGTGATATTTTAGTATTAAAGGGCCTACTACGCAAGGTCCAATGCTAAGTACAGGACTTACCAATCCTTGCATCTGCCCGACTTGTTGGACAAATATCTCGCGTGCTATGGTCGGTCATATGTGAAGATAAAGAAGTTGGGCGTTCAAGTTCCCCCTTTTTCGCTATTAGATGATGGCCTGGTAATGTAAATGTACTGGAACTTCATAACTTTTGTTCAAAATCAGTGTTCAAGCATCGTTTTGTTCTGGGTATTCACCTCTTAAAGTCAGTTTTGGAAGTGTTTGGCTCTAAAATGTTCACGCGAGTGGGTAGGAATGCTGTTTACTATCAGTTAACTCAGTAGATATTAGTCGGACGAAGATAATGGCACGAAGTTGTGATATCGTTGATCCTTAGAACTTAAATGTGTTTTAAGTGCATTAAAATAACATTTCGTTTGTTACAGACTTAAGTTAAAGTAACTAGAGGAACGAGGAGTTCATGTGAAAGTTACTGTTAGGTGTATGAAAGCCACAACATAGCTTTTGCAACAGTGACATTAATACCTACATTTGTAACACTATAATTTGTCGATAACTTAATTTTGCGTTCCTTGTTCCATTTAATATTATTCATTATTAAGCATCATTTAGTTACTTTTATTGTCCCACTCATTACTACAAGACTTAAATTAACTATCCGTTGGCAAGCTGTTCCCTGAGGCATCACAAAGGTCTTAAAAAAAGTTCAAGCATTTACTACTGATTAAGAGCCTCTAACACCATGAATCTTCAAACTATTTTTATCGCTATGTGAGATATGCATACGTGTTTGATCACAATAAAATCAAGAATACAGCCTGGATGGTGTGCAGAAGAGAAACGTCTTACAAAACCTAAAAAAAAAAAAAGTTTTAATTTACACATTGGTTAGAAAACTATCCCATCCATTAGTACTGGGTGTAATATATTTACTGGTTAAAATTAAGCACCAAAATGCACTACTTACAAAAATTCTTAATAACCCAATTTCACACAAAAGTAAAAGATTGAATTTTTTCATATTTGCATAATCAAAAGTAAATTATTTACCAATTAGAACACTTATTTTACAGTAACAAACTTTATGACACGTATTAAAGATTTTGTGCAAGAATTCAAAATTATCTGAAATTATGGTGCCTTTTAATTTTTCTTTCCTACTTTGATGTAAAAAAATTAATCAACTAAAAGTTTAATAGGATTAGCACAAACCTAAAAAAGATTGTCAGAACAGTCAAATAATACTATGCAACACACATTTTTGTTCATGGATAGCATGTGTTATCTCTTAATTGCTTATGTTGTAAAAGTACAGAAAATGGCTATTATTCCTTTCAAACTTTGCTTCTGTGATCCGGAAAACGAAATTTAGAAATTAACCTATTTTCTATGTAAAAACAAGCAAATTTGCACATTTTCATTTACCAAGGTCTGAATAAAACATGAATCAAGATTTACATGTATTTATACTAGTTATACAAAAATGTTTGGAAGCGAGTAGTTTTCCGAGATTTGTGACTGTAAACCACTTTCACGTATCAGCTCCCAAATATAGTCTCCCAGCATGTTTTCGTTATACGCTCCTTGGTAGTAGCATTCAAAGCCCAGTATATCTTGATGAAAATGCTTGCCTTGCTCCTCTGAGTATGCTCCCATGTTTTCCTTGAATTTATCAAGATGAATGTCAAGGATATAGACTTTCAGAGACATGATGCAGCCTATTTTGCCATAGTTCTTCACCAGAGCCTCAACCAGTTCTACATAATTTCCAGCCTTGTGAATGCTCAAGAAGCCCTAAACCACTGCAACAAAGCTGCCCCAAGCTTTTTTCGTACTGAGCTTCTTGGGAAATTCTGTGCAATCCAGGATCTTTATCTGTGGTCCAACAAAGACACTAGCTTTGACCTTTGCCTCAGACAACTTAGGGAAGAAGTCTTGTACGTACTTGAAGGCTGCAGACTCCTTATCAAGAGCTGTGACAAATTGTTTCATTAGACTCAATTTTATGTGCAATGATGGGAACAACACCTTCAGATAGGTTTGTGTGTTCACTTAGGCAGCTAGAATTAAACTGAAGTGGTGAGTGGAAGTGAACGCCTGCATATACATTACTATGGAAAGTTCTAGAAAATTCTTGTAAGTTCGAGAAAATTCTCTATTAGCTACTCAGTGCTGAATCTACCTGGAATGTTCTGGAAAATGGGTAAACTTGAAAATTTCATTACCCAGGTTACAAAAGCAAAGTTTGAAGAGAAAAATAGGTCTTTTCCATTTACTTTAGGTATAAACAAGTGGGAATTTACACTTTCTACCCAGAAACAAGAAAAAGTGAAAATTTTGTTACATAGTGTAGCTAATCAATCTCTAATGGTGCCAAATTACATAATATTTGTAGTTTTATTTATGTCATTTGACATAAACACTGCCACAAGAAAAACATCTTAAACTACAAAGAATCTACTATTTTAGCTTTGGAAAAATAAGAAAAACTAATGCAGGGTATTTCACCTAAATCAAGTATAAAATTCAAACAGGAAGTATCAAAATAAATCTCAAAATAGTTAGTCTACACAAAGTGTAAGAACTAAACCTTTTGTTTTTCATCAACAATATTACAAAATGTAGCTAGTAATTCACACAAGTTAAAATTCACAAAAGAAAAACAAGATTGTGATTCAATAAGTATGGAAACTCAAGTTTAGAAAATCTGTGCATGTGTATTAAAGGACTACTGAAACATTAACTTTATAATATAATGGAAATTTATTACCATAAACATGTAAGAATTGATGCAGGAAAACACTAGTCTTCTGCAATGATACTACTTTATTCCATGGTTTGTTCAGAACAGCTTTGAACAAAGGTAAAGGAATCAAATGCTGTTTTTCTAACAGTGGTTTTTTGTATTTAATCTTTCAAAAGAAAATATCTGGTAAGACTGAAGTTTAACAGATTAGAAAAAAAAATCAAAGCAAAAACAAATTAATATCGCAAAAAGAAAAGTATGTTCCATTCAAAGTGTCTGACATTATCAGATCACAAGATGTATGTGCATATTTATACACATACATGCACATTTCCCCAGATCTAATAAATTCATGGAGCAATAAACCCCTTTTCTTTGAAAATTTATCAAACTGTATTAAAAAAGTTAACATAGTAGGTTTCAATACTTTAAAATATCCTATAACTTTTTTCATAGATGGCTTATTAAGGATCAATGCAACAGGCATGTTGTACTCAGCATTTCTCTGAATCAATTATGCAGCTAAATAATCAATTTTAAAAATAGTTAGGAAGGACAAATTTTTTCCTTTGAGCACAACATATTTTTTCATGTTTTTTAAATACAGCCCACACAGCAGTTCTATTTATTTTTGCAATCTGATACATCTTGGCAGAGCACACTTCAATATTATTTTGTTAATATTCTAATTTTTAATATTTTTTTAAACATATGATTTCAATTTGATTAATCAATAGTTAAACAAATTAATGCATAATCCTTTTTAAAAGGTTTCCTTCAGGATTTGGTGATCTTTAAAATTTCAATTACATCTTGTATGAACATTAAACCTTACTAAACTGATTCTGCTTCAGAAAAGAATGAAGGTGTTAAAGCGTTAACCTTAAATCACGAAGTAGTGTAGCAAACTCAGGTTTACACAGGAAACTTGTAATGTTGCATGTGGAAACTAGAAATGTCTTTTTGGGAAACCCAAAACTTGACTTTTGTACATCTCTAAAATGAACAAAAACTAGGTGGAAATTTGTATGAATAGCCTATTTCATCTAAAACCTTTGTCTAATGTAGACTTAATGTATAAGTATATTTGAAGCATACAATAAGCATGTACATTACAAAAGAACAACAGCTGAACTAAATAAAACAAAAATTCCCAATTACCAGCAATCCCAAATAGGAGTAGGGGGTGGAGAGAACTGGAGGTAACCAAATTTTCTTAACTACATTTTTTCACCATCACTTCTGTTATCAGATGTATGTCAGTCAGTTATGAGTTTATATATATCAACAAAAGAAATCATTCAATTTACAAGGAGACTACAAACAACAGTCTTCTATTTAAATTCTCTTCACGACAACAAACTTCGAATTTCCTTGTGTAAGTGGCATAAGAAGTCAACGTAAGAGGCACTTCCATCACTTCCACGGTCTTCCACAAGGTACTGACGAAATACTAATTCCAATTTGTCCCCTTGACGAACAATTGTCAGCTAGTAAAAAATTGACCAAAACAAATGATATTCAAGTGCACACGTAACATTTTCACTTATGATAATAAAGCTGGCATGTATGCATACACACAGTTATGCAATAAAAAATATTACATTAGCTGTTAATAAAAAAACTAAGAATGTCCATTTAAAATAAGTGACAAAAAATTCAAGCATAAAAAAGATAAATCATATTTATACTCATTTTACAATAATCTATGTTTCTGGTAAAGGCAAAAACATGATTCAAATTTTTTTTTAATCTATTGATAAGTAATTTTCAAAATATACTCAGGGAAAACGTTTTTACAACTCTTCCCATTGAGAAATGTGGTTTCAATAGACTTTACATACCATGTTTTAAAAGCTAAATCAGTACCATAATTATCTTATGTTGACAGAACATATTCCTCTCAGTTGGCATCAATAAGAAGCTTTACACTGCCAATGTTGCCATGCAATCAAAATAAATATAAAGTTCTTCAACTATTTTTATCTACCTATATATAATGACTACAATTTAAATTTCAACACATTTTAAGAAATAGTTAATCCAGTGGGTTACATACCCTCATGCATTTCTGTCTTTCTTCTTTTACAGTTTCAACAATATCACGGATGCGAAGAGAAAGAGGTGTGTTCAATTCGAGTAAAGATGTCTGAAAATTCAAATCAACATTCAATAATTAAATCTTTCAGATCTAGTAGCCTCATTTAAAAATGTTATATACTTATGAAGTCTAAATGAAGTTAAATCAAGTATTCTGCAAATTCTTGAAAGGAGGGTTGTTTATAGCAGAAAAACAATGGGCTATAAAAACAGCACAAATAATGAACAAAATATGCAAAAACCACCCAAAGTTCCATTCATTTCACTTTGAAAGAAAATTAAGTTAAACAAGTAAAACAGACAAAAAAAAAGATGGGTTACAGATGCCCAGTATTTGTTTTAAATATCTTCTCTGGGTTATAAATCTGGATCTATATGAAACATTAAAAATAACCACAGTTGATACTCTGTTAAAGTTATAACCAGAAAAAGTTTATACCTTGTCAATATCCACTCTGGCTGCTGTCTGGACACCAAAGACATTCTGTAGCCAATCCGGGTTTACTGCCATTCCTATCCATAAGAACATGTGGATTCCATTTTCTAGAAGAGCACCAGTATTGTAAGTTTCAATTACATAAAATATGTGCATTATGAAAATAACAAACAACCACAAATAAACAATGTGGATTTCCTAGATTAAAATTCTTGTTCTTGGGTAAAAAAATGGTTTTAAAGAACTAAAGTTTTGTCTAAATGCTACACAGTGTTTAAAACTTGATTATTAAATATATGCACAAAAATTCTAGGAAATATCTGATACCATGAAAGTTTACAAAATTTACCATAAATCTGCTTAATCATATTGCTTACAAATATGTACTATAAACTACACATTTTAAGTGGTCTGCAAGAACTACATTAATAGTGGAGAAATGAGTGAAAGTACATTAAGAGTATTGACATGTATTACCCATGTCACAGGAGGACTACATCTACAACATGGTGGTTTAAAACCACAATAGTAACAAAACCATAAAATGTATTTTTAACCTTCTATGCAAAACCCCATGGAAGAATAAAATGGTTGTAGTTAAAACAAACAGTGATTGTACCCGGATAGGTACATACGGAGATAAATAAAGCAAGCCAGGCAGATATACACATATAAACCCATGTTGTAGCTTGTACCCCTAGGACCCCACCCCCTTTTAAATGGGCAGCATATTTAGAAAAATTATGTTAATGTGTTTTGGTTGATAGCTTGAATATTTCATGGTTATAATATAATTAATCAGAGGTTGGGACTTTGTTTTTGATGCAGTCCTTCCTCATCATTTTGTTTAATCATTTAACTTCATTTAGATATAAATTATAAAAATTATATATTTAGTGAAATTAAGTATGTTTGTTTGATTTGAATTTTTTTACAAACCTACATAAGTGTTATCTGCACTAAACATCTATAATTTAGTATTGAAAGACTAAAGAGAAGATAGCTAGTCATCACTACCCATCACAAACTCTTGGGGTACTCTTTCACCAACAAATAGCAGGATTGACCATCACATTATAATGCCTTCATGGCTGAAAAGGCAAGCATGTTTGGTGGTACTAAGATTTGAATATGCAAGCTTCAGACTAGGTTAAGCACCCTAATCATGCTGCACCATCTTTTAGAGTAACAAACACAACTTGAACAACTATATCAACCACGAGAGAACTTGCTTTCACATTCCAATCAAATCAATTTAAAACTTGCTTATGAAACAGAATAATCAAATCCATTATTATCAACCACTAAAAAATATACTTTAACAATCCCACCTAACAAAATGGTCGTTATATTGAACACCAGGATAAGTAGTTAATTTTTTCTCATCTACCTTTTCAAGTAGCATGTTATGCAATATTAGAATCTCAATATTCACTTTGAATTTTTCAAACTTATTACATTTGTAGTATTTTTTAATTTTTGTACAAGACTTAAAAATTATGAACTAAATGAAAATACATGGAAAGTCTTTGTCCATTGTAAAGCTTAACTCACCAAGTAGATAAACACCATTATCTTTGATTTTTCCACTGAGCACCTGACAGCTTTTGGAAAGTCTGTGGAGTCTGGATCGACATCATGCTTAAAGATAAACAAAAGTACAATTTTTTGTTTTGTTTTTTTATTATCACCCTATACTCACATCTAGAAATTTAGAATTTCAGCCAAAACATTCAACTTAAAAAACAATGTTTTATTTACGTATTTGTTCAGCATATAAATGTTTATTTTGTTAAAGCAAAGCAACTTACTACATTGTGGGGTTCATAAGTCCCTCCCATTCATGATTTACAGAAGTCATAATTTACCAATAAATTTTCCTCAATAACTTCTATTGACCCTTCACAACAAGAGGTTCTCCAACCAATAGAGAAAAAACATTAGGGCATCACTCATGGTACCTAAGGACATAAGGATGTGTCAAGTTTAGTCCTTTTAACTTGTTAGTAGGAGTACGAACTTAGTTTCATAAATGGCACCTGGTGGATCCAGAAGGGGGCCAGGAACACAATATAATGTTAGCACTTTTATTGCTTAACAAAGCTTTTTAGATTTCTTGTTGTATACTTTCAAATGTTTAATATAGATGAGATAGAACTAATAAGAATTCCAGTTTACTTCCTAGATGCTAAAATATACACAGTAATACAATATACACAACTTTGTATACACATCTGCACACATTAAGTATTTGCACTAACACTTTTGATACAGTATGTTATCTTCACAAAACTTGGTACTTTTAGTATAGATTACAAGTATTTTGTGTTAAAATGATTTTTTTTATGAAACGCTTCTACTAAAGATTTGTTTGTGAAAATTGTGTTTCATTACTAATGTGAATATTAATTATTTCATGTTATGATTAAAAACTATTCTTTGTCCCAAAAATCTCAAATATTACTTGCATAATTTCTAATACCTCCTCAATACATTTCAAACACTTATTTTCAGTGACTTATTTTCTATACTCTAACTACGTAGGGTCTGTCACCTCATCAATCTCCTAAATATAAAAACAAAGAAAATAACTAAATTTTTTTGTGCTGGAATGACTATGTATAACAAAAATACAAATGCTCAGTCTAAATGGACTAAGTATCACAATGCTATATATACTCACCCATACACACACAGCTGGCCAAAATCTTAAGGCCAATGAATATAAAGAAAACGTGCATTTTGCATTGTTTAACTCAACCACTTATGTGAGTAGAACTTCAAAAGATGAAAATAAGAAAATGGAAAGTAAAAATAAAAAAACTTTTTTAGCATTTAATAGGGGAAATGTGAACACTGAAATTAGCCTAAATACTAGCTGGTCAAAAGTTTAAGACCATACTGAAACAAAGCGTTAATTGCTAAACACGTAACAAAATTTAGTCATTTGTGTCCAAGCATTAGTGTTATTAACATCTCCCACTGACATCTCCTGTGTTACATTGGGTAAAAACATGGCAAAGGCTAAAAAGTTGACAGAGTTTGAACGTGGCAGAATTGTCGAGCTGCAAAAGCAAAGTCTCTCTCTCAACGTACCATCGCTGGGTAGATTGGGCGTAGTAAAACTGCTGTTGCAACTTTCTTAAAAGACGCAGAGGGATACGGAATAAGAGTTTCAAGTGGTCAGCTCAAGAAAATTTCGCCAGAGTTGAGTAGGAGGATTCGACAGGTTGTCTGGCAAGACACCAGCCAATCGTCAAACCAGATTAAGGCAATTATGGATGCAGAATGCAGCTCAATAACAATAAGATGGTATCTACGACAGAAAGGCTTTAAAACCGTAAAGGCCTTCAAAGGCCACACCTCCTTCCACACCACAAAACAGCTCGGTTAAACTTTGCTGAGAAGCACCAAACATGGGATATAGAAAAGTGGAAGAAGGTTTTGTTCTCTGATAAGAAAAAAATTAATTTGGATGGTCCAGATGACTTCCAACGTCACTGGCACGACAAGGATATCCAAGCAGAGACATTTTCTAAATGGCGTAGTGGAGGAGGTTCCATCGTGATCTGAGGTGCTTTCTCCTTCCATGGAACAATGGAGCTTCAGGTTATACAGGGGCATGAAATAGTAGCTGGCTACATTGGCATGTTGGAGAGAGCATCCTTATTGACTAAGTGCCCTTGCTTGTGTAGAAATGACTGGATCTTTCAGCATGACAATGCTGCAATCCACAATGCCCGCAGGACAAAGGACTTTTTCATGGCAAATAACAAGATTCTTTTGGACCATCCAGCATGTTCGCCTGAACTAAACCCCACTGAAAACGTTTGGGGGTGGATGGCAAGGGAAGTCTATAAAATGGACGTCAATTCCAAACAGTACATGATTTTCGTGAAGCCATCTTCACCACTTGGCAAAACATTCCAGCCAGCCTTCTGCAAACACATAAAATCAACCATGCCAAAGCAAATGTTTGCAGTTATTCGCAATGACAGCTGTGCAACTCACCGAGACTTCTTGTTGGGCATTTCCTACCCTGTTTAGGACTTCTTTTTGGTATGGTCTTAAACTTTTGACCAGCTAGTATTTAGGGTTAATTTCATAGTGTTCACATTTTCCCTATTAAATGCTAAAAAAGTTTTATTTTCCCTTTTCTTATTTTCATCTTTCAAGGCTCTACTCAAATAAATGGTTGAGTCTAACAATGCAAAATGCACATTTTTTTTTATGTTCATTGGCCTTGAGATTTTGGCCAGCAGTGTGTGTCTATATATTTTATTATATTGATAGTGATGCCTAGCTAACATTACATAACTTATATTGATGTGGTGCATGTGCACTCATATTATGTATCCAGTAATACATTACTGACTTTAATCTTCCCTGTCTTGTCAGTGTTTAAGTGGACTAGTTTTTGTAATATACAGTCACATGTCAATTATTATACATTATATATATGTATATAGATTGTTAATATTTAGAAATCCATTATTCAACTTTTTTTTTTCATATGAAATAATAAGTCAAGAAGTGAAGCAAACAATTATCTCTTCTTAATCTAACCTTTGTACTTTGTTGCTGGACATAGGCTGCTCGGCCTTTTAAAATTTTGCACATGGAGGATATCAATTCACTTGAAGAAGCAATAAATCACGGATACCATAGAATTCCACAATAATTTATTAAACTTAGTAATGAAGATATTTAGATTTACAAAAAACAAAACTCTGAGCGGACAAAAGACAACCTAACTCATTGAAACCTTGGATCGGAAAAATGTGGAAGTCTTTTCAATAATTAAAATGGTGGGAAAACCACTCTAGATATTCTAAACTGTTGATTCATGTTATATGTTTAAGAAAGCATATATAAGAGACCGTTTCTAAAAATGAAAAAAAAGTTGGACAGTGCTACTGTGCTTGATTCAGTACATAAACCATATTTCAGAAAAATAAAAAGATGAGGTCCTTATTTTATAATCTAGCTTGATAATATTAATAAGTTGAATTCCTTATTTGTATGAAATGAGACTTACCATTTTGACATCAAAAGTAATTTTAAACTGCTGCATTCAACAAACCATGACTCACTAAGATCTACTTTTGGATGCATTATTTTAATATTTATTTCTAAATTAAAAAGTTAACTCATAAATATTAAAGTTTGACTTATAATCTGTAATTTCATTCCAAACTTACTGGCAAATTCATAAAACAGTTCAATAAAATTTGACCTGGAGCATATTCCAAAAGGGTTAAATAACAGTAATCTAATTATTTTAAGTTATAATATATTAAACCCAGATTTCAGTCATAATTAATCCATAATACCTCCTTATGTATAAAACATATAATGAAGCTTTATGCTATAACCTAGATGAAAACATATCTCAGAAAGAACAGTATGCCAGAAATGACATAACAAAAATTAAAATTGCAAGAAAAATGACACTTACAAGTGGTAGTAGACGGGGGTACAAGTAACCTGTACTGCGAGCAACATCCATAGTGGCAACAGCCAGCATTCCAAAATTACGATCATCTGTAGACATATCAGGTCCTGAAAGAAAATATTATGTAGAGATGAAAGCTACACAACACATACAAATTAAGAATATTTAAATTATGAAAAAGTATGTTTAAAGTATGACAAAAACTATCAAAGGTTTTCACCACTACCTGACTTGTAATCAAATATATACGTTCACAGTAAGGTTATACCGATCAAAGATTAACACTGCTAATTAATTTTAAACTACTATTTATGACAAAGTTGCATATAAGACTAATACAGATTTAGTTGCCAGGTAAAAGAGGGTGTACAATAAAAGGGAATCAAATGAACATGGAGTAATAAAAACACACTTTAGAATAACAAGGTAGAAGCTTTCTACATCCACCTAAATGAAAAAAGAGTTAATCAACCTACAAATCAGAAAAACCTGGATACACCTCTTGAAAGTAATTGAATGATTAATGGATCTGACGTGCATAATAACTTATACTTTTTGAATTACTGATATTTAAACACATTTTTGCAATATGTTTACATTTTAACAGTCTGTAATAACTGAAAATATTTAAGACTTGTACACTCATACGCCTGTGTTTTCTTCAAATCCTGGGACAAAAAAGAAAATTCCAACTGTTGCTAAGTTTTGTATGATTTATACAGATGAAGGGAAATTAAAATATTTATGGATGACTGAAGAACACTTCTTCACAGTGGCAGCCTTTTCCAACATGCCTTATTATCCTTTTCAATGGATAATACTGTACTGAACCTGTGCTTTTCAATCTAATTCTAGGGTTGATCAGAAGTGAGATAATTTTTTACTTAGGAGACAAAAGTTAACAATACTCTTAAATATAAACTTTAAACCCTGCAAAAATGAAATGGTTAAACCCCAATTTTCACTAGCTGGCAAAGAAAAAAATACCACAATTGCATGCATGAATGTTGAACTACAGCGAATTCTCACAAAACATTCAAGATGACCAAGCTTACTGTTAAAACAAATGAAAGTCTTTACCAGATAAATCTTTATTTGTACCTATGGTAAAACTGATTATCAGAAAATAGAGTAAAATCATACAAGGCAATCACAATTAATACATACTAAACCACTTAAGGTTTTTCATAGGGATAAGTGCACTGCACTTAATTCTTAACCATGTAAGTAACAACGCAATTAGTCATTCTATATGAAACTTTTGATGACATGCATGTATCTTCACAAAATTTCATTGACTATCAGTAAATGATGAGTCTTTTGTCAACAAAAAAATAAAAAATGTCAAGTATTTTTAATAAAATTTTATCTATGAAATGTATGAAGTTAGTTTTGACTTACAAGTGCAATGTGATTTTAATATTAGGATTAAAAATACTTTTCACCTATTTTCACTAATTTTATTATTTTCTCTACACATATGTAGGTTTAACTTGACTGACCTAATAACCACCTTAAAAAATTAGGAAATCCAAAATAACCCTTCTTTCTACAAAAACTGCAAATGGTAACATAAAACTACAATATACCTTTAATAACACATACATCTACTTATGCTCAATTATACGGTTTTATTGACAATATACCTTTAATAACACATACATCTACTTATGCTCAATTATACGGTTTTATTGACAATATACCTTTAATAACACATACATCTACTTATGCTCAATTATACGGTTTTATTGACAATATACCTTTAATAACACATACATCTACTTATGCTCAATTATACGGTTTTATTGACAATATACCTTTAATAACACATACATCTACTTATGCTCAATTATACGGTTTTATTGACAATATACCTTTAATAACACATACATCTACTTATGCTCAATTATACGGTTTTATATCTTTACAAAATTAAAAACTTTTATAAAATTAAAATTTAATTTACTAAGTACATTTTGATGTCAAGTTTATCAATATACATTGATGAAAGTTTAAACATAAATTACTTCAACAAATTTATGACATGCAGAAAAAGGTTAAAGACCCAGTACACAAGATATACAGCATTTAAAATAAACAGTATATACACTCCAACACTACAGAAAAACAAAAACAGAAAAGTTAAGATTCAGCTACATGAAACAATAGGGTGTGAGTCACACATGAGATAGAATAAAAGAAGCCTCCTACACCAACTCAACTAGTAACACAACAACTATAAGTCAGAAAACTTAAATATCTTTTGAAGGCATTTAGATAATTAGTTGACAGAAAAACAATGTTTTATCACACAAAATTTTGGTGTTTACCAACTTAATTTTTCTTATGGCCATTGTTATGAAACAGTTTTTCTGCCCTTATTTCTGAAACTATAAATATAAATCACTATGCCAAAATGTTATTCTATTACAACCTCTACAGAAATATTAGATTTTATAATCACAAGAAAAAGGCTAGTTAAATTACATTTGAAGGACACATGGAAATAAAATATTGTTAACACCTTGTTCAATAAGACAATGGAAGTTACACACTCAAAACTTTTCTTTAAAAGACATTATCTCCTGAAAAAGTAAACACTTTTAGTTGCCCAGTTAAAAAACAAAATACGCTACCTCCCGATAATGCATCAGATTTAGTTAAGCAATTGATGTACAATGGTAGCAGTTTCATACACTCTGGCAGAATAAGCTGACCAGCTGATGAGGGACTTGCACAGTGTTTCCTGTATGAAGCCAAAATCTGAGCACTTCTGTTAATGAAATAGTCTTTCATCTGCCGAGGTGTTTGTTCTAGTATCATTCTGAGACCTTAGCATGAAAAACAAAAAAAAACCTTTTAATATTACAGATTATTATTTATTGTTTCTTCTTAAAGTCACTGTCAGGTAAATGCTTTGTATTTACTTTTCAAACAATGAGTAATATCTTTATGTGAAGGTTTTACACTGTTTATGAACATGTACACACACACACACACACAGGTTTTACATTGCTAGAAAATACCAGATATTTCTAGGACTGAAATCTATATGGAAATAAAAATTAAATTTTAGTTTTTAAAGATTTTTTTTTCCAATGAAAGATTTAAGCTACCTAGTTTAGAAAAGTAATTCATGATGGTATCAAGTTCACAGTTTCTATATAGCACTGCCATCTGGTTACATGTTTCAAGAGCAAGATTATGTATTCGTAGGCGACGTTGGCCCCCACAACTGGTAAACAGTACTGCCACTTGGATATATGCTCCATCTTCCTCTGTTAATTTATCATCGTATTTAATTTCCACACTAACTGATTTATCTTCATCAACTGCTGCCAATTCCACATCAGTTGTATTGGACATATAGTAATGGCCATAAAAATCTGTGGGCCTTATACCTACACAGTAAGAAAGTGTGTATTAAAGTACAATTAAACAAAAGTATTTTCTGGTAAAAATTTATAATGTAGGTAATAATCAGAACAGAAAAGATAATTATATGCTGAAAAGCTGTATCAAAGCTTATACTCTGCTAAAAACATTCCAGAACAGACATTTTTTATTTTATGTTCAAGAACTTTAATGTGCTGGAATTGGCTGTTGAATATAAATGGGATGACATTTCAGTTTCTATAATGAGGCTTTCTTCTGGTCAACTAAAAAACATTTTATTTGTTACATTCATGTGGAAATACAACAGTTAATTACACTAACTTGTATCCCACAAATCAGCCTTTGATAAACATTTTTTTGTCCTAATTATTAACTGGATCTCATTATGTTCACGTCAGTTATGCATTAGAAGTATTTAAATAAAACACACTCATAATACAACAGAAAAGCCTACAAATAGAAAAGAATCATAAAAGTTTGCTGAAGCCATATGTAGATGAGATGTTGCAAATGTCAGACTCATAACTAGTACAAGACTAAAGTTGTCAGTGCTAAAATATTACTGTTCTCCAAATATGATATGTGATGCATTGATTATGCTGAAAAAACATGTACACACTAATACCATGGCAAGGCATGAGGTGATGTACCTAGCCAACTAAATATTTGATTCACATCAATTTCCAAACCATTCAACAGTGCAAGGACTTCCAGTTGATGACATCTCAGCCATTTTTAATTAAGGAAATATGTAACTCTCAAAGTACACCAACTTCAAAGTAAACAAGTCAGACAAGAATGTAAATCCACCTATACAGTAACCCACTAAACAAGACAGCTTCCAACATTGTCAAAATGTACAGTTTTCATTCAGGACTTCATACATTCAATTAAAAAGTGAATGCAGACAAGCTCTATATATTTCAATTAACCATACAAAAGCTGTTTCACAAAAGTTTTGTTATCCTTGAAATAGTTTAATACTATAGTTGCTCATGATGTGAATGAGGCTTAGTTGTACTTCAATGATTGATAAGAAATGAAAAATTTGAAACTGGAAATGATGTGATAGGAATATTTTATCTGCACCACGTTTGAGGTTTTTCTTCACTATTGTTATTGGCTTTTATGGTTGTCATGGGTTTATCACAATGCAATATTTGTACATCAAATGAGGGTTATATTAATTACCAGCAAAATATTTACACCAATTAGGAGATGCAATTTCTGCACTGTATATTCAATATCCCAAGTAAGAAATGTAAATTAATGTTAGACTAAGTCCATAAATGAAAGTTGCACTGTCCTTTGAAGAAGCTTGTTACAGTGGGAACTGCAGTGTCAAACAATATTGAACAAAGAGAATCAAGTAAATTATGTTAAAATAATTAAGAATATGTAAATCAGCAAGCCATATGATAATTACTACAGCTGTTACAAAGTACAAAAGTACTGATGCAATGGAATGTGTCTCCAACTACATTTTGATATTGTTTGGAGTTTTGTCACTAGTATGACTATTAAAAACTGGATTACTTTTGGAAAGGATAAGCAACCAATTTTCAACACAAAATATTTGTACTCTCAGACCACAAAAATGTGTACACAAAGATTCGTTGTTTCTAAAATGGGGATATACCTTATACTTAACAGCAATACGGATCAACTTTGGCCACCAGTATCATCCAGAAAGAGACCTGCAACAAATTGTATCCCAGTTGTGGTAAGCAACATCTAGTATCTTGCAAAAGGTAAGAATCCAAGAACGAAATGTTACTGGGAAAAAGGTGCATATCATAAAAAAGGATTTCAATCTAGAAAAGCAACACAAGCCAAAGTACCCAAAGTTGCTTCCACAATAAACACCTGAACAGTCATTGCAGACCTCAAGCAGCCTGACAATGGTTACTAATACTATTTCATACAAAGACATACTGTTCAAAATACCACATAGTATTTGACAGAAAGAGAGCATGAATTATGATGGAATACTTAAAATTGTATGGTGCCAAGAACACAATTTTTAACATCTAAACTTTATTCAGTTATGTTGATCTTATGATACTTTAAAATCACCCTTAAACTACATTTTAATGTTTTTAGGTATAAATAAAAAGAATAATAACACACACACTTGAAACTGGTTAGACACAGGAAGTGTATGTCGACAAGCAAAAATTTGACAATATAAAATTAGTTTTTAAGAGTAAGAAAAATATATTTTACTAGTATAGTTTAGTTAAGAAGTAAACAGTCACCTGCTTTAATTTCATCTTTGCATCATAAAATTATGTATGCATTTCCCAATTACATGGTTCTATACTCATTTAAAACAAAAGAAAAACTTAATATTTGAGTACTTTCAATGCTCTTCAACACTGTCTTAAAAACTGTACTTAGATGAGCAGCAGTTATGTAACTTAGTTTTGTAAATGGAACTATAAAGCCAAATTGAAATTGAGTGGTAACAAGCTCTACGTATCCCAGTTAACCATACAAAACCCATTTCAAAAAAATTTGTTAACCTTGAAATAAGGTGTAAAACTATAATTACTCATGCTTATCTCTTGAGAAAGTTTGACTTTCAGTTACACAATTAACAAAAAACATACTACCTTATGATAATTTATTTCATTTAGTTCGTTCCACTTTTGGCTTAGCATTTCGATTTCTCCTTTAAATTTTACTACTATCAATAAAAATCAAATATTTCACATGAAGAACAAAACACCTGCACAGAAAAAAAAAGAAATAACCTAAACTTAGTTTGAAATTAAACCTTTTAACACCCAAAGAACACTTTTATTCATCACTAAAGATACACTTGAAAGTTAAAAAAAAAACCTACAACCTATGAAATGAATTTTGTTTTGAGTTGTTTGAAATTAAACACAACTACACAACATGCTATATGTGCTTCACCCACCATGGGTATTGAAACCAAGTTTTTAGCATTGTAAAGCTGCAAATGTACTACTCTGCCATTGGGGTGCATGAATTTTTATATAAATGATTTTGTAGTTTCTTATCAGGCAAACAGAAGCACTGTCTATGTAGGGACAGGCTTGGATTATTCATTGAAACTTTATTTTAAAAATCTCTTTAATATCTGGCAAAACTTGAGTCAAGTTCTGAAAATGTTTAAGCACCATAGCAAAAAATGTGAATTTCAACTTCTTCCTGCTATTTTTTATTATTATAATTATTATTATTACATGACAACTCAAAATAAAAAAAAAGTGCTAATCAATTTAACTGAGTTGACATTTATAAATGGAGTATCCACTTTGTAATGGATTTACCATTACAGTTTTATTTGAGTGCCTATGCTTGTTTCTGAAGAGTTCTCGTTTTGGCATGTGATGTATAATTCTTGACTGCATAAATGCATAAATCCTGCCTGTTCTAAGAATCTTGAAATTAAAATTCAATATTTGCTTCACAAAAAATGTGCTAGAATATTGTTGAAATTTTTACAAATAAGCAATTCCTATATAAAAAGCAGCTAGCCGAGAGACTGAAGAAGAATATTATTGGATATTTACAATCAATGTGCTACATGCCTGGGAAGGTATAATTGTGATTAATGCCTATCAATTTAAAAACTACAGAATTTGTCCCAGAACATTCATAGACTTTGAACATTACCAACTATTCAATTTCAATGAATTATTTCAGACCTTAGAATTTCTATGAGGACATTCAATACCATAATTGGTAAAAGTCAGCAGTATGAAGCCAATCAAACTAGCTAGCTTCAGTAAGGTACAACAATTTCAACTCAGGCAATATTGAGTCTTGTATCTGGTCTAGAACTATTATTGGCAATCCAGCCACATAACAAGCAAATTGAGTTTGTAAACCTGTTGTATTTAAACTATCATTTGTAATAACTGTTAGTAATAACCATAATTATAAATTATACTGTTTCTTTGTTTGTATATAAAAATGCACATTATAAAAAGAAAACTGTCTCAGTCTTGTTGGCAAATAACATTTACATGTAATTAAATACTAAATTAAAATTAAAATTTCAGATTATATGAATAACAAGTAACATACGTAGCATGATAAATCAGAGGCTCATTCAAAATAAATAATACATAACTTTTATAAGTATCATTAAAACCTAGCAGTAACTAAAAACAGTCAATTATAGTACAACAATGCTATCATTTCCCCTTGAAGTTAGCTTTCTTACAGAAATTTGGTGCTCCTTTAAAGCTCAAGTACAAGGTGGTTTGTTTTGTTTTTTGAATTTCGTGCATAGCTACATGAGAACTATCTGTGCTAGCTGTTTCTAATTTAACAGTGTAAGGCTAAAGGGAAAGCAGCTAGTCTTCACCACCCACCATCAACTCTTACCAACAAATAGTGGGATAGACCATATAACACCTGCACGGCTAAAAGGGGCAAGCATGTTTGGTGTGACGGGGATTCGAACCCATAGCCCTCAGATTACGAGTCAAGTGCCTTAATCACCTGGCCATGCTGGGCCAGTACAAGGTGAAACAGGAATTCCCAAACAATACTATATGAGCAATAAATATTACAGTTGCAACTTCACTGTAATTAGAACTTGGTTATAAGTTGGTTGGTTGGTTTGGTGTTTTATAGTACAAAGCAACTAAGCTATCTGCACCAAATGTCTGGTAAAAAGTTAAAATTGAAGTAAAATTCATAAAAGAAAATTAAAGTAAAACAAAACAAAGTTTAGTTTTTGAATTAAAAAACAAAGCATTAAATCCAATTTTTATATCTAGTTTAAAGCAGTAAGAAAAAACTACAGTAATAAGTTGTAAAGGACTTTCTGTAGCATAACTAATTATAACTCACCCTGAAGAATAACAGGCAAGTTCAAGAACTGTCGTTAGTTGCCTGAAGGTGGTCTTTTCAGTCCTGGTTTTGTTATTTGATGTTATAGACATTTTCAGAAAGTAAAATAATTAAAGTTTTAAAAGACTTGTAGCAAAATTTTAATTATAACTCTCCAGGATGACTAATGGGTAGTTCAAACAGCAGCATTAGTTACCTGAAGTTGGCCTTTACAAGTCCTGGTTTTTAGTTATTTGACAACACAGCCATTTCTTAATTTCAAATCAAACTAGATGTACTTTGATTCTTAAATAGGAATCACATTAAAAAAAAGTTATAATGTATAAATTACAGAACTTAAATAGCATTATTTAATGGCCTTTAAAAAACTAAAAACATTTCTAGGTTGGACAGTGTCACCATTGCCAATAACGAGACAAAACATGTTTTAATGGTGTCATCATTGAATCATAACAACGACAAGACAGTAAAATGTGGCTTATTGTGACCTGAGTGTTACACACAGACAACACACTGGTGCATCAGTATCAGATAAAAGAAAACAATGAGTTAAAAAACTGTGAACAATGCATAGTCTAGTTAGAATAACTTCCTCTTTGATTCTTACGGAAGCAAGATGGCTAAAGTCCAATAGAGAGTTTTATTTGGAAAAGGTTGTTTTCACACTGCTCACTCCAAGTTGAATGCCAACTGGCATGGGGAGCCTAACCTTAAATACAAGACCATAGTCCATATACGGAACAGGCACAGCAGTGATACTGCCAAAGCAGATAGATCTAGCTGCGGTGTTGGTGAGCTAGTCCCCGCAATACAAACATGGGCCAGTATCCACAAAAACTGGATAGAAGTTGAAAAGAAATGAGCCAGTCAGTTTTGAATATCGGCAAGAATAGGGTAAGAACTAACATGAAGCGATTCCAGGGCCAGTAGAGAACTAAGCAAGTCAGTATAAATAATGCAATTTGAGTACTGCTTAGCTTCTGCATGATCCAGGGCAAGAGAAATGGTGAACAGTTCAGCAGTGAACACTGAAGCTCACAAGGGGGATTCTGCACACAACCACCAAATCTCAACAAACCATGGCAGAGCCCACAGTCACCTTGATTTCGAACCATCTGTATAAATAGGAATGAAAGGATGGTTTGAAAGATGTTCAGCAAATAACAGACAGTACTGCCATTCAGAAGTGTCTGCTTTTCTCAAATGATTAAAGATAGGTCACATTTGGGGACTGTAATAAGCCATGGTGGGACAGACTGACTAGTGGATACAGCAATCTTATCCAAGGACGGATCCAATTCATCCAATCTATTCTGAAAAAGCATCTCCTACCAAGGAAGGAAAAAACAACTCCAGGTGGGATGCTGTGGTAGACAGAGGTTTGAAGCATACAGTAAAGACATTTGCAAACAGCAGAGATGTAGAGGAGGTACATGACACTGTGTATAAGCTCTGGACTGGGAAAGTGCAGAAAGCTCTGGTGCAGAGCCATAGACCAATGACCTACAGTCTAAATTTGATCAAATAAAGTACAATACATCTTTAGCATAGAACATTGATCTGCTCCCCAAGTGGTGGAAGAGAGGACATGGAGGATGTGCAGTGCTCTTGTACCTTTTACCTGTAGCTGCTTGATGTGTGGTATAAAGGTCAGCTAACAATCAAAGATAAGCCCCAAGAACTTTACCTCAATGACCACAGGCAGCATAACTTTGCCAATACGAAGTACATAATCAGGGTTAATACTTCATATATTAAACATTTTAAAACTAAAAAGCTATAAATGGTTTAGATAATTTCCATATTTGGTGAAGCAGAGTTTCAACAGTGCCAAATAAAGAAAACAAGTGTCATTTATCAAATCTGATTATTCTCAGGGTTCAAAATCATCTTAGTTGTCAGTAAATTAAAAATTTTCACTGTCACAGAGAAGTTATGACAATATTTTAAAGTAAAATGTTCTACACGGAGCATGGAACGTCCCCTTCACTTCATTGCTTTTGTCTTAGTGAAATGATTTGTTAGTACAAAATTGGTAATTTCACTCAGGGATATGTATAAGTGTAAATTGCAAATAGTTAGAATGTCATATAGAGGTGGAAAAATATAAAATGGGCAATTTGCAGCAAAATATATGCGATACAGAAAAGTAATAACCAAACATTTAAGTTCTTCCTTTCAAAATTAAATGTGTTTCAAACCAAGTTTACAGATATACGTTGATAACAAAGTAGTTTAATTACATTAAGACAAATGTAAAAGGGATCACATCAGCACTTTCAATCACCCATATTCAGAGAGATAAATACACAATAATAGTAGTGCTAAGGAAACTTTTCATATTTAGATAATGAAGTAAACTTGGCATTAAAAACATTAATTCTAACATTCCTGCAATGTAGTGATTGTTGAATCCTACCTGTGCTTGTTCTAACTCTCATTATTGCATCAAATGCAACAGTTATCTGCAGGGAATGTTTTAAATCTTCTAGAAATCTTCTACCATCAACATCTGCCTGTAATTTGGAATGTAACTTTCTAAAACTTTTGGTCTTTTAGGTTTAACAGTAAAATATAGTCAAGGCATACAACTCAAAAACTACTTATACAATTGAAATTATATTTCTATACAGCTAAAAAGGAATATAGAAATGAGAATTTAGAAAGGAATTATAATTCATGTTTTAAGATATGTTCAATAATATGAAATATTTTAAAAATATGTTACTCTGAAAAATTTGTCATATACAACACAAATATATCTCAATTATCACATTAACCCTCCTTACAATACTTTATAGTATATAATGCAACTTTTAAAGAATGTTTTCACTAAATTATTTTTAGTAGTGTAATTTTAAACAGATAATTTTACTTTTATAAATAAAGAAAAAAAATTAGCTCATGGTTCCAATAAACTGTGTTTTAAGATAGTAATCAAATTATCTGACAAATGGTAATTTCCTGGGAAGAGCACAAATAAGAGAAGCATTCTTTAACGTTACTAGTACCTCTATTTTGGCATATAATCAAGCTCAATTTAGATGCAAAATTTTACTCTAGAGGAACAAAATCGAATCTTTTGATAAAATGTCATCCTAAAATATAGTATCCTTGATAAGATGTGTAACTGAACATAAGTTACTGAAAACTGGTATATGAAAAACACCTTTCAGGTCATGAAGACAAGCATATAAACATAATGTTTGAAAGAAAAAAGAAAATGGTACAAACTCTTTACCTGGAAATAACTGTACTTGTGAACTTGTCCACCACTGAGGCGACAGACTTGACCAATGGTAGCTATATCAATATATGAATTAGGAAAGAGGAAGAGGTCCACACAACACCCTGAGGTAACACATTCCTGGCCTAAGTTGTTATAGAAGGTAGACTGGGGAACCAGAGTAGTCTGCAAATTAATAAGTAAATGTTTTAAATGTGAAAGAGCTGTAATGCAACTCATACTTGCTCATTTCACAAGGACATGTAAAGGTCATGGTAAAAACCTAGTATATTTGCTATGTAAATTTCCAATTAAAAACCTTAGAGTATTCTGAAAGAAAGATGTCACTAAGGACAAATCATTCATTATTTCTTTACTTTCTCTTTGTCTGTTCCAAGAAGTTTCCGATCATCTCTATTTTTCAGCTTTCCAGGAGCATCAGCTATTGGCAATGTGGTATGGAAGATCAAGACTTTGCCAGCACACTCAGCAGTCTGGAGAAAAAGTTATAAAACATTCTCAAATTCAGTATCAACTCAATTATAAGTTCTAAATACTTTGAAACTACAACAAATATAAAATCATTAAGCAAGTCTAAAATTAATATTCAAATATTGATGAAAATATTTTATTTCTAAAACTTGAGAATTTCAAAATTATATAATGTTTTTAAACCAAATATTCCAACTGTGAAATAATGCAAAAAATATAAAGTTAACTCTTTATTATAAAAAAAATCTTATTTCAGCTCTACCATTGATTTTGTTTCCAATGTCTAATATATATTTTTTAACTTTAAAACATTATCCACAAACTAGTTAACTAGGATTTGTTTCAAGTACTTATTTTCAGAATCTTTTAAATTGTTTAGTTATGCATTAATGTTACAAAATTCTTGTTTCATAGTAAAATAATTGGTTTTAATTTTGAAAGTTTGTCGTCACTCCTCAAAAAATTTTTAAACATAACTATACATATTTGCAGCCAGCTAGTAGAATTTGCTGGCTGCTTGTCCATGCCAGCACTTAAGGTTGCATTTTACTAATTATGATATAGTTTGAGAGACAATTAAATTACACTCAAGTTTTACTTTAACATCTCAATTATATATAATTTATATTTTATATATAATACATGACTAAAAGGTTAACTTTTTTAAGTAAATGTTATACTTTGCATCAGTCCTCAAGACTTACAATCTTGCAAGAGTATAAGATAATTTTGCTAAAGGTTTATTTCATCTCTTACGAGATGAATAAATGGTAAAGGATAGGAAAGGAAAGGAAAATATGAAGCATATTTGAAAGTGAAAGACCTGAAATTACAAGTAGAAAACAAAGGTACATACTTTTTTCCAATTTCTTAATTTGTAAATATTTCATTGCACCATGTAAACAATATCGAAAGTTAGTGATATGGTAGAGAAAATGAAAAACACGATAAGCATTTTCCATACAAGTTTCTTGATGATAATGCAAATAAAACTCAAAAGTGCAAAACAAAAAAGTATTTTTTATACTTAAAATGGAAATAACCTTGCACTTGAACTGGTTTCTGGATGCAAACAACTTCAATAAATAGGTTACAGTTTTAGTAGAAAGACTTAATTATATCAATATTCTGTGTACAAGATACTTAACTTTCCAAGAACTGTTAAGAATTTGTTAAAGATATGTTAATACATTTCAGAATTACTGTACATATTGTTGCACAAGTATTTTCTTGTAGTCAAAGTTCTCCAAATTGCAGAAGACTTACAGAAGTTGATTTATCATAATGTAATCATTTTTTAATTCTAACTTAAGCACTGTAAAGCCATTTAACACAATCATATAACAGAATATATATAACAAGCCAACAAAATACCTTCAGTGCCTCAAGTCCTGCTTGTATTACAGGTCCTAAAATAGTCTCAGTTTCTCTTGTGGCCATAAACATTTGTGGTATTTGTTCCATTAAGCTAGTGAAGTAAAGAAAAAACAAATGCAGTTTTAGTTACAGCTGCTGGCTTTCATAATTTGTGAATGGAAGTTAATAAGTTGTATGAATATACTATCAAATCTCGAGATTATGTATTAAAGCTTTATTCTGTAACACTTGCAAACCGTAGTTAACTTTTCATAAAAAACATAAGCCTTTTTTGATTCACTATTCACATTCAAGTTGTGCAAGGGTAAGTTCTCTTTCTAAAGTTATAAGGTGATATCCCAATAGATAAATTGTGTAAATCTTGAAGACAAAAGGACACTGAGGTTAGTCATTGAATATCTGTACATTATAAAACATTATTTATACTAGATTAAATCCATGGAAATAAGAAATAATTTATGTTCTTTTCAGGCATGGGAGTAAGCAAATTTGAAGTTGGCCAGCCAAACATACAGAAATGTCAATTACAACACCTAAATACCATCAAAATATAAATACTCAAATTTGTGTTTCTTTTTCATTTTTCTTATAAATAAAAATTCAGATATGTAAAACTGATGGCACATAACTAGAATATTCAAAAAAGAACCACCTCAGTTATGTAGTAGGTTGTTTTTAAATTAAAAAAAAAGACAAATGTGAAATATGGGCATCTTGAAGTATGGCCTTTGTTTTTCTTAAAAAACAACCTTCACATGTATTTCATTTCAGCAACAGATAGATAATAAATTAACTGAACAAGTTTCCCTCCATGTTAATTTATTTATTGAAATAATTCTTATCAGTTAATTTTCTGTTCAAAAGATTATGAATCAGGCAATTCATGACCTCCATTAAGGTAATCAATGTTAGGAACATATGCAAGGGTATAGATACAAATCTTTTCTGAGCATATATATATATATAAGTCAGAATACAAACAACATACAACTTAAGTATAAAACAGGAGATACTATCTAATTACATTAGTTTTAATACTTTATATAACACTTTATTGCATCATTTCCTTCAACAATCCATTCCTGCATCATTAGGCCTACTTTGGCATTTTGTGAAAACTAGTTTCTAAGATAATCACATGGGTTATTTGTAGCAGTGTTGTAAATATCTACCTTATGAGATGGTTTTCAAACAAGACTTAATACTCGAGTCTTTATTGTTTGCTATCCTTCAGGAGAATAAATAAATTATCTGGAGAAGAATAGCAAAACTATTCAAAAGCACTTTGGTTTTTGGGTCTAGTTTGAAAATCATTACAAATTTTGTGTAATCCTGTGTGCTAATTTCTCAATTAGAATTTATATAGTTTTTTTGTTTTATTGTATTGTGACACAAATTGACCAAAAAATCAAATTTACCTTTTAAATGGTTCCAATAGTTACCATATGGTTAACCTTTGTTATTATTATTATTTTTTACAAGTTACTCATTTTATTAACAAGGTAAAAAGTAGCATTATACCTGCTAATAGCTTTTAAAGCTTTAAAAAGTTAAATAAAGCAAAGTGAAACCAAATTAATTACCCATCAAGTGTACATGTTTATACTTACTATGCTTTCCTACTTGGGTCCAATATATTGTAATAAAATGTTTTATCTTAATAAAATGAAGTAGTGGCACAAGAGAAGCAAGATGAAATACTTGTAATCCAATATGAATTTCAACATCCAATTATCACAACAGCATCTTCAATTACACATAATGCTACTTCTGCTGCTACAAGTATAAAACTACAATTGTTAGCACTGCTGTACTCCTTCAAATACATCTCATCCTGGCTCTGTGAAAAAGTGTTGAGCTACTCTAAAGCTGTTAAGGTGCAAGTTACTATGAAACCAAAAATGTTGGTGTTTAACTGTCATTGCCATGATCACATAACAGGTTCCCCTCTAAAACACTGCCACAGGTATACATATGGGATACATTATACAACCTTTGTTTTAACCAAGACAAATGTGCTATTAAGTAAATAAAAGAGTATGCAATAGTCAATTTGTTTAATTAATTAAAATAAATCATGCATATTGCACATTAATTTCAAATTTTGGATGCAAATGCATGAATGTTTAATCTACTTAATATTTCTTACAATTTGAGAGCAATCATCTGTAAAATCTTTTGAGAAATTCTCAAAAGTACATTGATAAGTCAAGATACAAGATAAAAGTATTTACATTATAAACAAGACAGTGAAAGAGTTAACAGCACTGGTTAGAAATACCTGTCTATTACAGATTCTGCCTCTTCTGCAGACACTAAGAAGCCATCCAAGAGTGGAACAAACATTTCTTGAACATCTGGAACCACCAACATCTGAGGCTGGGCCAGGTTTCCCTGAGAAAAAGAAACCAAAAATTTCTGCTACATACTGGAAAAAACTTCAATATCTGTTCTATTATTAAAACATTAAACATAACCATTTTTCTTCATTCTAAAGCATTTATTTATGAAACAATTTTACTAATTGGCATGTGCTGTCATACTAATAAAAAGTTCCAAAAATATAGACATTTACATGAACATTTATGCAATAAACCTAAATTTCTAATGAGAGAGGTTATCTTCCACATATGCAAAAACAAAAAACCATGTCATTTTATATTACTTTTCCAAAAACCATGTAAATTAAAAATGGAGTATGATTAAAACCTTTTGTTTAATTTCTAGGAAGATGTTTCAGTCAACTATTATCAACACTTCCACTGTGGGAAATACATCCCAGTCACAGTGAAAGTGTTAAAACTCCTCCAATTTCAACATATTTTTCACACATTAAATTGTTCATGTTCCTATAATTCAAATTACCATACTGAATTTCTTAAAGTAATAATATGATGCTACTAATACATTAAACAATTTTTACTCATTCAAAAATACACCTAAGAACACAGCAATGTCCTATAAGTAATTCCCTTAGCAACTTTATCTCAACTGGGCAAGAGTAATTTTCAATTTGTGGACCAAGTAATTACAAATCTGTACTGAGAACAATGTAACATCATAATACATTTGGCAAAGGTGATTATTATGCTAAGAATAAAATATTCCCCTTCATCTTACAACTTTGATATTTCATTCAAATAACTACTAGAATGAACATCAAGTTTATTTGATTTTTTGACTTCACACTTTATTTTCTCTTCCTTAACACTAACTATATCAAAATAAGCATATGGTGAAATTAATAAAATAAAAACACCCCCTTTTCTGTAGAATATCTGCAGATTATAATAAACAATTATTTTCCCTAACAGCCTCAACTTTTAACCTTTTGACATCTGCTTTCCTTCACTTTTATAACTTTGTTCTTTGACCCTCTCAGTCTATGAAAAGCAATTAAACTTTAGCAAAAGAGCTTAAATAAACAAATGGACTGAGTAATTTATATAAGTGAATGATGATACATTTTGTTTTTCATTTAAGTATACTGTTATCTGACCTACTAAGTTTCTAATTTTGGGGGAGTGGTTCAAGAGTAAAAGTATATCAGTGTTTTTTCCTCTCTCTCTAACGGGAATATGGCAAATCAATTAGTCACAATTAATACATACTTAACTTGTGAGATCTAAAATTACCTTGACGTTGTAGAAATGAACAACATTACTGTAGGTAACAAATCCAACTTTAACAACAGATGCAGGTGCTCCTACTTCTCTGTAACATTAAATCATGTTTTGAGACAAGTTCATAATATCAACAAACACAAAATATAAAAGGACAAATCAATTGTATTTTTACTTATCAATAAATATATTTTTTATTTTAGTATAGGTAAAAAAAAAACAAATTTTAAGGACTATCTTATTTACATAACCTATAAGAAACAGCTTACAGGAAGAAATTAACAAAAATTTACAAAGTTCATTTTATTTTTGTATTCTTTCATAACTTTAATTAATATCTTACTTTTATCAGTAAAAATCAAAATGTAAACACTAGTAAAATTTATTTCTTACCAGTAAAGAACAATGATTATACTTGTTCAATCTGAATGTTAAAAAAACAAAACCCTAAATATTAAAATATACTTGCAAACAATCACATTTTTCTCCAAAGAATAAAAATGTCCAAATGACATTCTTTGAAAACAATTTTAATACCAACCAATCATTTTAACTTGTTTCATGTTTTAAAAATTATTCAAAATTGGTTATTACAGAAAAATTAAGTTGAATTCCTAAGCAAGTAAGAATGAACAGAGATATGATTTCTTATTAACCTGAATGATTTTTTTTGCTCATCTTCAATCACCACATTAACTCATGAATACATCAAATGTGAAAGCACAACAAACTAGAATAAATGGCCTTAACGCAATATTGGCAAAGCCACAGGAAAAAATGAATTATTATTTTTCCATATCCTGTTCATAAGACTATGAAAATTTTCAATTGTCTAATATAGATTTAACAGCCAAAGTTTGCTTACTTCTGTAACTAAATCCATATTTTCTCTTTATACACAGTGAAGACTTGTCAATATCAAGTTTGTAAATTATAATACTGGAAATTAACACTAGATGTTGTAACTGTTTTAAATGTACATTTCTATGGTTTTCATCAATCAACTATTCTAAGTAGGGTAATTGACACATTTTGTTCACTAGGTACATTCAAGCTCTTATCAATTAACTGTACCAAAATAGATGGTACTGAATTACTGGAGTTAGTTTATAATTGTATAATATAGGTACATACTTTGGTAGAAAAGTCAAAACGTCTTTCATGTTTTCACAAAGTAACTTCACCATCCCATTCCTGATGCTGTTGTACGAAACATCAATCATGAAAATAAATGCAGGAGGCTTAGGTAAAACTCCATTCTGAAACAAACAGAAAATGTTACTATATTTGGAATATTAATGCAATTTCCAAAACACTCGGAAAACATGGAAATTTTAAATTCTTTCTTTTTATAAATACTTGCTTTGGTTAACTCTTGCTACAGGCAGGTCAAAGTGCACATTTTACAATTTTAGTTACATTCAAGATTTAATTGAACTACTTTATTGTCAATGTATATCAATAAACATGTGTAAAGATGGTTAATAAATCAGATTAAGTTCTTATTTCATAATATATACATCTTTTTAATCCCCAGTTTTACCCTAGTATAGAAATTGTCACATTTGCTTTCTAAGTATCCTCTTCTAATTTGTCCACCACCTCAAGTACAGAACATATTACTCCTTGTAATAAAATAAAATTTAACTAGAAACAAATGTATACTGTTTTCAGTTTTAATATTCAGTATAAAAGTACAGTTTCCTGTTAAAATTTAAACTCATTCTAGAAATAAATAAAAGGGTAACAGGCACATTTGGTATCTTTTATATGGTGATTTTGAGGTTGGTCAATTTCACAGACTTTGTATGAAGTTGAGTATAAAACAGTTTTTGTGAGAAAAAAGTTCACATTTATTTAGGAAACTACAAATCTATAAAGCATTGAGTATCTACATGTTAAAGTCATCTAATGTTCATCTATAATTGGTTGGTAATTCCCATTTTAATGTTCTTTAGTCTAAGTAAAATATAGAAGAAATTCAATTTTTGAGTACCTCCTTCAGTCTTTGCAGTACCTTTTTCAGTACTGTACAAAAGATATGGGTACAATATACCAAGTTGTTTTTGTTGTAGGCTGGCAAGAAAAGAATTACAAGTGGGCTGTTTTTAACAGTTTCTTTTAACTGAAGAAAGTTTAACATCCATGATTTTTTGGCATTTTTATACATGTACAGCCTTAGCAGCCAATAGTAAAGGTTTTGAAACATTGTTTGAACTGAATCTTTACTGTTTAAAGTTCTTTTTCCTCATATGATCTATTATGGTTTTGTACAATTTCTTACAATCACTATTAATGAGCCACAATTGCAGTTCATGATATGAAATTGATCAATCTGATTGGTCTCATAACCAACAACAACAAAAATTTAAATTAACATTCCTACAATTAATTCAAATCATGACATGAAAGTACATTTGTTTATGCTTCAATATTATTGACTTTTGAATTATCTCAACTTATATATTGCATTATATAATTTGAAAATATCTTAGCAAAAGTGTAGCTCATCTTACTCTATTGAACTACATACTGCAAAAGTTACTCACAGGTATATTTCATGAAAAACGTGTTATTTTATTTTATCTAACTTACTGTAACTTAAAATGTTTCTAATTTTTACATTTAAGTAACTTTTATAAAAAATAATATGCAAAAACAACAAAAAATGTACTTAGGTTTTTTTTAGTTGTTGTCAACTATTCTTCATTTTTTTTCAATAGTAATGGTACCATGAAACAGTTTTTTTAATTAAATAATGCAAAGAACATAGAATAACACAAAAACAAACAATATCTCATGACAATCAATTTTTCTGGCTTTCTAACTATGCAACCAGAGCTATTAAAAATTCAGCTAAGCTTGTTGATGTATTTCCCATGAGAATGAAGTTTGAACCAAAAGTGAAACAGGATTCTCTGAACAGAAAACATTGAATAAACATGTCACTTATTGAAATGAAACTTGGTCTTTCTACTGGCTATAAATTATGTAATATTAAAGATCAGAAAAAGCTACTGGCAAGTTGTAAAACAAAATGTGACAAGTGGGCATAGTAAAAAGGGTTTTCTCTTCTATTTTATGGCTCTGAAATTAATTAAGAGTAAAGGTTATAAAAACAATGCTTTACCTGAACAATGACAACATTATAACAAGTAATTTAAATTTCATACTTCTTGAAAAGATAGTAAATAAATTAGAGAAGAGGGGATGTCTAAAGATAAAATGTCAATTCTCATACTAGAAGAAATTCAGGATTTTTTAAAATAGTCTTACAAAATTGATAACACTTGTATACTATTAAGATTTGGAGGTATTAACTTTTTCACATAAAAAGATGCCCACATCAAAAGTGTCAAAGCAATTACCTAGTACATATGATAAAAAAATTGCAAGATTAAACAATATACTACACTTAAATACCAATATGTATGTGTGTCTATATAAACACACACACACTTTCACAAATTTTAGCTTTAAACAAAATGCAAAATTAAAAATTTATATAGTCCCAACTTCTCAGTTTATGTTTTGAATCTTACATTATATCAATTCAGCTAAACTTGGCATTTATGTTACAGATCTATAACTATTATGATAATTATTTGTTAAAGTCCTACAAAAATTTAAGATGCATATTACTTTGCAGTAATCTTTTGTAGTTAAATATTCATATGATCCCAGACACAATTCAGGTCTCTGAAACTTGTCTATTCTTTGCCCCATGTGATCAAGATGAGAAAAATATTCTGGAGGTACTACAGAAAAAAGAAAAAAAGCCACACAGCTTAAAATTAAAATAACATAGGATAAAAATATTTTCAGAAGTTTGATAAGAGATATTACAGTACCTAGTATGATTGAAGGGCAAGATTAAAGTTAAACAATAATAATTTACTAATTCCACAAAAATACACAAGAATTCAATGCAAACAACAAAAAAAGGCTTTGAAACTCCTTTTCAAAAGGTAGTAACTAAACTACTTAATCACTGCAAAATGGTAAATCACAGACCAAGTTTATAGCACACTTTTGAGGCTAATAAATTCATGTCCTGATTGTATATCACTGCCCACTTCAACAGTAAGTTATTGTAGCATGTGAAATTAGTTCACTGCATGCACAAGAAAAATCATTTGTACAGATTAGAAAGAACTGTATTCAAAACAGCTCCTTTGCTTAAATAGAAAACTGATCTATTTGGACATTGATTTAACTTTTTACTTTCAGTGGATTTCTTTTAATCTTTTGGATTTTATTTGTACTAGCACAGGTATTCAGCTATTCAACCACTAATGTATGTTTTCACTTAGTTTTTCAGAGGTGTACTGATGCTTATTCATTTTTTTTTTTAATTATTTTTCCCATTACACCTCATCACCTTTTAGAAGAAATCACTTTCCACATCCACAGAAATAATTGTGAATATTTGTTCACATTGTATTAATGTGGTGTATGCAACATAAAAATGTGGGTACATCTATGCTGTTAAAGATCTGCTTTGCCTCAGGCATCAAGTGTAAGTCTTATTTTTGAGTTTCTAAAATGCATAAAAATGTACATTTAAGCTATGTTATAATTGAGGTGAAATGGTAAAGTACTAGAATTAGAACTTTGGAAAGCTAACACTTCTTTTGCTAATGCTGTTTTGTGAAAATCAGATGCTACTGTCAAAAAAACTTTAGAGAATGAGAAGTTTTGTACATGATCTTACTATATGTAGCATGTATGTATCTATGTATGCAACCAAAACTCCTGCAGCATCTGTTGAAGGGCATCATAAACAAACATTCATGACATTTTGAAATAGAAACCCTATAACCTGAGTATTTTTGAAAAGTAGACTGTTCTTAAGGGGCAAGCTTGGATATTCAAGATTCAGACAGTTAGAAAAGTAACTGTGGTATGAGCAACAATCATTTCTTTACAATAGAATGCAATTTAAAATAAAAACACTCCTTACAACAAGAACATGACATTCACTAGTACTGTACATTAAGGTTTGATTAGTTATTTATTTATGCAATTTTTAAATGCAGTACTGAGAAAATTGTTTAAAACTTTTTTCAATAAAAACAATACCACTTTTAATATAAAAGTATCACAGTTTTCAACAGTAAAATTTATGAAAATTGAATCCTGAACATTTAATCATTTTGATAAAGAGTTGTGTATGACTAAAGCACAATCCAAACAATATTCTTGGAAGTATTGCACAGGAAAAAAGTCCTTTTTTACAAGTTTTCACTTTTTATAAATATTTTTTGAATGAAGTATAAATACTATTCTTAATAATTACTAGTAGAAACCCTGCCCTATGGCTGACTGTTTGTTATTAACTACTTGTGAAATCTACTCAAATGTTACAACTGTTTAGTATTGACATTTAAAACACTTAAATTGATCTTAATTTTGTGTATATTTTAAAGAGTATCACCAATAAAATACACAAAGTATCAAAATGACTTCAATATTTAAAATAAAGAAATTGTAAACCTTAAGCTATAGTTTGTAAGCAAACTTTAAAAGGCCAAAAAGTAAATTAGAAATATTTCAATGAATATATTCAAACAGGTTGCCATTTGCATATCCAATCATAGTTTTGCATGCGTGTTTCAATAATTTTGCTCCTTGTGACACAGATAATTCAAGTATTCTATAATAGTAAAATACAAACTTTGAGATATTTTTGTTAAAATATCTTGGCAAATTGCTGTTTTAACCCAATGTATGTTTTGGATTTAGCAAGACTACAATTCACATTATCCCTACTAGAGATTTTGGCTTGCCTGATTAGTTTAAACAAAATGAATCATACCATAATCATATAATGAAACTCCTGCTTATATGATACTAGAAACGAATTTATTATGCAATGCAAAACCCCCTCCCAGCTATGCAAAATTTTTATCCTGTGTGCACATAAATTTGCAATAGGGGTCACGATTTCCCCTTTTGTCTCTATTTTTTTCTGGAGATGGAGAACTTTATTTTTCTCCATTCTCAGGATGCAGATATGACATTACAAATATGTTGCAGATTTAATGTACTGGTATCACAGGTAATAAATGTAGTATAAGTAATATTCTTTGGGAAAAAACAACCAACCAACAATTGTTACAGAGACAGTACCATTGAAATTATCTTCTGCTTTCTAAAGTCTTGGATTTTCATGACTTTTTTAAATCACTCGCAAGTTTGAAAAAGAAATCAATCATTGCCTGAGAATTACGTTTTATGTTTCTGTTTGAAAAAAACACATGGATACAAAAGGTTATACTTAGAGATGTTGAGGACTAGGAGTGAAATTACCATTTGTTTCTATTTCTTACAAATATTATTTTATGTTTTGCCCAATATTAGAGATAAAGTTACAAATGAGCTACCTTCTGTTGTTCCTTTGCAGAAGATACACTGAAATCGTCTACCTCCATCTATAAACTGCATGAAAGGACACATGTAAGCTTTACATCTAATACAACGTACTGGGCCAGTCTCACCTGGATTAGACATGGGAGGAGATTGCTGAAAGGTAGAAAATAAGGTTAGGTTTGAGAGGATAAATGTGTGTGCTCAAGAAGCAACATGTGTAACTGAAGAATTACACTTACTTTGTAAATAGATTTCTTAGATCTAATCTAAATTCATTCAAACTGCCGAGTCATTTGCAAAACCCAAATAATAGGAATGCTTTTAGATGCAATGACCAAATAACAAATTATTTCATGTTTTCTAGGAATAACTGTAATAATATATTTTTAAATAACTAAAAAAATGTTTGTTCAATTTGAAATACAGTTAAAACTTTATAAATGAAATCTGTAGATCAGCATCTGCACAAGATGAGAACTTTAAACAATCTAAACCCTTTCACTGCAGCTGGTATGTTTATTTCTCAGCACTTCAAACCCCTTCACTAAAACTAGGATGAATGTTTCTCAGTGTCATTCAAAATTGCCTCAGGTGATGTACGAGAGTAGAATGACTTTGAAAGTATTATTAGCCTCCTACCAAATCTTGATATACGAGTTCCCTTAGCCCACCAGTAACCAATAAGGTGTCTTAATGGAATGTGTGATAACTGGATTCTGATCTTGTCCACACTGCTAGATTGGCAAGTAGTAACCCTAGTTGCTATTAAATATGCATGATGCACTTGACTTGGATAGCTTACAAGACAGTAAAAGTGGGTCGTGTTTACAAATGCATGATGAAGTGGCAGTGAAACAAGAGGATGCCAGCTTTCCATCCAGCAATGATAGTCAAGATGAACCTGGACCCACAGAGAAAGATGTAAACCGTGTTAAAATCTGTCGCAGTAAGTGTTAATGATGAGAACACTGGGAAATATACATCTCAGCTGAAGTGAATAGGTTAAATGCAGTGTAAATTTTCTTCAGGAGTTGTTTTTTTTGTGCATCTCAAATTGTAGTCAATAGAAAGTTTATCAGATCTTATCATTAAAATCACTTAACAGTAGGTTATACACTATTTTTGATTTGACATGAGCATTCTAGTTTTTGATATGAAGGTACTATAATCATATGAGCATTACGTCTCACAAAAATAAAAGTAACCATTTAGTATTACAGGATATGGTAGTCATGTACTTGGAATATAATTTTACAAATAGTATAACAGACTATTCCAGTAATCAGTGTAAACACTAAAATTTGAACTTTTAAAAAAAGATTATATTTGTGAAAATGGTTGAAACAAATAACAAGTCCTCCCACTATCCATTACAATCTTTAATTCATCAATTGTACTGAAAAAGTATATTACACAACTTACTTCTCCATCTTTCAGTTTGGCAAATGCACTTATTGTTATGGCAAATGGTACAGCTGCTTGTTTCAACATTTCAGATGTTGTAGGGACACTATAGATTGTGGATCTTACAAAACGAGGACTACAGTTTCCTACAAGAAAAACATGTTTTGCATTTTAAAAAATATTACACCTATTCATCTTTTACCTCACAAACTAGATCACTATGTAACTTTCAATGTTGATTGACTTGTTACTTTCCAACATCATCAACTAGAAAGTAATTGTATACAGAATCAGATAAAAATAAAAATTATATGGACATATAGACAGATGCTTAGGATGCTTAGGCATGCTTTAGGTATTAAAAAAACAGACATATTAAGAAAATGAAAATTGGATTAGATATTATCCCTCCCAAAAATGAGACAAAATCTGAAACTGGCTGAATGCCAAGTAATGAGCTTTTGAACATTTAGAAATATCTTCAAGTTTCCGATATACGTTTTACACTTATACAAAGAATAAATTTTATTATTTGTTTTGTCAATTACAATCAATATCCAATTTGAAGCAAAAGATTTGGAACCAGTACACTCGAAGCCTGACTAAAAGTCAAAGATTAGATAATTGTATCTAGTTGAAATTTCTTGATAGACTTGAGAGACAAGCCAAATGAACTTTAAGAAAGTTACTAAAACGTAGATGGGACAGCCTTATATTTATCTAAATTTACTTTTAAATGCATATACATAAGTAGCATTAACAAAATTTGTTTTGCCAAGGAAAATATATAAAACTTTAATCCATAAAGCCAAACCAGTAAAAATATATGCTTAAATGTTAAATTATTGATGGTACTTAGAGATTTAATTAAACATTTTTTTCAAGGTTATGACTGTAGAACTTGTTATAATTGATTTGCACAAAAGTAAAAATTATACTACAATACATTAAAATGTGTACTAAATCATGGAAACAAAATCAGTTTTTTTAAATGTTTATAAAAAACAAACATTAGGTATGGTAAAAACTTTTCATTAGTAAGTTAAGTGTTAGTGGTATCACTGCCAATGGAAACACATGTAATACACTTAAATATATGAATGCAAAACAATAAAATGTAAACTTTACTTGAGACAAGTTGAAATTGTATGTAGTCCTATACAAGCACAGTAACACTGTCTGCTTATAGAAGTACTTTCCATCTTTGCAAAATCATGCAACAATTAAATATAAAAACAAGCTATAAAAATAAGATGAGAAGGTGAAGTTCTTATGGAATTTTCTGGGCTTTTAACCTATAAAAAACACTATCTGCATTTGTAAAATGCACACGCACACAATACACCTTATAAGACCATCTACGTATAGAACCTTAGCAGCACCTTCCACCTACAAAATTACCATCTGCCATTATAAAACATATGTAAGGTAACTATAAAATATATAACAAAGGAAGCACATTGTTTCACTTGCACCATATGTTAAATGTGTTAACACTATACAGTTCTAGAAACAGGAAAGGGTATGCTAAGTAATTTAAATATAGAAACAAACTTTAGAGCTAATGAATTATTGTAGTGTTTTGTAGATAAACTGTCAGATAATAGAAAAAAGTATGCTAAGCAGATAAATGGAAATACTACTGATTATGGGTTATCCTACAAACTATGCTAACAGTACTTCGTAAGGCCATCAACCTACAGGATCTTAGTGACATTATCCATCATTAGAAATGCATGTAATACAGTTAAATATACTAATGAAAAATATAAAAGCCAAGACAAGCTGAAATCTTTATTTAGTTCTACAGAAGTACAGGAACATTGTCTCTTATAGAAGACCATCCACCTTTATAAAACACACAAAATGCTTAGTTAGACCCTCTGCCTACAGAACCTTAGCAACAAAACCTGCGTGTACAAACACTATCTTTAGTAACACAATACAGCTATAGAAAGTTTTTTTGCAAAATGTATTTAATATTTTACTTAAAGGGGGAAATATAAACACAACATTAGGCAAGTTAGATTAAATTATTAATTGTAAGACTTTCATTGTAACTATAAAGTTAATGTAATGTTGATCTACCTGCATTGTCATCATAACAAAATGCTATCTGGTGCCACTTTATGGCTCTAGCAACTCACTCTGTAGTAGCACACAACTTCCATTGTCATAATGACATGACAAAATCCACCTATAATGGTGGCCTAGCAATGCACCAACTGCTGAAACTCACAATGGATGTTGAAGACAACAAGCATCAACCATCTTCTTCAGAATTTTACATAGACAGCAAGTCAAAGCAACAAAAATATAATTAGAAAGAATTCTGTGATCCTTTCTAGGCTTACACAGAGGGTTTACAACAGCTTGATACCATAAATCTGGTAGCTCTTATTCCTGACAAATCCAGATAAAAAGAACCAGAGGAAATAATATTGTAATGGACATTATTCAGAGTAACTGATGTGCTATTTGACCAATCTCGAGCAAACTTTCATTCCACCAGATTGAATGGTTAGTTAGTAAAAGCCAATTTGGCCAAGATGAAGGCGGAGTTCTTTCATAACGTAAATTGATTACTAAAAAAAGAAGAGTAACAAAAGGAGGTGCTTGGGTGATCAGAAAAAAATTAAAATACTATTGACAATATATGCTGTGTCAGCTAAGTCTTGGCCAGTCGGTTGCATCACTGAAAGTGAATGATGTGGAGAGGAAACACTGGATAGTTTTGAATAAAGAGCAGAGAGTATTTCAAGTAACCTGCTTTTACAATGAAATGGTGTGTGAAAATACAGAAGTCAAAATAAACACCTTTCTTTGCTCACTAATGATCTACCCATAAACGTTGTTACACCAGCTGGTAATTTACACACAACATATCAATGTACAGAGCAAAATATTCAAATAACTTACCTAACATGTTTATTTTGCTCTGTAGTAAACACCAATTCTTATCACATAAAAATTATAAAACTAATTACACTATGTAACAAAATTTTTACTTTTTCTTGTTCCTGGGCAGAAAGTTATTTCCCAATTGCTTATGTCTAAAGTAAATGGAAAAGACCTATCTTTCTCTTCAAACTTTGCTTTTGTAGCCTGGGAGCATATAACAAAAACATGGGAGACTACATTTGGGGACTGATACATGAACTTGATTTACATTGCAGTCGCAAATCTCAAAAAACTACTCACTTCTAAACATTTTTGTTCATTTTTGTATAATTTTAGTATACATACTTGTAAATCTTGATTCATATGTTGTTTTATTCAGATCTTAGCAAATGAAAATGTGCAGGTTAATTTCTAAATTTCATTATCCAGGTCACAAAAGCAAAGTTTGAAGGGAATAATGGCCATTTTCTGTACGTTTACAACAAACAATTAGAAATAACACATACTATCCAGGAACAAAATTTGTGTTGCATAGTGTTATTATATCCATTTACAAGAAAGTAAAGTATTAATGATATTAAAAACTTACCTTCATCATGAACAAGAAAATCAGTAGTAACTAATGGTGGAACTTGTCCTTTTGTATTAGTATAAAATGTACCACTTCTTTGCTTTCTGTCATCCTCTATAACTTGAATCTGGAGGACAGAATAATTTCAAATAAATTTTCAGTCCACTCTCATATCTATTCTTTTACTAACAACACAGGATATAATTATAAAGATTTTTCTTCTAATTATACTTTTAATATAAATTTTTTGCATTTTTAATGTTTTTTTTCAATAATCATATATCAAACAAAATCAGTGGTTTTAAAAGGCAAAACAGATACAAAAATTTATGCATAGCAGAATTCTAAATGTTTTACAAATGCTTTTACAATTATGTTTTGAATACAAAGTGGCTAATTATGAAATTCAAATACATTTACATAACATTTGAACTGGAGGCAAGATAAACAATTCTCTACACAGAAAACAGTGTAATCTAATAACCATTTGATAGGTTAAAACTAACTTCCCACTGATTGTAAATAATTAGTAAAAACCAAAAGAAACTACTAGCAATTCATTAAAGAGAAGATATATCAGTTGGGTGTGGTAAGTAGGTTAATTTTCTTGTTTATGGCTCTACAAACAAACAGTTGAAATATATAAAAATTATGCTTTGCCTGAATAGCATCTATATTATAATAAATAATTTACATTAACTTCAGTACTTCTTGAAGGGGTGGTAAATTAGAGAAGGGAAGACCAAGAGAGCAAATGTTACAGTTCTCATACTATGAGATTTTTTTTTTAATATTGCCTTAAAATCTAAATATTAAAAACCAGTTTATGAACACATTTTCATGCTAAATTTAGTAAATAAAGTACTCAAATTTTGAACATAACTCTAAAAGACTAACATGCAATTTGACATACCCAATACAAAAGGACTAACATGTTCACATTTGTGATACTGAAAAAGGAATTGCCAAGAGTAAACAAATAACCAAAATTAAACATATTAGCTTTAACATGAAAGATCTGATCATACTAACTGGACTTGGCATTTGATCAGGATCTAACCGTCTAGGTTGTTGAGGAGCAACCGGAGCTCCCATTCGATTTTGAGGCATTCCTGGTGCAACAGGAGGATACTGAGCCTGCATAGCAGCTGGTTGTTGTTGGGAAGCTTGTGTATATGGATACCGAGACTGTACTGAAGGCACTCCTGAAGTCAGCGGAGCACCTGATACTGGACCATTCACCTGACTAGAGGGTGGAAGTGTTGATATGGAAGTCAGTGGTTGACTGGCTACAGGAAGATGAGCTCCATGATAAACACCCTGTTGTGGTTGAATAGGAGAAACACCTGATCCCAAAGGTTGACCAGTTCCTGAAAAAGGAGGATACTGTGGATGTGCACCAGAAGATGGTGGTACAGATGTTCCACTTCCTGGTATAGGATGATATTGGTTACTCTGTGGTTGAACTGGCATGCTAGAAGAATATGAAACACCTGGCCCAACAGGTTGACCAACTCCCACCAAAGGAGAATACTGTGTACTTGGGAGCTGAAGTGGTGTACCAGAAACCACTGGGTTTGGTGGAGGAGCATAAGACCTTGGTGGTTGACCATATTGGGCTGAATAATTGTAAGAAGTTATAGCACTGCTACCACTTAATGGTGTATGCTGAGATGCAAGAGTAGCAGGAAATCTGTGTGATGGACCAGGAGTAATCTGTCGAGGTGGTGGTGGGCCAACAGCAAAAGATGGCTGAAGTCCTCCAATTCCTTGCCTTTGTGAGGAGGATAATCCTTGAGATGCTGCTACACTGGATGGAGGCCTCTGTAAATTTGAGGGGCCAATACTTAGTTCACCAACTTGTCGAGTTACCTGAGGAATAGAAAATAATGTATCAAACGTTTGAATAAATATATATTTTCACTGGAGTTAAATCTCATAAATGAAAAGTAACAAATTAAAAAGAGAATATTATACTTCATGCATGCATGAAATGTTACCTGGTCAGAGACTAAAGGTGCTGGACTGTGGTAAGAAAATTGTTGTTCTGATACTCCTGTAACTATGGGCTTTTGTATCAAAGTTCCTGTATGTGAAGACTGTTGTTGCCCTTGTGGCATTAAACCATTTTGACTGTAGGTAGATGAAATGTCATAATTTTGATATGCCAAAGGCTTTCCAGTAAAAGGCATTCCATACTCAGGTGCTGAGGTTAGGAAGATTGAAAAAGGACATTTTATTTTATTAAAACAGTTCATAACTTAAGCCATTTATAAGAAATTATGTTGTAATAAAACTATAAATAATTTAAATACTACCTTATTTTTATGTATTCATTTCATATAATATATATACACACACACACACATACAAATGCTAAAATTATACTGTAGTACTTAAGTGATTTAAACAATTACCCCATGAAACAAATTATGGGGTATATGATTTATATTTTTAAAATTATTAGATCTTGAATGGATAACTTTTAAAAGTGATGTCTGGACTGACAGAAATTAAGTGACTTAATTAAGGCTTTGGAAAAACTAGACCCAGATCTATTCTTTAGCACAAGTCTTTTGTGAAGGTTACTAATATAATGATTTGAACTTCTGCAAGCTGATGATGATGATTCTGACTCTGAACCTAAATTATCTGTAATGATTTTGAGTGTAATGCAACTGATAATGACTTAATACCAAAGCTAGGCCCATAGTAGCAAGTGGTGATGGTGATACCAACAGTAATTTAGAAACATTCACATTTCTAAAATTACCAAAACTTAAGATAGAATTTAAAGGAGATCTCATGAATATAACTGTTGCCAATGCTACTACAGGTTGGTGTAAAACTACTCGTATCATACTAGGGTTAGAGCCAGGGACAGGTTTGGCATGACACAGCAACCTGCTTGTAGTTGACATTTATAACAGTCAAGCTAGGCATGGGCTTAATGATACAAATGATGTGTGGATGGTGGTGAACTGCCAAATGATGAAAGCATTTTGTTTCTTTATATCATTCAATAGGCTTAGTTGATAAACATAAGAAAGAAAGGACTACAGGGGTGCATTTTGGATAGACAACACTTTAGTTTCTGCCATGTCCTCACTAGAGATAGATCTGATCTTGAACTTTAAAAACAAATCAAGTTGCCAGAAGTACTTGTCATGAAGAGTCATTCCAGGTGCATCCACTAATTGATATAATTCCCAAACTGGTAAAACAATTTCGTTCAAAAAAACTGGTACTAGATAAACTGCGAAATGTTTTGAAACAGTACCACCCTAAGATTTCAGATAAATAGGGATTCAAGGCTTTAGTATTATCCAAGTCAAAAAGTGGACATGCTAGTGAACGGTCTAAACAGAAGAATAAATAATAAACTTCAACTTTCTCAAAAGTGTCAGCCATATTAGAATTCTGACATTATCAGATATGTAAGTTAAGCAAAACTCTTTCCTAATTTTAATCTTCAGGCTCTACTGAAGAATTCTTTCCATATGTCTTGGGCTATTTCAAATGGTTTTAAATGTGTATATGACCCTGAATATATTAAAACAAAGTACACAACAAAAGAGTTAAGAATTAGTAATTGTACTTCAAGTGAAATTATTTTCATGATAAACTAAGTTAATATTCCCTTATGTAGACATAATAGAATGAAATAAATTTTGGATGAAATTGCTTGCATGGAGAAATATTAAAACTGATCATACAAAGCCTATTTAGTACTAAAGATTTGAATATGACACTCATTTTAATGAAACATGTACATAAAAAAAAGTTGTATAATTGTGGAATGTATGGTTTATGGGGCAAAAGGACAGTAGCTGACACTCACTGGTCTGGCAAAATTGTTAAACAAAAACATAAGAATAATTTCCTAGTAATTTGGAGATGTGCAGATAGCATTACTGATAAGTACTACTTGTAGAGATCTAGAAGAAATGCTTTAACTTTGGAAAGTATCTCACATTTATTAATCTATTTGATTCTGTAAACTCCATATTATAAGCCACAGTCATTAATGACATGACAACATCGTGAGATTTCAAAATATTGCGTAGCTTATGTAAATAACATTTTAACCGATACTTAACAGGTTTTGTTACATAAAACAAAGACCTGAGTAACAAATATAATCCAAAAAAAATTATACAATAATCCAAATAGGCCACATTTGGAATATTGTGTTCAGTTTAGGGCTCCTTAATTTAGAAAAGATACTGAACTGTTGTAAAAAGTTCAGAGAAGGATCACTAGAATGGTGCCTGAGATGGAAGGTTGTCATGTGAGGAGATGCTGAAACCTCTCTTTTTTCTCATGAAACAGTCTTAAGGGAGGGAGGTCTGATTGAGGTGTTTAAGATTGTAATGAAAGTTGGTAGTATTGATCCATCACTTTTTCTCACAGTTAACAGTGAGAATAGTAAGACTATGGGACAAATATGATTTTGGCAGAGTCAGAGTCATCTTTGGCTAAGTTTCATTTTTCTAACAAGGTGGTTGCCTTTGTATGTTGTAGTGGCAAGAAATTTAAGCAAGTTTAATAAAGAGCTTGATAAGTATATGAATGACAATAGCTAGCTTTAAGTTTTTTCATGTTTTAAACAAATCATTTTAATTTAGTTTAAAGTATGAAACAGTCAAGATGGGCCAATAGCCCCCCCATGTTATTTCAAAACATTGTTATATTAAATTCTAACATCTAAAAAAATCTTTAAACATTTAATGGAAGAAACTATAACCTCCCTTTCTGCTAAGTAGCATTATAAACTGCTTAAATGTTAAAACTATTTCTAATAGTATTACAGATTTGAAACTTGGAAAGACAAAAGACTTAGTTCAAGGCTGTACTTTAAAATATTACTATAAATTCTGAGTGAAATATTTCTGTACAAATACAGAAAATACTTAATAGAAATAAAACTACAGTGTCAAGTTTATATTTCATTGATGTATTAAGAAATGAATACATCATTTCCTCCACAAATTTCTAGGTTTGTTGCATGAAAAAAGTACATTCTAGAAACTGATGTTCTTGAGTATTATAAATTATACTAGAGTATACCCTGTCCAAAAAGACAGAACAAATACTACCACCCCCACCAGTAAACCCTAATCTCACATTTCATAGCTAACTAATAAAAAAAATTGTGAAATCAAATTTGACAAAAAAAGGCAGAAAAGTGTGGCAGAGGCAGTCAGTAAATTCCTTTGTGAGCTATGCAAAATTAAGATTATTCAGAAAATGAGCTTGTGGCATATTCATAGAATAATTATTAATCAAATAAATTTAGATTAATAACTCCTAGTATGTGGGAAAGCCAGAGCATTTTGGGAAAACTACATTCCAACAGCTTTTGTCATGTTACTTAGCAACAAAAGTATAACCTAATATTGTTGTTAACTGTACTGAAAGTGTAAACAAAACTTATAAATAACAAAATTGGAAACAATTTGTTTATTTCTTAACTTAAAGTTTCTATTTATAAAAAGAATTTTCAATACTTTTATTATTAATTAAAAAATTGTGATATACCTCATAAAAGCTTAATTCACAAACAATATGTTTAAAATTGAATCAATATTTTTTGCTACTTTCATAATAAATTTTATCCACTTGGCTTTAGGTTAGGTGACCAGATATCACATCTTTACTTTTGACTTATACCAACACTACACTCAAGATTTCATGGTCCCCTCACTAAAATCATAATGGGTAAAAAATAATTGAGCTATTTTATCTAGGTAAATGCATTTCAGTTTTTATGATTTCTTGTATTTCATGAAATAAACTGGTGTGACACATTGGCTTTTACACACATTTTTAAAGCTGCAGAATTTATTTTTAAATGACACTTTTGAGGACCACTTCAGCATAAGCCGAGCAAACACCGAGTAGACAAATGAAAATGGGTTGTCATATAGGGAATACAAATAATGTGCATTTTCAAATTTATGTATGTCATAGAAAATCTATTTGTATGCAGTAAGAATGACAAAAAGTATGTAGCTGAAATATGTAGTACAACAAGTATTTATTCTCAAGCCTCAAAATCTCCTGTTTTTCTGGCCAATGAAAAGTTTCCATTAAAGGTTTTTTCTTGTTCATAATAGTGCTCCCTTTTATGCAAAAATCATGCAGTTTTAACAAATTAACTCAATACATTCAAAGTACTAATTTTTTTTTTCATCTTAGTTTCAGGTGCATTATTCACCAAAAGTGAATTTCAGAACACATCTTCCCCATTACTTCTTTCATGTTAAGTATTTCCATGAAACAAACAAGAAAAAACAAAAACAAACTCTCCAAAAATTTGAGTGATTTTTTTTTTTTTTTAACAGGTCAGTCACCAAGAAGGTTTAAAAACAAGTCTGTATTTGTTGGTTATTTTCACTGCCACTCATACTTCAGTTACTACTTTCAACCTTATTACATTTAAAATATCTCCAGCTCAAGCTTCTTATAATTAAACACCCAAATCAGATTTCTTTGCTCTTCCACACTCAAGATAAAAATCTTAGAGCCACAATTTTTTTAAAACAAGTACCATTGGACCTAACGGACCTTCTCTGCACCTTTTCCATCATACCAATACTCTTCCTATAATATGAGATCCAAATCTAAACTAAATTTTCTGATGTTATATTAACTCTTAAATGGCAGCCATCATTAACTGATGCTGCTACCTACAACATTCCTGCTGTTTAAGAGTTAAATACAACTGAAAAGTTAGTTTTACTTTAAAAAGGTACTTTTTTTTCAACAATTGAAACATTGTGAAAAATGTTTTATAGAAAAATATGATTAAAATAAGCCAACTTAGGTGAGAAGTAGTAACAGAAATAAACAATTAAGTAACTTAGACTTTGAAGTATGTGTATGGTTGCTTGGAAACATCCATTTGGAATTTAGAAATAAGAGGTTATCCACATTAAAACTTTCAGTAGCACCAAAAAACGAGTCAAAACATTTTAGGAATTCTCTTTCAATAATTTTAAATTATTAATCCTACTAACACATGTCACAGGCCATGTCATCACATTTGTTAATTCCCATTCAAAAATTACTTTTTTTATGAATGCATGCCAATTTTGGTATAAAATGGTAAATTTATTCAAATTTTGTTATACATTTGTTAATTTCTTAATTTAAAAATAAAGAAAATGCATCTAAATATCAAATTTTGTGTGTCACATTGTACATTAAATGCAGCATTGGTTCAAATTAGATGTTTGTGATGTTGAAATAAAAGTCTATAGTTTCTTACAAATTAGATACTCAAATTTACCAATACTGACAACCCAGAATATGAAATAACAAACCATCTCTTTTCTGAAATATCAGCTATAGATGGTTTCTTACAAATTAGATACTCAAATTTACCAATACTGACAACCCAGAATATGAAATAACAAACCATCTCTTTTCTGAAATATCAGCTATAGAGACTCTTCCCACTTCTCCAATTTTTAAAAATACCTGCTTGTGTACACCTACTTCACCAAATAACGTGTATAACCAACTGAAAGCTTAATAGATTCCCCTAGTGGTTTCTCAGCTTTTGTTAAGTACTTGCACAACAAATTATTTTCATGCTAGGTTCCAAGAAGTAACATAAGACATCAGTGAGCTCAAAATTTCATTTTTTTTAGACCCAAACAGAGCTTAGTAACTAAGCTCAATAAATTATACTGGATTTTTGTGGTACTGATATAGCAATTTACGATTTTTTTGTTAGTTCAAAATGTACACATAAAACAATTTTATATCCTCCACATGCAAAATCTAATAAAGCTTAGCAACTTACAGCAAGCAGCAAACAAGTACAAAGTTTGTAACTAGAAGAGATGGTTGTTTGCCAAGATGAGAATACTTATTTGTTAGAATTCCCATATACTTGTAGCCAGGTCATGTCATAATGGTTCTGCTTGAATGAACATATTAATAAAAATTTTGTCTCTGAAATAACTAATGGTACCCCATGCAGCATATTAACTATATAAAAAGAAGCTAGCACATGATACCAGTATATCCTAGAACAAATCAATTTAATAGCACTAAAGTTAATCTTGTTAAAAAAGTGTTTAACACTACTATCATGCCATGATCCAAAAACAATAAAGAACTTATAATAGAGCAGAAAGTTCACATACAAGTTTTGTGATGCTTTTTCGACTGTCAAATAAACTGCTGTAGACTTCAAATGATCCCCAAATGTTGTCAAGTACACCTCAGATTGGGAGACCAAGACAGGTACATTTGAAAATAGGGAAGGAAAAGGCAGACCACCTGAACTCAATGTTACCAATGTTAAGTATCTTTGTTTACGCAGCCTTGAGGACAAAAGGAACAGTGCCACTGATCTCAAGCATGAAACAAATAACTATTTACCAAATGACAGAAAAGTGTCTGGACATATAGTATCAAGAAGACTCAACTAGATCAGATATATCTGGTTATGTAGCAGTCAACAAACTGGACTGTTAATGATTGGGAAAAGATGTTATGAACAGATGAGTCAAAGTTCAAAATCTAGTTCAAAGTGTAGATGTATGTCTGCAAGAAGAAAGGTGAAATATTTACCTCAATGCAAACACTTACCATGAAGAATGAAAGACACAGTATGATGGTTTGGAGTGTCTTTCCACTGAAGTGACATGAAGCATTTGCAATGGACAAGTACCATCCAATACTGATCCAACATAGCATACCAGTGGTTCGCATATAACTGATAAAGGATTTGGCTACCAAAAGGATAATGACCCCCAACACTCCTACAACCTGTACAGAAATTATTTAGCTGAGAAATAAGCTGCTGGAGTCATTCAAACGATGCAATCGGCCCCCACAGAGACCAAATCTCAACCCAATTGAGCAAATCTGGGAAAGATAAAAATTGACAAATCAAAAAGTACTTCCAAAGAAACTTTATGGAAGTGTACTAGAAACATTTGAAGTAAAATCCAAAAGGACAGCTTGATTAAATAAATTGTAACAATGCCCGAGATACTGTATGTAGTTATTAAAGCAAATTGAGTAGCAAATATTAACTGTTTGGTGAAATCAAGCACTTTCACCAAGTTTCTTTTGTATAAAATAAGAAGATCAATAAAGCTTTGATGTTTCACCTGTGATTCATTGAAAGTCACCTGAAAAAATCTAATTTTTTGACTTTGTCCTAACACTTTAGCAAAGTACTACATGCGCACACACACACACACACACACACACACACACACACGTAATGCATTTTAAGTGAAATGACTATTTTACAAAATTAGTCCACTAAAACACAGCCAAAACAGATAACTTTGTAAATGGACAGTTTTATATTCTTGGATAAAGAACATAAGAGGAGGTGCACTACATCCTTGAGACTTCTGTAATGTAACAAGGGCATGGTTGAAAGGTCAATAATAAAAATTATTTATATATGCATAATGTTATCAAATTTAAGTTATTTTTGCTAAACATTTATGTTAGTGTTATAATCTGAAGTCATTCTAGAACAAAAAAGCATAGTGTTTATTTCCTTTTTTTTTTTTTTTAAATAGTGATTATAAGGTTGGTTAAATTCATTTAATCCATACTGAGATACAGTACTAAAAACAAAGTATAATCTTGTCTCTAGAAAAATGTTTGATAATTATCTTAAAGATTTTGCAACTGAAATTTGAAAATGTTCTGATACACGAGTATTTGTAATCTTAAAATCAAAATTTGAATTGATGTTGAATGGTCAGCATTCAAAAAGAAAAAAAGGCATGAGAAAGGTGTTACTTAAAATAACTTTTAAGTTTTAAAATTTCTTATCTATGAAATCCTTTAATGTTTACAGAATGTGCAAAATTGTGAAGTTTACTCATTTTATATCATAAAAACTATTATAAGAACAAAAAGCCAATGCTGAGAGAATCAATTACTTAATTGTTTTGAATACTAAGGTGATAAAAATAGAAAATAAAACCTAGTGTCCTTGTGTAGCATAAAAAAATAAGGGTTTCAAAAATTGTTGGGATAGATAGCTTCAGCTGCAAAAAAGTCAAGAAATAGGATACCACTTAAGAACAAAATTTAAAACAAAAAATTATTACTTGCTCCTGGTTGGTTATTTAGACCATTGTATACATTAGGAGAAGGCGGTACATATGATGAACTCTGATCTGGCATTTGTTGAGGTCTGAACTGCTGTGGAGGTCCAACATACTGAGGATTCATCTTGTTTTCTTCATGCATATACAGCTAAAACAAAATGAATAAACACTATTAATTGAATTGATATCACAAGTGCAGGATTTAAAAATATTCCAAAATCAACTATCTGTATCAAATGTAGCTGTAGTTTAACAACTTACACACACACACACACAAAGCAAGCACACAAAACTTGAGGGAAGAGACCCAACTAAACAACTAAAGCTCATTTTTTGTTGGAAAGAGGAATTCAACTTATTAACTAAAATGCATTTAATTTGCAATTTTTTTAACCATTTTTGAATGGATGTGTAATCATACTTCTGAATACTCCAAAACAACTAAGAAATGATAAATCAGTTTGATTAGAAAGCGCAGACAGATTTTAACCATATGATTAGTTTAAATATGTGACCTTGCCACCAAACTATTATCCAAACAATGATGCATGCCATTCCTGGAGAACAAGGTAATGAATACATTAAAAAAGTAAATGAGCAACAGATTATTCTAAATTTTAAACTCTCATTGCTCTTCAAGTGGCTGCCTTTTTTGTATAAACAACCAACAAAATATGAGTTGTACAACTGGAAAAGTTCCTGATGTCAACTACTCCAAAGGAACACTACCAATTTTCCCACATTTAATTACTTAAATCAGTATATACACATATTTCTTTGTGGTTACCAAAAACTAAGGTTTGTGGGTTTTTTTTTCAATAACGTGTAATGCCGTGTAATTTATTTATTAAAACTTAAAGATTATTCAATTAATAAATATACTATTTACATCAAAATATACATTTCAGCACTGAATGCAAGCTAAGTTTATACATTGGTAGCATCTTTTTAGTGCTTTTCAAAGTTCTTGTGCATCCTATAAGGATTTTTACATGTCCCTTCAAGTATATATGACAGATTGGTAGCAACTGTGTTAGCCTCCATAATACAGGAAACCTCAATTATTTATGCACTTTTCATTCTATTTAATTAATGTAAAGTGGTTCAATAATTCATGGGCCAATAATTAAAAAACAAAAAAAAACCTGTAAAATCCAAGGTATAAAATTTTCAAATGTACGGTGTTTTGTGATAACAATGTCTAAAGGTTTAGCTGCTATATTTTGTAGAATTTTTACATGTCAAACAAAATAAAGATTTGGAATAAAAGAATGATGAAGAGAAATGGATACAAAGGATTTCCATTAACCCACTAAAAATTCAAACATAAAAATCAACATGACTTAAATATAGGTTATTCACATTCATGGCCCAAGTGTATAACCAAAATTCTGAATATTCAAGATTATTGTCCCAAACATCTGGTAAAAAAAGTTAAAAATTAAAATTATTAAAATTCATAAAAAGAATATTAAGGTAAAACAAGGCAAAGTTTAATTTTTGAATTAAAAACATGAATAGCATTAAATACAATTTTCGCATGTAGTCTACAGAGGTAAGAAAAAACTGCAGTAATACATGCTATAAAAAAACTTTAAGCATAATAGTAATTATCATAACTTGCCAGAAAGACTAACAGGTAAATTCAAAAACCACCATTAGTCACCTGAAGTTAGCCTTTCCAGTCCTGGTTTTGAGTTATGGCCATTTTCAGAAAGTAAAGTAATAAATGTTTTAAAAAGACTCGCAGCAAAATTTTAATTATAACTTGCCAGGATGACTAACAAGTAGTTCAAACAGCAGCATTAGTCACATGAAGTTAGCCTTTCTAGTCCTGGTTGAATTATTTGATGTTATAGCCATTTTCACGAAGTAATACAAATTTTAACAGACTTGGTAACAACCTTTTAATAATTATAACTCACTAGGATGACTAACAGGTAAGTTCGCAAACCACTGTTAGCCACCTGAAGTTGGTCTTTCCAGTCTTGGTTTTGAGTTATTTGGCAATACAGCCATTTCCCAATTTCAAATCTAACTAGATGAACTGTGATTCTTGAAAGGAAATCACATTAAAAAAAGTATAATGTATAAATTAAAATACTTAAATAGCATTAAAAAGATTAATGATCCTTAAAAAACTAAAAACATTTCCAAGGTGGACAGTGTCACCATTGCCAGTAACACTGTCTAACATTACAGATAAACTTTAGGGAAAAAAATGTGTTTAAAATGGTGTCGTCATCGAGAGTCATTACAACAGCAAGACAGTAAAATGTGGCTTAGTGTGACCAGAGTGTTATACAAACAACACACTGGTGCATCAGTCCCAGATAATGGAAAACGATGAGTTAAAAAACTGTGACCAATACGTAATCTAGTAAAAACAATTTTCTCTCTCCAATCCTTACAGAAGCAAGATGGCCCAAGTCCCAAAGAGGGCTTTATTTGGAAAAGCTTGTTTTCATGTTGCTCACTCCAAGTCAACTGCCAACTGGCATGGAGCCTAGCCTTCAATACAGGACCATAGTCCATATATGAAACAGGCACAGCAAGCCCGTTCCCACAAATACCAACATAGCCAGAAAAACTGGATAGAGTTAAATATTAAGGAGAAATGGGCCAGTCAGTTTTGAATATCGTCAAGAACAGGATGAGAACTAACATGAAGCGATTCCAGGGCCAGTAGAGAAATAAGCAAGTCAGTATAAATAGAACAATTGGAGTACTGCTTAGCTTCTGTGTGATACAAGGCAAGAGAAATGGTGAATAGTTCAGCAGTGAACACAGAAGCTGAAGAGGTCATTCTGCAAGCAACCACAGAACCACAACAAACTATGGCAGAGCCCACACAGTCACCTGATTTTGAACCATCTGTATAAATAGAAATGGAAGGATGGTTTGAAAGATGTTCAGCAAATAGCAGACAGTACTGCCATTCAGAAGTGTCTGCTTTTCTCAAATGATTAAAGATAGGTCACATCTGTGGTCTGTAATGAGCCATGGTGGGATGGGCTGACTAGTGAATACAGCAATGTTATCTATGGACAAACCCAATTCATCCAACTGCACTTGGATACAAATGCCAAAAGGAGCAATGGCAGATCTTTTGTTCTGAAAAAGCATGGCTCACTCAGGAAGATAAACACAATCTCAGGTCGAATGCTTTGGTAAGGAACAAAGTTTCAAAGCATACCCTAAAGACAGTTGCAGAAAGGAGGTTCATGAAACTGTGTATAAGCTCTGAACTGGGGAAGTGCAGAAAGCCCCAGTGCAGAGTTGAAGTCCCTGATGATGAATGGGGTCCAGCATTTTTAAAACTGAAATCCTTGCAGATCCAAAAACAAGTGATCCATAGTCTAGTTTCAATTGAATAAGAGCACAATATATCTTCAGCACAGAACATTGACCCACTCCTAAAGGAGTGGAAGAGAGGATACAGAGGATGCTCGGTGCTCTTATACCTTTGACTCATAGCTGCTTGATGTGTGGTATAGAGGTCAGCTTGTGGTCAAAGATAAGCCCCGAGAACTTTACCTCCGGGACCACAGCAGCACAACTTCATCAATACGAACATCACGATCAAGGTGAATACCCCATTGGCAGCAAAAGTGCATGCAAACAGTTTTAGAGAGAGAATAGTTAAAACCATTTGCTGTGGTCCACTTCAGTAAATGAATGAGGGCAGTCTGTAGCTGCCACTCAATAAACCTCATGTTCAACGACTAACATGAGATGTGAAAGTCTTCAACATAGAGCCCATTTGCAACAGTAAGTGGAAGTTGTTCAGTGATAGCATTAATCTTTATACTGAAAAGTGGGACACTCAAAACGCAGCCTTGAAGCACTCCAAGTTCCTGTATAAAAAAAGAGAAAGTGTTGAACACACATTAACTTGGAATCACCTGTCCATACGAAGGTCTTGCAAAATGCCATACCTCCATTTTGTATCATAAGCCTTTTCAATGTCAAAGAATATTGATCCAAGATGTTGTAGTTTGTGAAAAGGTTTCCTGATTGATGCATTTCAAGTCAAATCAGGTGGTTCATGGTGGAGTGCTGTCATCGGAAACCACACTGGGTGAGTAAGAGGAGGTTGTTTGATTCGAGAAACCAAACAAGACAAGCATTAACCATCATCTCCAAGATCTTACAGAGACAGCTTGTCAAAGCAATTGAACAGTGGTTTGAAGGAATCTTATGATCCTTCCCAGGCTTAGAGAAAGGTAGGACAATAGCCTAGCACTAGGCATCAGGAGAAACATTCTCCTGCCAGATCCAGTTAAAAACAATCAGAAGAATAGCAAGAGAAGCAGGAGATAGATGGCGCAGCATCTTAGTGTACATCATCAGGTCCAAACGAAGTACTGCCAGACCGATAAAGGGCCAGTTTGAGTTCCACCAGTGCAAAGGGACGAATATAGTCATAGAGGCAATCAGCTGGAAAGGAAAGATGTGATCACTCTGCCAAAGTCTTGATGGAAGAAGGTGGAGGACAAAGCAGAAGTGCTAGATACCTGACAAAAGCTTTCACCTAGATTATCAGCAATGATCCAGGTATCGGCCACTTCCTGGCCATCAGAGAGCAAGATCGAGAGGAGACAATTATATTGCCCACTGACCTTTTGAATCTTGCCCTACATGTCTTTGAAACTAGTGGTAGAAGATATGCTGGTTGTGAACTTAATCCATGAACCCTTCTGGCTTTGACGTCTTACCCACCGAGCATGCGCATGGTCCTGCTGAAAAGAGATGCAGTGTGAGTGTGAGGGATATCTATGAAAAGTATCCCAGGGCGGTTTTTGAGCCTTCCTTGCCATGTGGCAGGCAGGATTCCACCATGGATGAGAATATCTTGGAAAACATGTTAAAGTTTTAGGAATACTTTGAGCAGCTGCCTGTATAATACATCAGTTACTGCTGCCACACAGTTGTCTATTGATGGCTTACAGATGAGAGCAGGATCAAGTGCTGCTAGAGCACTGAAAGAGGGCCAGTTTGCTTGATCCAGCTTCCACCGGGGCATCGACCACGGCCAGTCTCTCTCAAAATTATAGGAAAATGATCACTGCCTCGTGGATTATTACCAACCCTCCATAAAAAATGGGAGAATACTGAAAGGGAGCAAACTGAGAGATCAATAGCAGTAAAGGACTAATTAGGTGCATGAAAATAAGTATAAGAACCACTATTCAAAAGAGAAAGGTTGCAATTGCAGAGCATATAATCTACACAGCAACCCCTCCCAGCAATATCAGCACTTCCTCAGAGATTATGATGTCCATTAAAGTGCCCCAGGATTAAAAAGGGAGATGGCAACTGTTCAATGAGAGCATCAGGGTCTGAACAGGAAGAGAGAAGAAACGGTGATGGTACAACCCAAGGAAACAAGGATAGCTACAACCCCCAAAAGTGTTAAGTGGCAAAGACAGGGTGGCCACATGCTGATCAACAAACAGTGTCACCTCTCTATGTACTCATCTATCATGCAGCCTGCCATTTCTTTACAAAGAAAACTGCCAAAAGGTGATTGTATCAGCAATTTTCAGCAATGTTTCCTGCGAGAAAAGACACACAAGATTGTAGGAAGCAATCAGTTCTTTGATGTCATCCAGATTAGAACGTAAACCCATAAACCTTGACAGTTCCATTGTATCAAGGTGGCCATTTTTATTTACATGTAGGCAAACTGGGTGGAGCCCTTCTGCTTATGACATTTTTTCTTTAGTCTTTATCAGAGAAGTCTGTCAAACTTCATGGATCCCGCCCTGGGTCGATTGGGCAAGTCTTTATTGTTGGTAGAGGATTCAAGTGGCTGTAGACATGAATGAATGATCACTTTGCATCTTGGGGTGGGAGGAGATGTACTCGAGGTAATGCCCGTACCTGGAACCAAAGAAAGTGGATCTTGGGGTTTGCTGGAGTGTGTATTAGGGACAAAGACAGGCATTGATTCAACAACTGTTTTAACCATTGAGGTCAAATAACTTTTCATTAGGTTTCAGAATGATTCTTTTGGAGGCAGAGAGATCCATCTGCACTCCCACTGTAGTACTGGAATGAATTGCAGCAACATATGTCAGAAATAAAGTGGTAAACAGCAACTTTTAAGCCTCAAGGTAAGTAATGTTTTAAATTGTTTTCAAATGCTGCACTGCTTTTTCTTCCAACCATTTAGGGCAAGAGCAAAAGTAGGATGGGCGAGTGCCATTGCAATTAATGCAATGAGGGTTTTTTTCACACTCCTAGGCATCGTGGTCCTTGCCACTGGAATGAGCACACATCAAGGAGCCATGACATGATGTCTTCGAGTGACTGAACCACTGAAAGTGGAAACATCTGAGAGGGTTTGATTGATTGATTGATTTAGTGTTTTATGGCACAAAGCAGCGAGGCTATCTGCACCAGACATTCGGTAAAAATGTAAAGAAAAATAAATAAAATAAATAAATAAATGTAGTAATAGACAAATGGAAATGAAGGTAAAACAAAAAAGTATAAAACCAATGTTGACACCTAGTCTACAATGTTAAGATAGAAGGCAGAGTATAAGAAGTTGTAAGGTATTTACTCTAGCAAAAAGGTAATGATCATAACCCGCCAGGAAGACTAACAGGTAAGTTCAAGAACCACCGTCAGTCACCTGAAGTTGGTCTTTCCAGTCCTGGTTCCGGGTTATATGTCATAGCAACCAGTATCAAAATGTAAAAGAATAAGTTTTAAAAGATACATAACAAAATTGTAACAATGAGTAGCCAAATGTCCAGTAAAAAGATAAAGTCAAGTAAATGGAGTAAAATTTGTAAAAGTAAATGAAGGTAAAAACAAAACAGCAATTAAAACAGAAAATGGTGTAAAAACCAATGGTGACATCCAGTCTTCAAAGTTGTAAAATATTTACTCTAGCAAAATGGTAATGATCATAACCCGCCAGGAAGACTAACAGGTAAGTTCAAGAACCATCGTCAATCACCTGAAGTTGGCCTTTCCAGTCCTGGTTTCGGGTTATGTGTCATAGCAGCTATTATCAAAATGTAAAAGAATAAAAGTTTTAAATGACACTCCGCAAAATCATAATAATGAGTAGCCTAATGTCCAGTAAAAAGATAAAAGTCAAGTAAATGGAGTAAAATTTGTAAAAGTAATTGAAGATAAAAGCAAAACAGAAATTAAAACAGAAAATGATGTAAAAACCAATGTTGACATCCAGTCAACAAAGTTGTAAAGAACTACCTGTAGCAGAATGGTAATGATCATAACCCGCCAGGAAGACTAACAGGTAAGTATAAAAACCACCGTCAGTCACCTGAAGTTGGTCTTTCCAGTCCTGGTTCCGGGTTATGAGTCAATATGGCCAGTACTAAAAAGTTTAGTAAAAGTGTGAAATGATATGCAGCAAAGTATAATAACAACTTCGCCAGGGCGACTAACGAGTAGTTCAAACGGATAGTTCAAACAGTAGCATTAATCACCTGAAGTTGGCCTTTCCAGTCCTGGTGTCGAGTTATTTAATGTTCTGGCCATTGTCCAATGTCAAATTGAAGGAGAGAGATTAAAACTGTAAAAAAGGAACCACAATTAAAAAGGTGTAATGAATAAATATGCAACACTTAAATGAGATTAAAAAGATTAATGGCTATTAAAAAATTAAAAACATTATCAAGGTGGACAGAGTCACCATCACCAATAACTCTGTCCAATGTTACAGACTGACCCTGGGAAAAAATATGTTTAAAATATTGCCGTCCTTGAGAATTTTAACGATGGCAAGAAAGTAAAACGTGGCTGATAGTAATTTGAGTGTTACACAAACTACACATTGGTGCATCAGTTCCAGATAAAAGAAAATGATGAGTTAAAAAACTGTGACCAATGCGTAGCCTAGTGAGAACAACTTCCTCCTTCCCAACTTTACGGAAGCTAGATGGCCAAAGTCCAATTTTGGGTTTGATTTGAAAAAGTTTGTTGTCACGTTGCTCACTCCAAGTGGACTACCAGCTGGCACAGAGCCGACCCTTGAAGATAACACCATAGTCCATGTACGGAATAGGCATAGGAGTGATGGTGCTGAAGCAGACATTTAGCTGCCATGTCTGCAAGCTCGTTCCAGCGAATACCAACATGGCCTGGTATCCAGAAAAACTGGATTAAAGTAGCTGCTAATGAGAAACGGGCCAGTCGGTTACAAATATCAGCGAGAATAGGATGTGAGCTAACGTGTAGCGATTCCAAGGCAAGTATAGAACTAAGCAAATCAGTATAAATAGTGCAGTTGGAGTACTGCTCACCTGCAATATGATCCAGGGCAAGAGATATGGCATACAGTTCAGCAGTGAACACAGAAGCTGTAGAAGGGATTCTGCGTGCAACTACTGACCCATAGCAAACCACAGCAGAGCCCACTGAATTACCTGATTTGGAACCATCTGTATAAATGGGAACTGAATGATTGTTTGAAAGATATTCATTGAATAAAAGACGGTACTTCCAATCTGGAGTATCTGCCTTTTTTAGGTGACTGAAAGAAAGGTCACATTTGGGGGCTGTAATAAGCCATGGGAGGATGGGCCAACCTGTGGAATCTGCAATGTTATCCAAGGACAGACAATTCATCCAATTACGCCTGTATGCGAAGGCCAAATGGAGCAATGACAGATCGTCTGTTCTGAAAAAGTACTGCCCACCGAGGAAGGAAAACACATTTCCAGGTGGGATGCTTTGGTAAGGAATGAAGTTTCAAAGTATATTGTAAAGATAGTTGCAAACGGCAAAGGTGTAGAGAAGGTTCATGAGATTCAATGTATATACTTCAAACTGGAGAGGTACGGAAAGCCCCAGTGCAGAGTCGAAGTCCTTGGTCATGAATGGGGTCCAGCATCTTTAAGGCCGAGGGTCTGGCAGAGCCATAGACCATTGATCCATAATCGAGTTTCGATCTAATAAGGGCACGATATACCTTTAACATTGAACAGCGATCTGCCCCCCAACTGGTAGAAGAGAAAACACGGAGGATGTTCAATGCTCTTGTGCATTTGACCCGAAGCTGCTTTAAGTGTGGTATAAAGGTCAGTTTACGATCAAAGATAAGCCCCAAGAACTTGGTCTCCGGGACCACTGGCAGCGAAACTTCACCGATATGAAGTTCAGGATCAGGGTGAATACCCGTCGGCGGCAAAAGTGCATGCATACAGTTTTAGAGAGAGAGAAATTAAAGCCGTTCGCCATAGTCCACTTCCGTACACAATTGAGGGCAGTTTGTAGTTGCCGATCAATATATCTCATGTTTGACGACTGACATGAGATGTGAAAGTCGTCGACATACAGCCCATTCGCAACAGTGAGAGGGAGTTGTTCAGTGATGGCATTTATCTTTATACTGAAGAGTGTAACACTCAATACACAGCCTTGAGGGACTCAAGTTCCTGTACAAAAGAGCGGAAAGTGTCGAACCCACACGAACTTGGAATCTCATGTCCATTAAAATTGTTTAATAAACATGGGTAGATGGCCACGTAACCCATATGTATGGAGGTCTCATAAACGCCATACCTCCATGTTGTGTCGTAAGCCTTCTCTATGTCAAAGAATATTGATACAAGATGTTGGCAGTTGAGAAAGGCTTCTCTGATAGATGTTTCAAAACGAATTAGGTGGTCTGTGGTGGAGTGCTGTCGACAGAACTCACACTGGGTTGGCGAGAGGAGGTTGTTTGATTCAAGGAACCAAACAAGACGAGCATTAACCATCCTTTCTAATGTCTTACAGAGACAGCTCGTCAAAGCAATTGGAAGGTAGTTTGAAGGAATCTTGGGATCTTTCCCTGTCTTAGAGAAAGGTAAAATAATAGCCTGGTGCCAGGCATCAGGAAAAACATTCTCCTGCCAGATCTGGTTGAAAACAATCAGAAGGACATCAAGAGAAGCAGGAGATAGATGGTGCAGCATGTCATAATGAATATCATCAGGTCCAACAGACGTACTGGCAGACTGATGAAGGGCCATTTTTTAGTTCCACCAGGGTAAAGGGACAATTATAGTCAAAGAAACAGTCAGTTCAAAAGGAAAGAGATGATCGCTCTGCCTGAGTCTTGATGGCCAGGAAGGTGGAGGAACAAGCAGAAGTGCTAGATACCCGGCAAAAGCTTTCACCTAGAGTATCGGAGATGCTCCAGACATCAACTACCTCCTGACCATCAGAGAGTAAGATCGAGAGGGGGATAGAATTGTAGTGCCCATTAACCTTTCGAATCCTGTCCCATATGATCTTTGAACTGGTGGTAGAAGATATGTTGATTGTGAACTTAATCCAAGATTCCTTCTGGCTTTGACGTCTTACCCACCTAGCATGTGCACGGGCCCGTTGGAAAGCAACCCAGTTTGGACAGTGGATTACTGTCAACCCTCCATGAAAAATGGGAGAATAATGAAGGGGAGCAAACTGAGAGATCAATAGTGGTAAAGGACTGACTAGGTGCATGAAAGTAAGTGGAAGAACCAGTATTGAAAAGAGAAAGATTGTGATCAGAGAGCATCCGCTCTACAAATCGGCCCCTCCCATCAATAATAGCACTTCCCCAGAGGGGATGATGTCCATTAAAATCCCCCTAGGATTAGAAATGGAGATGGCAATTGTTCAACGAGAGCATCAAGATCTGATTGATCATGTGTCTCTCCATGGGACAGGTACAGAGAACAAACAGTGATGGTATGACCCAAGGAAACACAGATGGCTACAGTCTCCAAGGGTGTGTTGAGTGACAAAGACAGGGTGGGCACGTGTTGATCAATCAACAGTGCCACCCCTCCATGTACTCAATCATGACACAACCTGTCATTTCTGTACAGAGAAAACTGCCGAATGGAGACAGTAACAGCAGTTTTGAGAAATCTTTCTTGTAAAGAAAGACAAACAGGATGGTAGGAAGCAATCAGCGTTTTGATATCATCCAGATTAGAACGTAAACCTCGACAGTTCCATTGTATCAAGGTGGCCATTTTTAAGAATGGGTAGGTGAAGTGGCTGGAGAACCCTTGGGTTTACGACCACGCGTCTTTTCTTTACTGTCTTTAGTCGGAGGAGGTCTATCAACCTCCATGGATCCTGCTCTGGGTCGGGTGGGCAGGTTTTGTTGTTGAAGGGAATCCAGTGACTGAGGGGCGAACAAATAATTGTTTTGTCTCTTGTGGTGGGAGAAAAAGATGTATCAGAAGAAATTCCTGTATTTCAAACTGAAGGACGTGGATCTTGAGGTTTGTTGGAAGGTATGGGAGGAACAGAGATGGGTGTGGAAGTCGATTCATCAACCTTTTTAACCACGGAGGTCAAAAGGCTTTTCATTTGTTTTGAAAACGATTCTCTTGGAGGCACAGAGATCTGTCTGCACTCCCACTGTAGTTGTGGAATGAAGTGCAGCAGCATATGTCGAGATGGAGTTGTGGACAGCAATTTCCGAGCCTCAGGATAACTAATGTTATGTGTCGTTTTCAAACGCTGCACCTTTTTCCTCCAACCATTTTGGGCAAGAATGAAAGTAAGAGGGGTGAGAACCATTGCAGTTTACGCAATGTGGGTTCATGTCACAGTCATAGGCATCGTGGTTCTTGCCTCCACAACGAGCACATGTCAGGGAACCACGACAAGATGTCTTTGAGTGGCCAAATTTCTGACATTGGAAACATCGGAGGTTTTGGTATGTATGGCCGAACCCTGCAAATGAGATAACCTGCCTTGATGGTGGCAGGTGCACGTGGTGAAGTAAATGTTAAAATGAGGGTATTTGTTGGCAGTGTAACTCCATCTTTGCGAGTGGAGATGCGCCTCACTGCAGAAACTCATTGAGTGGAGAGACCAGCGAGAATCTCCGACTCAGGAACGTTCTTCAAATCTCTTTCAACAATAACTCCTCGTGAAGAATTCAAGGTAGCATGGGGTGTAACCTCAATAGGTATATCCCCAATTGCCTTTGAATTCAACAGAAGTTCACTGTGTTGGAATGTGGATGTTTCAACCAATATGTCACCAGATCGAAGTTTCTTTACTGACTTTGGAGAGCCAGCAAGTCCCTCTAGTCCCTTTTGAATAAAAAAAAGGGGACATTTGCCCTAAAGGTTTTTCCAAAGAGAATGTAATATAAGAAAATGAGGTACATGTGTTACTGATGTTGAAGATTGCTGTTCTGAGTATTCAAGACGTGGTCGCTTACCCATTGACTGTTTTTTTACAATTGTATTTAAATTTTTTAGAGGATCCATAGGAAAAGGAAAAAATTTCAGTACCCACTGACCCCACCCACCATGGAGCCCTACAAGGGGACGCACTACAAAGTCACGCAAGGACAATGCAGCAACGCCAGGGTTTCGTGAGCACTATACCCAAACACCAGCATCAGGCACAATGTCCACAACACCCGTTGAAAACTTCCAACACTGGTACTTGGTTGACTCTAGCCCAAGTGGACCAGCCGATTGACCCAAGGGGGGCCACCCAAAGACCGCCCGTCTACAGGAATTCGAGGCCAAAGTGGTGTGTTAGGGTTGGACCCCTCAACCACCAGAATCCTCTCCTCCCCTTCACGGGTCGCCACGCATGGCAAACACGTGGGTGGATGTTTAGATCCCAGAGAAGGTAACCAGATAGAACAGAACCTTCCCTGGGAGGTCCCCTCACCACGTACAGGAATCCACACCGAGGGGCATCTGAGAGGGTTTGGAATGTATGGCCATACCTTGCAATTACGATAACCTGTCTTGATGGTGACAGGTGGACATGGTAATGTAAATGTCACAATGAGGACACTTGTCAGCATCATAATTCCACCTTTGTGAGTGAAGATGTGCATCACTGCAGGAGCTCCTTGAGTAGAGAAACCAACATGAATCTCCGACTTAGGGATGTTCTTCAAATTCCTCTCAACAATAACTCCTCATGATGAATTCAAAGTAGCATAATGTGTAACCTCAATAGGTATATCCCAATTGCCCCTGAATGTAAGAGCAGTTCACTGTATTGAGAGTGGATGATGCCACCAATATGTCACCAGATCAAAGCTTCTTTACAGACTTTGGAGAGCCAGTAAGTCCCTCCAGTCCCTTCTGAATGAAAAGGCGAGACATCTGCCCCAAAGGTTTGTCTGAAAGAGAATGTAGTATAATAAAATGAGGTACAGGTGTTACAGATGTTGAAGATTGCCACTTAAAATCTTTAAGATGTGGTCATTTATCTATGAACTGTTTTTTCACTATCTTAAAGTTTTCATTTGGAGGATCCATAATAAAAAAAAGAATATTTCTATGCCCAATGACCCCATTCACCATGGAACCCTGCAAGGGGATGCACTACAATGCCAAACAAGGACACTGCAGCAATGCCAAGGTTTCATGAGCACTATACCCAAACATCACCATCAGATACAATGTCCATAACAGCTGCTGAGAACATCCAACACTGGTACTTCGTTGACCCTAACCCGAGTGGACCAGCTGATTGACCCAAGGGGGTCACACCAAAGCTGCCCATCTACAGGAATTTAAAGCCAAAGTGGTGTGTTAGGGTTGGACTCCTCAACCACCAGGATCCTCTCCTCTCCTTTACAGGTCACCACGCACAGCAAACACATGGACGGATGTGTAGATCCCAGAGTAAGTAAACTGAAAGAACAGAACCTTTCCTGGAAGGTCCCCTTACCAAGTACAGGAATTAATGCTCAGGGACTTCATTCCAGATTACTACAAGCTAAAATTTGTTCTTATTTTGAACTTCATGCACATTTTTCTTTCTTAAAAAGACATCAATATTAACTGGATTCTTTCCTGTAAGTTCTGGACACAGCCATTAATTTTATAAACAATACATATTAACTAAAATAAAAGTCTTCCTCAGTTCAATAATGTTTTATTCCTATGTAAAAGAAATTAAAACTTTTTTGAAAATTTTGATGCAAGTCCCACCAACAATTATTATCATTTTTTCTGTATAGTAACTTTATTGCAGTAGAAAGACCACCTCCAACTGCTTATGCATTTTTCAGATACATTTTATTACACTTGTGGTCACAATAAGGCCACCTATAATTAAATCACATACCTTGTTGTATGTGCCAGAATACACTGGAATGCCCTTGAAAATTGATACTTCCTTCACAATATTTATAACTGTCATCCAAAATCACAAACTAGATACTAATCACATAATAATTACTTAAAATTATTCTGCTATTAACATTATTGTGAACTTCATAAAACAAATTATTTTAACTCATTTGGGTTTGCTACCCACTAATTCCGTCTACTTAATATTTTTCAGCATGCAATTTTTTAATAAGCTTTATGTTGAACTTGTATTCTCTGAACTTATTATTGCATTAGCAGAAAAATCAGTGTGTGTGTCCTTTATTATACTCATTTTCTATTTTTGTTAAAACATAATGAAGATTGATTAAGCAGTCTGACAACATTTAAGTAAATATTAATCATCAATTAAGTTGTTTTATTTTAATGTCCACATTCTAAATTAATCAAACAGTATCAGTTCATTTGAATAGCAAGCATTCTCAGTTAATAATGGAATCATTAGGAAATACTCTCAGCTAAGAATATACCTTGATACAAACATTGATGAGCAAAATTCCCCAAATAGAGCTATGGAGGAACTGCTGGCTACGTCCTCATTTACAAAAAGTTCATTGTTCACGACTCTCTGCTTAATTTAAATGATACATTTCTATACACCTATTCCACAAGTACCCACTTACCAATTAATCTCTTGCAAGGCACTTCATCAAAAGCTTTCTGAAAGTAAAAGATATAAAATAAATCAACCTACGTGCCATCATTCAAAATGCAGAAACATTACTGAAAAAGTCAAAATTATCTAAAACCATGCCAAAATTCATTAGTTAAATAAGTAAAAAAAAACAAGAAAACAACAAAGTTTTCAGTATTTAGCTACTAACATTCTTTATGGCTTAAGAATATCAATTACCTTAATTCTTAAAGAACTTCAAATCATTACTAAAATGCCAGTTTCAACAGTAATAGATCCCCACTCGTCATAAATCTAGACATCCCTACCACATTTTCTTCAGTAAAAAGTAACATCTTTTGTTGTTTTGCTTTTCTTCCATTATAAAATTCCTTTAATCTCTTAAATCTTTTGGCAAAGACTCAGTCCCTGGGATGAACCACAACTACTTCATAGTTTCATGCTGTAACATAAATTACTAAGCATATCTTTACAAAATTTAACTAATTATCAGTAAATATTACAATGCTTTCATATGCTTTTTTTTTTTAATTATTAAGTCTTACAGAGTGTTAAGCAATGTTTTTCCCATGGCTTTTTTCTTTTCCCATGTTGGATAGACAATGTACAAAGTACTTTTCATTAAGATTAAAAATACTTTTATGCATCACAAAATTTTCAATTTTCACATATGAAATCCTTATAATGTGTAGATAGTCTTGAAATGTTTAAGAAAAATATTTTACCTGTTTTTTAACTAATAAATTTCTGTACAGATTAAGTTGACTTGACCAATCTTGTAACCACCATAAAAATTAGAAAGGAAATATGAATACCTTTTGTTCTTAAATGACTATTAATTATAATTAAAAAATACAAATGTCATAATTTAAATTTTTTTTATTTGTTCTGTATTAACCTTCCAGATATTAACATGCAACTTGATGGAAGTTAACAAAGTTGATTTTTAGGATTCTTTACTGCATATCTTACTTTTATTGGTATTTAAAATTAATCATAAAATGACAATTATTCATAATTGTTGTTGAGGGCCATTTTACAATCTTATGGGTCAAAAGAAACTGAGTTTATGCATTACTGAAAATTTAATGAATTTACTGCCAGAAAACAAATAAAGATTCTATCTTATTTTGGAGAAAATCAACAGTTTTTGATTGAACTTACTAAATCTAAAACAAAGGGCTTGTTTTGCAACTGTAAAAACACTTCATCAAATCAGAAGCTTTCAAAGTAACAGTCCATGTGCATGACCTACATGTGAAAAGCCACAAATTAAAAATATCTTAAAATTGAGTAAGTAATAGTACAGAGTTCTACTAATAAATACAGTCTTATTGACACAAAAATAAATCCCAATAAATTAACTACACAAAATAAATTATAATGGAAATGACAGACAACATAACCTTGACAACATCAACACTAGTCTATTATACTAGTCTGAACACATGAAAAGACGCTTAAAGGTATTTATTTCATTAAAGCAACCAACATGGGTTGTAGACTTAGTACTATTTAATGTATTAAAAACATAATATCTCAATGTATCAACTTTAAGTATTTTGACGTTTTTCAGTAAGATAATGTTCCAAAGCTCCTAGTCTCCATCATGTTAGGAGCTCTTTACTAAAAAATTTTTGAAGCCTCTTATCACTAATTAGCAAGAATTTAAAAATCTCTCAATTACCCACATTAATTAATTAACCGGAACTACGTTCCCTACAGGCTTGAATCTTAATAATATGGTGAAACAAATTAAACTGTTTATATACATGCAACGAGCTCACCAATCAGATTTGAAGATTTACAGGGATAAAACGTATTGTCACTGGCGTTAATTTTACTATTAGTATTACTTTCATTGTTTCACTATTGGAGGCAAATTAAAACTAATATCACTAATAGTATTAGTAAAAGTAAAATCAGAAGTTACACTATAATTATAGATTAAGAATAAGAATTAGAACACGCCAATGGCACAGGCTTAACCTTAAGTTTAAAGAAAAATAATTTGTGAAAAAGAAGATAAAAATATAACTAAATTAGCTAAAAATAATATTAATAAGACAATGCATATGGTATAACAAATAAACTCTCACAAATGACCTTACCAAGTCAATAATGAATTTAACATCCAATTGCCAACACTTCGTTCACAAACTATCCTCTGCCACGTAAGGTAGATATTTGCGCAAGCGTCACAATTCGTGAGTGTTTATATATTTGAATACCAGGGGTCGATAGCAAATCATCAAACACTTTCATAATAAAATGGAGCATCACATACTAGAATTGAAACAAAGCCATGTATTATTATGTTTAGGCTGTAAAAATATTCTTCTAACTCGAAATATGCATTGTATTGTACATTCCCCGATCTTTTAAATACAAAATGCTTGTTATTCTTGAAATACATTTTTAAAATTCTTGTTAGTTATTCTTTTAGAAGAAACCAGAAATAGCAAAGCGGTGAATTAATATATATATATAAATTCATTCATGAACTTCTTATTAATTAATTGAAAATTTGTAGTGTAACTTATTCTGGTGAATTCTAGTAATAATATAAGAAGTAAAGAAAATCAAATGTTTAATCTGATGCCATTCCTGAAAGCGTCTTTAATTCAAGGCCCGGCATGGCCAGGTGGGTTAAGGCGTTTGACTCGTAATCTGAGGGTCACGGGTTCGAATACCTGTCGCACCAAACATGCTCCCTCTTTTAGCTGTAAAGGCGTTATTATGTGACAGTCAATCCCACTATTCGTTGGTAAAAAAGTAGCCCAAGAGTTGGCGGTGGGTGGTGATGACTAGCTACCTTCCCTCTATTCTTACACTGCTTAGTTAGGAACGGCTAGCGCAAATAGCCCTCGAGTAGCTTTGCGCGAAATTCACAAACAAACAAACAAATTCAAACCATACAGTTGCATAAGGCAATATTCAAGTTTAGTGACCATTGTTAGTTATTTTTGGCTTTGTTTGTTTGTTTTTTGGGAATTTCGCACAAAGCTACTCGAGGGCTATCTGTGCTAGCCGTCCCTAATTTAGCAGTGTAAGACTAGAGGGAAGGTAGCTAGTCATCACCACCCACCGCCAACTCTTGGGCTACTCTTTACCAACGAATAGTGGGATTGACCGTCACATTATACACCCCCACGGCTGGGAGGGCGAGCATGTTTAGCGCGACGCGGGCGCGAACCCGCGACCCTCGGATTACGAGTCGCACGCCTTACGCGCTAGGCCATGCCGGGCCATTTTTTTTTTTTTTTTTTGCTTTCTTGAAGATTATACACAAGTGAAGTTTTTAATATAAAAACGATAATAAGATGTTAGAAGGTGCATTAATTTTATGTAACTATCTATGGTTTGTTAGCATAATGAAATCCACACAGTGGCTCAATGGTAAATCCAAGAGCTCACAAAGCTAAATATTGGATTTTGATACTATCAGTGGCTAGAGCACAGATAGCCTATCTCGAAGCTTTTTATTTAACAACCAGCAAAGAAACAAGCATAACAAACGTACTTTATTGCCGTAATATATTTTACTACCCTACTTAAATTAAACATAAATGTTTGCTAAATGATATTTTCAACACGAAATAAAAAAAACGTCAGAAACGTCAAGTTTCAGGCCTAACCAACTTTCATTAAGAACTACTGAGCAGAAAGAGGGCGACAAGTCAGAAACAAATATTTTCTACATAGATATTCGTAACGAAATATTATGGTCGACTACCATGGATATAATACTCCACAGCAGAAACTGCGGCATTTTGTTATTCCCCATTACACGATTTTCCTGCAGAGAAGTCAGGTCGGTCCAGAAATGGAAGTTTGAAGGCAACAAATGATAGAGTGTTGGTTTGTTTATCTCTCTAAACTATAAACAGTCGAAAAGTGGAATGTGTGCAAGAAATAAAACTTTGTTTACCTTACAAAAATGCAGTCATGTTTATTAACACAAAACAAATTAGGAGAAAGTGGATCTATAATAGGTGTGTCGAACTTGAGAGAGAGAGAAAAAAGAAATGAAATCATTGTGAGTTTTATAAGTCAAATTAAAAGAAAAATAAACTCAAAACTAAAAAGATGAAAACAAAACAAACACAGTAAAGTTACTAAAAGTCAAACTAAACCTTGATAAAATCTAAATTTTAACAAAAAAAAATAAACTAAAAAAATTCTCAATCTTCGAATAAAAACTGAAGTTCTCTCAATAGTTAATGTCCAGAAACTTATCTGGTATAATTTGAACAATGTGGGCAAACCTATCTTTCATTGCGTGAAAATACAATGGTTGCACACAAAATCCTATTCTGCACATGACATACATGTACTCATGCTTGAATGGTGGGGCAAATTAAACCTCAGGCCTTTACCTGATTCGCTAACAGAAATGATAGCTTTCTTTTTCTGTGTGTTACCTGCTCTCTTCCTTACAAAAAACTTGGTTAATTATCAGATAGCATGAAAGGTTCAAAACATAGCTAGCAAGAAGTAATGTTTACCTGGACGACTTTCTACTTCAAACGTGAACTGAAATAAAGAAGTTACACAATAACTAAGAAAGGTACGAAACGTTTTTCGTTCCTCTACGTAAAAAATTTACTCAACCCAAACGAGCCATTTTTACATATATATTTTTCCCTACAAGTGGGTTTTCTCGACATCACTGATTAAGAAAGGTACCGTCCTCTACTGCATTCCCTTTTCCTAATACCAAATTAATGCATTGGACACATAGGCCTGAGCCTCGGGCCCTAATTATACAGGAGTTCTCTTAGCCACCCAAATAAGAAAAACAACTTTGTAGAATAGAGGTAAAAGCACGTTATTTTCAATATCATTAACTTTATTTTTTATTAAAGATTGTTGTTTCCAAACATTACCTAGGCATTTCAACTCAAAAATACATTATTATACACTTTCAGGGGATCATGGATAGCGGAAAATATACACAGATGTTGAAGGAAAATCTGAAGAAGTTACCTGAAAAGCTAAAACTCTGCTAAACATTTACATTTAAATAGGACAATAATCCCAAACACAGATCAAAAGCAACCCCAAAATGGTTTCAGAGATACAAAAATAAAGTTTTTCACTGGCACAGCCAAAGCCCATATCTAAATTCACTCTTAAATCCGTGGAGAAATTTGAAAATTGCTGTGCATTAAGGACACCCTTTTAAATGAACTGGAGGATATCTGCAAGCCGGAATGGAAAAACTACCCCCAACATACTATGCAATGCTTGTGAAAGCTGTCTAAAACGACTTTCAGCTGTCGTTACTGCCAAAGGGCCTTCAACCAAATATTTGTTGCATAATCATATCATGAGGGGCTTTTGCAACATGTATTTTCAATTTTTTTATGTTATTCCTTTCATTACAGATTGGATAAAATCCACCCAGCTCGTAACCACGAAAGTATCCATGACAGTAATTATACTTTGATTTTTGATAATATAAGTATATATTTATAAAATTGTGTAGGCTATTAGCAAACATTACAAGGTTTTTGCACACAAAATATCAGGTTTTTAAAGTAAGTATTAAGATATTTTAATGAAGATTTTTTCCTATTTCCAGATTGTTGATTAGGCAAAATGCAAAGTAATTTTTAGTATTGTAAACCTGGACACTTATTGTTGACCCGCAGAGAAGCATTAATTAATTGAGAAACAAGAAGCACTGCACCTAAGAGAGAGAGGTCCGTAAATGAAACCGTGTCTTCTTTCAACTTAAACCTTTCAGTGAGTGTTAGCTGGTCGAACACATTATAGTAGAAAATGCAAAACTAGCCACTTTGTTCTCGAGAAGTGGCTGAATGGTATATTAGTCTTGGCTCAGCATGGCCAGGTGGTTAAGGCGCTCGACTCGTAATCCGAGAGTTCCGGGTTCAAATCACCGTCACACCAAAAATGCTCGCTCTTTCAGCCGTAGAAGCGTCAATCCGACTATTCGTTGATAAAAGGGTAGCCTAAGAGTTGGCGGTGGGTGGTGAGGACTAGTCTTATACAGCTAAATTAGGGACGCCTAGCGCAGATAGCCCTTGTATACCTTTGCGCGAAATTCAAAAAACAAACAATCCGTTAGTCGTTTTACCGCAAAAGACCAAAGAACTCGCTCAAAACAATCTGTTAAACAAGATGATACAACTTGTGACGATGAACAATTTACTCAAGCGACTTGGAAGATAATAATTTCAAAGTGGGGAAAATGACTTAAATATTAGCAAAAGTCTTCAAATGGCAGAATAAATCATAAAATCAACCACAATGTTTTTCACCTAACAACAGTACACTTTTGAATATGTTGTTCATTGCAAAATAAAAGTACAGATAATTCAATTTCTTGGAGTCGTGTTATTTATCTTATACCTAATTTCAGTCTTCAGTTCTCGTGGAACTTAAAGAACCACAATGAGAAAGCCACAGTTCCTTGGCTCACGTCTTGAGTAGATTAGATTAGTTATTCTCTTGTTACCTAGTTAGTTATCCCCAATACCATATAGAAAGAACAACTGGTAAGTTTAATATATATATATATTTATACTTAATTTAGAGGTTAACTTGTTATTTTATTTGTATACATGTGTTTGCTTTTGTTGTCGTTTTTGTAGTTATCTCTTAACTTTAAAGCAAGGAGGTCGATCTATATTTATATACATGTGTATGTATGTATGTTCGCTTTTGTTGGTTGTTTTTCATGAACGTAATCTCGACTATATAGGTATGTGCAAAATGCTCGTGCATGAAAATCTTATGTGTATTATAAAAGCCGCCAATTACAACATAAGAGCAAGAATAAAACAACTGAAGTTGAAATGCCAAAAATCATTTATAGAAGAGAATGAAGCGCTAAAACTTGAAGTAAATAGTAGAATACAGTTGAGATTATGAGTAGTAGAATAAAATACAAGTCAGTAGATATGTTTCAAATGGGAGTAGTTTAAAACGTAAGTTTTATTATAATAAGTTGTGTGTGTATGTGTGTACAAGTGAGCTCTGTGTTACTTATGGATCATATTAGACGCACACTCTATTGTCCTGCTGTCTATTTTAGGTGGTGAAATGGCGTAAAGACTGCTACTGCTAGACTGGAGTATATGTGGCTACTTTTAGATATCTTAGATGCAAGTCAATGTTTAACCACTTCTAAATTTATGCTTTATGTATGTGTTTTAAGAACCTTTTATTTGGCCATTCAATGATCAAGTTCCCAGAACTCAATGGTATCTGTATGTTGCTCGTGTATAGTTATGAAAGAAGTTTTTTTTTTCTAATTTAACTGAAAATCTGACAGTGTGACCAAGACTAGCTATAGAATTAAAGGTTTATGAAAACTGTGTCTTTGGTAACTAGCAAATGTACACGTTAAATATGTATTGTTAAATAAAGCAACAGTTAAAGGTCGTGGGAAAGAAAGAGACTGTGTGCAACGGTACGAATTAAGAATACATCACACTTCTTTAGTATTCTTTAGTCGTAATGTTGATATCTATCAGGATCTACATATAGTTATAATGAAGTGTAAAATGTTTGGTGTAGTAAATGTTGTCTCTCACTGGCGCTTAGCTCAGCACTTATTATATCATTTAATAATAAATACGAACATATCTTGGTGGCTGGTAAAAGGAAAAGCCAGGAAAATGCCAAAATGTTCTCGGAGCAAAAAGAAACAAATTAAATGTCTCAGAGAATATTTCTCAGCTGTTATAGTTATCTCCCATATAATTAAGTCATGTATATATTCATATATATTTGTTTATTTACTTCGTTGGTGCCATATTTTTTAAAATTTAGAGCAACCCTTGACTATGGCATAGGATAAGGAAAAACAATTAGGACTACAGATGGTACAACACTTCAGACCAATCGGAAGGTGCATGGATGCGTAACTGAATCATAGTGTGGGAACCTGGTAACTATGAACAAAGAGAGGCAGACGACCCACAAAATTTTTTTAGATTGCTCAGACATTTCGGGCTACCACTGAGAGTGAGTGGTAAAGCTGTGTTTGTCGTATATAATACCAGAATTAGTGAAGAGACATAGGCTAAGAAAATGTTTTGACAGATTTAGTATTAAAGAAAACAGCTGTGGATTTGGTCCGACATCGCTGTATACAATCCATATATATATGTTTTCGTACCAAAAAATATGATTCAGAAATAAAATGCTCTCAATTTGATATTTCAATATAAAATAACCAATGAGGTATGAGCTTCAAGCGCTCGTTAAAGTTATAAGCGTTATGTCAGTAAAACACTGTTTTTCTTGAGATACCTTGGGTTTGAGAAATTAAATTTTTACAAGTAAATTTAACTCCAATAGATAATTTTTTATCTACTGGGTTTCAGTTGATTTTACTCCATCATATAGTAACCTTAATTAATAGGATTTATAGGAAACGGTTAATCTGTTGTCTGTAAACATAAGTGGAAGTATGTTGTTAAGTATAAAAAACCAAAGAAAACAAATTTCATTAGAACAACATTTCAGTCATTGCTAAGTGACGCAAAATTGCGAGTTATATTACTACTTTAAATTCCAAAAATAATATTTAGTTGATAAATAAATAATGAGCACAGATAGCCCATTATGTAGTTTTGTGCTTAATTACATACAAACAAATAAACAAGTATACGAAATATCCATTTAATAACATTACTAATCAGTTTTTGTTTAAAATATTTCGTGCGTAGAATATTAAAATAACCAAATCTTTTACATATACACTGTTGGCCAAAATCTTAAGGCCAGTGAATATAAGGCAAAAATATGCATTTTGCGATGCTAGACTTAACCACTCATTTGAGTAGAGCTTCGAAAGTGAAAATAAGAAAAGAGAAAATAAAAATAAAAACCTTTCTAGCATTTAACAGGGAAAATGTAAACACTATGAAATTCGCCTAAATACTAGCTGGTCAAAAGTTTAAGACCATACTGAAACGAAGCGTTAATCGGTAAACACGTAACGAAATTTAGCCATTTGTGTTCAAGCATTAGCGTTGGCAACATCTCCCACTGACATCTCCCGTGCTACATTGGGTAAAAACATGGCAAAGACTAAAAAGTTAACAGAGTTTGAACGTGGAAGAATTGTCGAGCTGCAAAAGCAAGGTCTCTCTCAACGTGCCATCGCTGGTGAGATTGGGCGTAGTAAAACTGTTGTTGCAACTTTCTTAAAAGACCCTGAGGGATACGGAACGACAATTTCAAGTGGTCGGCCCAAGTAAATTTCGCTGGCATTAAGCAGGAGGACTCGATGGATTGTCCGGCAAGATACCAGCTGATCGTCGAATTAGATTAAGGCCCTTACGGACGCAAAATGCAGCAAAAGAACAATAAGATGGCATCTACGAGAGAAAGGCTTTAAAAAACCGTAAAGGCCTTCAAAGGCCACGCCTCCTTCCACACCACGAAACAGCTCGGTTAAACTTTGCTGAGAAGCACCAAACATGGGACGGAGAAAAGTGGAAGAAGGTTTTGTTCTCTGATAAGAAAAAAATTAATTTGGATGGCTCAGATGGCTTCCAACATTGCTGGCACGATAAGGATATCCCACCGGAGATATTTTCTATACGACACAGTGGAGGAGGTTCCATCATGATCTGGGATGCTTTCTCCTTCCATGGAACAATAGAGCTTCAGGTTATACAGGGGCGCCAAACAGCAGCTGGCTACATTGACATGTTGGAGAGAGCATCCTTATTGACTGAAGGCTTTCGCTTGTGTGGAAATGATTGGATCTTTCGGCAGGACAACGCTGCAATCCACAATGTCCGCAAGACAAGACTTTTTCATGGCGAATAACGGGATTCTTTTGGGTCATCCAGCGTGTTCGTCGGAACTGAACCCCATTGAAAATGTTTGGGGGTGGATGGCAAGGGAAGTCTATAGAAATGGACGTCAATTCCAAACAGTACATGATCTTCGTGAAGCCATCTTCACCCCTTGGAATGGCATTCCAGCCAGTCTTCTGCAAACGCTTATATCGACCATGCCAAAGCAAATGTTAGCAGTTATTCGCAATGACGGCCGTGCAACTCACTACTGAGACCTCTTGTTGGGCATTTCCTACCCTGTTTTGGACTTCCTTTTGGTATGGTCTTAAATTTTTGACCAGATAGTATCAGGCTAATTTCATAGTGCTCACATTTTCCCTATTAAATGCTATTTTTTTCCCTTTTCTTATTTATATCTTCCAAAGCTCTACTCAAATAAGTGGTTGAGTCTAACAACGCAAAATGCATATTTTTTCTTTATGTTCATTGGCCTTAAGATTTTGGCCAGCAGTGTATGTATATCTTTCAGTGTGATATTTTGAGACATGGATTAAATAAACAAATTGATCTGATATACAATAACTGTGCCCCAAGACCAGGAAAAGGATAAGTAATTTACCGTCTGTTATTTTGTTAATGAATTAATACTTAATACATGTGAAGAATAAATTAAATAACCCAGTTACTGATTATTATAAAATTGTAGTTTTGTACTGCTAACAAAGACAACACTTCGTCGATATGCCTTAGCTTTTTCAAAATCCAACTGAATCTCTATGAAAGCACAAAGTCGACATGGGTGTTATACATTTTACTGAATGATCACACAGCGAATTTTTTAATATTGTAAGCTCATGTGACAAAGGCATTGGTTACGGTGCAACTACCCCATGAAGCAGTATATAACACTTTTTGTTCAGGCTTTCTGTAGAGCGTACATATTAACTTCGACAAAATTAACTAGGTTTGAAAAATGGGAAACAGAATCGTTATTCTGTTATATATGTAATCTATAAGAAAGCAGGGTATGTGATATTTACTTGCCACAACCTTATTTTTCCATTGTCCCCCTTGTAAGCAGATTTTATGGTAAATCTGTTTCCCAATGACACGATGGTATATATGCGGACACAGACCGCTAAAAACCGGATTTCGATACCCATAGTGGGCAGTGCACATGTAGCCCATTGTGTAACTTTGTGTTTAATTAAAAAAAAACTATTAACTATAACTTTTTTGTGCACGAAAACTATATTTCAGGTGGTTTAGTAGTAACTTTAAGCGCTTAGAACACTAAAATTCCGAAATCGATCCCCTCTTCTTAATGTTTTATTAAATATTATAACAGTGCCGTACTGGTGTTTCAAAGTGCAATGTGCGACCGTCGTGTTCACGGTATTCACGGTACAGTCTAGAAGTTTAATGTTTCCTTAAATCAAAATATGAAGTTTTATTTGAGACATATTATGTATATTTTTCGTTATTCTGTGAATGTAAGAGTAAAATTAAGAAGAATCTACAGGGTGGCCCGTAAGTCCCTACCCATCCATATGTTGTTATGTACATAAAGGACAGTATGTCTAAACAACGTTATAATACTAATGATGAGATGAAGGCAGCTGTTACCGCGGCATTTGGAACAATAACCTCTGCTATGTCGAAGAAAATGTCTCACAGAACATGGCGTCGCATAATATTATGCAGCGAGAATGAAGGACAGCACACAGATACACTGAATACATAAGATATATGGATGGGTAGGGTAGACAAAATAAAACAATACTTCACCAACGTCAAGTTTCCTCCACAAAACGTAGAAAACATTATACGCAAACACCCAGACAAAAAGCAAAATCAACTAACAAAAGTAAATATATCCCACAATTTAAAAAATCACGAAACCATATACTGCTGCATACCATATATTCCCGACATCAGCAGAAAAATAACCAAAATTTGGCAAAAAATAGTAACAAAATATGACATTCCAGTTACTACCAAATTTATTCAAAAACCAGGCACAAAACTAAGGTTTATACTATGTAAAAACTACGCTGACAAACACAATACCAACATTATTTATAAAATAAAATGTGATAACTGCCACGACTTATGTTGGAGAAACAAGTAGAAAAATGAAAACCAGATTCAAAGAACACAAAAAGTCACCTTCACAAGTTTTCGAGCACTGCAAATCAAATAAACATAACACAACCATAGAAAACACCCAAATACTAAATAAAGAAACCAAAACAAACCAATACAAAGGAACACCTTTATACCTATATTAATAAATATAATCTAACATCTAACCACGCCCTCCACATTCTTACACTCAATTACACAACCGTCTCAAACATGTGGTCAGCTATCGGTCAGTTACCTCTTTCTTTCTTTGTGAACCTGACGATGATCGAAGAAAGTCGAAACGTTGTTCGCTCGTCTATATAGTGCTTTATCTATCCATAATAGCCGTTTTTTACATATATGAGTACGTTTAGTGTGATGAGGATTCAATCCCGCGACCCTCAGTTTCCGACCACCCTGACCACGTGGTCAGGTCAAGTCCACACATTAGGAAAATTCAGTGCGGTTATGATTACTTTACATACTGGCTGTTATTAATGGGCCTGTTATAATCAAGTAATCAGTTTATACTTAAGAGTACTACAGTATTTTTAATTTTATATTCTGTCTCCCACAGACATAAAGGCGATTCTTTCAATACTCGTCAATTGAGCTGGAGAACGGATCACAAACGATTCTTTTGAAACATTATATATAAATGCAGCATAATTTGAAACTTATTGCAGTTTAAATGCCGAAAACTGGTCAAGCGTTAGAAACCAATAAACCAAATATCTGTAAAAGAATTACGTAAATTGCAGAGTAGTTTGTTTTAAATTCATATTCTTACTTTGTCATGGCGGCTTCTGTGAGAAGTTAAAAGACTTCAAAGAAATCGTGCATTTGTACAATGCTTCGGGGTCATCCGAAGTGGAGGGACTAGCCTGACTATGTTATATTATTGAATGAAACTTTTTTCTAGCCAAAGAAACTGCAGTGTTTACTATGTTTTAAAATAATCCTCTCGAAATAAAATGTCTGGAACATTTTACAGTATTTCCTTCCCGAATTATTGCGAGGAACTATATTTGGTGAAACTCAATGATAGCTGTTTACGTTCTCTACAAAAAGATTTATAAGAAAGATGAGATCCAATGTCTGTTAAACTTACTAGATTAACTGTTGATTCAAATACAATTCAAATTATTATTTGTTGTGAGAAATTCTTAGTTATTATTTATCTAATGCAGTTCTTTGGTCTCTGTCCATCAGATATCCTCTGGTATGTGATCGCTAGGTGAAGAACGAGTCTAATTGCATACTCAACAGATATTCAGAAGTGAAAACCAAAAAAAAAAAAAGAGGCAGAAATATAAAGAAAGAAAATCAAGAAACCAATACTTACTGATTTCTTCAAAGATTTCTTAATGAATTACAGCACAACCCTTTATTGTTATGTGGAGTATAGCAGTCTTTGTAATGTTATCTTTACACTCCTCTGACTTTAAATCCGAAATTAATAACTTGCACTGAATGAAAAAACATAGAAGCATCTGCAGTGTACATTACAGGGTGGCCCGTAAGTCTCTACCCATCCATATATCTTATGTATCCAGTGTATCAGTGTGTTGTCCCTCATTCTCGCTGCATAATATTATGCGAAGCCATGTTTTGTGAGACATTTTCCTCAACATAGCAGGGGTTATTTTTCCAAATGCCGCGGTAACAGCTGCCTTCAACTTATCATTAGTATTATAACGTTGTTTATAATAACATATGGATGGGTAGGGACTTACGGGCCACCCTGTATAAAAATATGTAAACCGCAATATATGTGCTGTGTTCAATGCCGATGAGGCCTTTAGCTAATGACAAGTCGGCAAGTATCTGTCTGACGTGATAGTGAGTGTGACGCTATTTGTATTAATAAATTGCACAAACAGTGACTGTTGTTGTGTGAAATATGTTAACTTGGTGAAATGTGATTTCTATCACTTTTATTTAAGTTCTACACAAGTCAGAATTAGGAAAATGGATTAATAATACATTATTATTTATATATTTTAACACCAAATATTCATTATATAGTATTTCTTGCGAGGGCGTGCTGAGGTTGTATAGCCATATTTCGATACAAAATATAAATATATCAGATATTGACAAGATAATAACAATGTTGTGTTGTGATTTTAGATGTTTAAAATTTTTTATTAACTTATAAAGGGAAATTTTAACAGTAACATAATTCGTATAGTTTTTTAACGTGACTCAAAACATTAAAGTTATAAACCAAGTTTGATTTTTACCGTGTTAGTAAATACAAAAAATAATTATTTCTTGGTCCATGTGGGGTAACTTTGTAACTGTAGAGCCTAACAAACATGTCGATAAGCAATAACTAACTCGGTATTTGTACTTGATTTTTTTGAAAGTGGAACTGAAGTTTTATTTGAAGTCTTGTGTTCACGATATTTTATTTTAAACTTCGAATGAAAAGTTTTCGTTTTGGTTTACACTTTCAAATGTTTTACGTGTTTTGGATTTAAGTTCTATTAATGCTTTCAAGTTCAACGTTTATAGTTATACCTCTAGTATTGGTAATGCTTGTGTCTTTCCAAAATCTGTCCAAAAAGGTCCCGAAAATATTTAACCTACCTATTGCAGGGGTATTATTTCTTAATGGAAAATTTAATGTTTTTTATGGTACTGATTTGTGAGGCAGCAATTGTAAATACCAATCAAGATATCAAATCTCCCATATCAGATAATGGTAAACCAAGAATTTTATGGTGGACTGGACGACTGTTTCCACATTTTGAAGAAGATGAAAAAGTCATATCTTGTCCTAAAGGACAGTGTATATCTACAAAACTGAGAAGTAAAAAGGATGATGCTAGTACTCGAGGTTTTATATTTTATGGAACAGATTTAGAAATTGAAGATATGCCACTTCCTCGGAAAAGTTACCATCAGTGGGCATTAATGCATGAAGAATCACCAATGAATAACTTTTTGTTTTCTCACAGTATTGCAATTAGTTTATTTAACTACACAGCTACTTTCAGAAGAGAATCAGACTATCCTTTAACAACTCAATTTATTCCGTCTATTAGTTATTTAACAGACAGAAAACCCATACCTCTGTCTGTAAAAAACCAACTTCGGAAAAACGGATTGTCTGCTGTTCTGTATGTACAGTCACATTGTGGGGTTGCTTCAGATAGGGATAGGTATGTGAAAGAATTATCCCAATATGTTGGTATTGATTCATATGGTACTTGTCTTCAGAATAAGGAACTACCAATTTCTCTTGCTGACTCGGAAATGTTTGAAAATGAAGAGTTTTATGAGTTTATTTCCAAGTACAAGTTTCATTTAGCTTTTGAAAATGCAATATGTGATGACTACATGACTGAAAAGCTCTTCAGACCACTTCATGTTGGATCTGTTCCTATTTATAAAGGATCTCTTAAAGTGAAAGATTGGATTCCATCAGACTCATCTGTAATAGTTGTAGATGACTTTGAGAGCCCTGCAGAGTTAGCAAAATTCATCCAGTATTTGGATGAAAATGATGAAGAATACTTAAGGTATCTGAAATTCAAAAGTAGTGAAGGTGTAACAAATAAGCTACTTTTGGAGACACTTTTTCAGCGACCATGGGGTGTTAATGATCCTGATAAAATAGATTTTATTGAAGGTTTTGAATGTTTTGTATGTGATAAAGTGGTAGAACACCTTCACTTTGACAAGGAAAAATTAAATAATAAAACAACAGAAGCTCTTCTACCAAAGATGGGTTCCAAAGATCACATGGGTTGCCCTCAACCTCATGTATCTCTAGGTAACAATAGCAATTTACCAGCCACTGATGAGTAAGTTAAAACATATATTGTATCATACAGTATCTTGTTATTCTTTGATTAAAGGTTTCTATCTATGTTCAGTTAGTATTTGTTGTGTATTTACTTAGGTAAACACAGTAATAAATCACTAGATTGCAGGTATTTTACCTGTAAGTTTATGCCTCTTTCATTGCCAGCTTCTTGCTTTTAACAGTGGGATAGTGTTTTGTTATTCACATTATTACACATATAAGTTATATTAAGTGATAGATCACTTCTAGGTTGTTATTTATATCCTGTTAATATTGTTTTTGATTAGCTTATTTAGCCATAACTTAAATGGATTGCCAAGTAAATGTATACATATGCATGTAAGTTAAGAGCAATTAGGGGTATGTTAATACTTTTAAACCATTCTATCCAGTCTACTAAACTCTAAAATAAAACACTCAAGCTCAGCCATTATTCAAATATTTATCAAGCCTCCACTTATACTCCTTTAAATTAATTGCATGCATCACTTTGAGGACTGTTTATTCCCATGGTTAACTGCTCTGGTGGAAAAGTAAAAGAGTCTAAGCTGAAAATGACTCTTATCCTATTAAACTTATGAACCATTGTTTTACCATTCATATCACAAACTTAACTAATTATTCTCCATCAATATTTTTAATGCAAATAACAAAAAAGTTAAAGCACAAGCACTAACTCTGAGATACACCACTAGTAGCATAGGTCTAGTTTGACTGAACTGTATTTATAACATTTTATTTTTCATCTCACCATTCTGTAATCCAATTTACTAGTGTTTTTCCAACTCCTAACAACAGCAGTGTCATTTTCTTGGCTGATGTTTTGAGTAAGGTATCAAAAACTTTTCAAAAGCAATGGCTAGATATTCAGCAACTATGATCACCTATTACTTGATCATCAAAATAATAGATACCTAGCATTTCACATTTCATGGTCATGAATATTGATAAGTTTTGAGAATGATAAGTTACTATTATTGTATCTCATCAGTATTCAAAATATTAGACTGCTGGATATTTACTGCTTCAAAGATTGTTCCAGGTTGTCACGTATCTAGTCACTGCATTTTTGAAAATTTGTTTATCATTCTATATATTTGTTATCATCCAGGTAACACACATCATTCTCAAAAATGTTTACTCATTGGTATGGGAATATTTCATTTTAATGAAGCCTGGTTGCTTTTCTTTTATGATATCATATTTCATTAAATTATTTTGCAAACCTTTCACATTTTTTCCCCTCTATAGAAATAAGCCTAAATGCTCTATTTTTTTAGGGTAAATCTTATTTACTCCCCTTTTAAAACAGGAGTATCACTAACAACTGTATAATCCTAGGTCTTACCCACTGTTTGCTGACTTATCTAAAGTGAAAGAAGAAAAGGCATTGTATCTTATCTTTAATATCCTATAAATCTTTGGGAAAAGCAGTGTCTGCTCTATTACTTTAACTATCTTTAATCTTTCTTTTTACTTTCAAAGGAGTAATATCTACATGATTCAGGTCAATTCTGATAATCCAATACAATGTCCAATGTCAGGAATATTGCTGACACCTTTTCTTGTAAACAAATGGATGGATCTTTTTAAAGAAATGTTCAGTTTTGGATACTGTGATTAGACTTAAAAACTCTCATAATATAAACGTTTTTAATTTTTTTTGTATTTCAAAGTAGTTTTGTTGGTTTGTTTCACACACACAGAATATTGATTTTAATATGTAACACAATTGTGTGTTTTTAATTTTTTGTTTTAAAGCAGTTAGATTTGGACATGTGTTTACTTAGATAAAAAATTCATGAAAGTCAAACAAAGGTTTATAAAGAATGACAAAAATGAAGAGACAATAACTAATGTAGACTAATTTATTTGACTAGTGTATTTTGTTGTTTTATTTATAGGTATCCTACTTAAAATGTTTGTTACTTTTTTATACTGATGTCAAGTGACTTATTTTACACTTTTTCAGGTGGAAACAGTATTATTGGGTAGATAGTTACTGGTATGCTTACGATCTTGGGAGAGCATTAGATGCAATGATTCGCAGTGGAGAGAACAGTTCATCTAACATTCACACGTATGCTATGAAAATGAGGTACCAGCATTAGTCTTTGAAAACCAGTTGGAGGGCAAGTAATACAGCAGCCCATATGCTGTATGTAGAACTGGATGATTAATTTAATTAGTTGATATAATGGATTACCCATGAGCAGTAATGAAATTGATTAATGTCATATAAATTAATCTATTAGGTGAAATTATGATTAAATCAATTAATGTCACAAAAAGAATTGACTAAGGTTTCTACATAATACCAATTTCAGCCACTCCAGCTATACAGTAATTGAAATTCCAATTAAATCAATTATCAATGAAATAATCAATTAATCAAAATTAGTATTTTTGGTTATTACAATTATCCAGTAACCAAAATTATTATTAAACTGATCAATGTCACAGAAATAATCAACTAATAAAAGGATTTCCAATTTTTAATATTTTTGATTATTCCGACTGTTCAATGATTGAAATAGTGCTTTATGTTTATTTATTCTGAAGCACAGAAGTAAACAATGGATAATTTGTGCAGTGTCAACTGTGGGAATTAAAATATGATTTTTAGCATTATAAGTTATTTTTTCTCACCTTTTAACAGACTAAAACAAAACACTGTTATAATAAGGGTTGAACAAAAACAATTTATTAAACTATAATAACAACAGAAATCCAAAATATAACTTTGATACAATTGGAATACAAATCTTATCAGTTAAAAGAATGCAGAAATTCGTATAAATGACAGAAAAGAATGGAATGCTCATATCAAAGGAATAATGAATGAACAGTAAACAAAACAATGAATTAAATTTGCTATTTCACATCCTTACTTTAGAACAAGTTTTTTTATAGCTATTTCTTGAGAATAATCAATTACTTGAACATAGTGAATTAAAGAGCCCAGTGACTAATTGTAACAAACTATCCAGCTTTAGTTGTATGGTAAGGTGCTCACATATGTTTCCTTGCCAGTTTAATTTGGCTATTTTTTGATAGATCAAATAATTTTTGGTGCTTTTAAACTTTTTTTTGTTTATTCACTTAAGTTTTCAATTTTTTCTAGGTACAACAACAGTCTAATTGATAAGTGAAAATCACGCTGTCTATATTTTCAATTTTGATGACTCAAGAGTTGTTACACAAAAGAACACCAAAGTTGGTACACTGCTCTTTCATATGTTTATCGATCTCCGAAACAATATTAAGAAGAAAATTCAAGTAAAAATTAAGATATAATGAGCATTTAAAATGTTTTCAAAATTAAGACACCTTATGGTAAAATACCACGGTTGAGTATTTAATGAAGATATTGTGAATTTAATACAAGTATTTCCCTTTGACTTTTTTTGTAGTGACATTTACTGCATAAAAACTAAAGGTTAAAGTCTGGAGTTATAGTTTAGTTACTTTAGGGGTAACATATCCATTAAATCTAGGCCACTGTTTAAAACAGAGACCAAATAATAAATGATTACCATCTTGGTGTTCATTCATATTTCATTTTGACTGGTTTATATAAAGTTTCAGCTTCCAACTTCTAATAGAAGTAATATTTTATGTTCATGGGTTAAGACAGCATTTTCCAAACTTTAAATAGTTTGTTATACCTTTCATATAGAAATAATTTCTTCAAGTGATAACAGCAAAATCAACATTTTCTTCACCTATTTTTAATTTTTTTTTGTTTTTGAGATGAAGAAATGTTCATAAGGAATGAATAAATATGAAAGCAGAGAAAAAAAAAAAAAAAGTGATAATTTTGTTAGGTTACTGTCATCTTGAACCTTTCTTTCATCATGTTTTGGCCATTCTGCCATGCTTCCAATGCCACTAGTACATGCCTCACAGTTTGGAAAAACACTGGGTTAAGAAGTAGTATGGTGTGGTATTTTCATTCTTTAGTGATCTCTTGTTTTAATATTAAAAAAACAACAACAAAGTTTTTACATACATTCAACACAGCTTATAAAATTAACAGTTAATTCTAAGTGCAGTAAGTCATAGTTGCATTTGAAATTTTCTCGAGCTGTGCAGAATATAAAAAATGTTTTGTAGATTAATCCATTGTTATTATTAACCATGAAAAACTATAATCGTATTGTTGAAATATATTTTGTTGGTCCTCGTAATTTATTGTTGTTTTGCATACTGTATATTTACTCTTGACATGTTAAGTAATATCAGATAGTTTTATTGGTAACAATGAGCAAATATTGCTTTGTGTATTGTTATGAGAGAGTTTTGTACACATATACTAAAGTATTGATGTATTTTTGTTTTTTAATATTACATATTCACACAAAAAGATTGACTGAATGCTGGATTTTCAGTGGTAGTGTTTAAAAGTTTGCTGGCAAAGAAATTAAATTATTTAACAAAAATAACACATTTTGATTACCTTAGAAATGACAGTGCTATAATGTTATTTGAAGACAATCTGTAGTCAGTTTGTCTTTACTAGATTTGTCTTATCTATAAATTACTGGTTATATATTGACCATGTACAGGCAAATCAGAGGTCTTGGGTTGTATCCTTGATGTGTCAGTTTTTATATTCCATTAAACCAGCTGATTGAAAGAACTAATATATATATATATATATGTAATATTTGATAATATCAGTGACTGTAGTGTTTTCTCAGTTTTCAAACAAGCTACATTTATTAAGTAGCATTTTTAACTAGTTTTTCTTTTTTCAGGTATGTGACTTATATTTGCTGATTTAGGGACTAATGCATAAAATTTTGCATGCAAGTTCAAGTGTAGAAGAGTTACTTTAAGCAATACTTGGTAGTTGAAGGGTGCGAATTTGTGAATGTATGTTAAAATGTAGTGTGTGTGTATACATTTATATATACACACACACACTGAATGTTCTACTATATTTGATGAACAAGCATTCTGAGTTTTATTTCATATGCTAGGTTTAAGCAATTATATTTAAAATTATTATGATCATGTAACTTTCTCTCAGTAGTTTTCTACTGTTATGTTAATATTTCTAGTGTACTACTACATATTTAAGTGTAGTAAAATTTATCAACAAATTAAAATTTATTTTCTTCTAAGCTGTTTGTTTGGTTGTTAAAAGATGCATGAGACTTTCTGCTCAAGCCATCTCTAATTTTGAAACAATAGACTAGAGGAAAGACAGCTAGTTAATACCATCCCCAGCCAACCTTTGGATTACTATTGTCAGATTACATAGTAGGATCTTACTATTGCATTAATTGCACAGTTGCAGAGGGATTTTTTTCCTTTGGTAGTAACAGGATGTAAACTCTGGAACCTGAGATCCACATGTTGACATAATTAGGTACTGGGCCATACATAGCCTTTTGTGTGCTGAGATGTCATTTTGAATTAAATTTTTCTTCTTTTTAGATATTCATAGTTTTACAAGTGCTATGATTATGTTATATATTGTTCAGCAGCTAGGTATTAAAAGTTTCATTCTTCCATTACAATTAAAATTACCTTCAATTTGGAGATGTTAGACAGGAACTGTTTAAAATTATTTTAATTCAGCTCATTGGGCTTGTGTTTAATTAAGGAAATCATTTTTTTTAGTGAATACCATATCTTGTTTGCAGAGATCACAATTTAGAGTTTATAATATAAAATGCTTTTTCTTTGTGAATGTTTTATCCCTTTCAGCTAAGAGTAGAAAAACTTGTCAATACCTCAATGTATCATTTCCTTCCCAGTATTCACTTCCATGTGTAGAGTGCATGCATATTTAACATACATTTTCTCTATATGCAGTTACATTAAAAGCATCATTCTCTTCTTGCTCACCCCTATAATAACATTTTTTAATTTTTATATTTTCAAGCTCATTCCATAAATTTTTCAGCTCTCCAGATGGAAGAAGTTTAAAACTCTTTCCAAAATTAACTCCATGGAAAGTTTTAAGAACAAAGAGAGGGAGGGTGTTGTGAAAACGTCAAGTCTGTTTTACACATACACAAAATAGCATTTTTTCTTGTGTACGTCTGCTACCACATGTAGTGCATCAAAACACTTACCAAAAGTTGAAAGTAATCTCTCTCAATCAGTCATGAAAATTACCAAATTGTAAATCAAGTTAACTCAAAATTAATTGGATAAAGAAGCAATTTATATTCTTATAATTTTGCATAAAACAGTTCATAACTTTTTATAATTTGTTCACTGGAAATCTGCAAGAAAAAGTTTTGTAGAATTTTGAAAATCTAAACTGTAAAGTTACTGTTTCTCTATTCAATGATAATCTTTATTAAAAGATGCTGAACTGTTTTACTCTGTCATATTACCGTTTACTTTGAAAGCTTTTGCCACCAGATATTTTAGTTAGAATATTTCAGAAAATATCAAACATTTATATTTGATTTAATTTACCTTTCATTGAAAAGTTTTATATGAATATGGGAACAGTTTCACTTAAATATTGTATGACCTATCCCAAAATTCGCCATTATTTCAGAGTTATTAGAGAGTATGACAGATTTGGAGAAAATATTTTGAGAAACGTGACTTTTTTCTCTTTTTTTTTTAGTGGTAGTGCATCACAGTTTCCGATATTTTTTAGCTTTATACTTGAATTTATGGAAAAGTACTCTCATTCTTTAAAGATTAAAATTTCATCTTATGTAAGCAAACTTAAATATAGTGTCTTTCATTGGATCTGTGCCCCCAGTGGAGAAGCAGATAGCTCATTGTGCAGCTTGGTGCTTAACTACAAACAAAACATTGGATCTGCACATAACGTTGCATTGAGACAATACAGTAGTTTGTATAAAATGTACTTTTAAATTAAACTAAGTCCAAGAACAACAACAAAAATGCACTATAACGTTATTTATATTTCACACATTGTATAAAATGTACTTTTAAATTAAACTAAGTCCAAGAACAACAACAACAAAAATGCACTATAACGTTATTTATATTTCACACATTGCAACTTTCAGCTATACCTCACAAAGCAGTTTAAAAATGCGAAAAGTGATCTGTTTCGATTTTTCAAAACTTTTTAACTCTGAAGTTACCTTTCACGGCTTAAAACCATGCTAGCAGATGGCGCTCCCATCACCGAATGGGAAAACTAGGTACTGATGGTACAATTTACTCTCCATTTTTTAAAGTGATGGTAATGATTTAATAATTTTATTAATAAAAATGTATCTAAAAGAAATAATTAAATTTTGACACACAGGTTTCTGGAAAAACTTCTAATATCACATAGTGGGTTTCATTTTTTTTTTTCAATGTAACACACGTATCAATATTTGTCACTCAGTCAGTTGACCAAGCTTGAGACATCGAAGGAACCGTTAAACTATGAAAACTTTCTAGAGAAATCTAATAGGCCTAATTCACTATGTGTTAATATAAATCCAACTATCACGTAAAATTAAGAATGTCTCTTTATGATACGAATTTTTTGTATCTGTGGTTTAGTCATATTCTCCCTCACCCACCGAAATTTCTCACATTATTTTATGCATTAAAATCTTTGCTTGGTAGATTAATGATAACACATTTTCTAGCTTAAGGATGAGAAAAATTATATAAAATGACATTTAAGAATATAAACGATAAGGGCAGAGTTAGGGTACAGGCGAAAATGTGTGATTAAATGTCTCATAACTTATTTTATAAGATCTATCTTATAAATATCTTAATATAAATCTTATACAAGATTTATCTTATAAAGTTATATCTAACATTTTAATTTATATATTTTTGTCCCACATTTGTGAGATTTGCGAACAGATGTTAGATCTACTTCTTCATATATTTGTATTATGTTTATGTTACTCACATTTTATAATTTCTACCCTAGTTTTATTTGCCTTTCTCTCTGTGTGACGTTTTACATTTTACGTTAATTTGTGAAAATAATGCGAAGTAGTCTATGTAGCCACTACATATTTGTTTCTCACTCAAGGCCCAGCATGACCAGGTGATTAAGGCACTCGACTTGTAATTTGAGAGTCGCGGGTTCGAATCCCCGTCACACCAAACATGCTCGCCCCTTTAGCCGTGAGAGCGTTATAATGTCACGGTCAATCCCACGATTCATTGGTAAGTAGTCCAAAAGTTGGCGGTAGGTGGTAATGACTAGCTGCCTTCCCTTTAGTTTTACACGACTAAATTAGGGACGGCTAGCGTAGATACTCCTCGTGAAGCTCTGCGCAAAATTCGAACAAAAACATTCTTCCTTAACGATATGCAAAAGGTTACTGTCACTTGTATAGAATTGGAATTCCAACTTCGTAAATACCATTTTCACTTTCAAGAGAAATATACTCGATACTGGTAGTAACCATTACTAATTAGTAACTAATCGACTGTGGAACTGTTTGTTTGTAATTAAGCATGAAGCTACACAATGGACTATGTGTTCTGCCCACCAAGGGTATCAACACCCAGATTCTAGCGTTATAAGCCCGCAGACATACCCGCTGTGCAATTGGGGCCCTGTGTAAATGATTATGTAATAACTAACAATAATCTAAATATTTCACTTTGATTAACACTAAACCTTAAAACAAATGAAGTTAATGCTTCGCTTATTCTTATATTTGCTTCGCTTATATTTCGCACCGCTAAAAACCGAGGTTCGATACCCGTGGTGAGCAAAGTGCAGATAACCCATTGTATAACTTTGAGTTTAATTCTAAACAAACAATTCTCATTTTTAAAGCAGCGTTATTTGTAGATATTTCAGAATATTTCAGGACTAATTTTATAAAGTCATTGATTTTAACGCCACATGCTTTCAACCAAACATCTAAATTAAAACGATAAAGACAGCTTTCAACAATATATGTATGTATAGACGTACTGCTGTATATTTCCACCATCATAGCAGATAGTAAGAAGGCCGTGCATTATTGGTATTATCTGTGACACTGGCACTAAAAACGCGAGTATTAAAGACGAACAAAAATTACATTGATGCTAATATGGAGTAAAGGACTCCACCGTGGAGGGTCGTCTTTCCTTAATTAAGCCACTCATTGTAAAGAAATTATATTTAAAAATCAGTAAACTTGGACTTTTTTTTTACGGTATATCTGGCAGTCAATAATTTTGCATTGTTTGAAATCAACAAAATAAAATTTCTTGAAATATTTGCTGTTCAACCACAGGAAAATGAAAGTGTTTGCCTGAGATCAAAGTTACGGTTTAAACACTGAAACAATATTTTTATACAGGGTGGCCCGTAAGTCCCTACCCATCCATATGTTATTATAAACAACATTTTTATACTAATGATGAGTTGAAGGCAGCTGTTACCGCGGCATTTGGAAATAACCCCTGCTATGTTGAGGAAAATGTCTCACAAAACATGGCGTCGCATAATATTATGCAGCGAGAATGAGGGACAACATACTGATACACTGGATACATAAGATATATGGATGGGTAGAGACTTACGGGCCACCCTGTAATGTACACTGCAGATGCTTCTATGTTTTTTCATTCAGTGAAAGTTATTAATTTCGGATTTAAAGTCAGAGGAGTGTAAAAATAACATTACAAAGACTGCTATACTCCACATAACAATAAAGGGTTGTGCTGTAATTCATTAAGAAATCTTTTGAAGAAATCAGTAAGTATTGGTTTCTTGGTTTTCTTTCTTTATAATTCTGCCTCTTTTTTTTTTTTTTTTGGTTTTCACTTCTGAATATCTGTCGAGTATGCAATTAGACTCGTTCTTCACCTAGCGATCATATAGCAGAGGATATATGATGGACAGAGACCAAAGAACTGCATTAGATAAATAATAACTAAGAATTTCTCACAACAAATAATAATTTGAATTGTATTTGAATCAACAGTTAATCTAGTAAGTTTAATAGACATTGGATCTCATCTTTCTTATAAATCTTTTGTAGAGAACGTAAACAGCTATCATTGAGTTTCACCAAATATAGTTCCTCGCAATAATTCGGGAAGGAAATACTGTAAAATGTTCCAGACATTTTATTTCGAGAGGATTATTTTAAAACATAGTAAACACTGCAGTTTCTTTGGCTAGAAAAAAGTTTCATTCAATAATATAACATATCAGGCTAGTCCCTCCACTTTCGATGACCCCGAAGCATTGTACAAATGCACAATTTTTTTGAAGTCTTTTAACTTCTCACAGAAGCCGCCATGACAAAGTAAGAATATGAATTTAAAACAAACTACTCTGCAATTTACGTAATTCATTTACAGATATTTGGTTTATTGGTTTCTAACGCTTTACCAGTTTTCGGCATTTAAACTGCAATAAGTTTCAAATTATGCTGCATTTATATATAATGTTTCAAAAGAATCGTGTGTGATCCGTTCTCCAGCTCAATTGACGAGTATTGAAAGGATCGCCTTTATGTCTGTGGGAGACAGAATATAAAATTAAAAATACTGTAGTACTTTTAAGTATAAACTGATTACTTGATTATAACAGGCCCATTAGTAACAACCAGTATGTAAAGTAATCATAACCGCACTGAATTTTCCTAATGTGTGGACTTGGCATGACCACGTGGTTAGGGTGGTCGCAAACTGAGGGTCGCGGGATTGAATCCTCATCACACTAAATGTACTCATATATGTAAAAACGGCTATTATGGATAGATAAAGCACTATATAGACGAGCGAACAACGTTTCGACTTTCTTCGATCATCGTCAGGTTCACAAAGAAAGAAAGAGGTAACTGACCGATAGCTGACCACATGTTTGGAGACGGTTGTGTAATTGAGTGTAGGAATGTAGAGGGCGTGGTTAGATGTTAGATTATATTTATTAATATAGGTATAAAGGTGTTCCTTTGTATTGGTTTGTTTTGGGCTTGAGTTGTAGTATAAGTAAGGCTTTAATTTTGCGTTTGTTTCTTTATTTAGTATTTGGGTGTTTTCTGTGGTTGTGTTATGTTTATTTGATTTGCAGTGCTTGTAAACTTGTGAAGGTGACTTTTTGTGTTCTTTGAATCTGGTTTTCATTTTTCTACTTGTTTCTCCAACATAAGTCGTGGCAGTTATCACATTGTATTTGATAAATAATGTTGGTATTGTGTTTGTCAGCGTAGTTTTTACATAGTATAAACCTTAGTTTTGTGCCTGGTTTTTGAATAAATTTGGTAGTAACTGGAATGTCATATTTTGTTACTATTTTTTGCCAAATTTTGGTTATTTTTCTGCTGATGTCGGGAATATATGGTATGCAGCAGTATATGGTTTCGTGATTTTATTAAATTGTGGGATATATTTACTTTTGTTAGTTGATTTTGCTTTTTTTTTTTGGTGTGATTGCGTATAATGTTTTCTGCGGTTTGTGGAGGAAACTTGATGTTGGTGAAGTATTGTTTTATTTTGTCTACCCTACCCATCCATATATCTTATGTAGATCTATGGCCAATGTGACGGTCAATCCCATTGTTCGTTGGTAAAAGAGTAGCCCAAGAGTTGGCCGTGGATGGTGATAACTTTCTGCCTTCCCTCTAGTCTTATCCTGCTAAATTAGGAACAGCTAGCACAGATAGCCCTCATCTAGCTTTGCGCGAAATTAGAAACAAACAAACATAAGCTAATGTGTGTGTAATAACATGCACAGATAAAGTTTGTAAAAATGAAAGCAAGCTTTATTATTGTTATTACTATTACAGTAAGGAAGAATATTTTTAGATAGGTGTAATATTTCGATCACTGGTGTGAAAATATTTTTCCGTACTATAAAGGCTGTGTTCTTTGTAACAAAATAATACTTAACAGTAATTAAACGAAATGAAAGTGTCAAACAAAAAGAAAGTGCAGCATGTGATTCGCACAGACAAAATCACAGCTTTCTTTCTCGTAGGAGTAGGTCTAGTTTCAACTCTTACTCCTTGGGAAAGGAATGAGGTAGTGAAATTTTTGTTGACTCTTTGTTGCAGCTTAAAAACAGATACTTTTGTAAAAATAGATACTATGATTTCTTAAACTCAGACCTCAATTATGGCCTCAATTAGCTTATCTTTCGTAGTACAGTATTTTCCCCAAAATCTTTCTTTACAAATCGCCCAAAGATTTTCAATAGGATTTAAGTCCAGAGAGTTTCCAGGCCAGTCCAGCATCTTTATCCGCGTTCTAGTCATAAAATTCTTCACAAGTTTCGATGTGTGGCACGGAGCCAGATCTTGTTGAAAAATGCCAGATCTGTAAATCTCTTTTTCAATTCTGGAGCGACTCTTCTCTGCAAAACTTCGATGTACTGTGGTCCTCGCATCATACCTTCTACGATATGTTAGCCTCCGACGCCATAGTAGTTGAAAAAGCCCCAAAACATCTTCTTCAAGGGATGTTTTACGAACTGATCGATGTGAGATTCTCAAAGTTTCTCACCTGGAGATCTGCGAACATTCAGACTTCTTTGACCCCGTACGAAGAAACGAGTCTCTTGTCACTGAATAACACCCTCTTCCATTGTTCTTGCGACCACTTCTTGTATTTCGGACACCATTGATACAGTTTTTTCTTCATTGAGTTGGTAAGAAGTTGTTTTTTGACTGGTCTCCTTGCACTTCTAACGCAATTTCGAATGACGTAATTATCCTCAAAATTTCGTCATATATCCCAAAAACAGATCGACCGTACTGCAAAACATAGCTAATGACGCCGTCTGTGTGAAAAAAAATGACTATTAAAGGAAATCGGCGGGTCCAGCGAGCCTACACCGGCCGCCATGCTGAAAATATTGTAAAATGACCATTTGTTTCTATTAATTTACACAACGGTGTACATGTTCCGTAAAAGAGCTTGGAAGCAGTCGAGGAGTGTTGAGTTATCTTTTATGTTGGAATGCACATCAGGATCACGCCTGTTTCTCAGCGAAACTTGAAGCCATTACTTCTAACTGACCTATCTTGCAGATCTGCCTCAGCCTACTCATTATTTCAGGTGTAGTGGACGTAGTTCTAGGACAGGATTGAGTACTTGCCATTATCTCCTGGGGCCTTTAAACAATCAATGTTGAAGTTATTTAATTAATATAATAGAACTGTTTGGCCCGTGACGATTTACCAAAAATTTTTGGAGTCCTCTTCCCTGAAAAGGTATTGCGTACCTATAATCTGGATAAGGACCAGCTGGGGCTCACTTTCATGGTCTCATTGTGTCACTAAGTCCTGGTTAGGGTGATGTTCCCTCTGGTCAACTAATTGATATGGTTTGTTTTTTTTATTTTTACGCAAAGCTACACAAGAGCTATCTACGCTAGCTGATCAAGAAGCTTTATAACTGGATATCGACGACTGTTCCCAGTCGCTTTCATCACTAGTCTCTTACAAACTCAAATTCAAGATTAGAATTACCAACGCAACCATTCCTTTTTCATTTAAGTGCTTGAACAGACTCATTGCTTTCTTTGCAGTAAAACGTTTCGGTGGCCACTTCCTACTCGCCACCTTTTTTACAATATACGTAAAAAAGTTTAGACGTCACAAGAAAACGAAGACAAAATTGAAATTTGTTTCAAAACAAATAGCAGTGCTTTCTGGTCTATACATGAAAAATCGATAACAACATGGATTGGATTAGTTTTCAACCAGAGACTAATGTTATTACATTGTATCACTGTCTGATAGGGGTAGATCGGGATTTTTGGCCAGATGCTGGCATTAGCTGCTTCGATTTAAGGAGTTAAGATATTTGAGAGAGTTACGGATCTTAATAATGAAGTTAAGCTCAGATATTCAATAAGACAGAATTTAAAAATCTAGAATACTTTAAGAACGCGAGTAAACTATTCTAGCATATTCAAAACTATATTATAAATAAGGTAGTTTTGAAATGTGGAGTATTATTTCAGGATAGGGAGCGAGCCAGTTAATGCGTTAGCTATTGCGTTTACTTTGTAGAAGTATGTCGGTTTGTTTAACGTTATCGAACGTCATGTCAACATAGACATACAATGACTTATTGCAGCGCACAAATGTTCAAGTTTACACAAATAGATATCATTATTTGGGTTAGATGCTGAATTATTTTCACCAAATAACTAAAATATTTGTCAATGAAAGAAGTATGCCATAACAATATGACATGTTTACATATCAGTTTTCATCCCTTCTGTCTCAGGATTGTTTTCAAAACAATTAAACTTTGTAATCAATAACGTTTAGACTTGTGAAATGGTAAAGGACCAGACGTTAGACTTACATTATTCCTAAAAATAAACACGCATCACATGGACGATACAAATTCTTTAATAGTGAATTACACTAACAACAACAACGGCTGAGAATTGTTTACAACATATATATCAAACGAAGATAAAAAAAATAAGTTTGTCCTTTTTACGTATACGTTGTAAAAAAAAAAAAGTATTGTCATGGGCACAAACGAATACCCTTGAAAATACAAAACTAGTATATACATAATATAAAATAATTTTGTTGGGATTAACCCTAACAGTGTTAATGATTAAAAGAATTGGTTGTTTTGGTTCACCAGTTTCTTAAGCCATCTAAGCAGCGTATTGTTGTTAACTGTAAGGAAAATAGGAGTTTAGGTTAAATCATTGTATAGGCCACTAATTAGACCTCATTTTAGTATTGGGCTTCTTACCTTAGGAAAGAAATTGAATTTTTGAAATGGTTCAAAGAAGGGCCACTAGAATGATATCTAGGGTTTGTTTATTTACTAGATTTGATTGTTGTAAAGAATAAAGATACACAATGAACTATATCTGTGCTCTGCCCATCATGAATATTATGAATTTGAAACAGTACTCAGAAAGAACATGCCTGAAAACCATTCAAACTGGTTATCAAAATTTTCTTTGAAAATCACAGATGAAAAATTTGCAGTGACGATTGATGATATGCTCAAGAACTACAGAAAAATGAGGTCTAGGATGCCCTTAAAGATGTACTGCTTATGCTCCCATTTAGATTTCTTTCCAAATAATATATGTGTATATAGCGATGAGCAAGATGGGTGCTCCCATCAAGATATTTCTACAAAGATTTTGGTTTGTTTTGAATTTCGCGCAAAGTTACAAGAGGGCTATCTGCGCTAGCCGTTCTTAATTTAGCAGTGTAAAACTAGAGGGAAGGCAGCTAGTCAGCACCACCCACCGCCATCACTTGGACTATTTTACCAACGAATAGTGGGATTGACCGTAACATTATAACACCCCCACGGCTGAAAGGGCGAGCATGTTTGGTGCGACGGGAATTCGAACCCGCGACCCTTATATTACGAGTAGAACGCCTTATCTACCTGGTCATGCCGTGTCTTTCTGCAAGGAAACAACATCAAGATGATGGAATTCAGTGACGATGGGAGTTTACCGTCAGTTTTTACAGCGTGAAATTGAGAACATTTGCAAAGTACACAAGTGAAGCAGATATATTATGACAGAAAATAAAAACATACCATTATGAAAGCTTTGAACATAGTCTAAATGTATTTTCAGTATATAACCATATATAAATTTAAAGCAATAATTGTAAAATTGCTATTGTGCATTGTTTTTGAACATCCTAAAATGCAATTTTCGATGAATAAAGTTACTTTCATGACATAATAGGAAAATTTTGAATAAATCTAAAATAACTTCAAAGCTAGAGGTGATCAATAATTTTCAACATTATTTTTAGAATCAGAATCGTCAAATTACTGAGATATAATTGTACATTTTTAGTAGCTGAGGATAAAAATTTTGTGCTTTATGTGATGAACAGCACAAACCAGTCATGTCCATTTATTATTTATTCATAATTTTCTACAGTATTAATACACTTACTTATTAGCAAATACTTATTATACAATTTGGTTGACATTAATTACGGAAAAGTAGATGCCATTGAAAACTACACTACGTATTTGTCAACAAAACAAAATAATGAAAGAATGTTTAGATACTGATGCACCTAAAAATAAATGGGTTGCTGAATACGACTATGAAGAAACTTAGGGCAAGAAGACACTTACTTAATTGGAAAATACATTCCAAGCCTGTATCCTTAGATAAAAAAAATCGTTTTACCAGCAGGGAGAAGAAAGCATCAAATCTACAGGTTGGTGATAATTTTATAGACTGTGGTGTACTGACAGAATATTAATGGATATATCACAACACGTTCAGGGATAAGTTCAAAGTTAAGGCGATAATGAAAGACAAACGCTAAAGTTAAACCCTATAGAGTGGAGGTGTATGGAAGGAAACATACAGAGTGAAGGCCAAGGAGTATGGTTCTAGGGACATCAGTGGTATGCACAAAAAGTTGCAAAGAAGAACGAGGTGAGAGGATACTTCAATTCTGATGTGGCACCTTATCGGCACATGAGAAGTAATCAACTGGAACTCAGGAGCCGTAGTTATGAATTGGTTCATTTTCGAATAACGTTAATAACTAATCAGAGACCAAGAAAAATGTCAGGTTTGGTTCCACCTAGAACGATGCCAATACCATATTAATTAAGTATAACAAGTCATGGTTTTGACACACAGAGATAAGAGTCTGTGATAAATTGGCACAGTAGATCAAGATTTTGGATTAATCAAATACAGGTCCTAAAGAATAAAGAAACACATACGAATATGCTAGTCTAAGTTAGCACAAGTACAAATAAATATTAAAGTAAATGTGGCTGCTGCTGCTGAAAAACAAAATGGAAGAGGGTGCATGAACTAGAACTGATAGAGGGGTAGGTGCAAGTTTGAGACTATTGTAGGGTCACACGGGTCTACAGATTTAACGAAGGCTATACTGCTTTTGTATGGAAAATTTGATCTAGGAATCACGTTTTATCGATGGAGTTAGTGAAGCTGCTAGGATATCAGGATGAACAGATGGCTGATAAGACTAAGGACAGCAGGTGAATGAAAACGAGATATCCGAGCATATAACGATCTTAGAGAAACTGTTGATTTTCACTATCTAGCACATACTCTGGTCGAAAAATAAAAATGTGAAACACACAAAGTACGATAGTAGCATAAATTCGCAGTCCAACCCAGCAGGAGGGAAAATCAGTTAAGGTTTTCGGGCACTAATGACAAGAACTAGGTAACAGGGCATATAAAACACCCTAGCGAATTAACAATACAAGACTTTAAAGTCAGACTACGAACAAGATAAGATTAGTAATGCAACAAGAAAAAAGGAAACGAAGCAAATACGCTGGCGACTGCTAGATTTAACTGAAGTGGTTACTCGCGAAGAATTATACAAGGAGTATATATACAGACCCTATCATTCTACTGTAAACTCTGTAACTAACAGTATGAATCACAATAAGCCAGAGAACACAATACTTCAACTGTAGTAAGCTAGGACATAACAAAAAAACTGTTTTAAGAAAAAGAATGAGAAATGGAATTTTTAAGTTGTGGATTAAAAGGTAACATAGGTTGGTACTGCAGACTCCAGCCGAAAGCAAGCCCAAATTTCTGGGAACTTTTAAGAAAAAATACTAGAAACTAGTATTTCTAGTGGGTCAAAAACAGTAATTAAAGCCCGAATTTCAGAGCGAAATTAGGTGAAGTTTTGATGATACGAAAAAAAAAAAGAGCATTAATAGTGTTAACAAAAAGTTATGCGAGTATTTACTGTAAAAACTGAAGGTATAAAATATCAGTTGTTAGTTGATACAAGTGCTCAGTCTTCTTTGCTAAGTGCAGACTTGAAGAAAAACCCAACATTGTTGTATAATACATGGAAGGAAGCTTCGAAAAGTCTCAACATCCATAAAAAGGGCATTCTGTTAAAACAAATTTAATGTTGAAATAGAGGTAGAGAAATTACAACTTGAACATTCTCTCTACATCTATAAACAGTTAGAGTTAGAAACAGATGGCATATTTTATTGCAGGATTTCTTGCGAGATTATGACACCGAAATATCCATTGCAAGGAGGTAAATTGCGCATACAAACGGATATCTTGAGTTTTGAGATCATACGTTTAGACTTGTGTGCAAAAGTAAAGAAAAATGGTACTTTCTCACTGACTCAACCTAATATTAGCATTAAGCAAAGTAGTAAGGCTAAAGAACAAAAGTTAAAACACGAAATCACTGATACTACTAAGTGTTGTGATACACGACAATTTCAGCGTGGCAATAGGATTAAGTATTCATGAAGAAACTGACAAAATGGACTACAAAGAAAAGTCTCGAGCCAAGGGACAATACTAGTAGTAGTTGTTACAACAATTACGATAGCGAACAAAGAGCCCTCCATTGGCAGAGTGGCATGTCTGCGAACTCGCACCGCTGGAAACAGCATTGCGATATTTGTGGTGAGCAGAGCACAGAGAGTTCATTATGTAGTTCTGTGCTTAATTCTAAACAGAGCCAACACAGATGGAAAATAAAGCAATAAATATTCCAGTAAGACGAAATAACGTGAGGGGAAGAAAATTTCAGATAGGTAAATAGCTATTGAATCCTCTCAGATGACTACACGTTATTCAGGCAGACATTCCAACAACAGAGTTTGATAGAAGGAATACCTTCTAACTAGTAACGAGTTCTAACTTGTAACTTGTTAAAGTAACTGAAATACCTGGGAATAATCAAATTATTGTTAAATATATAAGAGGACTTTAGGCAAAATAAGAAAGGTTTAATTGAGTAATTAGAGACAGAGAAAGCATAATTTTATAATGCTGCTTGCATTACTGAAATGTCCAAGAGAGAAACAGAGTCTCAAAGTTTTGCACGTCACCGAGAGTGAAGTAGTACTATGATAGTAGGTAAAGCTAGCAATAGAGAGGAAATACTTCTAATAGGTCAACATAATATTAAATACAAGAAAAAGAAAAACGTGCAAGCCAGAGTTAGGCTGATTGGGATTCCATCTTAAAAGACACAGAAAAAGAAACAAATAAGAATAGAACTACCTAGAGGAATATAAGATAGATGCATGGGAGAAAGTGATCCAAATAAGTGTACAAACAAGGTGAAACACAAGATAGTTTTAAACACTAGCAAAACCTATAGCACATAAACCCTATAGAGTGCTAGAAAAGTACAGTATAGAATTAAAAACATGATAGATGATAATTGTAGTTCTTGCGCTAGTTCCAAAAAAACAATGGTAGTTTAAGATAGACTTCAGGAAAATTAACTGAATTACCTAATATACAAGATATTTTAGACAGGTGAGGTCAAAGTAGGTACCTTTTGCCTAAGAACTCGCAAAGTGGATATTGGCAGGTAGATAGAGAATAAGAAGATAAAGCTAAAATTATATGCGTACTAATTACCATAGGTAAATATCAATTTAATATAATGTCATTAGCTTTACCTAATGCCATCAAAACTTTCAGAGGTTGATAGAAGCAGTATTATCTGGTTTACGGAACTATAGATGCTCTTTTTATTTAGATAATGTTATACTTTTCATTGCGAGTTTTAAAGAACACTTAAAGAAACTAAGATGTGTGTTTGATAGACTGAGAAGATAAAACTTAAAGCTGAAACCAAATAAATGCTTCTTCCTAGTAAAGGATGCAGACTGTTTAGGCCACGTAGTAAGTGAGGTGTAAAACCAGACCCAAATCAATTAGACGTGTTTAAGAATTACACACTACTAAAAACAGTAAAAAGATGTTCGTGCACACTTACATTTTGTATGATTTTTACAGGAGATTTATATCACACTCTGCAATACTGGTGTGACCCTTACCTGAACTGACAACAAAAACCATAAGTATTCAGTGGACAGACAAACGACAATAAGCATTTAAGAAACAATGATATTCGTTATTTGAGGAACCAATTTTGAGTTATCCTAATTCCATTAAAGTGTTTATTCCAAGTAGTAATGCTTCAGAATTTGCTGCAGCAGTAGTATTACCAGAGTTAGATGAAAACTGGCGGGAACACTATAGTTTATCAGATAATTTAGGGACGGCTAACGCAGATAGCCCTCGAGTATCTTCAAAAACAAACACTTAAAAAAGAAAACACTCAAAAGTTGGCAAAACTTTGGAAAGGGTCTTTTAGAGTTGTAAAACAAACTAGTCCAGTAAATTTCGAAATAAAAGAAACTTAGGGTTAAAGCAAGCAATTAGTATATGTTAATCACCTACAGAAAGAGAAAGAATCAACATCATACAAGTGTGAACAATTAACAGAAGAACCACAAATAGCAACAGGAAAAAAAAACATTCGAGCAAATTGAAGATGTGAAATAGACATGTTACTAGAAAATAATAACGTAATTTTAGATACTGAAGTGGTAACTTTAGATGACACCCATCCAAGTGAGCCAAGTACTAACAAACAAACTAGTAAACCAACTACGAGTTGTAGTGGAAGGATAGTAAGAAACAGCACAACTAATCAAGCAGAGTAGATGTACATGGTACGTTAGTAATGTACTAGGTTAGCACAAGCACATCGTATTCTGCAATGGACACCATAATGCCCGATTACAATTTAAAGTTAGACAGTCCGGCCGTAGTTCAACAGCCCCTACTTACAAGAACGACACACATACATTTCGACTCGCAGGTCATTACATATACACCTTGAAGATATATCCATGTTCTAAATTATGCCCCTATGACAAAATAATGGCTGAAGTATTTCAAGCCTTTAACAATATGGTAGAGGCTTTCACAGAATGTAGCTAAGATAATCAATCCTAGAGTAACAAAAGATAACATAATATTAGAAAAACTAGTTCATTTGTTCGTTTAGAATTTCGCACAAAGCAACACGAGGGCAATCTGCGTTAGCCGTCCCTAATTTAGCAGTGTAAGACTAAATGGAAGGCAGTTTGTCACCACCACTCACAGCAAATTCTTGGGCTACTCTTTTACCAATGAATAGTGGGATTGATCGTAACATTATAATGACCCCACGGCTGAAAGGACGAGCATGTTTGATGTGACGGAGAAAAAAAAATCGCATACTATGTATATTGATGGTATGTTTTCAGATGTAATGGAATCCTTTGGATGATGGCAGTACCAGAGAAGCAGGATAAAACATAGGGATAGTTCCAGTAAAACAAAGGAAATATAGTATTTGATGAAGAGGAAAATTTTATTTTGTCGGGGGATAAATGGATGATTATCGAGGATATACCGTTTCTGCAATACGTTTGATGGTTAACCAGATTAGGAGATCTACCAGATTCAAGAAAACACGCAATATAGAAACTAGTTTAAAATTTAAATAACTACGTTTACTAATACGAGTAGATATTATTAACAATAACACACACAGAACTAGTAGTAAGTTGTAAAATGTTGACTAGGAAATGCTACGATGAAATAGGTGATTTTTATTAAACGAGTTAAACCACATTAAAGATATCGATTCTATTTAGAATCACAATCAACATAAACGCGGATTAATTAATGCAGACGGAGGTATCTCAAACTTCTTTTTCGGACCCGAAATTACCGATGATTTACGCAAACTAAACCAAAGGGTACGTCAAAGATAAGAATCAAAAGAAATGATACACCTTATGTTGGAAGAAACTCGTTATATCTCACTATAGAAATGCATGACCAAAAGTTTATGTACTATGTCATGTACTAGAGAACACTACCGATTACTTAATACATACTACAATTGAAGAAACTGAAATTCACGGAGAAGCCAAAATACTAGTTTATAATACAATAATTCAAAACAAACTGCAACAGCTGGCTTTCACGGTAGAAAGCATTATAACAGAATTAGTTACATTAGTGAAAGTACTCAATGTAGCAGTAGATAGAAAGCTGTGTTCGTATTTATCTTCTAGCAATTTAAAGAAAGTATCAGACGAAACAGAGATTACCTCCACATTTACAATTTATAACCCTTACGTATAGCCATTAGATTCATGTATATATATAGTAAGCATTGGTAGATGTAAACAATATCATTGTAGAGAATACTATCAAAATGTTCATAGAAATATCCTTGAAGGCTACGGACAGAATGATTGAATTGCATAGAATTCTTTAATTATAACAGTAGAAAGCGAAAAACCTTACACTGCAATGCAAAATTATCAACATACTTAGCTATTAATGACAGAGGAGGACATGTTAAAAATATATATAGAAGGACCAGTCTAAGTATACGATCCAAATTCAGAGATTCATTCCATACCGATATTAACGTGTAGGTACATAATTTTTAGCAGGAATAAAATATAAAATATCCGACTATGTAAAAAGAGTATTGCCATTTCTAAGCCATTCTGCTTTTACAATATAAAAACAATGGAAAATTCGTTATCTGACATTAAAAATGAATTGTCCTTATCAGCATTATTTCCAAAACGTAATTATAAAATAGTGGTTATTTAAAGTCAGCCAAACTGTTTAACACATGCAGACAATGAATAAGTTTACTATCTTGTTTCAGAAGTAAGACCAAGTACAAGGTCGCAAAACTTAACACGAAAATCAGATTAACAAAATTTCATAACCACGTGAAGAATTACAACTGCTTAAAGAAATAGAAACCAATTCGCGAACCTCGAAGCTAAAGACGGTACTGGAATAAACTAAATACTTAACCTTTAAGAGATCAGGACAGACCATTAAAGAAATCTAAGAAAATACAGAAAGTTAATACTACTATAATAGCTGATGTCCAGTTAAGCAGGAATAGACAATCTTGTTCTCAAAATTATAAAAAACAGACCTACTCTTTCTTTTACAGAAACATTTTACAGACAAAATGGTTGGTCACAGTCTCGAGTTCACCTAGAACACGTTCCAATTTTGGTGTAAGCCAGTGATGGTACAGAAATCTTTGAGAAATTAGAGTAAAATTATTGTTAAAACAATGTGAAAGCAAGAAACTCCGAGGTTCACTCAGTTATAGGTTGAAGCTAGTATTACTGAAGTGACCAATCACAGTCAGTCGAGATTCAATATACCTCACATTGTGACCAAGGAATTACTCGTGTATACGTACGAGTGAATACTTCCCTGGTTTCAATTTTAAATGTTTCTTATCTGTTCAAGGTTTCAGCAGAGTATGGAAACATGCAACATTTGATATTTAGTTGCATTGCAGTGTAAGGTTTTTCGCTTTCTACGGTTATAATTAAAGAATTCTATGCAATTCAATCATTCTGTCCGTAGCCTTTAAGGATATTTCTATGAACATTTTGATAGTATTCTCTACAATGATATTGTTTACATCTACCAATGCTTACTATATATACATGAATCTAATGGCTATACGTAAGGGTTATAAATTGTAAATGTGGAGGTAATCTCTGTTTCGTCTGATACTTTCTTATCTTTTCAAGGTTTCAGCAGAGTATGGAAACATGCAACTAAACTTCAAATGTTGATATAAAAGCATGCCTCTCGGACCTATTAACCAATGAAAATGTTTGTACATTACACACTGGGTGGTATCTTGTGAAACATGTACAAACTAAATATTAATAATCGACACTTGTGTATTGCCCAAGAATTAATAAATAATTAGAACCAACTTTTCATATTAACCCACTAAAAATATACTACATATCCAATGTTTCGAAGCCATCTGCAAGACAATTTATACTTTTACCCCATATTGCATTGCCTTTTATATTTACATATTTTCTTAGTAATATATTACATCACACCAAGTATCAGTGGTTTGACTTGATAACCATTTCTGATTAATACTTTTCCATTTTAAATTTTATACTTTCTAATGATTCTCAGACGTTTAAAAGCTGTAATGTTACGAGATTGATATAAATATTTTCCCCTTAAAATTTCGTGGCGTGTTTTTATATGTTCTGCAATAGCAGTTTTCTATTTTAATATTTCTTACGTTATCTTTATATTTTTTTAATCCGTTCTAATTCCGCTTAGTTTGACTAATAAATACTCCCACATTCACAATTATTTTGTAAATGCCAGTTTTCTCTCAATTATATTTTATCTTTACTACTCCCAAACGTATCTTTAACATTATCTATTGGTTTAAAGATTAGATAAGTGTTGTCGATTCTTACAAACTTTAAATAACTGACTTCTTAATCCTGGAATATACAGTAAACTTCAGGTAATATCACATAGCAGGAAATACATAATTTAGTGTCTTTCAGATAGCTCCTGAAGGCGACGTCGAAAACGCTGTACATATAGAACACACACTGTCATCCTGCTTGATTGACCAGCTGAAACAATGAGAAATTTCTAATGCATCCAAACATTTATCTGCTCATGAGAGTAGAAAGGCATTGTGTATTGCCTTTAAGAGATCACACTATTATAACAGTGAACCTGTTAAACCTTTTCATTTACCATTATGAAAACATGCGATCCATGTTTTCACCTGCATAAAATCAATACAGATCATTAGTGTGCCTTCTATTTTTCTTACAATTACTGTTAAAGAAAAAATTCTGCAAGTTGTATGATTCTATCGCAATATCTACTGGATACAGCTAGTACTGAAAATACAAAGGGAACTTACAAAATCGTTTAGTGGAATGCGCACTGCACATATTTTTGTGATGGAGGGTTACTATTGTTACATTTAAAATGGCCACCTGGTCTAACAAACAAACACTTTCAACTGGCAATTTAACAGTTCCTGTAATTGTGCTGAATCTAAATCATCTATTTACGGCCTCTTATATTCTGATAACCAGAGCAGTACAGATGTTCACTTACTTCTAGTTTGTTCATTGTATAAATTACCATTCTATTCGGTAGTTGAACAGCTAAATATACGCCCCGTGAGTTGCGTTACCTAAACATAGCGAGACATTTCCCTCTATTTACATTTAGTTGATTACCAAAGTAACAGCAACTTCTCTAAAACTACTTTACCGTCCGAGTAGTTTGATAGAACTGACAGTTTCAACAGTCATGTTTTAATTACTACTTAAAAAGGTAATTTACCCAGAAGTGACAATACTACCAGAAAGAAAATCCTTTAGCATTCACTTTCACAGTAATGTCTACGTAGACGTATCAGCGACATATCATGAGAGACCTTGGAATGCCTTGCTCACTCACTAGAAAAATGATCAACTTATTCAAGGCATTGTAAAGGTAGTTACAGGTGGGAAGCCCTCAATTAAACATGAGCTTTCCATGATGCATTCACCTATAGAGAATTATCTGACTACTGTGAAACACTGCTATGGATACCTTCCTCTCATGCAACCTGTGTGCAGTTATTAGTATCTGTAGCAACCAGACTAAAGGTAACTCTGATATATCATCTTATGAAGATGATATTGGATCAGTTTGCTTGGGCACCTAATTAATTTATTTATGAAAACCTCCATTCGGAGTATTGAACCGAACTTTAATAGCTTTATTTACCACTGGACTGAAACGTCATGCAACTGAGTAATGACTGTATTCCACTCGCATATTCGTTTCTTACTCAGGGTTCTTGATTGAGTCAAGTGTCAAACTTTTAATTCAACATCAGATATTGCATCACCTAACATAAAATCTAGTCTTCAAGCAATAACTCACTTGAAGTGTTTGGGAAATTTTCCAAGGCTTCCTTCTAAAATCAGCTTCATCTCACTAAGACCTGTGATGATGGTATAAAAGTTTTCCACACAGTCATGAACAATATGTCAAGACGAAATATGTTAGTAGAAGTTACTAGGTGTACCTAAGGCTGTCTACATTCAAATTAAAATTAAATCCCTGCCTTGATGACGAGTTGCTAAGGTCACTGATTTATGGACTCTGCATAACAACATATACTTCACAACCCATTACCGCATTGGCAACATGCTTCCAATAATGAGAAAACACATGAATTACCAACTGGTCATCATCTTCACTTAAACTGGAGAGACTGATTCAGGGACGCATAATCCAGTAAACTTTTCGAAATATACCAGGCTGCTGTCCTTCTACCCGAATCTTTGGCTTAAAAAAATTTCATTGTTATACATCTTGGCAACATTGGCAAACGCCCCATATCCAGTAGAGTGCTTTTTAAATGCAATTATTCTCAGATAGCTGTCAAACACGAGTTAACTCTTGTTTTTGGTTAAAAGTTCTTCAGAAAGTTATTTATTCTTGTACTAAGACTTATGAACTTACAACACACAATAATTAAGAACACAAAGAAATACATTTGTATAGAAAAATAGAGAACACTTACTAAATACCATGTCTTCTGGTTACACTTCCAAACTTCGAGCTTCATAATCCAAGCTTCGCCAATTTTTCCATGAGAAAAATGTAATAATATGCAAATAGAGAAGTTATGAAGCAAACCTGAATTCATGATCGAGTTGAAGAAAGATAATGTAAAAACAGAGTGAACAGTAACAGCTTTATTAAACAAAGGGAATCAAAGTGGACCAGTACACAGGGTTCTGGATGGTTGTTTTAATAGTTCTGAACAAGATATTTATACACAGACTAAAGGGCTGAAGATCATTTGGCCCAGGAGAGAGAATCCTGCTGTATACAAAATTGTGCAATTTCTCCCAGCCATAAGCAATAAACACAATACTTTTGGTGATCCCAAAAATAATGTACATGCTCAAAATATCACAAGATTCCACCATAATTATTGCAGCTACTAACTACATACTACATTCCAACTATGTATTATTATACTACAACGTTTCCTTTGATAACGTGCGTGACACACCAAACGATAATGACTCGGAACCAAGTTTCGTAGCAAACTCATTGTTAAACATACATACAAACTAATACACTGCGTGAAAAAATGAAATTCATGGTGAGCATGAAACATTATTTAGCATGTTTGCGTAAATAACTAATACTATCAGTAACATTAATTGTCAACAGCCAATTAAATCAGCACTATAAAACAATAAATGAACTTATCATACAGCAAACGTAATAGAACTAACAATAAACAATTATTTTCCATTATCAGTCCTAGTTGTTTGCATGAAGTCGTAACATTAAGTCGTATACTGTTGTTGATTTTAAAAACCAACTTTTGTATTGCTTGTGATTGTGTAAAAGATTGTGTAAAACACCAGACAGTGAGTGAGTTAATCAAATTTATTTAGAAAGTTACTTTTATGTTGTACATTTGAGTTTGTGTCGTGCACAAAATGAAATTTAAGCAAGTCATTTTAGTTAGGCCTGTCGTTATTTTATGAAATTATATCAAGTGTAAAATGTTTACTAAAAATAAAATTATTTTCTCTTTTCATTCACGATTGAATTTCGCATTATGTTTACCTAAACATTAAAAGAATCGACACAAGGACAGAAACTGTTATAAAGATAGCTATTGTGCAAATAATCCAAGCCACGTACGTATTACAAAATGGTCATACTAGACGTTGTGAATGTGGTAAACCAAAGTTCTAATATCCTTAAAATTAAAAGTTGATTTGAAATACACGATGTCTTAAAACTTAAATGCCACTTAGCAAAGTTTATACACACACTCAGTGGGAAAGCATTCACTTCCGAAATATTTCAACAACTGGTAATAACTCTTTAGGGTAAAGCAAATTTGTAAATTCAAATTTTGAAATGAAGTGCGTGCGTGCGTGCGTGGTTTTATGAAATTAAGAATTTTTCAACTGCCTATTCTATCGACCGACGCTTGTAGCTCAGAACGCGAGTATTCTTTATGTAGAAAATGGTGGCTCACTAACAGGAAGGCCCGTGCAGAATACGTTAATCAGACAGTAACTAGGTTGGTTCATTTCGCACGTTTCAGTCCAGTTCGACTGCTTTTGCTGAATGTGCCAGTTGTTCACATTTGTCTTATGTTAAGCGAGTTTTCGTTGTTTAATTCCTTTTTCTATCAGCGCTCCCAGAAACCGTCCAAAGTTTGTATTAAATCTTTTAAAGCGAAACAAAGTCATTTTACCAAATGGACTGAGACTACCTCTTCTGGTGAATTCAATTCGGTTCGATTCGTTTGCCATTCGAACTGTTCCCCAAAGTAATAGAACCGCACCGAATTAAGAAGAAAACAACAAAAAAGACTTCAATGAGAATAGTGCCTTAAAATAAATCCAACTAAAGTTACAAATAGCTTCCCCAATTTTTTTTTTTTTTTATTCACCCAACAGACCCTTTTTTTATGCAAGTACGAGTAACATACCCACTACACTAAATAACGATTTATTTACAACAGATGTTGAATGTTTTAAATAACGGCATCACTTTATAATGCAGATTCTAGTTTATATAGCCCTTTCATATTTACATTTTTCACTATTTACACACACAGTGGTGAAATATTAGAATGAAGCTACAAGGAACAATTCTTGACCAAGACGGTACATTATTCAAATTCATTTTTAAATGAATTGTTTTTTTCTTCATTTACACATTTATCATCAATGCACATTACAACTCATCGTCCAATATATCTCTAGTTGAGGTACAAAAATGTTCTTAAGAGTATTGTTCAGTGATTTTAAATGATTTTTTTTATTTAAACAGCATAACTCATTAAAAAGTTGAGAGCAAAGGTGGTGCATTTTTTGAAATTTAAGCTGTTTAACTAACCGATAAAGAACTATTTGATTCTTGATTACAATCCGTATTCAAGGGAGTTTCTTTAACAATTGTCAGTGGAAGCAAATCATTTCCCGATAAGGAAACGTCATTTCCGGGAGCAGTCGCGCCATTTGGTTGTGGTTCAACAAAACCATTACTCTCAACGGAGTTTATACTGCCACAATCACAGCTATGAAATTCTTCTACTGGGGACACACTTTTCTCTCCCGAGGTCGTAAATCCTTTATTCACAGGAGATAGTCCTGCAGCAATTGCCGCCTTCTCTGGAGCGTTTTGAACACAAATAATTCGATTAAAGCTTCTCCAACGTTTGAATAATTGGGCATACATTTTGCACTGAACATACATAAAAACTAACCCTCCCGTGAAACCAATCGCAACAACGATAAGTTTTGTCCAAAATGGCCACTCTAATATTCCAGATCTCATTTCTTCTGCTGTACGGTCGATTAGAACATACAAGGACCACACTACACACGTAATGGCAACTACGTGAAACGTTATAGAACACAGGACCTTCCGTTGTTCTACTGGCGACATCTCCAGCTTCTCCCACTAGCAAACAAAGTGTTTCAAATAGAATATTAATATCACAAAAAGATTTCGATAAAAGGAAAAGCATTATATTGAATTATTTAAAGCTGAGCACATAATTAGTAAAGAACATTGTACATAAGTATGCAAAAATTATAAATGAAACATTTGACATTTTGTCACGGGCCTTACAATGGAAGGTAAAATATTTATTAAAATCCTTCCATTTAAGCTTTTAAAAGATCTCAAGTTGTATTGATTGTTTGTTTAAGCGCGAAGCTACACAATGGCCTCTCTGTGCTGTCTACTGTAGAGAATTGGCCCCAGATTTTAGCGTTATAAGCCATTAAACTTACCGTCGACTCATCGGTGGATTGTTTCTAAAACAAAAGAACTATGGAAACTGTTATGTCTTGAAGCTTTCCTGTTAAAATTTAAGTTATTTATTTACATCACAATTTGAAATTTGTTTTAAAGCTTATTGTTTTTTTACTTTCCGAAAAATAATTCAGGCGTATTCTTTGTAATTTCTCCATTAAAACTTGCAAATAAATAAACACATGATCTAGGTTTGTTTTATTTTTATTAATTACGCACAGATGCTACTACAATGAAAAATCGTGGGAGAACAGTAATTCTAGACTGGTATCTAAACAGCTTTCATTACAGATACGAGGAATCATATTACAATGAAACTCTTGCTTATACGATACTGAAACAAGTTGCGCGATGCGCAACCCCCAACTTCTCGAAATTTGTATCCTGTATAAATGTAGATTTGCAATAGAAGTCACGATTTTCCCGTTTCGCCTTCGTTTCTCGTCACAGAAAACTTTCTCCATTCTAAGGGTGCAGATATGACATCGCGAATACGTCACGCGAGGATTTAATGGACTGGCTTAACGGGTAATCGGCTAGGATATATAAATTTTAGCGTGTAATCACTTTAAAGCTACAGGCTCAAATACATACAAGTTCATTACTACTTACATTCCTAAAGGGTTTAATTTTGGTGTGCATTATGAAATCAAACTTGCACAGCTCACAGCACCGAGTATCGGAGCTTTTGATCCACTGCTGGATACAGCCTTGGTGAACATAGCGTAGACTTCCCGCACAGAAGCAAGGAGAAATAAGCGGCATATCCGAGTCTCCTTCGCAGTGACAGATTCTACAGATGTCCCTGTCCAGTCCACCCATAGTTGCCGACCCAGACACTGTGGATGGCTGAGAAGAGTGACGTCGATCCATTGGTGAACAAGGGAAAGAAGTAGGTATTGTGGTATCCTAGATAAATGTAAAATAAAGCTGATCAGCTTAAAATGGAAAAAGGTATCTCACCCTGTTACGTAGATGAGGTAAAAATAGAAGTATGATCAAATTAAATGTCTTTTGTTTGTTATTAAAACAAATCTACATACAGTGCACACTACTGGTATAGAGTGCCCCCTTTGTTTTATTTACGTTAGAAGCCCACAGACTTATTCCTGAGCCACCGTGAATTAAAATAAAATATCAGTATGAAATATTAAAAATTGTGCATATATAAATTACTTAAATCACAGAAATATATTCCTTCCTAAATCTAAATACAGAATATGGTAAACCAGATTCTTATCCTTGCCAAATAAACAAGTATTTGATATTCAATAACAAAATATCTGAAGAGGTACATTGCGTTACAACGAATATCTAAATTGAACTCTAGCCAATCACCTTGTGTTTGTTTAAACGAACAAGACTAGAACACTGTCCTGGTTTCAAAACCCTTCCAAATATATTTTATAGTTCATCACAAAGCCACATAGTGGGCTGTCTGTACTCTTCTCAACATGGGTTTCAAAATCCGATCTTTAGCGTTACAAATCCTCAAATTATATCTTTATTCTTTGCTTGAAACATTGTTCATAGAACGTGTTCAACAACGAAGGCCCGGCATGGCCAAGCGCGTAAGGCGTGTGACTCGTAATCCGAGGGTCGCGGGTTCGCGCCCGCGTCGCGCTAAACATGCTCGCCCTCCCAGCCGTGGGGGCGTATAATGTTACGGTCAATCCCACTATTCGTTGGTAAAAGAGTAGCCCAAGAGTTGGCGGTGGGTGGTGATGACTAGCTGCCTTCCCTCTAGTCTTACACTGCTAAATTAGGGACGGCTAGCACAGATAGCCCTCGAGTAGCTTTGTGCGAAATTCCAAAACACAAGTTCAACAACGATCTTAAAACTATTCGCGTGCGTTTCCGAAATAGAAGGCTTAAACTTCTGTTTACAAAAAAGGTATCTGAATACTATTAGCTTCCTTGAAGATCAATTGGTCAGTACGTCGAATTCGGCCAGTGTATGCTCTGATGACTTATAAATCCAAGAATAAATTTTCATAAAAGTTAAAATCATTTTCGGACTTATCGTACACTTCACCCATAAAACTTCACATGCGCTGTTTATTATACATTTTCCTGTTCACTAAAAACTAATGCTTCTTTTACATTTGAATACCTCAAAATCGAAGAGCGTTACAGCTATTGAAATTTTTATTTATTAGTACAAAGCATCTGAAATATTAGTATTTTCGTAACAAAATCTCCATATATCACATTTTAAGAGTGTGTGTGTGTGTGTGTGTGTGTGTGTGTGTGTGTGTGTGTGTGTGTGTGTGTGTGTTGTGTCGTATAGCAAAGCCACAAAGGGCTATCTGCTCAGCCCACCGAGGGGAATCGAACCCCTGATTTTAGCGTTGTAAATCCGGAGACTTACCACTGTATTAGCGGGGGGCCACATTTTAAGATAATATGGAAAATCACTAAGCGCTGTCACTGAAAAATCGAACAATTTTATAAGCCAACAAATTAACACAGTAAAATCTACAAATGTTTAAAGCTGGGCTATAGGTTAAGTAAGAGTTAAATTAACAAAAAAAAAAAAAAAATTACCCAGACGTTAGCCAAAGGTCGTTTTCAAACCATCTTTCTCCGTAAAATGTATTTAAATAGACACCAACCATTAAGCGTTTCCACAGTACATTGGGGGATAACATTACAAATCTTAAACAGCAAAAACTAAAAACCACGTTGCTAAATGTGTCCAATTAAACGTTTCATTCAAAATCAATTCCAAACAATATCAACCCCTTGTAGATCAGTTTTTCGTATGCAATAATCAGTAAACTGCGTTTGGGCAGTTTCAGACTTTTTGGTTCAAGTGAATAAGGAACTTTTCGAATGAATTCCCTTCATAATTCTGGGATATACTATACTAACAACGTTCCTAACCGTGCGAGATGAAAATTTAACACTAGCTCATAGAATACAAATATACGAAATTTAATAATTTAGCATAAAAAAACCACATAAGGCTGATAATGATCATGTATATCAAAGCTGCTTTTAATAGGAATACCATCTACTTGTATTTATCTTCTGTGGGCTAATTAGTTTAACAACATAAACAGGGAATTGAAGTAAACTTGTTTCTGACAATACACGCCAATAAGTAAAAGCTCCCTTAATCAAAAGAAACTTCTAATTGGAAAATGATCCTTATTTCTTAGAGGTTACTGTTACTACATTATATCCTCTTTCCTTTGGGTGCTTTGTTATAAACGAGATATTTAGCAATATATTTCTATCTTACTGCATATCTGGTCAGATTAAAAATCACATACTCAAGGAAAACTTGATGCGAGCTATTTCACTTCTGATTCGACGTATGGGGGGTACAGTCAGCTTCCGGCAGTTAAATGCGATTGTGTTGTGTACAGCGTATGTCGTGGATGGGGTGTTACGTCTCTTATGTATACAAGTAACATTCTAGTGATAAAATACAAATAACTGCTGGACAGACTACCAATTACTTTACTACAGTTGTTTGACTTCACGTCAGGAATCTTCTGATGCTGGGAAGTATAAAACTCAGTACAACGTTACATCGCCTATAGAACGGATGCCGTAAATTAGTAAACTCATTAGTAAATTTCAATACGGATATGTTAACTTCAATCTTTTTGTTTTCATATCACTAGATATCCTATTAGGCTACGATCAATATCTAACTACCTCTTGTAACGTACCTTAGAAATTTGCTCTTTCAAAAGATATTTATACCTCTATATTATAATAGATCACAAACTGGTTAGTGTCCACATAAAACGCCATCACGTAGCATACAAACTTTTGTATTTTAAAAAACGTAACAAATGCTTGACTAATAAATTCCATTGTAGAATTCTTTTACTCCTATAGTTAGGAGTAGGTGTTACATTCATTGAAGTAAATTCGTAAAACAAAAGTAATTTATACTAAAATATAGTGATTATTTAGGCAAGTCTCAAAACATTTTTTCCCCTCAAGCTTAGAAATACATGCACTACATACTAATATAATGGGGCAGAGAGTAGACCAGTAGTCATCATACCAGACTGATCTATTATTCATTGTGTTCCGAAGAGCGGAGCTGTAGATGCACTGTAAAGGTGACGGTCAAATCCTATCTTCAACATCATACAAAAACTGCCCAAGAGATGGCAATAGGTACTGTTGACTAGCTGCTTTACCTATAACCTTTCAATTTAAAACGATGTAGGCTAACGCAGAATATTAGAAAAACAAACGAATACGAGCTTTGACTTCAGAAATAGACTTCCTTCCCTATTCTACTACCGTCAATAGAAAAAAAGTTTGCACATACGTCATCTTCAGATTATCGTAGTGTTATAGTCGTATACTTAATGCGAGAACCAAGAATTGTGGACGCTAAAGTTCGTATATCAACAACTATCCGTGGTTGATGCCAATCATTCATGTTAGATTTACACTCTGTACCGTTTAAAAGTAAATAAAAACACCCCACATTCAGTTTCACAATATGAATCAGACAAAATTAAGAGATTGTGGCAATTTGCCATTCAATATCAGTTTACATCAAAAAGGGATAAAGCAATACGAACATAAATTACTACATTAAAAAGAGGTTTGTTTGTTTATTTTCGGAATTTCGCGCAAAGTTACAAGAGGGCTATCTGCGCTAGCCGTCCTTAATTTAGCAGTGTAAAACTAGAGGGAAGGCAGCTAATCATCACCACCCACCGCCAACTCTTGGGTTACTCTTTTACCAACGAATAGTGGGATTGACCGTCACATTATAACGCCCCCACGGCTGGGAGGGCGAGCATGTTAGGCGCGACGCGGGCGCGAACCCGCGACCCTCGGATTACGAGTCGAACGCCTTACGCGCTTGGCCATGCCAGGCCACATTAAAAGAGGAGAAAGTGAATATGCAACGTCTTCTGCTTCTATACCGCTTGAAGGCAGCTTGAGGCAAAAAAATTCATGAAAGCCACACAAGCATTGTACTGTACTTTATGTTTTTCATAGCGAAATATTTAACTGCTACAGTCACTTTGTTAGGGATGAAAATTAACCACCTTTCGTAATATATGTTTTTGGTACAATTTTTAACCTGTTGACTGCCAAGTATTTCAGCTGCTACGGCAACTCCGAATGTTACCGATAGGCTTGGACGAGTTATCTCGTCTACAACACTTAGCAGGTTAAAAAAAGAATAATATTCTTATTACTTTTCAACAAACATTTCAAAACCTAATGTAATATATACACACTCATACGCACGTGCATGTACAAAAACAGAATGTAAAAATATATGAACAAGATACATTTCTTTTGCGACTGACATTACAAAATTCTGAGCATCAAACGCTGTTGGACTCTTTGATATCGTTACTCGTTTTTGCTACAAGTTATTCTTTTATTTCTGTTATGAAAGTCATTATGAACTTTTCACACATTAAATACGCCATTGACAATTTCACGTTTAGACTGAACTGTACATGCAAGCTTTCCGATTCGGTAAGAAAAACTGAACTCTCGACTGTTAACTTTTTACCTTGAATTTTTATATTGATGAAATTGTATCACTATCTGTACGAACGTTATGAAGAAATCGATACAATTTTTGTAATGCCTATTCATATTGTTTGGTTTATTTTATAATAAGAATTCTCGTACTTCGACTATTTTTTAACACGTACTGTAACTCGTAATATAAATACGTCGACTAAATCACATTATAACAGTATTTGTTATAATGAATTTAGAACACGGTTTGACTTAATGACTATAGCGACGGCGATAAAAGGACTCCAAAGACGATATTTACACTTAACTAGTGCTTTTAGTATTCTCGTTCATTGAATTCGTGTCACCAGAATAACTTGCCCTTCTCATTTCCCACATCAAATAAGACCGTTTTGTACAGGTATTAAATTTTGTGTGTAAATATCTCGCGATTTAGTTTTTCATAAGAAAATTAATAAAATTAACTTCATGACAAGCTTAGTTATGTAACTTTAAGAATCGTAGGTTATGTTTATAAATCATTGATGTTAAGGCTATCGAACGTCAGATGAAATTTATTGATGTCGAGGATATAAAGATTTATAGAAGGTGAGTAGACGATTAAGTAGTAAGTATAGGAATAGCGCAAGACTAGCTAGAACAGAAAATGAAACAGAGCAGAAGAGGAAGTAAAGTCATGGAAAGTTGAAATTTGGCCAAAAGTTAAACGTAAAGTTAACTGTCGTGGGAATCAAGGCTAAACAATTAATATGTTAGAGTAAAACTAACATTTTGAAAGAGATCAGAAGTACAGTTTAAATTGTCAAATCGAGTTCCAAAGTAATTTAGCCATGCTGAGTGTACTTTGATAAAGGGAACAGGCGGTTACTGGAAGAGTAGAATGACTGTTAACACGTGCTATAATTGCAATTGAATTACATAAGGAGTAATACTGCGGTAGAAACAGAGAAAGGTAGTTAATCTTGTCAAGTGGACTTTTAACAAGATAACTATATAAATAATGTTTGTATTATAAAGACCATAGGCATATTACATGTTGTACATCCCTTTGGCTAGTTCAAATATAATTGTGGAAACAAGTGAAGCGTGTGCTGTTCGTTACTTTTTAATTTATTTTCAAAAAGTCAGACACCTACTGTAGAAGAGTCCTTAGCCTAACACACCCATATACGTAATACATACTACTTGAAAAGTAAGCTTGATTGGTGACTGGCGAGCAGGCCAGGATTATACAATGGTAAACGGCAATAGAAAAAAAACATAAACGACAGGAGAAATATGTAGGCCTACATACGCACATTTTTAGTAGTAGCACAAATAGTGGAGATTACAATTACGCTATACAACCATGCCAGGGGATTTCGACAAATTGATAGAAAGAGCATAGGATCTTAGGTGAAATTACAGTAAACTATGAAAGTTTGTTAAAAATCTAGGAAGAAATCCTACAAAGAAAAGAGAGAGGAAAAAAGAATAAAAGAAAAAAATGGAAAGAAAGAAGAAAAATAATGAGAAGAAAGCAAAAAGTAAACGTAAAAATAACCGTCCTAGGAGAGAATAGCCTGACGTGCGATATGCTAACGCGAAATTAACAGCTTTCTGACATTTTAGGAAAATAATTTGTCTCGTCAAAAGGTGTTCTAAAGCAACTGCACATGCCTAAGTGGACTTTAACAAAGAAGCAGACGATTGTTTGAAGTAGGCCTAAATACGGAAAAGACGACGATTGTTGAAGTTCAGGATACAACTGCGGTAACTCAACGACAGCGTAAATGAATTATACATCAATACTATTGTAGTAGAAGAGAGAAAAAAGGAATTATACATTGAAAGCAATAAAGAATAATTTGGCTTGTCAACAGAATTCTAAAGCAACTGAATTGACGCGAGTGGATTTTTGACTAGAAAACTATACAGTATAAGATACAACTGGTAAACATAGTATAAATAATTCACTAAATTTGTAGAAATTTCGAGAGCAAGAATCAACAGAACATTTTAATTGTTGCCAGCTGAAAATCCTGGAACCTCGCCTTAACGTTTGTAAATTGACACGCTAAGAGACAGTTAATGTATTGTTGGTTTGCTACAGTTAGTATGCTATAAACCTCGGAAGCTATAACTATGACTAACGTTTATTAAATAAGAAAACTACAGATATTGGACAAGGAACGTTTATTATATTTTGAACATTACAAACTGTAACTACATCGAATTAACTTCGATCGTTAGTAATTCCACGAGGACATTAGGTATCTTCGCCAGAGAAAAAATCATCTCGTAAACGGCGTGAAACCGCCCAAGAATAGAGTTAGCTAGCTTACCCTTAAGTAAACTGTACCTATATCAACTGGAAAATAATTCGCTCTTCGTAAACTGCCGATAAAGTATTCGGTTCCAAACCAGATAGAGGATATAATAGTTTGTAAAACTTTCGTATATAAAACCATTATTGTTTATTAAAATCCATGTGTGAAGGAAGTTGTGTGCGTCTTTTTGGCAAATATCACATTTGATACGTATCGACATTCAATAACTTAAATTTAAATTACGACTTCCGGCTATTTGAAATCGCAACGTCATTAATTGGAGACTCGTCCGAAATAACACCTAACACTTGTTTTGAATACATTATTTTAATACAAACAGAGCGTGTTCTGTTGATTTACAGTCGAATTTACTGCCAATTCGCGGAAACCTACTGTAGAAAGTACTTAGCCCAACACACACTTGTATATTTTATTACGACTTAAAGTTCTCACTAACTTTTATTTTTGATTGATAAGCGAAAGCGTTTGAAAGATTTAAAAACATTGTAACGTACAATTAAAAAATGAACCTTAATGAGAATTATTAAATCATAAAGAATGAGTTATCTTCGTTTTATAATCATGCCACGAATAATGTAATGTGACACGAATTTACAGATCATGCATACGGTAAGATGGAAGATAGTCTTCAAACAATGACAACCAATCCTAACCCAGGTTCGTGCTTAAAAAGATCCATGACAGTAACATCTATTGTTGGTTCTTGTTTTAAATATCTCCCAATGATATTGTGACGTTTTTTATCATTAGTCGGGAAAACATTGAACAAAAACAACCTTCCGTCTAGGAGATTTAATGATAATGATTGTTTAAATAAAGCCTGCTGGGACTAATGAAATGCTTGTTTTAATTATTTATAAAATTACTTTTATAAATTTTCTGCTAATCACTATAACACCCAGTAAATAAACAAAGGAAATAGCTCTCATTGTCTAATACTGAACCGAATCGCTCAATAACTCACTGTTTCACCGGGTATTCATATCCTACTCTTATTTCGACATACTTCACAACAATTCAAGAAACTTTTCAAAAAATTTATATATTTTGTCATGCTCTCTCTAAGAAAGTTGATTGGCGTTTATTGCGCTAAACAAATGGTAAAAAAATAAAAGCAAGATTATTAAAATGTGAAAAGGAATCATGTTAAAATCAAACAAAGTCCAATGTTTGAATTAGAAACTTAAATAGAATAAAAAAGGCAATGACCTTTAAAAATTTATAAACACAAGTGAATTTAACAGTGTCACTATCGCCAACGACACTGTACAACCGGCAAGGGTGAACCTACAGTAAAACATGTCTATAAATGGTGCCATCTCTAACGGTTGCCACGATGGAACGACAATAAAATGTCGACTATAGTCACACAGACTACACAAATAATGCATCAGTCTCAGATAATAGAAAACGATGAGTTAAAAAAAAACGACCAATACGTACCCTAGGCAAGACAACTTCCTTCTTCTGATCCTTACGGAAGCAAGAAGGCCCAAAAGGTAAGTAAAGTTAAAACATTTTTCCAGAAGGTTTGGTCTGAAAAAAAGTTTTTATCACTTTACTCAGTCCAAGTTGACCGCCAACTGGCGCGGAGCCAAGCCTATAATACAGGACCAGAGTCGATGTATGGAACAGGCACAACCATGACAGCAAAGTAGACGAACTGAGCTGCAATGTCAACGAGCTCTTTCCCGCGAATACTGATGTGGCCCGGTGTTTAGAAGTGAATAAAAATGAATGATACAGATAAATGGGCCAGTCGGTTTTGAATATCAGTGAGAACATGGTGAATACTAACGTTAAGTGATTCCAGAACCAGTAGAGAGCTAAGCAAGTCGGTATAAAATAGTACAATTCGAATACTGCTTAACTTTTACATGATCCAGGGTAAGAGAAATGCCATTCAATTCGACAATAAACACAAGTTTTAGAGGATACTAAAAAAGACCATCGAACCACAATAGACCACGGCAGAGCCCACAAAGTCACCTAATTTCGAACCATCGGTATAAATGGGAATGGAAGGATGGTTTGAAAGATTTCAAAGATTCAGCAAATAGAAAATGGTACTTCCAATAGGGAGTATCTGCTTTCCTTAAATGACTAAGAAAAGTCACTTGTGGATGGTAAAAATCTATTGCGAGATGGGTTCACCAATTGAGACAGCAATGTCAAAGGACAGGACCAATTCAGCCAGCTCCACCTGGATAAGAAGGCTAAAAGAAATAATGATAGGCCATTTATTCTGATAAAGCATAGCCTGCATTGGAAGGAAACCACAACTCCAGGTGGGATGCTGTTTTAAGGATTGAAGTTTTGAAGTATACAGTAAAAACAGTTGTAAATGACAGAGGTGCAAAAGATCAGACAGTGTAGAAACTCTTGACTGGAGATGTGTCGAAAGCCCCCACGCAAAGCTGAAGCCTAAGATATTGAACGGGGTCCAAACCTTCAAGATCAAGTTCTTGGCAGAGCCACGTACCAGAGACCCACAATTCGGTTTTGATCAAATGATGGCATCATAGATATTTACCACAGAACATCGACTCACTACCCAAGAGGTGGAAGAGAGGACACAGAGGATGTTCAATGCCCTTTCACACTTGACACGTAGCTACTTAATGTATGGAATAAAAGTCAACTTGCAGCGAAACAGAAGCCCCAAGAACTTTGCATAATCTAAAAGGACCATAGGAAGCACAATTTCACTAAGAAAGCTCACGATTTGGGTGAATACCCTATTGGTGACAAAAGTGCATGCAAAAAGTTTTAACGAGAGAGAGAGAGAGGGTGGGTGTTTGCTGTGATCCACTTCAGTAAACGACTGAAGATGCAGTTCTGAGGGATTCCACGTTCCTACAAGAAAGAATTGGAAAGTGTCGAGCCCACACAAAAACTTGGAATCGTCAACCTATTAAAAAATGTTTAATAAAAGTGGGCCATGTAACCCATGAGTGGAGTCTTGCAGAATGCTATACTTTTATGCACTATGAGCCTTCAAAAAAGGTAAAAAAAAAAAAACAGACAAGATGTTATTTGAGAAAGGCTCCCCTTATTGACGTTACGTCGAATAAGGCAGTCTATAGTGGAGCAGTCACTGGAACCCACATTGAGTGGGTGAAGAGGTTGTTTGATTTGGGTAACCCAACAAGACGAGCATTAACCATTCTTTAAGATCTTACAGAGCATTTGGACGGTAGTTTGATAAAATATTGAGATCCTTCGTAGGCTTAAGGAAAGGTAGGAAAATAACCCGACACAAGGCATCATTCTCCTGCCAGATCCAGTTAAAAACAATCAGAATAATAGCAAGAGAAGCAGGAGATAGATGGCGCAGCATCTCGTAGTGTACATCAGGTCCGACCGAAGTACTGCCAGACCGATAAATGGCCATTTTCAGTTCCACCAGTGTAAAGAGACAATTATAGTCAAAAAGACAGTCAGTTTGAAAGGAAAGAGGTGAACGTTCTGCCCGAGTCTTGATGGCCAAGAAGGTGGAGGATAAAGCAGAAGTGCTAGATATCTGGCAAAAGCTTTTACCTAGAGTATCGGCGATGTTCTGGGTATCGGATACTTCCTGGCCATCAGAGAGCAAGATCGAGAGGGGAAAAGAAGTATATTGCCCACTGACCTTTCGAATCTTGTCCCATATGACTTTAAAACCGGTGGTAGAAGATATGCTAATTGTGAACTTAATTCAAGAATCCTTCTGGCTTTGATGTCTTACCAACCGAGCATGTGCATGGTCCTGCTGGAAAGAGATGCGGTCCGAGAGTGTGGGATACCAACGAAACATATCCCAGGGCCGTTTTTGAGCCTTCCTTGTCATGTGAGAGGAAGGATTCCACCACGGACGAGGATATTTTGGAAAACGTGTCGAGGTTTTAGGAATATATTGGGCAGCTGTCAGGATAATAACCAATCACTGCAATCACACAGTATACCAATGGCTTACAGACGATGGAAAAATAAAGGTCCGAGTGAGCAATGAAAGAGGGCCATTTGGCCTGGTTAAACATCCATTGAGGCAAGTGGGTCGGGTGGCATTGACCATGGCCAGTCTCTCAAAATGATCACTTTCCCGTGGATCACTGTTAACCCAAGGAAAGTAAGATAAAAGTGAAGGGGAGCAGATAGAGGGATCAACAGTAAATGACTTACTAAGTGCATGAAAATAGGTACAAGAAACAGTATTATAAAAGAGAAATGTTGCGATCCAAGAGTATGCATTCTACCAAACGACCTCTCCTATCAATTTCAGCACTATTCCAGAGAGATTATGTCCATTAAAATTCCCCAAATTATAAAGGGAAACGGCAACTGTTTAATGAATAAATCAAGATATGGTTTATCATAGACCTCTCTCGGAGACAAGTAGAAAGAACAAACAGTGATGGTACGACTGAAGGAAACACATGGCTACAGCCTCCAAGAGCGTACCGAGTGGCAAAGACAAGGTGGGCACGTACTGATTGACCAGCAAAACCACCCCTCCAAGTATTCGTCCATTACACAACCTGTCATTTCTGTAGTGCCCCCCAGTGGTACAGTGGTATGTTTTCGGACTTATACACTAAAAACCGGGTTTCGATACCCGTGGTGGGCAGAACACAGATAGCCCATTGTGTAGCTTTATGCTTAATTCAAAACAAACAAACATTTCTGTAGAAACAAAGCTGCTGAAAGGTGACTACATCAGCAGGTTTTAGAAATGTTTCCTGTAAGGAGACACGCACAGGATAAGAATTAGTCAAATTATTAATGTAATTTATGTTTAACGGAAACCTCGACAGTTACATTGTATGAATGTGGCCATTTTTATTCTCCCATGGTCTTTATTTCAAGCTCGGCTTCCTTACTAACTTGATAGAGTCACCAAGCCTCTCTTATCCCTTCTGAACGAAACAAAATATGGAGGCATGTACCCTAAGGATGCCTCAGACAGTGAGTGTAAAATGAGAAATGAAGATGTTGAGTCCGACTGCGATAGTGACTGTACAGAGTCGTCCATATGTGGCAGCTTTCCAATAATGTGTTTTTCATTCTGTGTTTTTCATGAATGGAGTATCCATAATAAATACAATACATTTCAGTCCTAATTGTCACCACTTACTATGGAGCCCTACGAGAAGATGTGGTGCAATGCTAAACAAAGATATTGCAGGAACGCCAGGGTTTCGTGAGCACTATACCCGAACACCTGTATCAGACACAATGTCCACAACACCTGTTGAGAACGTCAATCACTGGTACTTGGTTGGCCCTAGTCCAAGTGGACCAGCTACAGTAATTCAAGGCCAAAGTGGTGTGTTGAAGTTGGACTTCTCAACTACCAGCATCTTATCCTCCCCTTCACGGGTCGCCACGCACTACAAACATCTGGGTGGATGTACAGAACCTTCTCTGGTAGGTCTTATCACTTCGTACAGAAATCCATCTCGAGGGATCCTTTCAGCAAGCAAATATCCAAACTACAATAATGAATATGTAGCTTATAACATCAAAAGTGAAACTACACCTTTCTAATCATGAAATACAAAATATTTTGACGCAAATGGTTTTCACTCCAGAATTAGGTTGTACATATAAGTCCAATATATGCACAATACAGTCAAGCAACTTCAAATTAAAAGTTATACGCATTGCAAGGGGTTAGTCTTACAAAATCTGTCAGCTCCCATTCCTTGTATGCGTTAGATTATGATCTTTTATCCTTTATCAGAAAGAACTTTACCATCTTTAGGCTCCATCTCCACCTGATTTCGCTTACGTATGCTTTCGAGCTGAAACGCTCAAACTATTAGTAACACCGTAAATGAGCTGTTAGGTTATAATAGTTACGTATAGATCTCAAAGACAAATTATCCCGACTTCGCTCTGTAGCTTAATCTCCATTTTTAAAACGTCTCATCTCTTTTTGTTTCATACAAGATATCTTCAATGAGCCATGAGTTTGTCTAATTTAGTTCTAAAGTTCTTTACATGGATTTAAAAAGTTTCATATTTCACGTTGGATAGTGGTTTCAAGTCTTGAACTTGGTAAAAAGAGCTACGACACGTTGCGATGTAAATAGCATTTATTGTTTCTTAAAGATTTCGTACTGTTGGCCGATTCATAATTTCAGATAGAATCAATTCAAATTCGTGTTATTTGTTCAGTAAGGAGGTGGCGCTGCATAGTAATGGTACTCCATAATGTTTACAATATATTTTCATCTATCGGTTTTCCGTTTTCTTTATTTTAACCAGAAATGATCCTTAGCAATTTTTTTCGCTGTATAAGGAAAGCTCCTCCACCATTCATGTCGATTACGGAAAGGTCAATAGTTTGGGTGAAACATGAAAGAACATTTCACAATTAGTGGACCACGTTTGAGTTCAAGTACTTGAAATTACGCTTAATCGTGCTCGAGAAACGGTTTCAAAAAATCAGCAATCAAGAACAAAGTCAAAGTATTGAAATATTAAAATGTTAGAGTATATGTCCGTTCGGTGTGCTTTATTAGATTGGACGAAGCAGTGCTCCATGTAAGGCTAATACTGTACAAGATTACTAATGAGCAGGAAATACGCTAACCACGTAAAATTTTGTTGAACAATCGAATAAAACCTCGATAAAGGGAAGAATAAAATTCCACAGACGATATACGTACAATGAATGTTTTGAACGATTCAGGAATAAAATAACAATTGACGCATTTTTGTTGGCTTTTATTATTGCATCTAATCGTACAATATTTGTATACGATACTTTAAAAAGTCATATCTTCTTCATTACTCCAAGTTCAGCAAAGTCTAAGTTATCAACTCTGGAATAAGAAATATCGTGAAACATTTAAAACTATGTTATCGAGAGCCCGTTGGAACATTAGCACCATCTAGCGTATTTAGTTCAATAATGCTATGTATAAATATTTACAAAAACGTTCATGTTTTTTTTTTTTTAAAAAAATTTTTAATCAAAAACTTCATATTACAGTAGTACATTTAAAATTTTAAAATATATTTCACAATATATTAAATAAGATTTGGCATATTCATGTTTCTATTAAAAAATGTGCGTACAAAAAAAAGACTAGCGAATTACACATTTTAATGACGATAACTAAAGAAAAAATGTCAAATTATATGTCTATCCTGGATAACGAAGTGTTAAAAATATAATTGTATGTATTTTTAAAAAAAACATTTCCCCGATAGCGTTACGATTTTAAAAATATCATTCCCCTTCCCCATTACTTTGGGGCTGGTATAAAAAGATGTTTCATTTTATTTCTGTGAATATAGTATCCAGTCGTTAAAGTTGTTTCCTAACGCAGGTATTGCAGTAGAAAATATTCGTAGTAGCTGTTATTACTTATGAACGAATGAATTAGATAGAAATTACGTTAATAATACTAAACTAGTTCAGATAAGCTTATCCTCATACACAGCAGATACCCTTTTGGGTATTTCTAAATAATTTTGTTTAAGTGAAGTTTGTGCAAAGCTACATGATAACTATTTTCGCTGACCGTACCTGGTTTTGAAGTATTAGGTTAGACAAACGTTAGGTAGTCAACACTCACAGCCAACTCCTTGGGTATACTTTCAGACCACAGTGGGATTTGACCGCTACATTTATAACGCACTCGCAGTTCCAAAGTGCGGATAGTAAATTTTGTAAGTGGTAACAGGAAGCAAACCATTCAGCTCCACAGTCTGGCAAACAAGCCACTAGACTGCTTTCTGACCAGATTATATATCCATCAACGCATTTAAATCTATTGATTCAACTCGGGAACTAGTCAAAGACCTTATCGATACCGAGGTCTATTAACCAAGCCCAAGAACTGCCTGAAGAATGAAAGTCCACCAAGATACATTAGTTTTATCTAGAATATAGTAAAAGATTGCATCTTCAGAGAGATCAACTGAATGAGTCTGTGACCTAGCCCAAAATCAGAAAAGTCCAAGAACTAGCTAAAGGCTGAATCATTACCGAATCTTATTTAACAGTAGGAAATTAAACAGAAATTTGCTAATAACTAACCATTCAATTAAGATTTATTAAACCAGTCCAAGAATTAGCCAGAAACCGAAAATCAGTTTTTCCTTTAAGCTAGTATTTATATTTTCTTAAAGTATGCACAAGTAACGTCATTTAACCAATGCTACTAAAGTATCCTACTCTACACAAGTTTCGTGTTACAAAACGTCCAAAAAAGGTGGAAAACATTTAATGGGCAAAAAACAATAGAATCAAACATCTAGAAAACAGTATAACTTATTTTCTTGTTGAAAACTTTAAATATTAACCAAAATGTTTCACATCAATTTGGGGATGAGGTGAAATCTCTAGAAAAGTATAACATTGGTTTGACCAACAGCTATTTGTATTAGCCAGCAATGTGGATTTAAGAGTTTTTCAATCGTGAGCAATCATTGCAAAACGTCATACCTTCTATAAAATTGTCAATACTGTCTGCTAAATCTGATGATTTTCTGAATTGTGGGTGAATTAAGAGGAATTCAGAAATGCTTAGGACGATGCGTGCACAGCTGGTGGCCGCACGAAGGAAAAGTTATTACAATAAATTTCTCAAAGTTTTAAAAAAACTGATTAATTAAAATCTGAAGTACATGTTTCAAAACATACGTATAAAACAAACGTGAACGAAGTGATTAAAAATAGAAGTTTAACATTCGTTTGACAAAGTATAGAAAATACTGGTTACATTTTATTACACGTCATAAGATGAAAACCGATTACATTTTTTTTTTAATTACACTAACCTAAATATTTTTTTTGTATTATTAAACAAAAGAAACTAATTACATAATAAATTAAATAGCGTAGCTGGAACGTATCAATGTTGTTTCTGGTTAAATCTAAAGGAACACTTAAATCAAGAAAATTTTATTTGGATTTGTACGATCGTGATGACCTAAAGAGTTTTTTTTTTTTTTAACAATCAATGATAATATCAACAGAACGTGTGAAATGCGCAGACGAAAATCCTAGTATGACTATTAAGAAAGACCCAAGATTAGTTGGGACTCAATATTGATATATGCGGTTATATCCCGTTTATCTCTTCTTCAATAACCATTATTATTGCCAAGTGAAACGTTAGCAATTTCTGTATCTCAATTCTGAATATTATACAGTACTTTTATAATGTATACAGTACTGTGTATATGTTGCAACTGCCTGACTATACATCCAATTTGAAGAAACTGAAGAGTTACCGTTTTACACCGCTACTAGGTTAAAAATACCATTTCCAAAGCTAAAGTTGATAACGCGCGCGTGCGTGTAAATGGTTTTAAAGCTAACACATACGTTAGTTGTAAATAAGCGATATGAAAAAACGAAAAGCACTATAAAACAATTACGACGAAATAAATGTTTTGTTTGATATTAAGCACAAGCTACACAGCTCTGCCCACCAGTTACTAGTGGTGCAAATTCGTAGGCATGTCGATGTGACAAAAGGGGAGGGGGGACGAAATAAATATAATTCAAAAACATTACAAAAAAAAAACAACAACTAAAAATCAAAGTTAATTTAACCATCACCATTCCTTGTCGTCATCATAAACATTATCCATAAAGAATTTTAATGGTCATAGCACCTAAACGCACTGGAGATATTCTATCAGATTCGATCCAAAAGCCAATGTCAAACAAGACGACGAATAAGAAATAGTTAAGTTACGAGTTCAGTGCTTGAACCTAAAACGTATCAACACTTAATACCTTTTGTTGTAGTTGTGGGAAGGTAGTTATCCTAAATATTTAGATACAACTTTAAAAGTAAAAATAAAATAATTATAAATTTCTACAAAATGTAAAACTTCCCACCTACACTCTTATTTAATAATTATAAATGATGTTTGAGAGAACTAAAAACATTAACAGTTTTTAGTTCATCCTTTTTCTTCACAAGTTGTTCAACTATAAATCGGGCGACCTCAGGCAAGTCCAGCTACTTGAAGTCAATCTTTAACTCGATGTACTGAACAAAATACCTAAATAAATATTTTGAAATCAATTTCTTACAAACCTAGGATGGCGTTAGGTAACTAGCGACCTCTATGTTCTCCATAAAGTAATATCCGTAATAGAGTTTAATATAATTTCACATTACAAACATTATAAAATTATTCATAAACGAATTAGTATATAAAAAGTAGTAAAGTAATTTTAAATTAAACAATTCCACTTAACAGTATCAACTGAACATTGTTAGGTGCGCCAAAAGTGGAAAAATTAAATTTTCTTTAAGAATAGTCAACTATCTTCTACAAACTGAATATCTAAAGAAGTACCTTTGGATACATTATATATGGATTAAAACTCAATTTGTTGATAGATTTAAAAATCACCTAAAAACGTAAAGTATATATAGATAGATATGTAAATTAAAGTTTGATACTTGTTTCAAAAATGAAATTTTTATTGAAGAACAGAATGAAGTTGGCCATGTTTGAAGACAAATAACTTGTACATACAAAATTATCTTTTTTACACTGATGTTTAACTAATTTAAATTTTGCTATAACTATTTCTGTATCAGATTTATCACTTAGATGTTCAAAAACCTTCATTCACCGTTTTTGTATCTATTTTAGTAAATTCATAAGTAGTAACAGAGTTGGTAATGTTTAAAGAATTTAAGTTAAACATTTTCAAACCAGATATTATGGTCCCGGTCACTGTGTTACGAATTTTAATTTTTCCATTGACAGTCCTTGTAATCATAATTGAGATTTTCTTTGTAATTTATTTAATTATAAATGTATTCGAGATGTAGATGTATTGTTTTGTTGTTGTTAACATGTTGGGATGATTTAAATGAAAGTTTTTATATAATTTGTCTTATTTAGTTGTTTTATAATAATTAAGCCTTAATAACATTTTCTTGTTTGACATATCGTCAACTACGATTTTCACGACTGAATAACGGATTCTGTTCTGTAGGTCCACTCTTTCCCTTGAAGCGTAGTAAAGCTTCGCACTTGGGTTCCGTTTCTCTTCCCCTCAGGAGATGTATGTGTGTAAAAGAGGAAAAACCTCAAATAGGCGCGGAGAATCTGACATTGTGCCACAGACTTAACAATGGTTAAGGGAATTGTGATCACGTTAATACGTATGCGTTTCTAGAGTCATTTTGATAGAAGGGCGACAACGGTACACACCCAACACTGCAAGTCCAATTGTTCTTTGATTTCGTTCAAGCTGATAAAAACATTAGTGGAATGCTGTATTCCTCACGTACACATTACACACCCATCCGCGCACATGTATACTTACGCAACGAGTATTGTCTTTGAAAATATTTTTACGGAAAGCACATCAACGTAATTTTGCCACGATCCGCCCAAACTGAAATTTTATAAAACATGCTTCAAAAAAACTAATAATCACTGACGCTATACCAAATCCTGTTAGAGAACAAAATTAATGAACCTTAATATTCAGCTAAGTGTACCTTCAGGATTATACGTCCCCTAGAGAAACTCGAAAAATGTACACACACACACACACACACACTACTAACTACAAATTATTAACCCCAAAAAATGTCTAATAATGAACTTTCTATAATCTTCTCTACAATACTTAAAAAGATAATTAATCTCGTTTTTATTTAAATTTGACAATTTTGGTTAAGTTATTTTAATAACAAGTAGTTATATGATTTTTCTTCAACTTGGTATTGATACAGAATGTGCGAGAAGGAAAAACATTTATTTAAAAAGGTTGGTCCTGTTAAACAACTCGTGATTTCGGTACCAGAATGCTCTAGATTTATTTATACTTCGTATTTTTAAATTTAACTAATTATGCAAGTTAGTATAGTTCAGGCACAATAGAATTTTAATAACCCATTTTTATTTTACACACCTATTGAGTTATAGAATCAAAATACTGTACTATTTATCTTCAGTCTAGAGGATAAATATACATAATTTGAACAATTTATAAATGCCAGTGCAATGGCATGTCACTACAGAAGCAAGTAATGGCACCAGGGGCGAAATGTTAAAACGTGTATATTGAATTTATGAAGAAATAAAGTAGTTAGCAGTAGTGTTACAAGCGGCACCTAGGGATGGAAGATAATTCATTTTAGAAGAGCGGTTCCTATAATGGGATTACTTGTATATTTGTATTTATGGCAACTACCGACCAGCTGGAAGACAGTTAACAGCACCCTACTGCTCACTATACATGTTAAGAGACTAACTGACACTTACAGCTTCAAATAAAGGATAATATTTTATGTGGTATGGATTCGAAACTGACCCACCAACTTCAGAATACCAGAAACTAGAGTCAAAGGACAAAATATTGAACAAGAAAGTTTAACTTTCTAAACAAGTGGTAAAATAGGATGTTTGGGACAGCACTGGAATATGAAACCACATTCCAATCCGAAGTAACATACTCGTCTACAATGTTGCTGCAGTTATGAGGTAAGTCACCCGATACAAACAGTCATTGATACCGTCAAAATAACAAAAAATAAGATAAAATGTTGAAAAAAGTCCCAAGCAAACTTTTAAGAAGTTATCGATTATATCTTGAAACTGATGACTATTTTAATAAAAACTATTAGCAAAGAAAATGGAATAATTGCAATCTCCTTTGACCATTTCCTTAGTTGTGAAGTACGTCCATAGATATAGTTTTATGCCTTACAACTCGACGTCCACGAGTTTACTGAAGGTTTATGAAAGTACAAGGTTTGAGGTTTGCCTCAAACTTCGCAAAAGTTTGTTATTGTGAAAATTAGTTGATGGTGTATAGCAATAGGGGCCAAAGTGAGCACAGGCAATGATGTCGTTTCAAGGGTAGCAGAAAATTATCCTCGTTCTGACAGTGTTATTAAACCTTTACATAATGCATTAAATCACCTACATGTTCATTAACGATTAAAAAAAAAATAGTCTTTGATAGAGTTTATTTAAAAGAAAAACACTATTTCAAAATATTCAAACTTTAAAATTATGATTTACTTTTGTATTTCTCCTTACGAATTCTTTTTTTTTTTTTTTTTACATCCAACCAATTACTTCCCATAGAAGTTTTACCCTACGACGAGTTTTTTTTGTCTCTTTGCACACTATTCGATAATGGCGTCATTTGCGAAGTAATTTTATTAGCTTGTACAAGCTCAGTCTATACCTTGAATTCAACAATGAAAGAAGTTTTCACCAAATATTGTTTTAGTCTTATTAGAAGTTACATTTTATAATTATAGTTCAAACTTTCATAGACCACGAGCAAAAAAAGTCTTGCATATAGCCGTTTCGGTGCACGTTCTTAAAAATCGCAACGGATCAGCACAGTAATTAATGAGATCTCGTAAAAACGTACGTAAAAAGTTGTATATTATTCACGTAATAATTTGCTTTTGTTTGAAAAAGTACAAACAGCCCATCTGTAAAAGTCTTTTAATTGGTTTTTATGTGTGTGTAAGTAATATTTACAGACCAGCATTAGTGACGTACCAAACCTGCCAACCTTGTTTAATAAATACTTCGTAAACAAATACTGTAGTTACTGGCGGTCATAACAAAGCTAAGTGTTATGTCATCACTACTGATGCCTGGAAACTGAAATATCAACTAACAATGTTTATGTAACTAATATAAATACGCATCTTTCACAAGCAAATTAATAAATCTTCATAAACCTATAAGAACATAAAATTAAATATTATGAAAAAAGAAATTAATGCAGTCTTGTTAAAACAAACTAGGGAAAAGAAAACAAGAAATAGGTATAGCCCTATAAAAAAACTCAGCTTTCACAATTGACTTACAAACTTGCATTCCTCGTTCTGACACTTGCAATCTTACATTATAGAAGTATCATGCACATAGTAAACAGAGATTTATTACCTTTGTTGACACCAGTAGATACGGACAAGATCCGAGTCACTTTTTTTTTTTTTTTTTATTTAAAACACTATCAGTAAAAGTCAATACGCAAAACGACGAAGCATAGAACATACATCTAAATTACTGTGGTTTCTACTTTATTTGAAAATCGTATCTTACCTAATCAGGCACAATATGAAAAGCGCTAAACAGTTTCCTTCTACAGCAGATTACGGCAGCCATATTGGTTTCATTCAATCGATAGGGAGTAGCACTTACGATAAAGACCAGTGTTTTCACTTTAGTTTCGAATTCGACACATTCAAATCAACCACTTAAACAGTAAATTGTAACAATATGGATAATTTCTGGTTCCAGTGTATTAAAAGTTATATATAATCCAACTCTATTTCAGTTTTGACGTATTATATTAGTAGGTGTAAATTACAAGCAGATTTAAGTAAGTTGCCAGAATGTCAGCTGTTTACCTTGTGGAAACAGATCAAGCTTAATTTAAAAAAATATAATCGATCTAATTAATTGGCAGACAAACTATATATATGAGCTATAATGACATTAAACCTAATATAACATCAGATAACCAATTATAAAAACAAGTAATAATAATATACAAAATTGTAATGCATACCTAAGTATCGTTCAAAGTTTGTATTTAATTAAAAATAACTGTTCGTCGTTATAAAAGAATTAAGCTTCTGCAAAATCTGTAGTTTTCTTGCTGTTTGCACTACGTGGTAAGCGTTAAGATACTGATTTTATCGAACTTAATTGTAGTTGCAAATTTTCACACAACGTTCATTTTATTCGGTGTTTTTGCATGAACTTTAATCGGAGCAACTTTAAACTGACGACACGCTGGAGCTGAAGCTACCTCAAGCTGTAATCGACAATGTATGTTTACCTATATTTGAGATAACATTAACTAGTGATTGCGGTTTTCACAATACCAAAATATTATATAACGTACGTAGGTGCGTGTGCGTCCTCAATCTTATAAATGTTTCTCAGTTTGATAGTTCCAAAACTTTTTTTTTTTTTATAACGATTACATTTATTAAATACACGTTGCTTGATAACTTGTAGAAATTACAAGTACATTTTTATGGGGGACGGGGGTAGAAAAAACAGGATTATATTTATACATGTTTTGAATTAAACACAAAACTACACAATGTGCTATCTGTGTTCTGCCCACCACGGGTATCGAAACCCGGTTTTTAGCGTTGCAAGTCCGCAGACATTCCGCTAAGCTACTGGGGGGCATTTATACACGAAAAACTGCAATTAAAAGTGTTTGTTGCCAAGACACCTGAGAGCTGTTAACATTTATAATAATGAAATATGACACGTGAAAAGTTACACAAATTTTTTACTTCCAGCTCATTACTAAGATATGTAGTGATTATGAAAAGCAATTTTATTTTATAAGTTAAAAACATCGAAGCTTAACGTTTATTTTATAAGTTAGGTTTAATGAACGAGGTTTAGCCTTTTTATTTTTCACCATATGTATATAATGAGCTTTGACTCGACATATAGTCGTAAATACGTTGTTTAGAAAGTTATGGAACTTCAGTTTATTCCTATGCTGAACGCCCTCTAGCGGTTAACTGGCAAATCTGAAGGCTTATAACGCTAAAAACCGGGTTCGATGTCCGAGGCGCGCATAATACAGATAGTGTTTTGTATATATTTGTTCTAAGTTATTTGGTGGAAATTAAAAACTGTTGTGGGACTGCCTATATAGTGGTTAAAATAGTTACGTTCGCCACCAAAGATGGAAGAGGTTACGTTTTCACCACTGTATTTGTCAACAGGATTGCTCGACAATGGCCGAATGGATTTGGACGAAAGTTAAGCATTTGGTTTATGGTTTATTTTAGAAATGATTATTTTTTGGATGGTCAAGGTCACAGCAAGATAAAAGAACAAACTTCCGATTTGTTAACATAAGGACTAATTTTTACGCTATTTTCGTTCTATAACTCAGTCAGAAATGATTGAATTTTGATGAAACTTGAGCATGTGTAAAATATGTTTATTTTTTTGTTATAAATAGTTTATGTTTATTGATAATGACAGACATGAACACATGTTCGTATTTTGCGAGGGCCGAACATGATCAATGGTGCGTGGCGGCGATGTGCTCTCTAGTTCACTCTAGTGTAATTACCAATCATGTTATAATCCTAGAAGTTTATAAGCCATCTTTTAATGCCGCAATAATCGACTTCAACAATTAGTCATAACAGGACTTTTACAATTCGAAAAACAAATTAATTGTTTTATTACAGATTTATCTATACTTAGGTCAATGCCTAAACTTTTCTTTTCAGATATAATAGTACTGGGATAGTTAAAATCGAAATTCTGGGAAGTGCGTTTTTCTTTTTGCAAATTCACATTGGGCTATCTGCTGCGTCCACCAAGGGAAATTGAATACCTAATTTTAGCGTTGTAAATCCAAAGATTTACCGCTGTCCCACAGGGGGACTATGCTGGGGGGTGACCATGAAATGAGTTACATTGTCTATATTTGGGTATTGATTTGAATTTTTTTCTGAGTTTATTTTACAGTGGAAAGTGATTAACGAAACCACATTGTTACATCTCAATTACAAAAAGAGAAACATTTAATAAATATGTAACAGTTAAACTTACTATTTTACAAGACCATATTATAGTTCTAGAAAGTTGTGTTTTATCAAAAGTATTGATAGGAAAAAAAAAAGAGAAACCTGCCTTAAATAACATCCAGGTTTCTTAATGCTTTAATTATCTTGAACTTTTATCACTAATAAAATAAAGTTTAGTAACAAGTTTGTTATGCTTTCCTTTTCGCTGTTTTTAAATGTTAAGGTAAACGCGAGAATGCGGTTTTCTTTTTGAAATAATGTAGCCCGAGAAGAATAGACTGACGAGTCTTCAATAAGTTTTGCTTTTTGTAGAAAAATATCCTTTAACAGCCTGAAGAGACTCGAAAAGCTAATTTTACGATTATTTAATCGCAGGTTTCGATTTACGAGACAGTAAGACGAGATTGATTTTTTATCAAAAAGTAAATTTGAACAGACGCGCACTATTCTCGGTAAACATTTCATACACAGCTCATTTTAAAGAATTAATTAGCTCTATTCGCTCCCATATATATTGGTGTTAAGTTATTAATGAATAGCTTTTTCTATATTGTTCAGACAACGACTTCAGTTATACGGGGATCATAATTTTGCAAAGTTTATTCCATTTCGAGATAAAGCAAAATGTTCTTAGAATATTTACTATAACCGCATATTTTTTTTAAAAAAAAACACCTTTTACTGTGGGGAAGTTCTTGACTCCAACTGTAGATGTTTATTATAGCTTAGATTAACTCAAAATAACGTGCATTATAATTTAAAACGGCATCAAACAGACATATGTGGTCAATATTATTTATGATTGCCTTCATTGTTGAAATAATTCCTTTTGTGCGTAAAAAAGTTAATAATTTATAATTAATTACTAACGTTCCGTGAAGCACACAAGTTACGAAATGTTCGTGTGGTGAATGTTGAAGAATGTATAACTGAAGTGAGATTATTTGTCAGTAAAAATATATAAAAATCTTCGAATACACAGAAATATAGCAATAAAAATACTACGAATTACTCCATGTGAAAAGAACATTTAAAGTAAATGTAGCTCACGTGTTTAAATTATACGATTCATGATAAATCAAGTTCCGTTTTTTGCACCCTTGGTGGTAGGTATTGAAAATGTTACAGTTTTTATATAAGTATAACATACATTTCAGTACAAGCAGGTTCGACCTAATATCGTGATTTTCTGCAGTTCGTATTCGTTTCTTTACAAGTTATTTTTATTATATTTTCACACTTATTGTTCCTGTTATACAAGTTCGTCGTTGATGCCTTATGTTCAGAATACAGGAGTAATTGGAATACGTTACTCAAAGTTTCACGAACTTTCATGCTGTGTAAACAAAAATATTGCTTCTGATAACTGCTTACCGAAAACGTTAATAGATTCCCCGTTTAAAAAAAACAGACCAGAACGCAAAATGGAAGTTTTATTTGCGAGATGAAAATTTAACACATTGTGCAAAGAATGATTAGCATGATTTGCATGCTAATGATATGGGGGATATGGTAACATGCCCCTCCCTCCCACTGAAAAAAAAAATGTAAAAGTAGGTGCTATAAGGTTAAATCTGGAAGCAAATGTGTGTTAAAATACTAAAACAATTTCATGGCTGTTCACAAAATCCACAAGCATATAATGAAAAGATAAATCAATCATTCTGTTACAACACTGCATGGAAAGTTAGATTTAATCATCATGAAAATGCGCATTTTATTATTGTAAAATGCTGTACTATCTATATACAGAGTAGTTATCGATTGCTGTTACTAATTTAAACTTGTAAAACACTAGTATATTAACTATTTCAGTCATTGGCCATCATATACGTGAATGTATGCACTACTGAAATAACTAGCAAGCTCCATTCTTCTGTGGTACTTTTCCATAAATAACTTACCACCATTAAGACTTATCTAACAGCGTCAAGGATTATGAACTAAAGCTTGTTCATTCAATTTTTCTCCGGTTTCTTAAAACCTCAGATAATTATTGTAGATGTGGAGAGCAGATGCCGAACGTTCACACGAATATGGCAGTATTTGTTTTACATAACTGAAATCAGAGGTTCAACTGAATCTCCTCGAACCCACTTGTGTAGGTGCGTGATGTTCTACTAGTTTTAACAATTGTGTGGCCAAACCGCGACTCTGACATAATGTGCGGCTCGCGGAAATATGCTGGCCGAACTCCTTTATACATTACAATTATTATAAAATATAAAGTTAAGCTTTATAATTATTAAACGGGTTTAAACCGGGTCCACTGGATTAAAACGCAAGTTTAATGTTCATGGTGAGTAAATATATTTAAAGAATTTAAATCCTAATTTTAATGCTGAATTTGTGTCGGGAATTAAATAAATTTCGGATCAGCAAGGATTACAGAGGAACTGTGCTGGAGAATCAGTAGTCGTACAAGACGGTGCTGACAATGTTAGTTTTAGTGGGCGTGGATTGCGGCTTGTGTGGCTGTGTTGCAGGCAGTGAATTTAGCGGAGTGGTAGTGCGATACTGAGTGTTGTAGAATTTGGTTGCGTTGCGCGTGTTGAAACTTGTTTCTTTTTACTTTAATTTTTTTAGAAGTGTCTGTGAAAATTTTGTGACAAAAAATGGCGTCAAATTGTAGGAAACGAAAGTATGAACGTTTCCCGCTGAACGTGCCCCAACAATCACCCCTCTTCAAAAGTCAGAGATCTCTTGGAGTCATGATTACACACAATCAGGCCCGTCCAGCATTCTTACATACACACACGACTCCATGGATGCTCAGATGTCAACTGTTTAATTAATGGACAAGCCATACCTGTGTAGTAGCCTCTGCATTGCTTGTACTTGTTCTTTACTTATGCAGGCGTTTCCTTTTTTTTGTTTTGTACACTACTTGTACCTACCAAATATTAAATTACACCCAACTGAAAATTTAACTTTTAAAGTATGTCGGATTCTACGTTTTCTATTATGTAGCGATTACAGAGCTTATGTAATTTCCTCAGTGGCAAGGTTGCGTAATTATAAGGCAAAAGTCGAGTTTCGATATCTGTGTGGGGCAAAATACGGATAGCCCATCTTATGGCTTTGTACTTAACGACACACCAAACAAAAAAACAATAGTGCTACCCATATTAAAATTAGTTGCCTTTTACTATGGCTTAAATGCAAATCCTTACGAAACTTCCCACTGAAACTTCGAAACTTTCAACCAAATCGAAGGAAGCCTTATTACTTCCTCTGTCACTAGGATTACGTTATATTCATTTACGACTTCAAATAAACCTGATTCGTAGAGTAACCTAAATAATATTTATCATGCACAAGAAATCAAAATAAGAAGTTAGAAGTATTGAGGTTTAGATTTTGTCAACTTCACACCTGTACTTGTAGCACCAGTGTTAAAAATATGTAATGTTTCGTTCCTGAAGAGAAAATAAAACAATTTAAAAAAGGACGAAAGAAAAGTGGTTAATTAACAATGAACAATTAGGTAAAGTTTTTGTAAATTTAAGCAAATGACATGTATTGATTCCTTTGAAAACTTGCACTTTGTTGTCCTTCTGTCCAAGTTATCCCATCCAAACTTCTAAATTTGATAAAAATTTGAGGATATTTCTCTAATCTAGAAAACTTCCTCTAATACAACCACCAAAAACTTTTTTGTGCTTTTTGGTGTTTTTAATAAGGTACTAAAAAGGGGTGGTTATAAAAAAAAGCCTAGCTTGATATTTTCACTTTTGTATGCTACGTTCGCGCGATAGAGGGCGATTTTCTGGGTTAATATTAAGTGTGTTCTGTATACAATATCTCAATTTGTTTTTTGTTTTTGAAAGCATCTTTAAACATCCATCCTTAAGTTTTTCGAAGTATTAGAATATTTTTCTACGTGCATTTACACATAAATACCATCTGAAAGATATAGAAGCGAATCAAATCTCTCCAATTGTCTTTACACAATTATAAACACAGATCAGTAAGAATACCGTAAATAGGAAATTTTTTTTGAAACAGTTTTTCTATAGATCTATAACTATACGAATGCAAAAATTATGGATTATAATGGAGAATATCGTAGTTCTACATTTATTAAACCTTAATCAGTTGTGGGCATGAGAATTTTCCTTAGTTTAAATTAATATAGAACTAATGTTACCTTCCACTAATTCATAATACAGTTACCCATCGTGATAATTATTCCTCAGTTCAAATTAATATAAAATTATACTATCCTCACAACTGACAGAAGGCAGTATGTAGTTTTGACTTTGGGCGTGATGAACTAAAGCAAATATGCTATACCCATAGATATATTTAGTAAATCAGTATGTTGTCGAAACTTTTTCCCTCAGGTGCAAGTGGATGGATAACTGGGTAAACGAGATATCGATAACGTTGTTCAGGAGCTAATACATCATAAAATTGCACCTTTTGTAGTTACTACATCTGATACATATATATATTGCAGTTTGCAATTCATAATACATACTACAAAAGTATATGAAAATATCAACCAAGAGCATTTCATTACACCATTCCCATTGCTGCTATAGATTTGTTTCGTCCATTGTGACACCTTTTTATCGATCTGGGTAACTGAAGGTGGACAATGCATGACAGACAAATATGAGCGTCGTCAGTTAGTCTACAACCTTGTTCCCAGAATAAAAGTTTATTGAACTTCGCACGAAGATAATTTCACGTGCTTGTGACACAAACTGCCTACCTATTAAGGAAATGAGACGGCAGTATAACAAAACAAAACGTTTGGTTATTTATTGAAAACAAATACCAATTTGTTATCACTGAGAATGAGGTTTACATCTATTTTACTATTGCAATAAAGAGAGTCATGTTTATAAATATTTTAGAAAAACAACTTTAAGTGGCTATAAAATTACCAAAATAGTGACACAGTAAAAAGTGCAAGGAATATAAAAAGAATACACATCGGTTATACTAATTACAGAAAAACACAAAAAGATATAGTCCTAAAGGTAAATAACAGTTTTAACATTTCCTCTAAAAATGAAAATATTGAGGATATTTAGTCTCGCCAGTATATACCAAAGATACAGTAGGCTTAGTACAGAATTTTAGGTTTTGTGTGTAACCTTAAACAAAATGCGTATTGAACCACATGTCATAAATACGTTGGGTTTATTATGAGCAAAGTGCTCCACCTTACTGCTACCGTGCCATTGTACAGTACATATATGTTAAAACCCTACAGAAATATTATGTATTACTATCTGACAACACCCAACCAGCAATACTCTTAACAAACAACTTATTTGAAAAATTCAAGTGGGCAACTGAGTCTCGCCTAGTTACTGGATGTTTTCATTTGCTGGTTCGGTAATGGAAGTAACTTATTCCACTTTCACATCACGTTCAATAAATTATTAATTTCAGTCACTTTACGACCACAGAGTTCGGTATTTTCAACGCTTTACTATAGTTTTAGCTATCTAAAGAGAGTGAAAAAGTGACCAGCAAGGAACCATTCCTAATAAACGGAAATGTGTTTATTTTCAGCAAACATAACAACTTACAGGAACTGACTTATAAAAAGATAGTGATGGTTCCATGAAATCGATAGCAGCACTAGCGGAAAAGTTAACTTCAATATACATTTACATTTCCTTTTGTTATACCTTAAGTGTTTATCGCTGTCATTTTTTTTATATTCTGCTCGTGCACGCTTTAAAAAGATACAAGTTAGCCCCGTAAAAATCGTGAAGAACGTATCATAATTAAATTATAGTTGATTAAAAATATAGTTAACATCTTCAAAAACACGAAGTGAGGTCATTTGGTAGGAATCACAGACTACTGCCTAAGAAAAGCAAGAGTAAATCCTCAATGGGTGTGGCACTTGAAATTCTTTTAGGCAGGATTAGAATAGATTAACCAAGAACTTCCGCCCTTTTTTTTTTATTATTAGCTATTACTTTTTTGTACGCTGGCAGTATGTAGCAAGGGGCGCGTGTTATACCACTTTCAATTTTATTATTCATCAGGTTCTCTACCAGCCTACCTTCAAACTGAAATTATTTTAAGCAGGATTAAATTACTTTATATCTTGGATTACCCAAATATATCATCTGAAAGGGTTTGACTTCTGGAGTTCAAAACTGTAATTAGATATCAAATCGGTTAAGAGATGACGAAGCTAAGAGATAATAGTTTGTACTTGAAAAAAAAAAAAAAAAACACTCAAGAGTCGTTTTATGAGCCACTATGCCATAGCTAAAAAAAAAAAAAAAAAAAAATCTTAATTGAAAAGATTTCCCAAACGAAATAGATTGACTGTTACAAAATTTATACATTTTGAGAACAATAAATTGAACTGTAACTGTCGGAGCACGTTTGTACGAACATTTCAAATCGGATAAAACTTTCTTTAGCATTGATGTTGCATGCAGTACCTCGGAGAAAACTAACATAGGATATCCGACCTAGCAACTAAAATGGAATACAGGTCTTATCGGTCGTTCTCTGACAATTTTTAATATTTACAAAAACAGATACTTATAAAACCACGTCATCAAGTTCTATAAACTGTTATAGTTAGTTTTCCGTAAACAAAAGAAAGAAAAAAAAACTGAGGATCAATTAATTCGTGTGCCACCAGCAAGTTTGGTGTGACGGGGATTCGATCCCGTGATCCTCAGATTACGAGTCGAGCGCCTTAACCACCTGGAGTAGAGAATAATCTTAAAGCAGAAGAGAGTGTCTTTTCGCACACTTTTAAAATACGCTTTATAGTAAAGTAGTGCAAGTTAGGTTTTGCTTCTTTCACGTTAAGCTACCCAAAGCGGAGGCAGCTATTTAATCAATGTACCGAACACTATCTCTTGTGCAATTCTTAATTGAGTAGTGGAATTTGACCATATTTCGTATAATGCAACTACGGCTCTCAAATACAGAAGCACGATTTTGTGGCAGTTAGACGAGAATCATGTACCCCTCGGACTTAAGCCTGTCAAGCTAACCGTTAAGCCATGCCGGCTATTTACGAAATTAACAGATTCTATTGCGAAATTAACCACAAACCCACGGTTGGGCCATACAAATTAGTTCTTGTTTTTACGTGTCTTTAAGAAACAACAGACCAGTACAACGACACAGCGTGTATAAGTGATACAACAGTATGTGTGCGTAAAAAACAGTCAATGAACAACGACAATCATTACTTGTATACAACGACATGCTTATAAATATGGTGCAGGTACAATAACAGCTTTTAAATCTATTTCTAAAGACCGAGTGAATCTCAAGAACGTATAGTAACATGCTAATAACACCGTACTACCACACCCAATCCCGACGATGTTTTTCGCACAATACAATGGTTCATCAAGCCAGCTGGAATACGATAGACAGTACTTGTGGAAGCACTATATTGGTATTATTAAACTGCATGAACAATGAATATTAAAATACAAAACTAGATTAAGTTTATTAAGTGCATTTTGTCACTATTTTTATGAAAAATCAGAATTAGGGCAAGGGTTAACAATAGAACTGTTTACTTAACAATTAGGCGTTTTTACTTAAATTATCTTTTCTCATCTTAAAAAAAAAACAAAAAACAAGCAAAACACATGGCAAACCAACACTAATCATAGCGTTCCCGGAGAGGACCGAGTAACCACAAGATAACCAACGCAGTGTCATGAAGTTACATAACACACAATTGTCTTGATATACCGTTTCGTAAAATGTCATTAACCTGGATAATTCATGATCATATTAAACGATTGTTTAAAAGTCACTATATAGTGATATCACATTTTGAATTTCATACCAATTTAATAAAAAAGTGCTTTACATCAACAGCAATATTGTTATATTTCAGAGTTTTGTGTGTTTTAGTTCTTTGTTGAAGATGATACTGAAATGATTTCTTCATGTTCTTACAGCATTTCCCTGTCTTAACGTGTTCAGTGCCGTAAACGAGATAACTCGTCCAAGCCGATCGGTATCACAGTGCCACGGACGAGTTAATTCGTTCTAATAATACCTCACTTCAACGCTAGATGTCAGCACCATACATGCATTTGACCTACTTACAAATTGTTTCACTTTCGATCCAAAATGGCGTCACGAAAAAGTTACAAAATGAAGAAGCATTAGAGTTGTATTGTAGCAGCTGAAATACTTGACAGTCAACAGGTTAAGCTGACGTTTAATAACGTATAAATTCTGGGTGAACTTATTTCAAAATTTAAAGCAGCTACCCTAGTATTATCTGCGCAGCCACTTTTGATTGTAAAATCAAACTTGGGAGAACATGTGTATCACGTCAACAGAATCCCTCGCAAGATGGAGTTGTTCTTATCTGATCGAATAGTGGAATGCGACTTTCACTCTTGTAGTACATTCACAGTCGCAAAATGCGGAATGTGTTATTGTGGCAACCGATCTGGAGCAAACCATTAACCTTTGAATTCACCGTATGTGCACTAACCACGGAACCACACCAAACCCAACAAATGGTGGAATCAGTGGTTACATTTCTAGAACACATGTATGCAAGACAACGTGACATTTTTATTGACACGATTTACAGACAGGACATTTATAACGAAAAAGTGCATATGTAAGGGATTATTAAATACACGTATTCGATCCACTGACAGTTACTCATCCATTATCTTTAATATTTCTAATTTATCATATTGTAAGAAGTTTCTAAACTAGTACGAATTACTTAAGATGAAAGAAGAAACTTGTTCGCCAAAACTACGTAATAAACAACCCGAGTTCTCTCCACTGCAAAAATCGAACCAAGTATTTTAGCATTGAAAGTCTAAATTTACTACTGACTCACGGTGAACAAATAACTTAAGCCTAAATTACTCTTCTCGTGTTATTTCATGAAACAAAAACTAGTAGAAATTTCAAGCAGTTTATCCTTTTTGTTTTTCTTCATCCCATTCTGCAAGGGATGGTTTTCCTCTTCCCCTCCAGTGTCTTCAATTCAGAAAAGTTAAAACACAAAGTATAACGCCGTGACTAGTGGTTTTAAAATTAACACGATACCAGAGAACCATTATTGATTAATCCTTTCTAGTAGCTTCAGGGAATAAGTGGGTAAAGTATGTTTGTTAAATTCATCAGTAACTAGAGGCTACTTGTGTGAAGAAAACGAACAGAAAATATTCGACTAGAACTTAGTTTCGCATCTGAATTCAGTTACATCCTGAAGCTGAGAATTTTATTAAAATTATACAATTTATTTAGCTTTCACGTAAACATCCCATTAAAAGTATCCTAAAATTAAATAGCTAATAAAATAACAAAAGTTACAGAAATAGGTTAAAGGTTCAAGCGCAAAAACCTGAAGATATATAGAATAGGGGCAAAACTTCATTTCATTAAGCTAAGGAAACATCTAGGAATACTTCGCTGTTTAAGATCATTAAGCTATGAAAATGTCAAAAGTAGCGTTTTTACACAACGAAATCTTAAATGAAATAGCATGTGTATATAAAAAGAAAATGTAAGCAATTTTCGGAAACTGATTAAAGTTAACAATTTAAAATAAATCTTCAGAAAGAAAATTAACACTTATCAATTTTATGTATAGCAAACTAAAAAGCCAATGCAATGAAAATGGAATTCTTTACATGTACATTGTTATTGCGGAAGTGTAAGAAAGGAAAGAATACACTTCCGTAAAAAGAACATGGGCGAGTACGCCACACTATTTTGTGTACACAAAATAATATTGAAATTACAAACGTAGAATAGAAAAATAACTGAATTTTCCCAACAGTATGCTGCTCGTTTCAAACACAGTTTTCCATTTCAAATTAATTTTTATCACTGATTAAAAAACATAAGAAAATCAAAAATAGTACCCTCCTTGGCAGTCATGTAAAATTTGGTTACATTGTATGGCCCAGCGTGGCCAGATGGGTTAAGGCGTTCGACTCGTAATCTGAGGGTCGCGGATTCGAATCCCTGTCGAACCAAACATGCTCTCCCTTTCAGCCGTGTGAGCGTTATAATGTGACGGTCAATCCCACTATTCGTTGGTAAAAGAGTAGCCCAAGAGTTGGCGGTTGATGGTGATAACTAGCTGCCTTCCCTCTAGTCTTACACTGCTAAATTAGGGACGGCTAACACAAATAGCCCTGAAGCAGCTTTGTGCAAAATTCAAAAACAAATTTGGTTACGTTGTAGTGAATGACAGTACTACGAGTTTTCTACTTCCTTGTTTCATATACTTCTTCCAAGTTTCTGCATCATTATTCAGCTCAGTTGGAATGTCAAGTAAAATACATTTTAGCTTTGCTTCTTTCCAACGATGTGTTAGTTCTTTACTAGTTGGCAGATAAGATAGTATGTAACGTCTAGAAATACAGCAATTTTGTCATCTAATTGGATAACTGTTTTGTATTAAATGTGAGAGAGAGCTTCTTTCAGAGATGTGCACCTACTTTGCTTCAAGCTAGCTCTCATATTCTCCTCTGTTACGGAATATGTAAATTAGTCACCTTCCAACATACTTCAAGTGGAAAATCTAAGCAAAATATATGGGCAAACTTATCAATATCTACCAAAAATATAGGTTCATGTCTCTTCTCTATACCATTTCATAATTTTACCCTGAATACTTGTCATCAAAATTGTTGGATAATACAGAGTTATGTTACTTTTAGCTGGAAGGTTACTTAATGCTATTAAAACATGGTTCTTTAAAATAGACAATAATAATAGATTTTTGATTATTTTACCCATTGACGACGTCCTGAAGGCTAAAGACTTTAGAAACGTCGTCCTCTTTAATATTGCTTCTTACAACATCCAGTTAACATGTATATGTATATGAAGGTTGAAAAGATAGAAAAAAAAAATTTAAACTTCATGAAAATCAACTGGGATATCGGAAAGCTTGCCTCCTAGAAGAGCAACGGTAAGCTAACGGACTTACGATACTAAAATCCAGGGTTTGATTCCCTGCAGTAGATAGCCCAAACTGGCTTTGTTGTGAACCAAACAGAAAAGGTTATATTACTACTGACCAAACTTTACATTTATTTTGGAGAAATATTTTGCATGGAATTCTTAGATTTAATGGTTTTTGATCTTAAAAGTTTTCGTGTAATAAATAAATTTAGAATGGTACGAGTGATGAAACAACTGTGTTACATCATTTGTAAAAACAAGTTTAGATATTGTTTAATAACAGGAGACGAACTACACGGTTTACTAAGATACTACGATGCAATAATATTGATAGAAAGTTTTAAAACTATTTCCTGAGGCCAATTTCATACAATTCACAATTTTAAGCAAATGAAATATTATGAAGATAAAAGTATTAATACTTTAAAAGATATGCAAGTCTAGTACGTATAATGTAAAAAGAAAGTAAATATACAAAATACTTTAACAGAAGCAACTTAATACACGTTATCTATTATGAAAGTGAAAATGTAAACCAGAGAGTATTGACCATGAGAAAAAGACCAGTTAACATTTAACTCGGGTTCCGTTGTTAAGAGTAAAGTTGCACTTTTAATAGTTAACGAATATGTAATTTCCATTGCAAATCGGTTATACAATGTCAAATTATCTGATCGCTACACGTTCCTGGTTAAAAGTACTACACGTTGATCAATCTGTTTTACATGTCAACTATCAGATCTTCCAATCTTCCTGGTTAGCAAGTACGACTTTTCGATGTACCAGTTTCACACGTCAAATTACCAAATCGTTCCACGCTCCTCATTAGATGGTTCAACAGACATTACTGTTCCAGTTTTAATTTTTAACACTATTACCTTTAAAACTAACGTTGGTAAACAAGATAAACATACTTATTGCTACTGTACCTCTTCAGTATAAGACATAAAACGAACACGCACCTTTAAAGTGAAAGCGTCTATAGGCTTTATTACTTTGAAATAAGTATTTTCAAATATCGAAACAAAACTAATACGAAACAGAAATTATCCTTATTTTCACAGTTACTAAATGTACGTAGTTGCAAAAAAAGAAGCCCCTCGCAAGATGCGACTTTTTTTCGTCCATTTGACAAAACGAGTTTTCCTATTTAATCCATGGAAGCAGAGAAACGACCAGGACTGTGCGTTTCTACCTGACTGGCTTGAAAACAAACGATGTTTCAAACGTCATACAACTAAGCAAACGCAAACTTTCAAACGATTCAAACAATTATACATTAAAACTACGAGGGGATAAGTGATATTTATACACACACGTGCACCTCAACTCTTTTGCTGCTGTTATTTTTAATTCACAAACGTTAACTTGACAACAGTGGCTTAATGTACTGAATTTTGATAGTACACGTGTACACGATAGGATGAACACAGTCGTACACATAACGACTAATAACATCATCAGGGTGACCCCGAAAAATTTACAGTATACATCTATACAGATCTTCACTGAAAACCACCAGTGGGTACTAGAACTAAAAATAAGACTCGTTGCTACGCTATCTTTTCTGACACGTAAATCTTTAAGCGTAGAATCGCTCCAGTAACTGCTGCGTCACTAATGTAGTTGCTGAGGTTAGATGATAACAGTTTTTTTTCCCCTTCAAGAAAGTGCGACATATAGTTAACTCCCTTTTTATGGTGACGTTTATTGTTTTTACAAAAAACAAGATTACTTGAAACCAGTAAGAAATTTTGTTTTCTACCGGTAATTGTTTTTTAAAGAAACGTCCTAGCTTCACGAATATCAAACACGCATTTATTTTGTTGCGGTAATTGTTTTTTTTTTTTTTTGTAAGATATCTTAAGACAAGAGTCGAAGTGTGTTGAATTGCTAAAATTATAACCAAGATACAACTTAATCCATATAAAAGTATATACATTTTGACATTTATTTTAGAACATGACCAACGTCAGCGTCATTTTGACGTTGAGTATTTCTCTTTCACGTGTACTTTTTAATGACTCGTTTAAAAATCACAATTCCTGCATGAATAACGTTCTTAAAAAATTCAGTTAAGCCATTTATAAACAGCTGTAAACACTGATGGCTCTTAGTTACAACACCGAAAGATGCATTTTTCGTAGTTTCACCTTCAAAAGAAAGCCTTTATTTTCCGTGATTAATAATTTCACCCCTCAAGACGAGATATCTTTGCTTTTGTAGTTTATATTATCGTTCTACTTGTAATACAATACAAAATAAAAACGCAAAAATTAGCAACTCATTTTAAAATGTATCAACGTAGCATATTTTATGTCGAAAACGTGTCATTACGCACAAGATTTTCCCACTTACTTTAATACTGTTTCTGATAACTGATTAAGATCAGTGGTTCTCATACTTTTTACGCTCGTGTACCAATTTGTTTAAATCATTTTTGAAGTACAAACTCAGACCTAATTAATTAAATATGAGATAAACCTAGTAAAAAAAAATATTAACACATTGAGAACGATAAGTTTTGTAGCACAATTAAACACGTAGTACGATGTTTAAACTTAAATGAAAGAAAATACTGGTTATTCTATACAGACGGAAGGCGAGTCTGTAAATGAGAAAAGTATGGTATATTTGTACGCGGGAAACTGAGGTAAGGCTTAATTACACACACACACACACACACTTTAATTGTATCGTATAACGCCAACATTATCTCCACGTACCACCAACAGAGTATGCGTATCACAATTTGAGATTCCTTGTCCTACGTATTTGTCAATATATTGTAATCGGGTCTTGAACACTGATGTGAATTTATTATATAATCACCCAGTAACTTTTAATTTGAATATGTTCAGGTTACATTATATGGGAATATTCCAAGTTTTCTATAGTGGCTTTTGAAGAGGAGATAAATTACTGAAAATATTGCAGATCATCGAATCAAAAAACAAAAGTAAACATTATTAAACAGGTTGCTTTAACACAGCATTTTTAAAAGCTGTGCAAATACTGAAAAGTTTTGACTAACGTCGCCTTCTGTTCCCAAATATGACAGCAGTGTGTCTATGGACTTACAACACTAAAATCGGTTGTTCGATTTCCCGCGCTACATGCAGCAAGCAGCCCAATAAGTCTTCTCTCTAAAAAACAAAAACATAACCTCTAAATGTTTATCGAATGCAACAGACATTAAATAATTTGGGATATAGATTTTTCGGCCTAATTAAAAAAAAAAAACTTTAGTTAATGAATAATTTCCAGTCACAGTAAAAGAAATAAAAATTAAAAACGTAAATTGACTTGGCAATGAGCATAACCAATTAAATACACAGTTTTTACGTTTGAACTTAGGAGATTAGAATACTACAGTATTTTCTACCGTAAACCCAATAATATTCTACGAGGTTCGCCCATCTTAGGAGGTTTAGTTTAGTCATAAGCTTATATACTAAACTAAACAATTGAAAATAATGAAAGCATAAAAAACAAAAACATACATTAAATGTTTCAATCTATACCGTTAATGACAGTAGCATATTAAGACAAAAGCATACCTTACGGGCTTATACAAACATTAGTTGGATCTTCAAATCCTATCGTATGTTCAATGTTATGTAAAGAAACATAAGCAAAACTACATAATCCTCTCTATTCCGAGATAGAAGTCATATTTATAGACACAGCTGGTCTATCTTTCTAACCAATTATATTAAAAGTCACTGAAAATACTGGAGTTATAAACTTAATTGATTTTTCTATTAAATGTGTTTTGTTTATTCATTATCACTAACACACTGTGGGATATTAAAATTAACTGTTCATGTAATTCACACGTAATTATATAAAAACATTTTTCCTCTAGTACCTTTGGTCTTTACTTCTGAAGCAAGTATTCGGCTAATGTATTGAACACAACATGCAACGGTGTTCGTAATAACTTAATTTTCTGTATTGAATAAATTAATGGAAGCAAGGATTCGTCGTCTTGTGGCTGCAATGTATTACAAACATTGTTACTTCAGTAAGATCAACTGGGTTGTTCAACAGGAGACAAGCAACTAACGAGACCAATATGAACTAGTCTCTCTACTGTAACACGCAGATAACACCATACAGTCTGTCATAACAATTAAAAGTAATAAAACTGTTAAAGGTAAGAGTGATGCAGGATGGCAATGTCAAATAGTAATGATACAAGGTAAGGATGAAAACAAAGTCATACAAAAATCCCTACAGAAGTGGCCAGTAACTACGAGTCAGCTTTATAAGCTTGTGGTTACAAATTACTATAAAACTGGATTGAACGCTTCAGTTTAAATGCTTTTATTCATCAACCTGAAAGGAATTTAATATATTTAGTTGCAGACAAAAGTAATCACTGAATAGGTCTGGCTACTAATGCAGTGAATGTTTTGGATGGTTTTTGTATTCACTCCTACGTTGTTTCTGAATATTTTTTTTTTATTGTCATCCCAAATTGATACTTAATTCTTGTTTTTAATTACTAATTTGTCCCCTTTGTAAACAATTAATAAAGTTAGTTGATAAATGAAAATTTCTTTTACTTATACAGGGTGTTCGGAAAGTTACTGTGCAGTTTTGTAATCATATTTTATCCAGTCTATTTCAAGCCAGCAACTGATAGCGGTGTTTAGAAACAAAATAAGAAGGATCCAGGCCTGTATTGATGCCAACGGGGGTCACTTTCAACATTGTTTATAATTGTCATTCATATTTACCTCCTATATTCTATATTGAAACATGTCTGTTAATAAATATATAAGTGCACAGTGACTTTCCGAACACTCTGTAAAATGGTAATTGTTAATTTTGTCATTTTTTCCCCTTCATTTTGAATTCATTGGAGCCAGTGAAGCTGAAATGGTCACTTTAGGATGGTGAAAGTACCCTGGAGTGCTAGCTCACCGTTAAGAAAGTGCATGCAGAACCCACGCCTTTCAACTTCACCCAAAAATCACCGAATACAATAGATTCCACAGCATGCTAGGGTTACGTCGATTAATACAGAGAACATCATATGGATCCCAGGCCATGATGCACGATATCATGCATAGACGTACAGCTGTTAGGTTTAGCCCAACAGAAAATTGGAAGTAGGCCACTCTTTAATGTATTGTTTTGATAATTAAGAAATTCAAACTCATAACATGTACGCAGATCTGTCAGTTGCATAAATACTTGATTTGATACTTTTAATTTTAATTATTCATTATTTTCACAGAAATAGTTTTAGCAGATTATTTGTGAACGAAGTCACAAACTTGCGCTATAAGAAAAATGTGTTGCTACCTAGCGATTATGTAAAAAACTGATAATTATGAAATATGGAAATAATGCTTAAAACTTTATTTTTCCTTCTTTATTTAAAGAAAAATACACGTGGTACAAGAATAGAATATCACCGTTATACAGGCTGTGAAACACTCGATAATAGTAATTACGTGCTCAAATAAAGCTAACAGAATTTTAGCAATTACTTGTATGCAAAGTAATAGACTGAATGCAGAAGAGATTTTTTTTCTCGACCCAGTCCTACATACTGATTATCGCGCTCAGTAGTTTGTAAGTTTTTATTCGAGTATTTGTAATACTGAGTTTTCCATTTGCAGCTAAATTTACGACTAGAATCCTGAAACTGATTTAAGGTGCCTACCTATCACATTGTTTGTGATAAATTATTAAAGCGCAAGTGCACTGCTGTAATCATTCAACTTGCACAGTATTGTAATCCGAAAAACAAAAGTCCACATCCAAGAGAAACAGTTTTTCTTGCAACGAAAATATCGGGAACAAAATATTCTGACCTCTTACTATTAACACACACACACACACACACTTCAAACTATGTATCTGGTTGTGTATTATTTAATGCAAGTCTAATTTTGTTCTTGCTAAACCTAGCTCCATTTAGTAACATACGATACGCACACACATATACATGAAATAGATTAATGTTTATCGACGAGTATGCATATTTCATGAAACTTCAATAACAAGAGATGTCCGTAAGCTTTGTCCAAAATTTATTAATTAAAACAATTCTATAGCAGGTGTAGAGTATTCAATATACAATATGGCCGTTATTTCCTGTGATCTTCAGCTGATTGGTTCTTATCGCTTCCGAATTACACTACCTTTATACTTAACATGTTACACTTAGTTGTTACAGATGTTCAATTAAGTTTACACAAATTTGTACCCTGTGGTAAATGTAATTTTTGTGTAACAAGATGTATTAATATATAATCTTTGTTTCAAAGCTTTCGCATAAAATTACACAAAAGGCTATCTCTACTTATCCCTCACTAATTTTGCAATCATAAACTAAAAGGAATAATGTTCGTCAACATCATCCACCGACAACTGTTGAATTACTCTTGTCTGATTAAATAACTGGATTTGATTATCACTCTTATAACACACCAACGACCATAAAATATGAGCGCTTTTTGTGGCAACACGACGCGAACCACGAAACCTCGGATTTACACTTAAAAGCACGGCCCACTTCCGAATGCAAAATTGATTTATCATTTGCTTACAAAATGGAAACAAGTTCACATTAAGAAAAATAAAAATCACTGCACTCCTACCCCCCCCCCATATTAGCTTCTCTTCTCATATTTCTTACTCTCAAATAATTAGAACCTTTATACCTTTCTGCCTACACTCCTGTAATGTTACCCAGTTTTTAAAGTGATTTTTCTCCGCCTAACTCTCAAATTTTGCTCTAATGACAACCTAGCATTAAAATCACGAAGGCCTACACTATTTCTCTATACGGCCCATGTTTTGAACACAAACACGTCACAGATCTTGCAACCTAATGCGAGTTACTAGGTATTGATTTTAACATCTCACAAAAACTAAAAGGTAAAGAACATTCATGTGATTAATTTAGCTGAAACAACTATATGAAAGGGTAAGAGTGGGAGAATATCGAACAACTATATAAAATATTAACACTTGATTGTTGGACTATTACTTGCTTAATAACACTGTAGCGTGTAAAGTTTAAAAGTTCGAGCAGTAAGTATACAATTATTACTAATTAAATAATGTGTTGAAAATGGCAAACCAAGATATATTTCTAAACATTTAGCTTTGAAACAAGTAGTGGAAATGATAATATTTCTTTATAAAGAATAATACAATTTTAAGAACAGATTTAAAGAATAAAATTCCATATGGTATCTGCAGATTAAACACGTTTCTTCGGAATAATTTGAACTAAAGTTCCAAAACCAAAAACAACTGATCAATATTAACTTTTTCTCTATTATTTATTATTTCCTAGTTTTGTAGAATAAATTTTACTATAATAATATTAATAGTACAAGACGTTAATTTCACCTTACTTTAAAATGCCACAGATATGGTATTCCGCATTTCCTTCTAAAAACCTTCATGTTATGCGTTAATTAACTGCATTCTAAGACAAATCATAAATAAAGTGAACTTTCATAATAACAAAGAGGTTAACAATATTTTAAAAGACAACCGACCTTCGAAATATCATGTCTGGTTGTTTCCTTTTCAGCCACGAAGAGCCTTCTTTCGGCTGGTGTAATTCGAATCTGCTGTAGCGGCATTCTCTGCCTTACATCGCAAATGGTGTCTCCGTGTTTTAGTTTAGGTTGGGTAGCGTTAAGTATGTCTTTACGCCTTGGAAGCACTGTTAATTTTCAGAACTGCATCACCATGAAATTATATACTTTCTATTTTATACAGGAGAAATCGATTAAATTTTGACGTATTATGAGAATAAAAACAAAACTTCAAAAGTAAAGGCATGGCCTTAAAAATGTCTATTATAATATTACATTAAGATTTTATAGTCGTTCTCGGTGGCTTTCAGCCTCATGTCTCAACTAGTACGATAATCCCTAGCGTCATGTGACGTAACAAAGACTAACCTCACGAAATTATAAAGGTGCGTGGAAGGCAAGTAAAAACATAATATAACAGTCTCTATCCGGCCATTTCATCGAGCGATAGTTGTTCATATAACGTTTTCTTATAAATTGCGATGTTTTGATGATAACACGTATTTACTTGAAAACGTGATTACATTTACTTCATTAGTTGCTGATTGTCAAATTTGCATATTCTTCTCTACTTACCTTGTAGATTATTACGTATAAGACGTTTAAAGTATTATTGGACATTAGATGTTTCCAGCAGCGATATTTTATCTTTGAACTGAACAAAATATTGTCGCTTTTGTTTGTTTCTTTGTATTTTAAGTACAAAACTACACAATGTACTATCTGTGCTTTGTCAAACACACGTATCTAAACCTGATATTAGTATCAAACGTCCACAAACTGGGCCAATGAGGGTAGGGGAAGCGTGATAGTATATAATCACATTCGAGAGTAAATGTTTGTTTGTTTTTGGAATTTCGCGCAAAGCTACTCGAGGGCTATCTGCGCTAGCCGTCCCTAATTTAACAGTGTAAGACTAGAGGTATGGCAAATAGTCATCACCACCCACCGCCAACTCTTGGGCTACTCTTTTACCAACGAATAGTGGGATTGACCGTAACATTATAACGCCCCCATGGCTGGAAGGGCAAGCATGTTTGGCGCGACGGGGATGCGAACCTGCGACCCTCGGATTACGAGTCGCACGCCTTAACACGCTTGGCCGTGCCGGGCCTCGAGAATAAATCTAATTGCTTTTAACTCAATATGTGAATAAGTTATATTAAAAACCTTACACAATTGACTTTTGACATTTGATTTATATTTTTCAGTATGCTTGTGATAATATTGTTGATAAAGGAAGTTTAGGAACGTTTTATTTTTAACTGATTAGACTTGTTGTCTGTATTCAAATTATTGCTTTTAACAGTTTTTCTCTAGAAATGTTCTATTTCACTAGAAAGCATTAACGGCTTTACTCAGGTAGTTCATATGGTATTACCGACGATTTGTTGCCATGTGACAGTCAATTATAAATGTTTCAGTTGTTTACTGCTATCGACATTATTAGTATACGGCTATCGACATTTTTAGAAATTTTACATTTTTACCGTCTAAAATAATTAATGTGGTGCTTGTGGCGAGCCCTCAATAGTTCGGCAGTAGCCCTGAAGGCTTTTAACAAGAAAAAAAATGGATTTTGATACTCGTGGATGACACAGCATAGATAACTCATTGTATGTGTGTGTGTCTTTTTTTTTTTATAATAAAGCCACCTCGAGTTATCTGCGGTGTCTACCGAGGGAAATCGAGCCCCTGATTTTAGCGTAGTAAATCCGAAGACTTACCGCTGTTCCAGCGAGGAACAGGTCAGTGTGTAGCTTTATACTTGACAAGAAACAGTACTGGTGCTATCAACATTGTTATTTTGAAAGCTATATTTGTTCACAAACATGTTTAATGTTTAAAGTTCCGAAGAAGATACACATATTGGTTGTTTTATAAACATTACGAATGAATTTAATTAAACTAGACTTAAACAACTCTGGAATTAAACTGTTAAAGTTACAATATAAACCATGAGGTGTGTTTTTGTGATACATATACGCCCAAACTCGCAATGTTATCGTTATCAGTGTATACAGATGATTTTCTTTATAATATGTTGAGTTTTTTATCGTTGTGTTACATATCACAATACTTCATTAACTGATTAATGTCGTGAAGATTATTAAACATAATAAACGTATCATGAATATGTCTTGAAACTCAAAGGATAACCTTTTCATTCACTGTTTCCATAATAGCTAAAATAAAGTTCGCTATTCAAGGTTGATTAGTTGTTTTTAGGCGTTTTATGGCGCAAAGCAACTAGGATACCTGCGCCGAACAACCTGTGAAAATTAAAAAAAAAACAATTATTAAAATTTGTAAAAAGGAATTATGTTAAAACAAAACAATGCCCAATTTTTGAACTAGAAAATAAATGGCGTTAAAAAGGTCAATGGCCTTTAAAAAATTAAACACATTTGTTAGGTGGACAGTTTCGTCTTCGCCAGTAACACTGTCCAGTGTCAGGGGTAAGCATATGGAAAAAAAAACATATCTAAAATGGTACCGTCGTTCAGAGTCGTAACGTCAGCATAACAGTGAATCGTGAACTATGTGATTTGAGTGTCACACAGACCATACATTGATGCATCAGTCCCAGATAAAAGAAAACGATGAGTTAAACTGTGACCAATACGTAATCCTGTTAGGACAACTTCCTCTTTTCGATCCTTACGGAAACAAGACTGCCAAAGTCCAATAGAGGATTTTATTTGGAAAAGCTTGTTATCACGTTGCTCACTCCAAGTCGACTGCCAATTAGCGCGGAGCCGAGCCTTAAATACAGGACCATAATCCATGTATGGAACAGATATTGCAATGGTAGCGCTAGAGCAAACAAACTTAGCTGCAGTGTCAGCGAACTCGTTCCTGCGAATAACAACGTGGTCTGATATCCAGAAAAACTGGATAGAAATAGATGTTAAAGAGAAATGGGCCAGTCGGTTGTAAATATCGACAAGAACAGGGTGAGAACTGACGTGAAGCAATTCTAGGGCCAGTAGGTATAAAGCGAGTAGGTATAAATGGTACAATTCGAGTACTGCTTAGCTTCTATGTGATCCAGGGCGAGAGAAATGGCGTACAATTCGACAGTGGACACAGAAACTGTAGAGAGGATTTTGTGTGCAACTACTAAACCACAACATACCATGGCAGAGCCAACAGAGTGACCTTCTTTCGAATTATCCGTACAAATGGGAATGGAAGGATGGTTCGAAAGATATTTGGCAAATAGAAGATGGTGATTCCAATCGGGAGTGTTTGCCTTCATCAGATGACTCAAAGAGAGGTCACACTTGGCAATGGCAATAAACCATGGTGTGACCAGTTGATACAGCAATGTCATCAAAGCACAGACCCAATTTATCCAACTGTACCTAGATATGAAGGCCAAAAGGAACAGTGGTAGACCATCTGTTCTAAAAACGCATGGCCCACTGAAGAAGTAAAACCAACCCCAGGTGGGATGCTGTGGTAAGGATCGAAGCTTTGAAGCAAACAGTAAAGACAGTTATAAAAGCGCCAAGAGGTGAAAGAGAGGACACGGAGGATGTTCAGTGCCCTTGTACATTTGACTCGCAGCTGTTTGGTGTGATGTAAAGGTCAGCTTATGGTCAGAGATAAGTCTTAAGAACTTTATCTCAGGAACCATGGGAAATACAAATTTACCGACACAGACATGGGTCTACTGAAAAGCTATATGGTTCGAAAGTGTGGGATATCTACGAAAGGTATCTCAGCCCCGTTTTTGAGCCATGTGGCAGGCAGGATTCCACCACGGACGAGGATACAGTGGAAAACATGCCGAGCCTTTAGGTATAGATTGAGCAGTTGCTTAAACAATACAGTCAGTTACTGCTAACACACATGGCTTACAGACGACAGCAGGATCAAGTACCTAGAGAGCAGCAAAAGAGGGCCAACTTCTATCAAGACACGCGGGTCGTGTGGCATCGACCATGGCTAGTCTCTCTCAAAATGATCGGAAAATGATCACTGCCCTGTGGGCCACTGTCAACCTTCCAAGAAAAATAAGAGAACAGCGAAGGGGAGCAGATGGAGAGATCAATAGCAGTAAACGACTTACTAAGTGCATGAAAATATGTGTATGAAACAGTATTGAAAAGAGAAACGCTGTGATCCGAGAGTATACATTCTACCAAACGACCTCTCCCATCAGTATCAGCACTATTCCAGAGGGATTATGCCCATTTAAATCCCCTACAATTAAAAAGGAAGATGGCAACTGTTTACTGAGAAATCAAGATATGATTGATCATAGACCTCTCTAGGAGATAGGTAGAAAAAACAGTGATGGTACGACTCAAGGAAACACCCCTCCATACAATCGTCCATCACGTCCATCACACGGCCTGTCATTTTTGTAGAAACAAAATTGCTGAAAGGTGACTGCATCGACAGGTTTCAGAAATGTTTCCTATAAGAAGACACACAGAGGATTATAAGAATTAGTCAAATCCTTAATGCTACCTATATTTGAATGGAAACTTCAACAGCTTTATTGTGTCAATCTGGCCACTTTCATTCAGGTGGTGAACTGTATGGAGAACATTTTGGTTTACGACCACACCATTTTTCTTTTTTATAAGGAGGTCTTTATACCTCCATGAATCTGCCCTGGATCAAGTGGGAAGATGTCTGTCAGTAAGTGTAGAATTCAGCGACTGAGGTCGAGAACGAATGATCGATCGACATTTTGGGGCTGAAGAAGATGAGCCCGACCCTATACCAGAGGTCAGTGCTGAAGGAAGTGGGCCCGAGAAATCACTGGAGGGATTGGCAGGTACAGATATTGGACGAGGTCTTGACTCTTTACTCTCTTAACCACGAATGGCAAAAGCCTCTTCACAGGGTTGGAAAACGGCTCTGTTGGAGGCACAGAAAGATCTGTTTGCACTCTCACTGTAGCAGTCGAACTGAGTGCAGCAGCATATGTTCGAAGTGATCTTGGGGACAGTATCTTCCAAGCCTCATGATACGAAATACTGTTTACAGTTTTTAAATGTTACAACTCTTTCTTTTCCACCCATTTAGGGCAAGATCACTACATTTAATACAGTGTGGCTCCAGTTGCCACCACAACTAACACACGTTAAAGATCACAACAAGAGGTCCTTGAATATCTCAACTCCTGGCACTGGAAACATCGGAGAAAGCTGGAAATATATGGTCACACCTTACTATTTAAGTATCCTGCTTTAATAGTGGCAGGTGAACGTAATGATGTAAACGTCACAGCAGTGCCACACCTCCATTAACTCGTCCATCGCATAACTTGTCATTGAAGTATAAAGAAAACTACTGAGAGATGACTATATCGGCAGTTTTCAAAAATGTTTCCTCTAAGGAAAGACACACAGGATGATAAAAATTAATCAGCGCCTTGATGTCACCTAAATTAGAATGGGAACCTCGACAGTTCTACTGTATCAATGTAACTATTTTTCTTACATGGAGGAGAATTGGGTGGAAAGCTCTTCAGTTTTGGGCCCACGTCTTTTTTCTTTGTTATCTTTAGTAGAAAGAGGTTTTTAAACATCCATGGAACCCGCTCTGGATCGAGTGGGCAGGCTTCTGTCATTGAAAGAAGGTTCCAACGACTGAGGGCGTGAACGAAAAGAAGATGGAACCGAGGAAACTCCCAAGCCTGAAACCAAAGGAAGTGGATTTGGGAAGTTACTGGAAGGAATGGTAAGGACAGAGATGGGTGTTGACTTTGACTCGTCAACTTTCTTTACCTGTGATCTGTTTCTGTTTTTTGTTTTATTTTGATTTGGAGGATCCATAATAAAGAAGGGATATTTCGTGCCCACTCACTTCACCCACCAAGGATCCCTACGAGAAGATGCTCTACAATGCCAAACAAAGACATTGTAGTAAAGCCAGGGTTTCATAAGCACTATACTCAAACACCATCATTTAACACAGTGTCCACAACATCCCTTGCGAATATCTGATATTGGTACTCGGTTGAACCTAGCCCAAGTGGACCAGTTGACTGACCCTGGGGGAGGGGTTACCCCAAGACCTCTCGTCTGCAGAAATTCAAGGCCAAAGCGGTGTGTTGAGGTTGGATCCATCAATCACCAGGATCCCCTCCTCCCTTTCAGGGGTCGCCACGCACGACAAACATCTGGATGGATGTTTAGATCCCAGAGGAGGTAAACTGAAAGAACAGAACCTTCTCTGGGAGGTCCACTCACCACATACAGGAATCCACACCGAGGGGTGCTTGATACGGTGCTAACCTAGATCCCATTGTTACTCTTGTCAGTTTAGCTACATAAATACCATAAAATACGAAATGTGATTTACTGTTCACAACCCTCAACAACTTTTATACATTCAATGTGGTAATTTTATAATATATATACCACTATATTTCTTGTTCGTCGGTAATTTCAAATGTCTCATAACTTTTCAAAGAATAGACTTAAACAAAGTGTACCTCTTTTAACCTGGAAGAAACGTTATTAATATAAAAATGATTAGTGTGGATTGAATTTTGTGCTACTCGAAGGTTATCTACGTTAGTCATCCCTAATTTAGAAATGATAGATTAGTAAAGGTAGCTAGTCAATATCACTCACTTTTAAGCTACTCTTTACCAGCGAATAGGGAAATTTACCGTCGTATTATAAGAAATTATAGGTAGTACTAGGCAAGTTGCTTTACATATTTTGGCTATTTTTTTTTTTTTTAGTTTCGCGCAAAGCTACACGAGGGCTATTTGCGCTAGCCGTCCCTAATTCAGCAGTGTAAGACTAGACTGAAGGCAGCTAGTCATCACCACCCACCGCCAACTCTTGGGCTACTCTTTCACTAACGAATAGTGGGATTTACCGAACATTATATTGTCCCCACGGCTGAAAGGGCAAATATGTTTGGTGGGACGGGGATTCGAACCCGCGATCCTCTGTTTACGAGTCGAGTGTCTCTACTACCTGGTCATGCCGGGCCTATATGTTTTGGAACGTCATACAAAACACAGAGTGAGGTATCGATGGCCTTAAACTCAAATAGTTTTTTTGTGTGAGTAATTGCAACTTAGTTTTTAAAGTTGTTTGTTGTTTATATGCAAAAACGGCTCGTTTGGGTTGAGAAAATATTTTACATAGAAGAGCGAACAACGTTTCGACCTTCTTCGGTCACTCAATTGCACAACCCCTTTCAAACATGTGGTCAGCTTCCGGTCAGTTACCTCTTTCTTTGTGAACCTGACGATGACCGAAGAAGGTCGAAACGTTGTTCGCTCTTCTATGTAAAATATTTTCTCAACCCAAACGAGCCGTTTTTGCATATATATTTCTTTACAAGTGGGTTTTCACGACATCACTGATTGTTTGTTGTTTGTTTGTGATTCGTTTGTAATTAAGCACAAAACGTTATTGTATCATCCAAAATATTTTAATACGATTTAATAGATAATATTATTCAATACAACTATAACATTTCTCCTGTTTAGTTATGAACGAAACACCGAAATTATTTTGGACAAAGTAAAGGTAATTTGGGAGAAAGAATCTGCAGTTAACTTCAAATTAAAATCAGAAGTATGTCAGCGGGTTTACAACGCTAGAAACTGAGTTTCGATATCCGTGGTGAGCAGAGTCCGTTGTAAATAGCTTTCTGCGTAACTACAAACAAGTAAACGTGTTTTTTTTTCTATCACGCATATTAGCTTCCAGTGGCTCAGCGGTATGTCTGCAGATTTCCAACGCTAAAAACCGGGTTTCGATACCCGTGATGGACAGAGCACAGATAGCCCCTTATGTAGCTTTGTGCTTAATTCAACAACAACACAAATATTACCCTTTTCTATATTCTATTATCAGTATTTTGTCGTTATTGTTGACTTTTATGGCTGTTAATTATTCTTTATTAAGGTAGCAGAATTATGATTATCAAGAGAAGAAAGAGCAATATCATTTATTTTACTTATTTTATTATTGAATTTAGCGCTATCTCATCAGGGAAAAATAAACAATAAGTTACAAGTTGTTATTTTGATGTTAATTTTATACTTTATAGGTATACTTTGTTATGTGTCAAAATCATATTTTTTTGGTTTTGAATCGTGTCGCAATAGATAATAGGGATGAATGAAGTATTATTAATGTCTTTTCAATTTATTAATGGCCCAGTAAGATTATTCACAAAAGAACCTGACATTCAACTTATTGCTTTAAAGCTAACACTTAATATTTTAGATGATGAAATCATATACCAACAACATATCAAAGGTAAAATATGAGATGGAGAACATTTACTTTAATACTTCTTCCCAGAAACACATTTTCAAATACAATAAAATAAACTCATAAAAAGTATAAAATTAATATAAAAATAACAACATTAAAAGTATTGTATATTTTTTACTCGGTAGGGTAACGGTAGGTTTACGTACTTACATCGCTAAAATCCAGGGTTCGATTCCTTGCTATGGACGCAGCAAATAATCTGATGTGAGTTTGCTGTAAAAAAAATACAAAAAGTTATTGACATATAAATTTATAAATATGGGGAAATGAACAAATTTTAGCAAAAAACAAATAAATTGTATTAAGGCAAATAAGATTAGACTTGGAGCTCCTGGCTCGACATGACCTGGTGGATAAGGCACTCGACTCGTAATCTGAGGGTCGTGGATTCGAATTCCCGTCACACCAAAATGCTCGCCCTTTCAGCCGTGGGGGAGTTATAAAGTGACGGTCAATCCCATTATTCGTTGGTAAAAGAGTAGCCTAAGAGTTGGCGGTCAATGGTGATGAATAGCTGCTTTCCCTCTAGTCTTACATTGCAAAGTTAGCGACGGCTAATGCAGAGAGCCTTTGTATAGCTTTGCGCAAAATTTAAAAACAAGCAAACAAAACAAATAAATTTGTATCTCCAGAATGTAACTTCATTAGCTCAGTATCTAACTATTATAGCTTTGTCAGAAGCTTTCGATATCCTAATGGTCACTAATCCAGTTAAATCTAATTTAGATAATTAAAGGTAATTCCAAATCAATCTCGCATCTGTATAATGGAATAAAACCCACCCGTTACATTAAGAAAACATCTTTAATTTTTGATCAAGGTTGAGAACATATCTCTTAGCATGTAAAGTTACTTTAAAGTGTTATACTTTAATGAACATTAAAGACGATGTAAATAATAAAAAATAAATGCATCTCTAATCTTGCAACAAAGTGAAGGCACGGCACCTTTTTACACATCATATCTAGAGTATGGATGTGTACCATTTTGTTTCAAAAATCCTTCAGTTAGCGCTTTAACGATAGAACAACTATGTGCTAAGGAAAATACTATTTACAATATATAAATTATAAAGATGCTAATAAAAGTAAGTGATATGACGACACTACTTAATGCAAACTTTACAAAATAAACGCCATATTACAAAATTTGCATAAAACCTGACGAACTAGATCTTGAAATTTTTAAAGGCCATGAAATATTCTACAAAGTATCAAATGCTACAAATTCATTGGAGGCATAAACTTCAGGGAGATCTTTAAGGATCACAAAGGATAGGCTATTTTACTTGGAGTTGTGGTAGTATATGGCTGTTTGCCCAATAAAGATTATTTCTTCAACTTTACATGGAATTCGGCTTTGTTTGGAGTTATAATCCCCATGCTGTGGAAAGTATCATGTCTGTCCATTTTGCAAAAGACAATAAAGAGTCCTTTCTGACATACTGTTACTTTCCTGCATGTCTTGAATAAGTGAAGCTTCTTGCTTTATAGTAGATTGATTTCAAATTTCTGCATCTTTGAAATAAGTAGAACAAAATCCCATGTGACCAAGAGTGTCAATTGAACATCTAGAGCCAAATATCCTGTGCATCTGAACATTTAACTGATTTGCAGTGGTGAAGTTATTGTTCGTGGCTGTGCAGCTTGCATCATGGTTTGATCAGCTGCAGCTGCTTTTAGATCAGAGTTTGTCCTCTTTCAAATTTTATTGAGAAATGCTCATAACGTTTATAGTATGCAAAAAAAAAAAAATTCAACATCAGATTTTTCACTGATATCCGGATAAACGTATTTGAAACAAGTTGATGTTTTTATATCATTGCCCAGTAACCTGGGCAAGATAATAAAGAATTTTTTGAGGTCCACATTCAAATGTTTTACTTAATGGTAAAATTATTTGAAACTTGATTATGCAGTTTTCCATAAAGACAAAACATTGGCTCTTTCGTCTGTCTCAATACTGATTATGTTATCTTTAAAATGTTTCAGCAACTTTCCCTTCAAGTATAATATGCTATAAGGTCTGTGTTTGTTCGTGATACAAACAAGGCCACAAAGTGGAAAAACTGGTCAGGGTCATTGGTTTCAAAACAATGAACAACTTCTAAGAAAACTATGAATCTTTGATGATCTTCTGGTCTCTCTCATTGTCGCTATTTCTTACTTTGCTGCTCGTCAGCGATAAAACGTTTCAGTATGTATTTACCAGGTCATAACATTGTGCTACGAAAATATGTATAGCAAACAGTACTCAGAGCCTGATAGTCCATTACCTATCCTTTAAATAACATAGTTTCTAAACACAACTTGCAAGCTACTCTTCGTCAAAGAGACTCGTCTCCATAATCGTAAGGAATTTCTTATTTTATTGTGACTCACTTTGATGGTCAGGCTATGATTTATCTTGGTTTTGTATAGTGACAGCGAGATTTAGTCCTAGGATTGTAACCTTGCAGATGTGACCATCTTTAATACTGGTAGATCCCACTTCTTTTAAACTCTCATCGATTTTTCTCTCTCTTCGTCTTCATGTTCTGTCAAAGTTTGGAAGACTTAACTAACTCGTTTCTTTGATCCATTGAACATAATATAAATTTGTTGTTTCTCCAACAGACTAGATTTTACAAAGAAGTTCTGTTGGTTGTTTATCTCATCCATATGGATTTTTTAGTTTGTTTTATTCATTTGTATTATTTTTGTAGTAACTGCTGTATTTTTTTTTACTTTAAATTAGCCTTTGATAGTATTTGGGATGGATTTCTTCTAAATTTTTATGATGTCTGTTATTGGGGCACTTCTTCTGTTAGCTTCGTAATATTTGAATTGACAAACGTTTTCGGTCAAAAATCACATTTCTTTTTCTATACCTTGTTCTTTCATTCAGGGAGTGCCTCAAGAGTACAAATGTATTGCTACTTTGTTTAATAGCACACTTTATTATGTTGTGGATTGTATAGCAAGAGAGCTGAAAAATCTGTCATTTTATCTGATTTTGTCTCAATGTAAAATTAAAGACATAATATTGTTTTTGGTCATTTTGCAAGAAATCTTACACTTTATTTAATCTGGTGATTAGCCTTTGTGTAAATGTAATGCAACTTTTTATTGCTAACACACTATACACATGTATTTATCTTAAATCTATCTAGATGGGAAACGAATACTCTATGGCCTGAAGAATTTAAGAATATAGTTTTAATACACATTTATATTTCAAATGACGCTTGCCAGCAACTTTTGAATTTATTAAGAATCTTCATGGTGCCACTTAAAGATGAATAACAACAAACCCTTCTATTATTTTATGAAGTTTCATCCATTATAACTTGTACTATTAATATTTTCTGCGATATTCTCGGGTGCATATATTTCTCTTAAGAATAATCAAGTAGGACACATATAATAATTTGAGACTCAACCAAGAAATGTATCGCACAATAATTTTTAATTATATAACTAATTAAACTGTAATAAGGAAAGAAACTGTAAAAAAAAATGAAACAGATTTTATTTATCTCTACAAACACGATCAGAATGTATATGCTTTTACTGAAGAGAGAAAAAAAGCTCTGAGAAACTAAGTGTAGAATCTGTTCCCATGTGTTTTTCGTATAGCAAAGCCACAAAGGGCTATCTGCTCAGCCTACCGAGGGGAATCAAACCCCTGATTTTAGCGTTGTAAATCCGGAGACATACCGCTGTACTAGCGGGGAACATCTGTTCCCAACTGAGAAAACATATTATTATGAAAACAACTGGAAAGTTCTTCTTTCCATGTTGTGTTATATACTCACATCACTGTCCATCATTCCCATGGAAAAGAAGAGAAATTTGTATTACACTTTACTCACAACTGTGCTCAACGTTTCAGAAATCTTTCCAACATGAAGATTTTTGTGACATCTCATGGCTTCATAGATTCCAGAATAATAGATAACATAGCAAAATAAACTTAACCATTTCCTTCACCAATAATCTATAGTTAACGCTACATACATCTATGTAGATGAAACATTTTGAAAATCTTAGGGTAAATTTTAACAGCGTACCTTATTAAATATGAAAAGATAGTGTTTGTTTGTTTTTGAATTTCGCACAAAGCTACTCGAGGGCTACCTGTGCTAACCGTCCCTAATTTAGCAGTTTAAAACTAGAGGAAAGGCAGATAGTCATCAGCACCCACCGCCAATTGGGCTACTCTTTTTACTAACGAATAGTGGGATTGACCGTCACATTATAACGCCCCCACGGATGAAAGGGCGAGTATGTTTGGCGCGACGGGGATGCGAACCTGTGACCTTCCGATTACGAGTCGCATGCCTTAACATGCTTAGCCATGCCGGGCCGGAAAAGATAGTGAACTTTTAAAATATGCATATTACATCTTCCCTCTCTTTGCCTTCAAATCTTTAATTTCTGAATTTAAAATTTGTGTAAAACATGAAATTGGTGTAATTCACGTCAAACTGCCGATTACTCAGTTTGAATCTCTGTTTACAAGTGGTTTCATTGTGCTGATAGTGGTACAACTTCAGAACCAGCCCATAAATAGCTTCTCTAAATTAGTATCTCCTTTAAATATTGCCCTGCGCAAGTACAGCGGTATGTCTCCGGATTTACAACGCTAAAATCAGAGATTCGATTCCCCTCGGTGGGCTGAGCAGATAGCCCTTTGTGGCTTTACTATAAGAAAACACACACACACCTTTAAATATCACACTCCATAAAATGTATACATACAATCACTTGATGTATCAAATCAACTGCAACAAGCAGAACTACCATCACGTTATCAGACATGTGTGAGGACTTGGTCAAGACCATTTCTTTCCTAAGAGATCAGAAGACCACTAGTCACAAAAGAATTTGAGATCTACTCTTGTAGATTAATATCATTAGCATAGCAAACTTTCCTAAACTCATAACTTCTTATACATGTGCCGCAAATTATGTTCACCCGTATCATGCTTCTCAACCGACACTCTCCATGTTTCACATTACTACTTACACTAGATTATAGCCCTTGTTAGATGTACACAACTATTTAAGTATAGAATAAGTACAAATTTAGTTATTTTTGCAAGCTCTAGTTTATCACAGGTTTGTTTATGAACTGTGTGAATCGTGCGTGTGTGGTTCAATTGTTATGAATTAGCGCTTCTTGTATTATTGAATCATGTTATTAGAATTTTCTAAGTTTTTCTCAAGAATTATTATATCATAATATCACGTGGTCTTTCGAAAGCTCTATGCCTCATTTAGCCTATTAAAAAACTATCCGCCAAAACGTAGTTCAGGTTAATTAGCTCAATAGATAGCTAGATCTCGACTGCATGATTATTACTTTATCCATAAAAGGCATATAATGGCGTTTTCTAAAGTGAAACGATCACAAATTGTATTGTAACAACAGAGTAAAGAAGAAGAATTTCTTTTGTAACTGTGTTATAAAGTAACTTTGACAAAAAGAGATAATTATTTCTAACTCTGGGTATAACTGTAGTAATCAAAAGTGAGACCAACTTTTGTGTATACACTTAACTTGTTTTAATATATTACTTTTAAACCAGTGGACTTTATTGTTTGTTTATTGTTGAAATTTATTGCCAACAAATCATAAGTATCTGCTACAAGTTAAAAATCTGCCAGTCTTCAGAACTTCTACAGTTTTAAATATCGTATTCCCCACTAGCAGAATTTCCTTCTTATGACTTGATTGCAAATGGTGTTAGAGCCAAAATACTCAATGAACAAGCAAAGGTGTCTTGTTTTGCAAAACAATCTATTGGTATTGTCATGTTGTGGCACAGGAAATGCAGTATAGCAAAGTTGCACTTTTGCACTGTTTTAATTCAACATGCAGTCATTTCTTTCTGGATTTTAAAAGTAAATGGGCCATTTCGGTGACAAATAGTTTATATAAATGGTGAACTACCTACCACGAAGACCAGAACTTCAAGCAGTTCTTTTTTATTGTTTAATAACTGTAATCAAAAACCATCAGCATTTGACTATCATGTGCAATTACACATTTTACTCTATCATCTAAATTTGATAATACGCTGAAATCAGTAATCAGTAGAAGCTCATATTATAATTGTGAATATTGCTTCAACTAAATCATATTTCATTAGTGGATCTGTGGCGCATCACAGCTTTTTGATAGCCTATAACTGTATGGTGATTCTAAAAACTGGCCACAAATACCAAAGAAACTGCAGGTCTTATTATTTTGTCGCATATTAAAACCAGCCTCACATCACTCTGATATTTAAGCTTACCTTCTCTTATCCACTGATATACCAGACTCAGTTTTTCAACAGAACAATTGAAGTTGTGACCAAACACACTTGATACAGACAAGGCAACTTTCCCATTGCAGCTTCTTCAGTATAAGCGCCACTTGTCTTTTATAAGTGGTGATTATGGTACACAGACCAAATAAGCTAATTCAAAACTCATACAAACCATCTCAATTACTAAATCAGTCATTAGTTTGCTGTCGTCACCAAGTTCAACTTTCTAACATCTGGCTGCTAGATCTAATCACCTATAACTTCAAATGCATTCAAACATTCATTTGTCTGTGAAATGGTAAATAAATTAATGCAGGCCTGTTTAAGTCAAGCCAACACTAAATCTTGATAGATTCTTCTCCTTCTTGGTTCCATCTTTTAACATCTGACATTTCTCAGCACTAGTTACATCTCTAATGTTCTAGGCGGGGAAGTCCTGATACCAAAGGCTTCTACAACATGTTCACTGTAAAGATTGTTTGCACTTTATATATCCATTTTCTGGAATTATGTAAATTTTGTTGTCTTTCGGATTACTTTGAGAATTTTATTATTGAACTTGTCTGCATCCTTCTTTCTTTCTTCTGGCTAGATCCCACTGGGACTTTCTTTTGTAACATGGTCATTTTTAGTGATTCTTTGAGCTCTTTCTCTTTTTAAAAACCAATGAAAATACCAATTATCCTGGATTTCTGTTGAATTCTATTGTTGTCGGCGATCACCAAAGTGTTTGCTTTTGGTTTGTTTATTTGTTTGTTTTTTTAATTTCGCGCATAGCTATACGAGAGCTATCTGCGCAAGCCGTCCCTAATTTAGCAATGTAAGGTTAGAGGAAAGGCAGCTAGTCAGCACACCTACCGCCAACTATTAAGCTACTCTTTTACCAACGAATAATGTGATTGACCGTCACATCATAATGCCCCCACGACTAAAAGGGCCAGCATGTTTAGTGTGACGGGGGTTCGAACCCACGATCTCAGTTAAAGAGTCGAGTGCCTGAACCACCTGGCGATGCCGGGCCATTTCCTTTTGGAAATTTGGAAACATTGGTATTAGAGTGAATGTAATAGCTGATGGACCTGCTAAAAATAACACTGCCTTTTCTCTTAGCTTTACAAAAGACACAATGTTATGGACTGCTAAAGATGAAGTTCAACTTTTCATAGATTCAAACACTATTTCAAATCTGCAATTAATCACTTTGTTGACTAGATCAAATATTGGAACATTCCATTTGAACTATACTTTACACATATCTTGACTTTTTATTTGCCTTATTGATGAATGAACATGTCCTGTTTGTTTCATAACATGTCTAACCCGAAAATAAACTGTTCCATTTAAAGTTTTCATTGCCTACTTTTGTGATTTAATTTAAACTTCTTGATTCTGTAAGGCAATTATTGGCCCTGTGGTGAAGGTCTGAACTTCTGATCTGTAGTAATAGATTGAAACTGTGTACAATACCAGAAAATACTCTCTACACTTTATGATATGAATACATTCTAAAAGCTCGAATAGTAGGTGGAATTTTGCTGGTAATTGGTTATCTCCTTTGTTGTCGATAGTGAAAATCTAAGAATTATGACATGTATTTATTAGCTTTGCTATAAAAACAAATACAAAATACTTTATTTTTCGCTTCATATCAAAATTTAGGTAAAACAATTTTTGTTTCTCAAGGCTTCTTCTTTGCTTGGATGTCTTTAACAAAATACTTTTACTCTTTTAATGGCTGAATTTTCTCATATTCTCAGCAGAATTTTTATGCTTTATTCGTTTGTTTGTAGTCAAGCGTAAAGCTACACCACGGATAACGAAACCCTATTTCTAGCGTTGTACGCCCGCAGACATACTACCGTGCCACTAGGGGCGATTGTTATGCATGAATTCCACTGGCGTTACAACGCATTACTCAAATCCACCAAATACAAGTCTAAATATAATGTGTTAAATTAATTTAAAGTCACATAGTCTAATCTACGTTAAGAATATACTCATAGCGCCACACTGAACATAATAAACATTAATTTATAAATTCAGCTAGAGACATTGTGAAGTAGGAAATAAAATGCTTTTTTTTTAAATACTTTTAGGTAGTATTGGCATTTTACTAGTTAGATGAATTGTTTCTGACTTATATCTAGTTTAGAAAGATTTAGGATTCTGCACCTAAAGAATTCTTCAATACAGTGTCTGTAATGTCTCAAAATCTGGATTAACAACAGGAGCAGTACATAAAAAATACTTAAAATGTACAAATTATCTTCCTATTCCTGCAATGTATTACCTATTTACCTTCACGTTCACTTTCCTACATTCAGTACGTTTTAGGTGGATTGCTAAGAAGTTCCTTCTCTATTTTACCTTCCTTTCTAGAAGGATAAAAATATTAACTTAGTAAAAATATTCTGAATTTTCAGATATTTTTAGTTCCCAATTTCTGAATGATATTTTCAGGTCAACATGAAATCAACTCAAAAATAGGCAGTGAACTTTATGTTTACAGTGTGAGTTTGGCTTGATACAGTTAACGTGATGTTGAAAAAGGAGATACTATATTCTCATTTAGGACTGTGATATGCAAATATGTGACGTCGTTATGTCTTTACTTAATTATTCAACAGACCTGGCATAGCTTAATGTTTAAAGAGCTCCATTCACAGTCTGCAGGTGACGGGTTCAAATCCCGTCAGAGAACATATTTGCCCTTTCAACCATAGGAATACATCATAATGTGACAGTCAATCCAACTTTTTATTGTTAAAAGAGTAGCCCAAGAGTTGAAGATGCATGTTGTTTTTTTTCTATTCTATCATTACTAAATTAACGATGGCTAATTAATGCAGATAACCCTCGAGTAGCTTTACCCGACATTGAACAAATATTCACACCCAGTTGCCTTTAAAATGAGTTACTTATGCTTCACACCTTGAAGCAGTAGGTTTGCTACCAGAGTGATGGCCAACTTTTTAAAACGCTACAGGTATTTGGTCAAATAAGAATAGCCCAAGTGTTGGTAGAGAAAGCTTCCAGATTCTACAGAGTCCTAAACATAAATGAAATTTTTGGTATTGCATCATCATGACGTTTTCACAAGTTTTATCTAACAAACACCTATACTAAAATATTGAAGTCATAGCTTACAACATCAGCCCTTTCTGGATTGTGAAATCTCTTGAACAATCCTAAAACAAAAATAAACTTAACTACTCATTCACCAATTGTCAAGTTGTTTTCTTTAGCAATAATTATGTGTAAGACAGCACTAGTGTATTCTATGTAAGTCTTTACTGAGTGAATATTTTCAAATGTAACTATAAAAAGTCCGGAATTTTTTCCCAAACATCTCTGACGATGGTAGGTGGCTTATAACTGTGTGTTTGTGTGTGTGTTTTCTTTTAGCAAAGCCACAAAGGCTATCTGCTCAGCCCACCGAGGGGAATCGAACCCCTGATTTTAGCGTTGTAAATCCGGATGGCTTATAACTTCATGTACTGTCACTTAATAGCGTATAAGTAGCAGTAGAAGACCTTGATCCCACATTTTCTGATGTTTATCAATATAAATTGGTACTTATCTGAAAGAGCATAGTCGTACCTCTCCGCCATTCCTTTAGAAAGTACATAAAAGTTTGTTTTTTTGTATTTTTTACTCCAAATATTTTATAAATTTCACAAACAAAAATTATTTAAAGCTCCATTCCTTATCTGAGTGAAGTTCCATATGCACCTTAGATCGGGAAACAAGCTCATTGATGATATTCTTTGTTAGAGCTTCTCTTTACTAGTTAAAATAATAATTGTTTGTTTGCTAGTTGAATTAAGTGAAAAGCTATTTGAGGGCCATCTACACGAACCAGTTCTAATTTTGACTCGATAAATTAAAAGGAAAGCAATTAGTCTACACCACCCACTGCCAGTTATTGTGATACCCTTTAGCAACGAATAGTGGGATTGACCATTAAATTAAATACATTCATGACTGAAAGGGAAAGTATTTGTGGTGATGGGTTATAATGCTACAACCTGCATGTAGTGATTTGAAGAAGTGTATGATGGGTTATAGTGCTACAACCTGCATGTAGTGATTTGAAGAAGTGTAACGGTTTATTTTCCTTTTTCTCTGTTTTCATCATCTAATTTTTTGTTTCTTTTCGTTCTTCCTCAAATTTTCTCTCCCTCTGTTCTTGACATTTTCTTAACGATCTTTCCATTTCTGTTTGTTTTTCTTCCACTATTTCGTTATCACCAACAAATCTTTGACACCACTTTTTCCTTTTTTATCTTATTGAAGAATTAGTATCACAAGTTTACTTTATTTTAAATAGAATAATTCCATTCTGACGTGAGTGTTGAAAGTTATTCTGTTAATGGATTGGTTCATTTCAATTAATTAGAAAATATAATGTAAATTTTATTCCACGTAATAATAATGAATACGTTTAATTGTGCACAACGTTTACCAAAGGTTACATTCACTTTTAGACCTAATTCCATAAATATTTAAATATAAATTGTAATTCTAATGTGTGCATCATTTATAAATACACTTACTTGCAAAATTTTCTCTCTGATACAAGAGCGTCAAATATATTAACTGACACTCTTTAGCTTAATAACTGAATCACTGTCCAACTATCTGACACTGAACTGAATATGGCCAAGCGGGTTAAGGCGTTCGACTCGTAATTCGAGGGTTGCAGGTTCGAATCCCGGTCGCACCAAACATGCTCGTCCTTTCAGCCGTAGGGGCGTTATAATGTTACGGTCAATCCCATTGTTCGTTGGTAAAAGAGTAGCCCAAGAGTTGGCGGTGGGTGCTGATGACTAGCTGCCTTCCCTCTAGTCTTACACTGCTAAATTAGGGACGGCTAGCGCAGATAGCCCTCGAGTAGCTTTGCGTGAAATTCAAAACAAACAAACTGAACTGAATGACGTATCAACTGACTGGTCCACTGAGTATTTATACACAATTTAGTTTTCTCTGTACTCAGAAAGCTTCCAGATTCTACAGAGGCTTAAATTTTGATGAAACATTTTTATGTTGCAACATCATTATGCCATAATAAGCTTCCCATAGCCAACAAACATCTAAATTAAAATATTAACACAATATTATCATTGTTAACAAAAGCATTTCACCAGTTTTGTGGATAGGACTTGCTCGAATAATTGTTTTGTTTTTCTTTGTCCTCATGACACTTTCTGGTGTAATATACAGGCATATCATATATATTATACTTGGTTTAATATATAGAGATTCTTAATAAATTAGTTTATTTAATTTGTATGTAGTTTTAGTATAAGCAAATGGTGAATAAAATCGTTGAGATTGCCTTGTTACAGATGAAGTTTTTGTTGTTGTTATCTATAGTACATAATGTTTTTTTTGCCCGGGAAGATATTACAGCAACACATAGCATCTGGATTGAAAGTAGAATTGACTCTAATATCATTTTCTTGCTACCTGAACTTGTTTATATATTTTACAGCCAATCAGTGCTGTGAGAATTTGTTTCTTTGCAATTATTAAGTACAAAGCTGCACAATGGCCTATCTGTACTCTGCCCTCCACGGGTATCGAAACCCAGTTTATAACGACAAAAGTCCGCATATATACTGCTGTATCACTGAGGGGGGCTGCTGTGAGAGAAGAGAGGTCACGGAGTGATGCTGTCGGCCGAAGAAATTAGCTAAAATTAATAGTTTAATACGGGCGTTCTTCCTCAGTTTAATACCACCTTGAGTTCTTTTAGTAAAATATTACCTTAAAACTATCGTGTTTATTTCGAATAAAGTCTATAACAAGAGAAGAAAAAATTGTGGAACTAATAACAATTCAGTGGAATTGGTTTAGTTTTGAATTTTGAGCAAAGTTACACTTGGGCAACTGCGCTAGCCGTCCCTGTTTTAGCGGTATAAGACTAGAAGGAAGGTAGCTAGTCATCACCACTCACCGCCAACTTTTGGGCTACTCTTTTACCAACGAATGATGAGATTGACCATAAAATAATAAAGCCCTTACGGCTACTAGGGCGAACATGTTTGTTGTGATAGAAATTCAAATCCGCAACTCTCAGATTGCGAATCAAACGCTCTAACCACCTGGCTATTCCGGACCTATGCAATAGAAGCAAATCTATTTTTATGTACGCAAACAACTACGCTATATCCACCGGTGGAGACAACGATACGTCAACAGATTTACAATCCTAAAATTAGGAGTTCGATTTCGAAGGACAGAGGAGAATACCCGACGTGGCTTTGCTATAAAAATACGTTCACACAAGAGTGTTTTGTCGTCTTGATTGCTTTAAAATAAATATGGCATACATTTTGTTAACTTGTCCAATCTTATTATTCCTCTTACATACTAATAAAACTCAATAAATTTACCATATTCAGGTTACATTACTAAGTTCCTGAGTGAATCTTAACTATCTAATACTTCTCAAGAAACTAGTTTTCTACCTCAAAATACCACTTTAAAAATATATATATTTAAATCATCTATTTGTTTTACTTTTGAGTGTACAATACATTCTCATCCTGCCATTAGTCAACGATATCATTAAGTCTTTATAATCAGCAATACGCTAAATTCTAGGGATTGTTTCCCCTTGGTTGAAAAATTACACGTAAAAATTTACTGTTGTTTAGCTTTATGCTAGAAAAATAAATAAAATGTTTTCCTTCACTATTTCCAACTAAATACTTCTTTTATGTTGTTTTTACAATCTGTTTCCAATTTATAAATATATATTAACATTTACAAAAATCTATTTTGACCATTAATCCTGTTGCTGTTTGAAACACTTGCAGAATTTTTGTGAGCCGCACTTTGTATACAGCACATTTGTGTTCAAATACAAGAGGTGGACCATACTTTCTACGGCGAATAAGTAGTCAAAGTATAAATATCGACTTACAAATACTGTACCTTCAATACCTTGTTTATTTATCGTTTGTTATTGTTGTTGCTTTTTAATTAAAGGTAGTTCTTATTTACAAAGAATCAGTTATCTTCAGGTCTCCTAATGAATCCCCGTCACACCAAACATGCTCGCCCTTTCAGCAGTGAGGGCGTTATAATGTGATGGTCAATCCCACTATTCCTTGGTAAAAGAGTATTCCAACAGTTGGCGGTTGGTGGAGATGACTAACGGCCTTCCTTCTAGTCTTACATTGCTAAATTAGGGACGGATAGCACAGATAGCCCTGTTGTAGCTTTGCACGAAATTCAAAACAAACCAAGCCAATCCTGATGGATCAGCCGTAAGTCTACAGAGTGGCACATGGAGAGTGGAGAAGAAAGAGAGAATTAAAAGTAATTCCGTCGATTGTTTAGAAAGAAAAAAAAGAGAGAGAAATAAAATTTTACCGTTAGGAATTATAGACCTTCCTCAACCGGTAGAAAGTTGTATTGAAAATTAGTTTTTGCAGATTAATCTGTGCTAATAAAATAGAGTATGGGTGTCATTCTGTTAAACCCGACATGACCAGGTGATTAGGGCGCTCGACTCCCATCTTAAGGGTTGTAGGTTTTAATCCCCATCACACGAAGCATGCTCGCCCTTTCAGCCGTGGGGGCGTTAGAATGTTAAGGTCACTTACATTAATGGTTAACACAAAAAAAAAGAGTAGCCCAAGAGTTGGCGATTGGTGGTAATGAGTAGTTGCCTTTCTTCTCGTCTTACACTGATTAATTTGGAACGGCTAGTGCAGATTACCCTCGTGTACAATTTTTTTGCGCGAAATTAAAAAACAAAACGAAGTCTGTCAGCGACATAGATCCAAGAGGAAAGAACGTAAAAACTTGAAACTTCCTTCACATTCTAAGGAAATTTCTAAAGGTATGCACCTCAGTTGTTCATTTCTTTTCTAAAAAAATATTTTGGCCAGTTTTTGATCTATAATTTTGTTTTATAGCCCTTAAGCCATAGAAAGAGTGAAGTATAGGCTGGCATCTGTTGCTTAGTACAATAAATAATAATAACAATTTTGTAATTACAGTTTATAAACAAAAACACACAACATGTACAAAAGTGTTAGAATTCGTATTGTTAGCAAAATGATTATAGTTAAGTGTTTATTCCTTTGTACTTCTAATTACCAACTTGATAAAATGTCTTTCTAAATAAAAATTGTTATTACCTGGACAGCGAAAGGTCAGAATCAAAATATGAATTAATATTTTTTTCGCTGCACGTGTAATAACGATTTTTATTTAAGAAGAATTAAAAAAAGAAAGAGTTACGAATGGTGCAAAGCTTTCTTCATCGTTTAAAAAAATTGTATCTGCAAGCGTAGAGCAGCTACGAGTTTAAGGTCCAACCTTAAAAAGCCAACTTTCAAAATCTCAGTGCACAGCCCTATAATGCAATGAAGCCAACTGTCTTACACAAACGAGTTTATAATGTAAAAATGAATGCCTTGTCTCCAATGGTTTAGCAGCTTACATGTAGCATCGGACATCGTACATATACAAGAGAAACCGAAAGAGCCCTACACACAAGGATAGGAGAACATACTGACGCTCTTTATAAGCAACAACATGAAAGAAATGCAGATGTAGATCATTTTGTAACTAGTCATAAACAAGTAACACCTGATTTAAAACTACCATTCTCTATACAAATAATCACTAAAGCCACCAAGTAGTAAACCGACAGAAGATTGAAAGAAAGCTCTTCTCATTAAACAACTACGACTGCAGATGAATAAGGACAAAAGATGGCGCCAATAATCTTATTGTATTTTAATCCTATGTATTTGTTATTTCATTCCGTAACCTTGATAGAACTTTTGTTTATTACTGGCAACAGTTAATTATTTCAAGAATAAACTATACTGCCTAATACATCAAAAGCACATTGTACAAATTCACGTTATAGATTCAAATATAATTATTTATACTATTTAAAGCTTTGTACTGTTAGGTTTGGTTTGTGGTTTAGTAAACACTCCAAAAGAAGCTGTAAATCGAAACATTTTAGTGTTTGTTATAATGTTATTCATTTCTACTATTAATATTGAAATGTTTGTTTGTACTAATTTCATTTTCATAGAACGCTTGTAAACAGTATGTCTTTCTTTTTACTACCTTTATACATTTGACATTTATTGTTACATAAAAAGTAAAACTTTGATCCTTTCTGTTTGAAAATAGCTAAACATCGGCCATCTGTTCTGGCAACGCCGTGTGAGGGAAGCTAGTAATAAATATTACAGGCGAAATAAAGGTTAGTTACGATATCTGTGTTGTCACCGTCACAGTGTGATTTGCATATGAATGAATTTGAAAGTGAAATTTAATTTGTCATTAGAAACTTGACTTATATTTAAATCTGTTGATAACACCTTTGTGATATGGCGACAGCATAATGAAGATCCAGCATGACCAGATGATTAAGGCAATCGACTCGTAATCTGAAGGTCGCGGGTTCGAATCCCTGTCATACCAAATATGCTCGCCCTTTCAGCCGTAGGGGTGTTATAATGTTACTGTCAATACCACTATTCGTTGAAAAAAGAGTAGCCTAAGAGTTGTGATGACTAGTTGCCTTCCCTCTAGTCTTACACTGCTAAATTAGGGACGGTTAACGCATATAGCCCTCGAGTAGCTTTGCGCGAAATTCAAAACAAACCAAACGAAGCATAATAAAACTTTACCAAAATGTGCTATTTATCTAAATAGCTTAGAGACATTATTAAATCTAATTATGAATTAGACGAAAATTATAGTTTAAATTTATTAGACAAATTCTTTTTTTTTTCAAAGATGAAAAAATGTTAGGTAGTGCAGTTTAACGTAAACCTTCCTCTGTACTAATACCACCAGATCGATAAACTTGTAATACAAAAGCCCAAAAAGTGTCAGCATTTTATTTTCATGTGTCAAATATACAAGACTGTTTGGTGTAAGAATTATTAGTAATTTATTTTCTAATTTTATGGTAATGATTATTTAGTTTTCATAACAAGAGTGTTAAAAGTTAATTATTTAAAAGGCGATAGTTATGACAGATTTCGTTACGTAACTAGGTAAGCGTCACACATTGTGTGTGTGTGTAATTCAAATATTGTAGACCTGTACAGATCGTAGGTCGTCTTTCTCGAAGGCATGAAGTTTTTCTCACTATGTGAGTGGTGTTCCAACATATCATCTCGTAGTTTACAAAAAAGTTTGAGAATTCAGCTGAGAAAATTATAAACATATGCCACCAAGCGAGAGCAAGGAAGTAAAGTTCAGTCAAATAAGGTTCATAAAAAAATAATAAGAAAACGAGAAGTTAGCTGGTGTGAGAATGATTAGCCTAACGGGAGACGTTTAAAATGAGTTTCATAGTAAACAGGGCTAAGGGGAATAATTTGTTTTTCAAAGGGTGTTCTAAAGCAATTGAACCAGCGTGGGTGAACTTTAATAATAAAGAGACAATTACTTAAAGTCCAAGATACAAGTTTGGTAACCTACTGGCTAACGTAAGTGAATTATTCACTGATACTATTGTGATACGAGTAGAGAAAGAAATTCAACTTGTCGATTGGATTCCGCCCTCAGTGACACAGCGGAATGTTTGTGGACTTACACTGATAGAAATCGTGTTTCGATACCTATGAGGAGCACAGCACAGATGACTTATTGCGTAGTTTTGTGCTTAATTACAAACAAACAAACAAGTGGATTCTAAATTAATTGAAAAGTGTGGACTTTTGAGAAGGAAAGATAATTATTTAGAGTTTTAGATAAAAGTTTGATTTCTTATAGTGTAAAGAATTTATGTAGATATGTTTGACTTGTTTTGATTATATATCATTCTAAAACAAATGGACTGTTTGCTTTCTGTTTACGGTTCAAATTTGTTGCCATCAAGTAACCACCTACTGTAAAATACTCCCAACTCATTCACAAAAACTTAATTTAAAAACTTGAACGTGACATCCTGTTTACAGATGTATAAAATTATGTGCTGAACAAGATAGTTGATAAAATGTTATTGTTAAAACATATAGCAGTTTATATAGGTTTTCATTTAGACATTAGTAACAGAGTAGTTGGGAAGTTTATAAATTTGATAATTTGGAATTAAACACAAAGTTATACAATATGCTATCTGTACTTTGCACACCAGTGCTATCGAGATCCGGTTTTTAGCGGTTTGAGTCCAGAGACTAACGCTGTGCCACTGGGGAGCAAGAAGTATATGAAATAGACGTGTGATAACGTTAATTTGATTGAAGTATCTTATAAAACCAGAAAAAGAATGATTAAATATTTTCTGTGTACTTAAATTACCTTATGAATGTTTAGATATTTAAAAAAACGGCAACAAAGATTTTGCCCTGTATGTATAATCTTATAAATAATGAGGAAAACCTGCAAATAAATGTTTACAGAATAATTTGTGAGTGTAGAAATATATAGATTGGTCAGATTAAAAGGAACCTAAAATATAGAGTGAATGAACGTATTATGAAATGTTCAAAATAAAAAAAAACAACAAGAAAACATTTCACTTTTGGCTGCATATGCTTGTATAATGCAACACATATTCCAGCACGAAAAAACAACAAAAAACTATTAGCTCTCCCTAAAAATTATAATACCGAAAATATTCATAGATCATTGGAAATAATTAAATTTATGAAACATAATAATGTAATAAATAAGGACGAGGATTAACAGGGTTGGATTTATGTAAGAAACATATAAATTAAGATATCACATAATTGAATAGATGGGTGTAAAGTTCGTCCATCTACACTCCTGAAGATTTTGCGTTGAGCATAAATTTCTCTAGGCGTTGGCATACAGTGGTCGTCCCCTAATTTTATTTGCCAGTGTCCCAAATTCCCAGTTAATGTTTTGAGAAATCAGAATTACAAAAAACAAAAACAAACACATATGATTACTATTATACTAAAACACCGAAAATTACTGCATATATGGGTCGAGCCTAGAATATTTCCAAAATGTAGCGACGCTTATGACGTCGAAGTATGTCTTGTGTATTTGAGACTAGGTTGCTGTTTTTAGGATAATTTATTTATTTATGATGTCACGAAAGTATCTACAAAAACTTGCTTCTGGAAAATAATTTACTATATGCCTATTTTTATTGAATTTTGCTTGTTTGTAGGTAGCACAAAGCTCGACAAATACCGTGGGTATCGAAATCTCGTTTAGAGCTTTATAAAACCGCAGACATACTATCAGGGGGATATTTATTTTTTTTAGTATAGCTACGCGTTTTTAAATGATAGGCTAAAGGGAAGATAGACAACAACACTCACTCTTATCTCTTGAGCTACTCTTTGACAACGAACAGTTGAATTAGCCATAACATTACAAAACCCGTGAAACTGAAAGAGTGAACATGTTTTTTGTTGTGTTTTTTTGACGAGATTCGATGCCGCAACCCACAAATTGCTAGTCGAATGCCGAACCTTAGGAAATGCAAAGATTAAACAGCCACATTTTTTTTTTTTTTTCTGTATTTGCTCGAGAGTTCCAACCTAAAACAGCATCTACTATGAAATATTGGGTCTACATCTATTACCATTACTGCTGTGCTACCTGTTGCATGATCTTACAGGACTGCTAAAACCTGGACGTTATCAAATAAAGTTTCAAAATTTAACTAACCATCTATTCAAAATCTATTATAAAATATTCCTTTTCTATTTTAACTTTTTTATCATTCAAATACATAGTATTTTAATATGAAATATTTCATTGTTAAGAACAATTTTGCTCATTAAATGTAAACAAAAGATAATCTACGACGGGAATAAACGTCTTTTTTTTTTCTGTATCAAAGCCTCTATAAATTATAAATGTGTAGGCTCCGATGTAATAAACTAAAGATACTTCTGTGTGTATACTTGTACTTCATTTTATAAGTTTTCTATTTAAGGAAGTTATTATTATTTGTGTTCGACTAATATTATTTTATTGACATTCCACATCATTTGTTCTGATTGCTTTGTAAAAGATAGCTGCCAACAGGAGTTTTCTATCACATAGTAATTGTGAAGATAATAAGTATGATAAGTATTTTCTGGCTTGTAAAAGACGTAGATAACAGTTGTATCAAATGATGTATATAGTGTTATAACCAATGTTAGGTTTGTTACACCACGGCTATTTTAAAGAGCTCTGAATTGAGTAAAGTGCACTTTCAGCAATGGATATGATAAACATGTACTTGAAATACTATTATTATACACTCTTCTAAATCTCGAAAATCTGTAAGGGAGTAGGTTAAAAAATTTAGTTTCAAAATGTATTAGGCCTAGAACTAATATCTCGTGAAAGGTGTTTTGTGATATTTTTCGCCGACTTGAAAATGTAAAAAACGTACACAGAAAAACAGTTGTTCTGAAGTGCGTGACGTAATTCACCATTTCCGTTCCGACTTTAGATATCTAAGTTTATCTGTTTATTTGTACACCAACCCGTATTTGTTCTCTCAATCTTATTTTGAACAATTGTTACTCAGTGTCAAGTTTCCCTTACATTATGATCCTGTAAACTAGTTTTAATAATAGGTATTACTTATGTGTAAAATATTGCAAGTCGCTGTATTGTGATGAAGACGTAAGTGTAAATCCAACGAAGAGTTATTTTCTGAAGCTGAAATCATCTTTTATTTATATATATAAAAAAAACACAGCAAAACTTGTTTTCCTTATATATGTTACCGCAGTTATGACTTCTTAATTTACCTAAAATAAACAGTTCACTAATATAAGTTATAAACATTTTATGCAAAAATCAATTTTATTACATCTCTGCCCGGCATGGGTTAGGTGGGTTAAGGCGTTCGACTCGTAATCTGAAGGTCGCGGGTTCGAATCCCCGTCCCACCAAACATGCTCGCCTTTTCAGCCATGGGGACGTTATAATGTTATGATCAATCCCATTATTCGTTGGTAAATGAGTAGCCCAAGAGTTGGCGGAGGGTGGTGATGACTAGCTGCCTTCTCTCTAGTCTTACACTGCTAAATTAGGGATGGCTACCGCAGATAGCCCTCATGTAGTTTTGGGCGAAAAACAAAACAAATATTACATCTCTTCTTTTTCACAAGTGATAGAAAGGATCTCTTGGAAAATACCAACATAACTTCCGTTTTGCTATAAGTAATTACACTTTGTGATTGGTGATTTTGTGGACCAATAGCGAAAGATGTATGCTTTACATACGCTTCAGCGAATGGCCAAGAGTGACGTTATGGTACGAAGAGAACGCATTGTAGTATATACCTTAAGAAAATATTAGTTACGATACTGTTAAATCTTGTTTATGTTACCCTTTACTCTGAATAGAAGTAAGAAGATTGGCAGGAAATTGTATGTAACATTCAAATTATCGAGATCGCTATTTGAATGTTTTCTGTCAAATTAAATATTATTCACGAAACTAAAAGATCTGTACTTTTTGCTTGGTATTATAGAAATTTAGTAAAACTTGCATTGCTCAGTAAAGTTACAGTAATGCGAAGAGAATAGATGCAACTTGGGTGAGAAGAATTTACTATTAATCTTATTCAGTTATTATTAATATAAATTTTATTTTAATTGACCTGACTAGTTGAATAATTAGTCTAATTAAAAATGAGTGAAATTTAAAAAATAAATTAGTACTGATGTTGTAAGTAATGCCTAAGTGACTTAGTTTAGGATTTCACAATAAAATATTGTTTAGGATCAAATTAATACTTGTGCTACCAATAGCAGTAGTATGCATCTCGTACAGACTTAAGGTTTCACTCAAATACAGTTGACTGTTCTGTTCATTTATTAATTTATTGATTAAACTAAGCAAAAGTAAATTTTAATTACAGTAAGACTAATATTCTTGACTAAGGTATATAAATAATATTTAAACAAGAACATTGTTTTCTCATTCAAATCATACTTAAGAGTAAGTTTATTTCTAGGTTTGAAAAACAACATTAAATACATGGAAGAAGCCATTTCATAAACAAAGCTGAAACATGGAAAGAGTGTATTTTTCTGAGACCAACATTAGTAATGATACAGAAACAATGAAACGATTGCAACTTGTAACAAGTGAAGAGAGGGCTGAATGGAAGAAGATGTGTCAGAATTATGTAAAAGTAGGAGATTTTTTGGTTGGTTTAACACCAGGGGATTTTTATGAAGGTAAACATGGATATATTGTTGAAATGGGCAATGGTTCAAACTTTGAAATAATGTTGAAAAATTTTCTAAATTCTTTTTGCAATGTGGATCTTTCTGTTGATGGGAAGCTGGTAGCTTGTCTTCAGTTACAGCCTCACCAGTGTGTAAATATAGATGGCCCTCAAGATTCAGAAAATAAGTTTGTGTTTCTGCGTGCTAAAGATGCACCTGTAGAGGCAGGGATAACATTTGGTTTGGAAGACAATGGTATTATTGAAGCTGTTTTCATCCCACAAAAGCATGGCATCCAAGAACGCGTGTTAATGTCCTCTATTTCTATTGAAGAAGGTAAGCCATGTTTATATATATTAATTATGTTGCTCAACTTTAATGAGTATTAAATTATGAATAATTATTTATCATGAATATAAAAATTGATCCCGTTATGGATATACCTGTTGTAATATATAGGGTGGCCCATAAGTCCCTACCCATCCATATATTTTATGTATCCAGTGTATCAGTGTGCTGTCCCTCATTCTCGCTGCATAATATTATGCGATCCCATGTTCTGTGAGACATTTTCCTCAACATAGCAGGGGTTATTGTTTTAAATGCCGTGGTAACAGCTGCCTTCAACTCATCATTAGTATAATATAATATAACCTAATAACATATGGATGGGTAGGGACTTACAGGCCACCCTGTACATTCATACTTATAACAGTGGTATGGCTTTTATGTAAAGGATGATGAACTACAATCTGTTCTGATTGAAGACATAAAATGCAGTATTTCAGAGGTTGAATCTATATAGATTACAAGTAATATTTAAAGGGTGAAAAGATTTGTATTGCAAATATCTTAGATCGCCTCATTGAATAGAATGGTTTATTTAAATTGCTACAAACAGTGCTAATGCAATAATTGTTGAAGGCTTAAGTTTAGACATTAACTTCAATTGTAGGGAACCCATTAGAAATGAAAAAGATTTTTGCTTAAGCAATTTATTATGGTTTTCTCTACCAATAAATGGGTATACCATTTTACACTTGTTAAACAGGAATAATGATATGATTACAAGTGTTGAAGTAGAGGGACTTTGGGGGAAGAGTGAGTATAACATCAGTTTTAATGGTTAATTATATGTTAAAATGTAAAGAAGTGTAAAATGGAAAATGGCAGCAAGCATGTGCACTATGACCTCTACTGTCAATGAATATTTCCATAATTAAGAAGACCCATGGAATGTGTGTTGTAAAGAATGATATTCACTAGTGAACAATTCACTCTGTGAAAAGAAATGCAGTTACAATTCCTTATTTTCATGAAGAAAATGTTGAAACTTATCATTGGTAAACTGAACAATGAGTTAAATGATGTGAGAAAGGTAAGGGGAAATTTTTAATTCAAGGTGGACATGTCTCTAACAAGAGGAAAAGAATAACATGAGTGATCAAACTTAACTGACTGGCTAACTAAAGGCATAAAAGATAAAATCAGAGATAAATACTATAAGTTTAAATTGTCAGTAAGTTGAAAGATTTACAGAGCTCTATTAAGGCTAGGAATTTTGTTTAAAAAAAAATATAAAATCCAAAAGGGCTGATGAGAAACAGCTGGTTGATAATGTTAAAACAGTTTTGAGGGTTTTATATTACAGGTAAACAAAATATAAAGACTGGGACATTGATGTTCATTGCAGAGTTACTGTTTAAGATTATGGATAACTGAATTTTTAAATGTTTTCTGCTCTTCTGTTTTTAAAAAGAATATATTAGCAACAATTCTAACTTTAAGCATCCTATGGAAAATATTGAAATTTACCTGAACTGACTATATGTAAACATAATGTTTTGGAAAAACATGGGACTTGTTGGTACATCCTGGCTGTTTTATTCTCTAACCTAAATTAAAATAGTTAAATAAAATTTAAAGTCAGCTCTTATCATTTATATACTTATCAAGTGGTTATTTAAACTTGCTTAAATTTACTGTCTCAACAACATCCAGTGGCAACCTAATTGAAAGACCAACCACCCTGTTATTAAAATGAAATTGTCTTAGCTGAAGGTAACTTCTACCCTGCCAAAATTTATATTTGTGTCAACTAGTGCTACTGTTCTCACTGTTAATTGTGAAAAAAGATAATACTCGATATTATCAATGCCCTTTGAAGTCTTGTACATCTTAATCAGATACCCACTCGACTTTTTTTTTTTTTCTTTAAGAAAACAGTTTGAGAGATTTCAGCCTCTCCTCATAAGATGACCTCCTCATTCCAGGAACCATTCTAGTAACTGTTTTCTGAATTTTTTCCAGCAATTCAATGTATTTCTTAAGGTAAGGAGTTCAAGACAACACAATATTCCAAATGTGGCCTAACCAGTCATTTGTACAATGAAATTATAACCTCTTTAGACTTGTATTCAATATTCTTATAGATACAATTTAAAATCCTATTTTCCCTACCACTAGCAACAGCATACTGGTTGGAAGGCTTTAGAGATTGATCAACTATTATATAAAGATCTCTTTCTTTCTTGACACTGTTAAGGCTATTCTCATCCAAATTATACTTATAATTCAAATTATGATAAGCCACATACATTATCTTGAGTTTATGGTAATTAAAATGTATCAGCCATTTATTTGCCCAACTCACTAAATGATCTAATGGAAAATGGCATTAACCATTATCTAGTGAAACCACAGCCAAGGGAATGGCTGTAATTTAATTTACTGACTATTCCTTCACCTATGTCATTGATGTAAATCAAAAAGAGCAATGGTCCTAAGACTGAGCCCTAAGGTATAACATTTGTGACATTAATCCAGTTTGACTGAACTTTATTTGTAACAACCCTCTGCTTTCTTCCAGCCATAATTCTTTCCAGTTAGTCAATTCATACCCTTAATATTAATTTCTTGGTGATGAGTGTAAAGACTGAGAAATTCAAGGACCAACCAAGTTTGTTTTCTTCAAGATTTTAAAGGAAGTCAATGTTCAGATGTGCAAGCCTTTTTATTTCTAGCAGGTACATATATAGTAGGCAGCTGCTTAATGATTGAAAAGTTGCTTATGTTACTCCCATTCTTTAAAGAGAGGTAATACTATTGTCATGGAAATTAATATCTCAAGTAGTCTTACTTTTGAAATATTAAAGACTGCTAGTCTGATAAAAGTTGTAGAAAACTCTTTAGTAAAATACTAAATCATAAATGAAAGGCAATGTGTATTCTCAAAAGGTATATTTTGCATTACTGGAAAAGATTTAGAGGATGGTTACTACAGTAAGTTCAGGAGTGAAAAAGTTGTATTCTTCCCTCACACCAGTCCCTTCTCCTTTTCAGTATGGAATTTTAGCTAATTTTGTGAGAAAAAGGAAGTACCATATCAGAAGTTATAATTTTCCTAAACAAAAAATGTACATCCAATAGATACTTTCTTCTGCCTACACTCCCCACATTTCTCCTCACAAACTTCCTTGGCTTATGTCTTCCGCCAATCTTCAAAAGGATGGTTTGTGAGTGGTGCATAGTGTGACATATAATAACGTAATGGTGGTGCTTTCTACTGATGAAAGATGACACCTTTTGATCTGTATGAAAGACATGTTAGAATCTTTGATTTCAGTAGAGGAGTGTGGAAGGCTTGTGGCATGCATTTAAATTTTTTTTTGCAGATAGTCTTTTGAGGGGAGGGAAGTATTTATCAGAAATACATTTTCAGTTTGAAAAAATATTAACTTCTCACTGTTCCAGCAGTCAGTACACAAAGATGTATCTCACCATTAGAGTCAAGATTGGTTTTTGCTGCTGCACTATTGCACCTAGTGTCTCATAGAACTCTCACTTTATTTGTTCCCAACATAGCTTTCACTTATTGGCATTTTGTGATTTGTTGGTGCCTTTCAATGTTTGCCACATGCTCCAATCACTGATGGCACTATTGATCCATTTGTTAACTTTGAGATAACCATCAGATGTGCACTGTTTATTCATAGAAATAGTACTTCTTTCCTCTGATATGTCTGATTGGTTATCTCTATTCTGTTTCTTCTTGTTTTGTGCTAGCACTGCCTTTACAGGTAGCTCCAGTTGCTGCTTGTTGGTGACTGACTTTTATTGTCCACTTTATAACAAATATAGCATCCCTTCTCCCTTTTGTCCATTTAGTTCTTGTCATATATGATGGTATCCTGTTTCTGGTCAACTGCCTTTGGTTTCAGCCTGGTTATATCAGGTCATCCCTCAAGTAATGTCTGATTTTAGGTTCAGAAAAAGGGAAAGGATTTAAAATGCTTTTAATGTTATTTAATCAATAATGTAAGGACCTATTTTCTAAGCTTTGACACCTTTCCAAGCTGTTGCAGATGACGGTGAACTGCTAAATTGGTTGAATTAAGCTTCTGTGCTAGTCCTTCATCTGTTACACCACAATCGTCATCAAGTGCAGCCAGCAACAAGTCATCATTAAACTCAACAGGATGACCTGAACGTGGTGCATCACTTAAGCTGTAGTTAATCACCTGATCTTAACTTCTGAAATCACCTTCAATGTTTTGTGTAGTTTCTGATGCACTATTACCTTTTTTTTAAGCTCATAAAGTATTATATTTCTAATGTGTTCCTCAGGGTTTATCTGATTAATGATCAGAAAAATTGGAGTTCGGTTAGTTCCTTTTATTTTTCAGAACATTTTTATACACATCTTAGTATATATTTTAATCATTAAAGCCTTCTACAAAGATAGAAATGATGACGCACTTTCTGTATTAAATTTTTGGGAGGACCTGATACTTGGACTTGCCAGTTATGCTCCCTCCAAGGGCTTCCATATATTGTTCTGACCACTCGATCATCTTGTCCTCATCTTTTGGTACTCTCTTCTTTATGAACAGTGATGTATTAGTTGAGCACATGAATAACACCATAAATGTGCCACAAATTGAAATAGTTTCTCCAGTGTTGGGTTTGATTTCTTTCAATGTCTTGTGAAAATCTTAAGCCTATTCATAACATTCCATCAAGGCCAATTATAACTTATCATAGTCCATGGCATCTTTTGATATCACGCTTGCATACACTTGTAGGTTTTTTACTGTGAGAAGTTGGCTGAGACACACTACATAGTTACCTTTGTCCCAGTTTTGACTTTGGGTGAGCCTTTCATATCTCTACAGGAAATCATTCACGCTGTCTTTGTGTTCATCACACTTGGGCAGCTTGAGTCAGCTGGACCTGAACTTATTGTCATTTTTGGGTCTTTGCTCTATCTGTTGGGTGAGTATGTCAATCACAGTTTCTGCTCTTATTTTATTTTCAGTCTCTCCTTTTCTTCAATCTTTCTTCCTTTCTTTTTGTCTCTCCACCTCTCTATCCCTCTAGTTATTGTTCTTTAACAGACTCTTCTAGTTCACCATCTTTGAGGCCAAGTTACTCACTTCTTTCAATCCATTCATCAAAATCTGTTAACATGGTTAAGTAGTATGATTTTAAACTTCAATATATTTGCTGATACTACAGTTATCCATATATAGGCCTACTTATTTCTGCTATCCTTCACCTCTGTGACCATCATTTATCACTATATAACTCTGGTTGCCTCACCAATAACAGGTTTTTATAAAGCCAGATTCTTTGCAGTAGGTGTAAATGTCTTGTCAACAATAAGTAGACACCACACAATCCACTTGTTTTAAAATGATAAATATATTCAAAACAAATCAAATCTATAGGAACAAAAATTTTATACACCATTGTTTACCACAGCTGAATATAGAGCTTTAAATAATTCTCTTTTCCATCAAAAGTCCACACAGTCTGGTTCAATTACTTTAGGACCCAACTGAAATGATAAATTATTATTCATTATCTGTTGTTGTAATACAGACTCTGAAACTCACTCAAGATACCACCCATTACAGCTAAATTGACAATCATGCTGTATAGCTTCCCTTTTACTTTCTGTCTTTCTTAATTTTTTTCTTCATCTGGACATATTTATAACGTATCTTAAAACTCTAGAAATATCTGGCCATTAGTGACAACAGTATTAAACATAAGAAGAAAAATGTAGAAGCTTTGAGTAAAATGATATTAGCTATGCTACAAAAGCCTAGTACTACAATTAAACTACATTCATAATGTGTATGACTCGTACAGGGTTATGTAATGAAATTTGTCATAACTATTGCTTTTAGAATAATAAATGTATAACACCCTAGTTATGAAAAATAAGTAATCATTAAATATTAAATCACTAAATAAACTAAATAATAACTCTTAAACTTAACAGTCTTGTATATCCAACATTGCTTAATCTACTTTTGGTTTGTCCCCTGCTGGTACAGTGGTAAGTCTTTGGATATACAACACTAAAATCAGGGGTTCAATTCTCCTTGGTGGACTCAGCAGATAGCCCAATGTGGCTTTGCTATAAGAAAACACACTCACATTACTTTACATATCAAAATTTAGGAAACTGTTCAACCAAAGCAAAAACTTCTGGTTTGCAATATTTGATTCTTATTCAAAATAGTATGTCATTAACATTTTTTTCTAGTTAGACTTTCATACAGTAATCAGATTTAATAAATTCTTCAATTGTTTCCCTTGGACAAAATAAACTATTGAGTAGTTTTTTTGTTTTCTTTTAGGTTATATATCTAGAAGTTATTGCTGACTCTGGAAATGTTCAGAATATTATTGATTTTGCACCAAGGATTGTAATCTAGGATGTATTTCCTTTTACTCAGACTTTTATGATTAACACAAGTTTTTGTTTTCTTTAGTAACTGTCCTTGAGTGAAATTATTCTCTCTACTTTCTGAGATAAATTTGTTGATTGCAATTCCAAAAATTTAAAGATGAAGATCCTTCATACCTATGACTTGATGACATGAGTAACAAACTTTCTTTTTTTTACTAGATGAATGTGCTTTCAACAACAAGTTGCTGAACATTTTAGACAATGTTCTTGGTTATCCAGAAGTTTCAGGAAAAGAGGATAATGCTACGGAGACATTTCATGGTATGTGTGAGTAAAGAAACAAGATTCTACCTTTTCATCAAAATATGACTAACAAGGGTTGTTAAAGTGATTAACACTAAAAAATAATTATCTTGAAGAATATGTAAACACAAAAGTAAGGTACAAGTTTTCAAACATTTAGATAATTTGAATGAGCCTTATTATGCAAAATAACTTGTGAATATGAAAATCAGTAATCCACAATAAATGCATTTTGTTTAGATTCCAGTATGTACATAAATAATGTAATTGTTTGTCCATACCTTTCTAACAAATTTCTTAATTGAAATTAAAAATCTGATATCATAAGAAAGGTCTTTGTCTGAGGAGTGCAGGTTGCATATTGGCTTTTCAATTCAGGATTGCCTTACCTGCTTTTTGCTAAGTCAGATTTTTCAGTGCAATGAATATGGCATACAATGGCACAATGCCACTATTATCACATGATGACTGGCTTTGATTTCAAATTTAGTTTTTTTGTTTGCAGAGTATTTCACACAAACAGCATTTCATCCATGTGTAACTTCTAAAATATAATAATAATAATAATAATAATAATAAATTTATTAAGCAATAAATTAGACACAAAAAATCAAATATCATTATAAAACCATCAACAAAGAGTTAACTCGTCCTGTGATGGTTAAACACATAAAAATGTAAAATCAAAACTTACAAAATCAATGTAAAGTTCCCAGAATATTATCATCAGTATTTAAGATCCATTGTTTTAAGTATTTCTTTTGATTAACACGATTAATAGAAGATCTTATACTATAAGGAATAAAATTATGAATACGAGGTGCCAAATAAAGATATTGATGAAGTGTAACTGTTTTACGTGGTGTGGGTACATTAATTGGAAAAAAAGATTGAAGTCGTGTAAAATATGAAGTGACTTTAAAAGGCCTATTAAAAAAGAAACATGCAATGTAGATAAAGCTAAAAATATAAATAAAGTTTATCATATGAAAGAGGGGAGTTAAATTTACTGAAATCGGTATCAAGCCTATGAGTAAAATAAGAGAGAAAACACTTTTTTGCAACTTGTGAATAGGAATTAAAAAGTCTTATATGTGCCACCCCAAATTGAAATACAATATTGTAAGAAAGATTGAAAGAGAGCATAATATACACTTAACAAAATATGATAAGAGCACAATGACTAAGTTCAAAATTAGCATAGAACTATATTTTAATTTATTAACTAAAGAATTAATATGAATTTGCCAATTTAATTTTCGATCTAAAATAATTCCAAAATATTTAACAGAGGAAACTTGAGTCAATTTGGGACACTTACAATTAGGGTAAGTATAACAATCACTAGAATGATAAAAATAGAAGGAAAAGCTGGAATGACACCATAAAGGTTAAACTGAAGAAGAAAAGATTTAGATATATTTAAGGATAAGTCATTACAGAAAAGCCAATTTTAATTTTATTAAGATCACTAGAAATAATGGCTTCATTAATTAGATTTGGCTTACTATAAACAACAGCAATATCATCGGCATAGGCTTGGATATCTCCAAAAAACTGTTGGTAAAGAATATCATTTATATAAATGAGAAATAATAAAGGGCCCAGAACAGAACCTTGTGGTACTCCAACATTAATTGTAAGCCAATCACTATAATTATTATGGATACAAACTGATTGCTTTCTATTGTGAAAGTAAGAAAAAACCAATCAAAACAATGCCTCTAAAACCATAATAAGATAATTTATTTAACAATATTTTATGATTAACAGAATCAAAAGCTTTGGCTAAGTCAAGAAAAACAGCAATTGGATGAAGATCAGAATCCAAAGCTTCTGTAATACTTCCCACAAGTTTAGCAACAGCAACCTCCGTTCCAAGCCCAGGCCGAAAGCCAAATTGAGAAGGAGACAAAACTGAATGTCTATCAAGAAATGATAAAATTCTAATCTTCATAGATTTTTCAAATAGTTTAGAGAAATGTATTAATAAGGAAATAGGTCTATAATTCGTAAAATCAGAAATATTACCAGATTTATAAATAGGAATGACCAATGATAACTTTAAAGCATTAGGAAACTTCCCTTGAGTAAAAGATAAATTAATTAAAAAGTCAAAATTGGTGCAAAAGATTAGCATTAGCTTTCAAAATCTTAACCGAAACACCATCTACACCATTAGAAGCTGAATTTGATAAGGAGAAAATATTATTCATAGTTTCAGATACAGTAACAGGATATATGTAACAAGAAGAAGAAGGAGCAGGAGGCATGCCCTGAGAACAAAATTTAGGATCGAGCAAGTAGATTTAGCAACATTAACAAAAAAATAATTCAAATCAGATAAATCAGTAGTACCAAAATTACAAAATTTCTTATTTTTTTTTTAACATCAATAATAGAGTTAACAATATTCCAATTCTGTTTAATAGTTTTAGCATTCTTAAACAGGTTATGATAATAAGTCCATTTAGTCTTACGGGTCAAGCTAACAACATAATTCCTTAAACACTTAAATCTAATCTTTAGATAAATATCATCAGGAAATTGATGTACTTTCTTTTTAACTTATCTCTTTTAATCATTAACAAAACCAATTCACTGGTAATCCATGGCTTAATTTTTCTAAACTTTCGTGACACAGAAACAGTAGTAGTACAACTTTGAATACAATCAGTTAACACTTCAGCAAAATTATCATAAGCAACATTAACATCAGAACAATTCATAACACAGGACCAATCTGAAAAATTCAAACAAGAACTCAATTCATTAAACTTAATCTTTTGAACATTTGAGACATGTTCTAGATCCGATAAAATGTCTATACATAAAACAATTGGAAAATGATCGGTCAAAAAAACTCTCAACAATATAAGAATAACAATTTTTAATAGTATTTCCACTAATTAAAAAATGATCAATACAAGAATTAGTAACATTGGTTATCCGTGTAGGAGAAGAAATAATAATACGAAGATTGTTCTCAGACAAAAACTTAAAATATGCATTTTTATAACAAACATCATCAAAAGAACGTGAACATTACATTGAATATAGATTTATATCCTCTTGTTTTATTTAGGTCTAAAATGCACATGCATAGTTCATTCAAAATCATATGCTTATCACTATGTGAACATGCATTCAGCATTTCTGTGTATTCTGCTAAGTTTGCCTTTATTACAGCTTTGCATTTACTCTACTTTGCAATAACTTAGCTTCAGTTTATCTTCTAGACTGCAATAAATATCTTTAACTACTCTTTTCTTTGTTTTTCCAAATTTCTTTCTTACAATTTGTTAAACCTTGCCATATGCTGAACGATCATAACTGTTTCATACTGTTTACACTATCGTAAATACCATTAATTTACTTTATTGTTTACCTTAAATGTGGTTTTGTTAAAAGAAGTTACATACATGTAGATTTATTAAATAAAGTTACATCTATGCACAAAGAATTTTTCTTAAATAGACCAGGATTTATTTAGTTTAACACACAATATCTGTCAGAAAGTGTAACTTAAATGGCACATAAAGAAATGATAGAATAAGGAAAATTTTTAAGCAAAGGGCATAAAACTACTGCATATGTTTTGTGACTTGTGACTAGTTGCATAATATTTGTCTAATATATATTTTAAAATTACAGACTCAGCATTTATGTTTCTCTGTATTGTTTTTTGCCAGTTTTCACTTTGGCTGAAATTTTGACAGTCATCACATTTTACTCTTGAGTAATTAATGAAGAACATAACTACTGAATTATAGTCAATAATAATAATAATTAATAGTATAATTAATATAATTAATAGTGTTTTCTAAACTTTCATGTTCATGTTATGTAATATAAATGAGATGTAAAGTGTTAAGTTTGCACAAGGTCTCTCCCTTAAAAAGATAAAAAAAAGTAACTTACAATGACAATTACTCTGTTATACTCAAGTTAAAGAGTGATATACAATATTTGTACAAATTCTTATAAAGTTCGTCTCTCTTGAACATGAAAATGACAATACTGACACAGGTAAACTAAGGTTTATGAAATGCTATACTGGAAACATAGTATATGTAACAGTATGGTATCTTCATAATTTTTCTGAGTTTTGTCTTCATCTTGTGCAGATATGGTTTTCTTCGGTTCCAGCAACCTTAATTTATTGTGGGAAATAGAAGAAAATAGGTTAAAATCCCAGTATTTATTTACTTGTGAACAAAGATTCTCTGTTATTTGTTCACTAATGTTTCTTGTTTTCCTTTCCTGTATGTGATTTATTATCTCCATAAAATTTCTGGAATTTATTATGTTACGAATATTTGATAGTTTTCAGCTTGTTGTCAGAGTACCTTAGTATGACAAATTTAGTTATTAAGCTACACTTTGGTACAGATAAATCAGCAAAGATTAAGAACAGCATTCTCTTAGAGCAAAATCTATCACCATTCTTGGGAAGGAGGTTGATAAGTGTCTAAGGGAATCCAGGATATTGCAAAAGAACTTCTGATGGTTAACTTCCTTACAGAAAAACAAAGAGCAGCAGTGATGTGACCTAGTGGTAACAATCATTTGATGAAAATGATTTATTCATTTGATTCACTGAAATCAAACCAACACATATAGACTAAAACAGTTGGCTATGAAGGGTTGTCTGAATAGAAAATGACAAAATATACATCTTAAAGTTTGTTGTCTCAGTAGTTTTGCTTCTTAAGCATGGAATGTAGGTTTACAAAAGATTAAATTTTGATAAAAGCCTGGAGAAAACATAAGTATATGTACTATTCAGTACAGTTTAACTTGCAGTTTAACAGCCTTTACCTATAGCTAGTGAATTAAAAAACAAAATCTAAACACCAACACAGTCTCTTCCCAATTATATCAACTGAATTACATAATGATGCTAACTCAGGAACAAGACAGGTAGAAATTCATTCTTTTTTTTTCCAACAAGGCATTATTATCCTGAGAATTACGACATGTTATAATTTATTTTGGATGTGTCTCCAATTTATTATGCGACATATATTAACATATTACTATTTCAAATAGCCAGAAATTTATATTTGAATTTGTAAGTTAAGTGAATGTTAATATGTTTCAAATTTATGATACATGCCAACAAGATTGATGCACAGAATTTTCTTTCTTAATACAAATATATTTTGATATACAGACAACAATTCAATTTGTAACAATAGTTATTATAAATATTGGTTTATATGCAACAGATTTGTAAACTTACAGGTAATACTGAGTCTTATATCTGGCCTGGAACCGAATATTCTAATGATGATCCAGGTCCACACTGAGTACATTAATTATGAGTTGATATTTTTACACTTTGCTTAAGCTAGCTAGCTTGGTTCTTGTTTGGCCCCATATCCTTACTAGCAGAATTTTCCTGAAAAAGATATTTAATGTTGTCACAGAAATAATAACATGAGAAGTAATTCATTGAAGTTAAACAGTTTTTAATCTATAAACGTTCCTGGTCAAATTCTGCAGTTTTCCAATTAATAGGCATCAATCACAATTATAGCTTCTGAGGCCTATAGCACTCTGACCAATAATATTCTTCTTCTGACTCTCAGCTAGCTGCTTTTATATGAATCATGCATGTGTTTGAAGTTTAAACATTGTTAATTCTTATTTTAAAGAATCTTCTACAAATTTCGAGAACAAGCAGGACATGGGTAACATGCAGTCAAGAATACACATCATATGCAAAAAAGAAAACTATAGTAAAACAAGAGTAGGTTTTAAATTAATATATAGTGGAAAGTTCATTGCAGGATGCCATCAAAAGAGGCTCATTGAACACTTGTTACCTGCATAGGATCCTGATATGAATATTGCTAATGCAGTTTTACCTTATATAGAAACTAAGAACACCAGGTAGCAAGCCCAAAGTAAAACTGAATAGTGGGAAGTAACAGAAGGTACTTAGAATATTTCACAATTGTACATTGATATAGTAGCAAGGTGTACTTCTCTTGTTCAAGTAAATACAAACTATCAATGCATTTTACTGCCTATTTGTTTCTTTTCAGTGATTTTAACAATAATATGTTGCATTTATAATAAACTGCCCACTTAGTTGAAGTTACTTATTGTTTGTAGCTTCCATGTGCATGCTACTGAATATTTTCATAAATAGTCTTGTACAGGACTTCCAAACTCCACAAATGTTACTGATCATTTTTTTCCCTCTCAGTAATATTTCTGAAGAAGATAGTAAGTTCTACATGAAGGTTATGTGAGTTACATTTAGTTATAGTACAAGTAAGGTGTACTTTTTATGCCAGCTATGTGACTCCAATTCCTAAATCAGGTATGACTTTTACTTTTTATTCAAATAATGTTTAATTAGAAGGAAAGGTGGTGTTGTGAACACAGGCTACTAAATATTCGGAAACCTTAGTGACTAATTATAAAATAAGTTCACTTGTGAACAGGAAAAAACTAACCAAATAGCATTTCTTAACCTCGAGATCAAAATAACTCATACACAATTAAAAAAATAAATCCATAGAAAAATCACCCATACTGGCCCATACATTCCCTGGGACTCAGCTCATGAAACAAAACAAAAACTCAAGATATTAAGAAACCAAATAAATACATCCACAAAACTATGCTCATCCAATAAAATTAATGATGAAATCAACAAAATAAAACAACACTTCATCAATATCAACAAATTTCCTCCTAAAACCATTGAAATATTACATGCACACACCTAGACCAACAACAATAAATTCCAAGATACAACAAGCTACAAAACCTTACACTACTTCATACCATATATTTTGAACATCAATGAAAAAATAACCAACATTGGGGAAAAAAACTTATAACAAAACACAACATCAACATTGCTTATAAAATACAATCCATACTATGCAAAACTACAACTGCCACAACTTCTACATTAAAGAAATAAATAGAAAAATAGAAACCAGATTCAAATAATACAAAAGCACCTTCAGATGCGTTTTCAACACAACAAATCAAATAAATACAACATAATCATAGTAAACACCCAGATCTTAAGTAAGGAAACAAATATAAACAAATGCAAAATCAAAGTCCTACTTATACAGCAACTAAGACCAAAATTAAAGCAATATAGAGGAACACCTTTATACCTATACTGATTAATAGCCTAACATGCAACTGACATACTCCCTACAATCCCGTATCCTTTTGCACTCTCATCCCTAGGACATGCCCTGCAACAGTCAGCCTCTCTCTTTGTTAACCTGAAGATGACCCAAGAAGATCAAACATTGTTTTCTGTTTTATTTTGGTAAAAGTGTTAATACCTATACCAGACATTCTGAGATACATTTTTATTTCAAGTGGGTTTTTCATCATCACAAATTACATGTATTTTGAGGTCAGTATATTTGCTGATAGCTGAGCCTGTTTCCAAGTGCCAGTGCAGTCAGTAGTTTGGCTATTGTATCTCTGTGTTCATTCTCTCAGAGAAGCTAGGTGGATTGGACATTTATTTGCATTTTAGATAAACATATTATTGTAGGAGAAGGAGATGTATTCACCATTAATATTGTAAGATGTAGCATGTGGACTACATCTTGCCCAGAAAAGTTTTTAGATCATGACAATTAATTTTGTTTCACCTACTGAACTGCTTGTCTGTCACAAATTAAGTGGACAGGAAATTTCAGTCCTGAATTTTCACTGAGGCAACATGTGTCTTGTGAACTGCTAAACTTTATATTTCAATGAAAGAATTACTATAAATCACCACAGGACCTAAATATCTTTTGTCATGGATGCATTTCTATTATGAATCAACATTGTAGGTAACTCCCATAATAATTGTAGACAATGAGTAGTATCACTTATTTCAAGTGCCTACCTTATCAACTGTTTATGGTATATTATGTGTCTATCATGGTCATAACATGTAACAACAATCTGGACAGTTTTCATCAGAAATAATTACCACATCTTGGAGTGACATTTCAACATCCTTTACCTGTTGCAAGGTCAGTAAAGCTAGTAAATATTGTGAACAATCTTCCTCTTATTATATTCTTGTCATCTTCAGTTTATTCAAAGTTTATTTTGTGCTGCACTCATGTTTTATTTTGGGTTGGTTTGTTTCAGTTCACCAGTTTTTACTGATTGTTTGATTTCAAATTCAGTTGTGTGTATTTTTATTCAATTCCATTACTATGTTGTTTCTTTCTTAATGGGTTTTTGTTCTGAATTATTATGTAATTGGTGAACATTATAATTTTATTTCAATGTAGTTTATTTTTATTTTGAAAATTCTTTTTTTAATTTTCACTTGCTTTTAGTTTTTTAGTTAAACAATTTTTCTCACCTCTGGTACCTTTATGTTATTTTTAGATTCCTTTGTGCTTTTGTAATGTCGTGTTGCAATGCATATACTCCAAAGAAGTAATTATTGGAAGTTATATCTTTGTTAGTTAACTTCTAATTGGTTGCCTTATAACATTTAATTAATGCATGGGATGGACCTGTAGTAGAGTTCTGAGTTTCAAGAGCTGACAAGCTTCATTTGCATGGTTGGTGTGTTTGATTCTGGCACTGTTTTCTACAACCTGGTTGTAATTCTGCTATGTTCAATTGTCTGAGTAACCATTATTCATAAGTGTAACATTTATGAACTCTGTGACATAGAAGCTATAAATATTTGTATTATCAGTGCTAGGTACATTTGTGAAAGATTGAACACTGTTTAGGTTTCATTCATTCAAGTGTGGTGAAGAATGAAGTTACATCACAGGCCTTATACTAATATTTGTTTGTTTGATGTAATATATTATCAAAATTTACAGTTCTTTATGTACTATTAAATAACTTGGGTTTTATGATAAAGTACTGTAAATTTTGATAATATACTACACCAAAAACAAATATAGTATATTAGTAGAATAGCAGGGGAATAGTAGAATAAGGGGGAGAATTTATTCATATAATAAATTAAAATGATTCCCTTTATTTGTACTGGTAGCTGTTAAGTATCTAGTACTGTAGCCTTTCGTAACACATTTATAATTAGGCATTGTTTGTACATGTTTAATAGTAACTATTAATTAAGTAAGAGTGCTGTGCATGCTATGGTACAGGAGGATACCATGAAATGTCTGTTTTTTTATTTTTGTTTCAGTTTGGATACAGAAAATCCCTGAAGTAAACAACAGTTTTTTCTCATTATAACTACACTTAAGACCCAGATTCATTAATTAGTCATTGACCACATTCTATTGCATGAAGTATAGCAGTGAGAAGGTATTTTGGTAACATCATCACAGATGTTCTTATTGTGAAGGTTCATGCTTTTCAGGTGTGTATGTAGCTGAACTCTTCAACCACTTGTATTCCCAAAGTAATAGCTTTCATAGCAATAATATTTTATATATGACAAGGGGATGTACAGACTAGAAGTAGTGTAGTCCAGGAGCCAAGGCAATGCAGTCTAGAAGTATTACGGCTATGTCCTGGGAAGTCCTTTCCTGAAACTTAGAATTTCTTCAATATTGCAAAGGTCTGTCATGGTCGTAACCTCATTGCTACATACTTGGGCTTCAAAATAGGTGAATGTTGTTAATTAAAGATTGTTGGTGTGATGTGCAGCACAGAGCATCCAAGACTTGGGGAGGCTTTCTATGTAGAACTTCAAGTATTTACAGTTGGAATGAGTTAGAAAAGGTGTCAGACTCTGTTGTTAGATGAAATCTATCAACACAAACTTATTTTAGACAGAAGGTGATATAGCAGGCATTTGCTGAGAAAGTTAGCGGAGAAGTAGGAGATCTTTCCATGAAGGGAAATTGCCCACTGCTAAACCAAGGATCGGATGTGAGGTGCCATTGGTTGATAACAGTCAACAACAGCTATATCATTGGCCAAGGAGACAGCAGATGCACACCAATGATAATGGTAATCATTGAGATTGAAGAGATTCTCTCCACAAAGGGAAACAGAAAGCTGCCTTGAGAATAAGGAAATAGGTGAATATTGAGAGATAAAGTCTGCAAATACTAGAGGAAACTTACAGAGGAAGATGATCTGTGAGAATAATAGAAACCAATAGGTATTTGTTCTATGAAGAGTTGAGTGATGCAGTGAATGTTATTACAATTATTGTAAATAAAAAATACTGTATTTCCAAATTTATCTGTGTTTTATTATGTTCCTCTATTGTTATATACAGTTTATTCTTTTAACAGTCCTGAATGTCTATTTTTTAAAAACTTCTGACTTTAATGTTAGACGTAACTGTATGTGAATACTACAATATTAGTTAGAGTATAATAGATCTTTTCTTATTATATAAATTAGTTATTTGTTTCATCAGATGTTTAGTTGGTGTTAAATTCATTGAAAGGTAGATTCTTTTACTCACGCATTTTTCAGTGACAGAATTTTTTTGTCACTTCAGTGATGATTCCAGAGGTAATTTCTCTTTGCATTATAGGTGATGATGAAAGGGGAATATCTCGGTCAGTTGAAGACAACTGGTGTTCAGGAGCAGTTGCTCTTCAAGGCAAGCAGTCAAAAAAGAAAAAAGAAAGTGCCAAAGATATAGAAACTGATGAGGACAGAAAGACAATTATATATATTCGTCTTGTAGCTAAGTAAGTGTAAATATTTATATCATTCAAAAACATTATGTGAAAATAAATTACAGTATCAAATATATTGATCAAAATGTCAACTAGTATTTACATTTCTTTTACTCTGACTTAATTAACTCCCACTACTTTTAACTCTTGAATGGTCAATAATTTAGAACATACATCCTTGATTGAAATTACCTGTTTTCTCCCTATGATGGATTACCAATGAATATTTAACTTTGTGTGAAAATTAGGTATTTAAACACAACTGGTTTGGACAATTAAAAAGCAAGCATTATGTATTTTCTTACCAACCTGCTAAAAAAAAACAACCAGAAAACCAAGTTTTCAAATTTAGTAACTTTAAACGTTTGTAAAATTCATCAGCCAATAAATTGTTGAATGGTTTTACAGTTATTTGTTAGTTAAAACTTTGGAAGACTTTTTTAAGTTAGACATTTGACCAACTCTTTTGATAATTGAAAGATTTTCATTGAGATTTTGCTACTTATGTTTTTTTTTTCCTAAGAAGTAATACAGGATTTGTAACAATTATAAGTTTTACCTGTAGCATTGATTGTGTAAATATTATTATGTCATACGTAGTAATTAGGATATATAACTTTCATCATTGGATGATTCCTAATCAGTCATTTAACAAAATTATTTTCTAGGGAAGATGATGATCCTGTTAAATTTGATCCAGCAAAACCAATTATTCCATTAGCATCAAAAAAACCTCCACCTTTTTCTTGAAGAAACTCGGGAGCTTAAACATTGATAAAAAATGTTTGATGTATTAATCTTTAAGCTATGTTTTTATTTCATATGTCATATGAAGTTGAAAAGATTTTATTCACTGATTTTATTTTATCCACTTTTATTGAAAATATTTTATCCTCTAAGTCATGTTACAGGACATCTTTATTAATGAAAGTTTTAGATTAAAAGATGTAAAATAATGTTATGTTATGTTATGCATGATAACAGTGGTTTCTGACATGTCTTCAAACAAGTTTATATATAAATATATATAAAAGTATATAAACTTTTTTGTCTTAAATATATATGTATAATTAATTATTAATTATTTTTACCATGATACTTTAGTGTGTAACTCATAAAAAAGCAATTTTGTTAAAAAGGTGAAAGTTTATAATAGGAAATGTTTGAGTGAATCTTATGTTTTTACAGTTATTTAAATGTTTTTTGTAGTGTGACTTTTGCTACATATTTTTAAGGAGTACTACTCAGTCTCCATAGAACTGCTAGCTATTACTTCACACTACTATTATGCAGTCAGCATTAGACTTAGTCCTACACCAATAGGAGGGTGACACATCATTCATGTACTACTTCCTTTTAGAACCTTGTGTGTACAAAAAGCTTATTATTTCCTTAACACTGAAGGCTTCAGACATGTTTTTTTCCTTGTCAATTTTATAATTTTAAACCTTTATTTGCCATTTAAAGTGTGCTCTTTTTTACATTTATTTTGGGAAAGATGTAAAATGTTACACATTTTAGTAAGAATATCTGATTCAGATTATCATATTTTCTTCCATTCATTTAACTTCTTCTCCTAATTGTATTATAAATCTGAGATATGGTTAATGTGACAGCATTGTTCCCATGTGTTGTTCAGCCAATGTTTGGGTTTAAGTAATTTATCTAAAATTTTGTCATTACCTTCTGAGGCCATGCCATTCTACAACAGAAGACGTTTTTTTATTGTTTCACAGAATAATGAAAGCACTATAGGTAGTGGTGTTCTACTTTTAAAAAAGCAAACATTACAAAATTTGGCTTTTAAATATTTAAAACAGATATTGAAAGTTAACATTTTATGTAGCCTTAATTTTAAAAATAAGAGTAATATAAAATCTTTTAACAGTTTTTATTAATCAGCCTATGTAGCAAAAGATGAATAAATTAACTCTTTATCATCAACTTCTGTAAAATCTAATTCTGTGTGCAGAGGTAACCTAAAGCCATATATTCAATAACACAGTTGTTGGGTTAAAAGGCAATCTAAGAAAATTAAATTTATTAGAGAACAAACCAGTGGGTTGGCTTTGTGATTTTGAATTTTAGTAAAAAGAGTGTCTGTTTTGTTTACTGCTAACTAAAAAATCGTGTTACAGATGTTTTCTATCAGTGAGTGACAAAGTTTGTAATAAAAGATTGTAGATTGTTTTAACAGCGAGCCATGTTATTAATTTAGTGAGTCGTAAGTCATATAATGAATTCATTGTATATATGCTGAAAGTATATTGTACTTGTTATATAAACTTGTAAATGAACATTTTTAAATTTAAATACTTATTGGTTCATTTATGATTTCAAGTTCAAATGAAGTTATTTGAATGTTTAGAACATTTTGAAACAAAGATGAACGTGGAATTTTCAAAGTTGCATACAGAAAGGTAATATTTTCATTGCATTATTTTGGATGACTAAATAAGTCACTCTCACCCTCTCACACACACACACAAAAGAACCAGCAGTCATATTACTTTTTTTTATAATTAGTTTGGTCATTACTGATTAAAATGTTAAGTAATAGATATGTAAATCTAAGAAGTAGAAAGATGTGGTGCATATATTCTGTGTTTTATTGTCATTTACAAATGACCGGTTTTCTTTTTCAAAAATATAACTCGCGCGTTGTTTTTGTTGTTTTTTATACGTGTTACAGTTCATGTGGTATTATGATTTCTATCATTTAATTGAACTCCGTGGATCTCGTTTTATAAACAGATTTACATAAAATATAACAAACGTAATACTAAGAATGTATGAGTGAATTCAAAGAAAAATTTCCGCCACACTATATCCGCCGAAGTCTTGACAAATACCAGGGATCATCGTGCTACGTTTAGTGGTGGTGCTATTTGTATTATAAGTTTTCGTGATCGACTGACTGCTCTCCCGTTAACGATATTAAGTAGGTTAATTGTAATTATTGTCATTTGTATTGAAATAGTTTACACACTATTGTAGTTTTTGGTTAAGGGTTAATAAATTTATATGTTTTGTTTATAACTCCTACTATTTATCTTTTATTATTGTTATTTTATTTCCACTAACTTTATCAATCACAAAAACCGACAAGCCAGCAAACAGCTGGAGCTGGCCTAACAACCACAACGAGAAAACTACGTTATGAAGTCTAAGAACTTAAAAGTGAAAAGTGCTATATCCAGTGTTGACAAGGCCTTTATCCCAAAAGTATGGCTTGTCAGCCCGATTGAGATATGACACACACAATACTATATAAATATACAGTGTTAATTTTGTTTCTTTTTAAAATTAAATATTAAAAGTTGTTTTTAAATCTATTTATGCAAAAACTATTCAATAAGCATATGCATTGACAAACGATTTTTAAGGATTAAGAACTTTAACTTCTGAAGACAATAAATAATAATAAAGAAGGAAAAAAGAAACTCGAAAGTTTTATACCAGATACAACTAGGTAGTAAATCTTAAAACTCTAAACTTAGTGTTAGAAGCTGTGAATACGGTAGTATAAATATATTGTATTGAGCTAAAAGAGCTTTGTGATTTCTTGATAAAACCCAGTAATTCTGTCATCGATGTAAGTTTATAGAGGGCCCGGCATGGCCAGGAGGTAAGCATTCGACTCGTAATCCGAGGGTCGCGGGTTCGAATCTCCGTCACACCAAACATGCTCGCCCTTACAGCCGTGGGGGCGTAAGAATGTAACGGTCAATCCCACTATTCGTTGGTGAGAAAAGTATCCCAAGAGTTGGCGGTGGGTGGTGATGACTAGCTGCCTTTCCTCTAGTCTTACACTGCTAAATTAGAAACGGCTAGCGCAGATAGCCCTCGTGTAGCTTTGCGCGAAATTCAAACCAAGTTTATAGAGAACAGGTTTATGAAAAACATTTATTAATTATAGAAAAACAATTGTTTTTTTTTCCTTTATTTTTAAATCTTCATGTACAGTTTTGGACTTTTTATTTTGTACAAAACAATATTGAGAAACGTAGTAATACAGGATCTCAGAATGAGAAATATAATTGGCTTAAATTAATCGTTGTGTTATACGTTACTAACTTTAATTACGTAATGCAAATAAAATCATTTAAATATAAAGATGTGATCAGTCTATCCAGATTTATTTGCTATAAAGCACAAAGTGTTATCTGTGCTTTGCTCATCGTAGATATCAAAAGTTGAGTATTATATGCTCTGACTTGTTTTTGAGGCACAGGGAAAGATGTAGGATATAACGTAAATTATTAATAGTCCTCTACAAAAAAACTATAAATCCATCTTCAAAAATGGCCTATTGGTTAGGGCACTCGAATCGTTATCTGCGGATTCGAAGCCCTGTTACCAAACAAGCTTGCCCTTTCAGCCGTGGAGGCGTTATAATGTAATGCTTAATCCTACTATTCTTTGGTAAAACAGTAGAACAAAAATTAGTTCATCACTACTAAAATAGAAACGGCTGGCGCATATAACCCTCCGAGTAGCTTTACACGAAGTTCAAAAAATAATATAGGAAAATAAAGTTTTGAATTACTTTGTTAATTTACTGTCAGATAATGTAATATCATTTTTATTGTATTTTGTAATCGGTTACTATACTATTGTAACTATGAAACTTGGTGAACACAGAAATATTTATTATTTAACATGACTATGGTACTTTCAGACACGTTGGCGTTAGTTTTAAACACTTTTAAAGGCATCTTTGTCCTTATTACTCTTTTATAAGATCGGTATCTAGTTCCGAAACTTGTATATGTTTGTTTTAAGGGCAAAGCTGGATAATGGGTTATGTGCGTTTTAACCATTGCCGAACATTAAGTTTCAGCGTTATAAATGCTCAAACGTGTCGCTAAGGTACTAGAAGTATTGTGGTAATATAATCCACAAAAATATTATTCATATAAAAATTAAGCTCCGCACTCGGGATAAGGGTAGATGAGAATTTTGTGTTTTTCTCGAGTCAACAACGTTGTGAGGAGCCGTTAACAATATTTTTAAATTGGGAGTTAACGGTGAGTGGGAGGGGGCAAAAGTCTGAAAAGTGAAATCTTGCAGTAAATTTATTCAAACAGATATTGCTTAACATTGACTGAAAGCTTGAAATAAATGATAATTGTTAATTATATTATTTTTAAGTATATCCATTATACATCCATTTAGTAGAGATTAAAATGTTTGAAACAACAAGTACTGTGTATTTTATAAAGAAGATTTGTCTATGAGCATAAAAAGTAATGTTTCTAGCAGTATAGGTGCGCAGACATACCATTATAGGGCTAGATTTTTCTACTGAAGACTATTTGTTTCAATGTAAAACTACACATGGGCTATCCACGCTTTGTCCATCTCGAGTAATCGAATGCCGGATTTTAAAGCTGTAGGTCCATAATTTTTTGTTGACCTACCTAGGGATGATATTTTAAAGTTAACCTTTATTTAACAAACTGTTATATATAATTATTAAAATATCAATCTATTGAACATTATAAGTGATATATATATATATATATATGTATGTATGTATCTTTTAATGAAAGGGGTGGTGTTGAAGCGGGAAAGAGAAAGTAAACGTCTCGAGACCGAACAAGCCCGTATCAAAGCCAAAAAAGAAATACGGCTGAAAGAAATGAAAATTAGACTCAACTCCGATCGATCAAGGTTTAATGACAACTTTGAACTCAATTGATATATTAAAGTACTATCATTTAATGAAAATAAAGTTGATAAGTATTTACAACATTTCGAGGAAGTTGCCCAAACCATAGAATAGCCCACCGAAAAAGGCACAAGAGGCTTATGCTGCCCTTTCTCTAGAAGATTGTACAGAAAAGGTTAAAGCTGCTATTCTTAAAACATGCAATTTAGTATTGGAGGCTTATCGCCAAGCGTTTCAAGGTTATTGCAAGCAAGACAGTTAAACTTATATGCAATTCACCCACGAAAAAGAGGTTTATTTTGATTGATGGTGTAATTCTATGCATATTGACAACAGTTTTGACAAAATAAGACAAGTATATCTAACTAAAGAATTTAAATATTGTACAAGTGACGACTTTAAAACTTACTTAAATAAAAAGAAAGTTGAAACACTGCAGGAAGCTGCTACTCTCTCCGATGATTACACTTTAACACATAAAACCATTTTCCATAAAAATAAATTCTTACCACTTTTACAAAATTCTGAATCTATTCAATCCATTAAAGTTCAAGATCTTTCAAAAATTCTAGCTCGAAATATTATTACACACAGGATAAAACTTCATCAAAGTCATCAAGGCCTGTCTGTCATTTTTGTAAAGAAAAACTGGTCATTTTATCCCCAATTGTTGGTCTTTGAAAAAGAAATAGGAGGCAACACACAATGCTTTCCTGTCCATATATGGACGTAATTTTACCAAATACAATCATATTTAGTTTCGGGACCTGTTGTGGTTGGAGTAAGACCTATTCTGCCTTAATTGGCAACAATTTGGCTGGAAATAGTGTCTAACCCAAGATTGTTAGCGAGCTAATCACTGTTTCATCTAAGGATGATGTTGTTGAGAGAAATCCACATGTTTCCCTCGTGCGCTGTGACTCAAACTCAGACTAGAAAATTAAGCCAAAAAGAGAAAATAGACACGTGTTTAGAGGATAGCATTATAGATTTGTCTCAGAAAATTTTTGGGAAATACATGGATCTAGTGAATAACTGTTCTACTGACGATTTATTGATGAAAGACAATAATCAACGTAAGGGATCTGGTTCATCTGGTGAAGTTTCATATACTCAAATACCCGACTGGTATTTTGAAAAATCAGAATAGAAAACAATGATCAATATCACACTGAAAAGCCGAAACTTGCCCTTCTACGGGCCCGAGTCTCGAACCCTTTAAGCATCTAACATCTCTGTAGAGCAGTAAACTGGTTTGATACTTTTATAAAAATTATTATGATTGATATTTTATGTTTATAATAGGCACATAAAAAGCAAATGAAAAACAGACGTATACAATATGTATTCCTTCTAACGAGAGAAACATTATTAATTTAAATATGACTGGTTTGAGTTTCATGCAAAGCTACACAATAGCTCTCCATTATTTAGCAATAACAAACAAGAACTGCGGGGGTGTTTTCTTATAGCAAAGTCACATCGGGCTCCCTACTGAGTCTACCGAAGAGAATCGAGCCCCTAGTTTTAGGGCTTTAAATCTATAGATTTACCACTGTTCTAGCGGGGGACTAGATAAAAAGAAAACCAGTTAGTCAAAACTACTCATCTCCAACTCTTCACCAAGAGATAATGGAACTGACCGTCTCTTCATAACACCCCATGACTGAAAGGAGGTGCTTATCCAGTAAAGGTACTTTGACTCTGCGACCCTCAGATTGGAACGCCCTGACCATCAGGTTAGACCATTTAAAAACGGTCTACTTAAATACATAAAAGAGTCTGCATATAACATATTAGGTACTGCAATCTGAAAATAATAGCTTTATATTTTTAATTGCAGTAAAATTTCCCCAGTAAAGGCTATAAGATGAGGGAAAATTATACAGGAAGGTTATTAAGAAACTTCATATTTGGAATTGCTATACTTTGAAAATTACTAGTCGTAGGTAAACAACTTTTATTAAACGCACATTGAGAAAATTAAATTTTATTCAAGAAGACCTTGACATGGTATAATATTTTAAAAACTATCTAAAATGTGTTTAATACATTTCTCAAAGTTTGTTAGTTTTATGGTAATGCCATATTGGTTATTTGTTGTGTCTACCACGGGTAATCGAACCCTGGCCTTTAACGTTCTAAATCCGTAGAGTTACTGCTGTTTCTGTAGGGTACATTCTTAATCATCATATCTCCAACGGGTGTGTATACCATGTTAGCGTGAAGAAAAACACCCATTAAAGACTTCTGTCCTACAAACAACCCTCTAGCTGAGATGGACATCATGAGGGTTATGGGTTCAAATCTCCGTCACATCAAACATGCTCGTCCTTTCAGCTGTGGGGGCATTATAATGTGACGGTCAATCCCAATATTCGTGGGCAAAATAATAGGTCAATAGCTGGCGGTGGGAAGTGGTGACTAGCTCCCTTCTCTCTAGTCGTTCATTGCTAAATTGCATATGGCTAGTACAGATGGCCCACGAAATTCAAACCAAAACTGATATACACTGCTGGCCAAAACCTTAAGGCCAATGAACATAAAGAAAATATATGCGTTTCGCGTTGTTAGACTCAAAAATGTGAACACTATGATATTAGCCTAAATACTAGCTAGTCAAAAGTTTAAGACCATACTGAAACGAAGCGTTAATCGGTAAACACGTAACGAAATTTAGTCATTTGTGTTCAAGCATTAGCGTTATCAACATCTCCCACTGACATCTCATGTGTTACATTGGGTAAAAACACTATGAAATTAGCCTAAATACCAGCTAGTCTAAAGTTTAAGACCATACGAAATAGACGACCTAAACAGGGTACGAAATGTCTAATAAGAGGTATCAGTGGTGAGTTGCACGGCCGTCCTTGCGAATAACTTCAAATATTCGCTTTGGCATTGTCGATATAAGCGTTTGCAGAAGGCTGACTGGAATGTTATTCCAAGTGGTGAAGATGGCTTCACGAAGATCATGCACTGTTTGGAATTGATGTCCATTTCTATAGACTTCCCTTGCCATCCGCCTCCAAACATTTTCAATGGATGGTCCAAAAGAATCACGTTATTCGCCATGAAAAAGTCCTTTGTCCTGCGAGCACTGTGGATTGCAGCGTTGTCCTGCTGAAAGATCCAGTCATTTCCACACAAGCGAGGGCCTTCAGTCAATATGGATGCTCTCTCCAACATGCCAATGTAGCCAGCTGCTGTTTGACGCCCCTGTATAACCTGAAGCTTCATTGTTCCATGGAAGGAGAAAGCACCCCAGATCATGATGGAACCTCTTCCACTGTGTCACGTAGAAAATGTCTCCGATGAGATATGCTTATCGTGCCAATAACGTTGGACGTCATCTGGGCCATCCAGGTTAAATTTTTTTCTCATCGGAGAACAAAACCTTTGTCCACTTTTCTACGTCCCATGTTTGGTGCTTCTCAGCAAAGTTTAACCAAGCTGTTTCGTGGTGTGGGAGGAGGCGTGGCCTTTGAAGACATTTACGGTTTTTAAAGCCTTTCTCTCGTATATGCCATCTTATTGTTCTTTTGCTGCATTCTGCGTCCGTAAGGGCCTTAATCTGATTCGACGATCAGCTGGTATCTTGCCGGACAATCCATCGAGTCCTCCTGCTTAATGTCAGCGAAATTTACTTGGGCCGACCACTTGAAATTCTCGTTCCGTATCCTTCAGGGTCTTTTAAGAAATTTGCAACAGAAGTTTTACTTCGCCCAATCTCACTAGCGATGGCACGTTGAGAGACCTTGCTTTTGCAGCTCGACAATTCTGCCACGTTCAAACTCTGTCAACTTTTTAGCTTTTGCCATGTTTTTACTCAATATAACACAGGAGATGTCAGTGGGAGATGTTGACAACGCTAATGCTTGAACACAAATGGCTAAATTTCGTTACGCGTTTACCGATTAACGCTTTGTTTCAGTATGATCTTAAACTTTTGACTAGCTAGTATTTAGGCTTATTTCATAGCGTTCACATTTTCCCTATTAAATGCTAAAAAACGTTTTTTGTTTTTATTTTCCCTTTTATTATTTTCATCTTTCGAAGCTCTACTCAAATAAATGGTTGAGTATTTTGCGTATTTTTTCTTTATGTTCATTGGCCTTAAGATTTTGGCCAGCAGTGTATCAAGATTTGGTCATTTAAAATTATTTCTTCATGTAGACTCACTAGCATAAAAAGTTTCTTTTTTCTGTCAGACAGTGTAACCATGTTATATAACTTGAACCGACAGAAGTATCTCTAGAGAAGTGAGATTCACAGAAGGATTAGATTATTCTTCTAAACACCATCAGACCGTCACTTTAGTTTTGTATAAAGACCCCGAGATAAACTGTTTTTGCAACTTAAAAAAAAATGTATATGTATACATTTCCTTAGACAGGATGACAAACGAGGCTTTTGTTTGTTTTTGAATTTCGCGCAAAGCTACAAAAGGGATATCTGCGCTAGCCGTCCCTAATTTTTCAGTGTAAAACTAGAGAGAAGGCAGCTAGTCATCACCACCCACCGCCAAATCTTGGGCTACTCTTTTACCAACGAATAGTCGGATTAACTGTAACATTATAACTCCCCCACAGCTGAAAGGGCGAGCATGTTTGGCGCGACAGGAATTCAAACCCGCGACCCTCGGATTTCGAGTCGAACACCTTAACTCACCTGGCCATGCCGGGCCGACAAACGAGGGAAGAGCAAGTACGAATTTTATTATACAAATTAGTGTTAAACATGCTGCATACATGTTAAAAATTAATATTCTTTTGTGCTCTATTATCACTAACGTCAAGGCAAAACAGCCGATTGCTTTTCTTTAATTACATCTGCCCTCCATTTCAACATGCTCAGCTTTTGGTTTCCTGTTGTTTTCTTGCATTAAAACAAATAAATAAATCCTATAAGTACGACCGATTCCCAATTAAGTTATTTTAACATCTGTTAATAACAGAGTTCATTCTCATATGTAGTATTATTTCTAATTGTCTTTTCACATTCTTCAACTTTGATAAACAGCGAGTTCAATTTCCTGGAGTCTTGCCAGTCAGGAAGTCGGTGTAAATTTCCTCTTTGGAACTGCCTTTTTAACTGAAGCAAATATCGTAATAACATGATTGCACAACAGTAGCATGAACATGCAAACTAACTCGTATATTTATTCAAAGCATTCTCGTATCGTTGAATGTTTGTTGTCGATCACAAAGCTTCTCACATCTTTAATGTGTTCACTGCTGGATGTTTACTATTAAAAGCTCTCAGACTTACCGCTGAGCCACCAAAGGAGTAAGGATATAATGCAAGTTTGCAAAGAAAAAAAAAGACAATTTAGGGGTTTAGCACCATATAGTTTTGATGTACCCTCTACCATTTCAAAACATTGTTGAATTGAACTTATGATTTTGAATATGTCTATTATTAGTATTAACATCCTAGATCTTAAATGTTAATTATATAAACATTTCAAATATAAAATTGTAGTTATTTCATTATGTCTGCTTCAAATATTTTTTTCCGATTCTCATGAACAAGGTAAGCTTCAGTGATAAATGTGAACGTTTAGTGATCGAATAAAAAGAAATGTAATCAAACTCATTGCAAGATTTCTCATTTCGCAATATTTTTCACCGAAATTGTTGTGAGAAACAACCTGAATAAAGTTAGCCGACATCTGCTGGAATAACTCATGTGGAACTCGAGATGTCGATAAACAATGACGTTCACTGTTTAATTGTGTTTTAGGCATACGGTTGGTGAACAGAAGATAATAGGTACACCTTTGACCTCTCTCTCCTTTTAGAACGTAAAATGGAACGGGAGTACCAGAAATGTATATGGTCATTTGCATACTCAATTATAATTTAAAACCTCGTTGATGTCTGCTTCGCAATAACATCCATAAACATTAACAGTACAGTCTTAACACTGAAATATATCCAGATAATCTAGAAAAGCTGTAGAGCTATCAGACAGGTCAGGTAAACAATTAGAGATTCTCACGAGATTACAGGGAAATATTAAAACTTTGAGTCGATGCTAACAGAATAATGCAACTGCACACAAACTGATACACAAAATGAATCAAGCAGTGAAACATAAATAGAGTGTATGCATATGCAATTTCACTTCCACCGAACTATCGCTTTTACTGGTTAAAAGATCTTCAAACAATTAGACCAATATCATCTACTACACTGTTTAAATGCAGCATTTCTTAGATAGCAAATAAACTTGGATTTATTCATAGCGACATATGCTACATAATTAAGTGATCATTCCCATTACAAAATAGGTGGGGCCATTATTGTCCACAGATAGTAACGAGTGTTATCTTATCCTAAGAACAATAAAAAGGCAAAGGTAAATGAAAATAAGATCAACTCAACGGTTTTCAAAATCACTTCTCATACTCTGAAACTTCCACTATTCAGAACAAAGAATAACTTCAGAATAAATACTATTATATTATAAGAATATAGTAAAGTAGGGTATATTCAAATACCACAACTCAAATATAAGTTGCAATTGGTGTTAGTTAACATTAGGTGGCCTTAGAAGTTCATAATAGAAATCATTTCTGTATTTTGTGACTAACTTTATTTGTATTGTATGCATTTGTTACTTCTAATGCAAAGCTATATAAAAGCCTATGTATATGCTACGTTCCCACAGTAAAATAAAATCACGTATATTAGCAGTGTAAATTCATAAAATTACTGCTGACCTACTGAGAGATCTTATAGACGAGACCACAGACTTGGTTGATGAAACTAATTTGGACAGTTTTAGAGTAGTTGTTTACTGCCTAAGTTTTGAAATTTAGTGAGAAAGATTGCGTGAATTTTCCAAGTGTTATATTATAATGCACCATTCTGTTTACTATATTTTGATCTTCATGTGACAGAGCAGACAAACGGAGAAGATAGTGTAAAATTTTGTTTTTCCTGGAACATAAAAGAATCAGAACGAAGTTATGTTATTTTTTAAGCATGCAATGTTTTATCAATATTACATGTTATCTTCCCATTTCCCCACTGTCATTTCTGGACCCTGCTTCAAATAAAGCTCCTACATGTTTATTTGCCAAAATAATATTTTCTGGAGATTTGGGATTGGCTGTAAAGCTTAAATTTACAGTTACTAAAACAGCTTGGTACCAATTTTTTCTAGGTCTAACTCTTAAACTATCATACTTTATTAATATTATCATACTTTGATGTGAACTACTAACCAAAGTAGCTAATAATTACTAAAATATACTGTTTTTTTTAATTTATTACAGATACATAAGAGAGCCAAACAAGAAGAAAATACATCTAAAATCACATGAAGTTCTGTATTTAGTACTGTGGGTGTTCCTAAATGTAGACTTGTACTACTGACTTTTTAACAAAGATTAATAATTTCTTAGAGCTACCTTAAAATATTTAAAAAGAAAGATGTTAATGTGTTATATAGAAAATTAAAAGGAGGCTTAGATTCCTCAAGTGTTAACATGTTAGTAATTGGATATGCATTTTTAATAAAATCTTGGAAGGATTAAAAAAATTACAATTTTGACTGTTTTATATAAAACTTAGTATTCACAAAACTTTTAACATGAAAAAAAATGTTTGGAACAAAGTCATGTTAATCATATATATTGGTTATTGTAGTAGGTTTACAGCTCAGGAGTTGAAATGTCATAGTATTTAGACAAAGCCTAACAAATTTATCATAGCTGTTTTATTTATTCAGTGATCACCATTTTTCAAATTATACTTATTTTACTTGACTACAAATGATGACTGCTACTTGTATTGTAGACAATAAGTTCGAACTTTGTAAGCATGTTTACATTGAGCTGATGTAAAAAAAAGACAAAAGTTACTGTACAAATGCACATTCAGGATTGTTTAGCAAAAACTAAAATTTAACATAGACAACAACATAAAACAGGTAAGCACAAGTGAACTTAGAAATATAAAGTCTGGCTAGGTTTCTAATCCATATGACTACAATTTGGCTGCTGAGCTTAAGAGTCAAAATCAAGAGTAACAAAAACAGAACTATGGAAATTCTCCACTTTTATATATATATATATATATATTTCAACCACTGACTCATATATAGTTCTAAGCCATCTCAAGTACAGGTTTGAATGGCTAACCTTCCTAGTAACCTATAAAGAAACACATACGAGCAAACTTGAAACTTAAGAACAAAGGCTGCAGTATATATCCTTACCCTGTGTTAAAGAACTAGCATTCGTTTATAACCTCAGGCCATCCATCCAACACAAAAAGAATTCATTACATTTGGAAACTACATGGAAATTTATAAAAGTTATGTGATTATACCCAAATAAAGATATATTCTATATTAGTTATGAAGTACTGATATTTGTAGCTGTTCCATGTCTGACAATGGCAGGCCTTTTCTCAATTGTTTGATATTTTCCTTCCAATAAACAAAAATTAATAGTATAAATGCTTAATTTGTGAGCTAATTTTCTTCATAAGCTCTCATCTTAGACTCTCTAAAAAGTTTTATTCCTTAAGTAATAGAATGTGTTGTACTTACCCAGTATTAATTGTTCTGATTAATTAGGAGTTATTACCTAAATCTGTACAAAATAAACAAGTTAATTTTTAAGAAAACAGAATGTCATTAAAAGGTAACTGTAAGTCAGCTGTAGGAAACTATTATATTGACAACACAGAACAGACAACAACAACAACCAAAGGACTGTTTAACAATATCAGATTTAATAAACATAACTTGCTAACAAACAGTAACTAATTACTATGTTGTAGTATTCACTATTTTACCCTATAATTAGTCCTTCTAAATAGTCAGTATTTTCAGAATTGAAATAAATGTATATCTACTGTTGAAGCTTAATGGTAACCAAACATACTTTTATGGATTTCTAATTTAAATTCACTGGGCATGATAAAAAATGCTTATACTTTACTAGGATGAAAACTACTTTATGAAAAAGTTTATGTTTTATTTGATTTTCGTTTTGGTTCTTTTTCTCTTCAGAAAAATTGAAAATAAAATTGACCTGTTTTCAAAAAAAAGAAAAGAAAATATGATTTAGTTTTCAAGTCAAAAAACTTTTCATTAAAAAGTTCAAATCCATTTATAGCATGTAGTATAGAATTTACACACATACGAATATATGTGTGTAAATTCTGTACCACATGTATTTTAAAGTATTAAAAATTAATTACACGTGTATGCTCTCCATAATTTTGAAAGTTATATGATAAATTGTAATCCTGAAATATAATCCTAATCATTAATGTATAGCTTATTCTTTGGGAATCTTTTATATGTTTTTTTTTTTTTTATTTAGAGCAATTTTATAACAAGAATTGTTGAAATATGAATATTTCATAATGTGCAAAGACTCTATTACTGTATAATATACAATATAATATAATATTGTAAAATTTGTAAAAAGTGGTTTGGTTGTTTTAATAAAAAGTATCATAAATGTATAAATTCGGCCATCTGTTTTCTGTTTGTTGTTAAACACGATCAGCGTTATTTGCTGTACTAACCACGGGTTTCAAACCTGGGAGTTAGCATTATAAGCCTTAAGACTTATTGTTAAACTACAAGTTTTCTTCTGCTTTCACAAGGTAGTCCAGAAAAGTTTATATCATAATGTACTTTGTTCCATAAGTAAAAATATCTATCAGTATTCCCGTTAGGAACTGAATTCATATCTAAAATTAAATTATTTATTGGCCGTCAGAGCCAAATTTACATTTTTTTCATTTAGTGTGAAACCAAGTGTAAATGTGTATCAGATACTATTGAGTTACCTTTACATACTACTAGCCAGCCATTATATTAAGTTAATTGCATTTCACTGGTTAATTTTTAGTTTTTAATCTCATGTAACTAAATTGGTTTTATTAGAAACTATCAATAATTTAATTAATTATTTTATTTAATTTATTTTATTAATAATTTATTAATTTATTAAATTGTGACTGTACTTGTATATCTGATATTAATAAGTTAATTTTGTATAATATTAGTCAATTAGTATATTAATTTAATTACGTTATTCATTAATTAATTTTGTAATTTATGTAACTAAATTGCTTTGACCAGAAATTATCGTCAATTTATCTCTAAAAACAATTTTACATAATAAAAAAACAAAAACACTGCAATGCGGAAAACAATAATCAACCGAATATCGAAAGAATACTGAAACATTTGTTAATTATTGGTCTATTGCGTTTCACGTATGCAGTGAAATAGGTATCTTCAATATGGCCCGGCATGGCCTAGCGCGTAAGGCGTGCGACTCGTAATCCGAGGGTCGCGGGTTCGTGCCCGCGTCGCGCTAAACATGCTCGCCCTCACAGTCGTGGGGGCGTATAATGTGACTATTCCCACTATTCGTTGGTAAAAGAGTAGCCCAAGAGTTGGCGGTGGGTGGTGATGACTAGCTGACTTCCCTCTAGTCTTACACTGCTAAATTAGGGACGGCTAGCACAGATAGCCCTCGAGTAGCTTTGTGCGAAATTCCAAAACAAACGTTAGACAATTTTTTTTTAAATGTTTCATATAATAAAAAAACAAAAACACTGCAATGCGGAAAACAATAATCAACTACTGATATATGTTAGACAATTTTTTTTTAAATGTTTCATTTTATCATAAATAGAATTTACTGATAACTTAGTATTAAAGCCAATCCTTTAATTAAGTTGATGAAGAGGAAAATGGAAAAAGCTGCAGTCTAACCTGGTATTTTATCAAGAATATCAGTCGTACTGTTTTTCACGCAATAAACAACGGCGCCCTCTGTTAAATAATTTAAGCATTACACTGCTTTGCATCTATTATAATGATCTGTAAATTAATACTCATTTAGATATTAATTAAATAAAAGTTTGTTATAAATATAATTAATCCAAAATTATTTGCAATACAAATATTTCAAAAAACCTTTAAATGTATAACGTTAACATTTATATTTGTCAATTTAATTTTCAGCTACACCACATTTATTATGGGGCTGCACATTGTACTAAAGCAAAACGAAGACATGGTTGCGATTAAGTTATCAGTTGGGTTATTATCTAACTTGATATTAAATGATGATATGTGGAGATGATCTATATGAATTATACTCCATGCTGGTGTAGAATGAAATCGCAACGATTCTACTCAGCTATATCTGATATGTTCATTGTTTGTTAATTTGAAGTAACGGTATAATATTTGATATTGAGGAGAAGTTTTAGAGAAATAATTATAAAAATTAGATATTTTAAATGATGTTGTTTTGTGTATTGTGGTGTTAAAGCACGAAGTGGAGACGTATGGAATTGAACTTCGCTACACCCATTTTTCCACCGTATGCTTTATAGAAATGTACGCTATGTAAATACAGAAGTTTCTAAAGTAAAAATTTATTAGTGGTAGTTTCTTTTTGCTGTTGTTATATCACTCTCACTATTTAATTATACGTTCACGCTATTACAGTTGAATTGCTATGCACTTAACAGTTTTCCTAGCGAAGTATAAAAAATAATAAGTATATGATAATGTAGTTTTTCTCTAAGTAGAAATATCTACCTGTGCTCCCGTTACAAATTAGAAAGCGAGTTAGATAAAGGCCGTCTGTGTCAAAGTTTGTTTTTGAATTTTGCCCAAAGCTGCATGAGGGCTAGCCGTCGATAATTTAGCAGTGTAAGACTAGAGATAATGTAGCTAATCATCCCCACCCACTACCAACTCTTGGGCTACTCTTTTACCAACGAATAGTGGGATTGATGGTACATTATAACGTCCCCACGGCTTAAAGGGCGAGCATGTTTGGTGCAACGGGGAGTCGAACGCCTTAACGCACCTGGCCATGCCGGGCCTACTTCCGTAAGAAACACCCTCTAAGATTTCGCCCCTATTCGCTTGTACGTGTTTTGTGTATGAAATGTTTTGTAGCACTGTATTAGCACAAAATAAAACTAAATTGTTACTTATCATTATATGTTTTACTTAATTTCATTTTTACTTGTTCTTGATCGACGTAGAATAAACATAAAATGAAACGTTTTCGTTTAATCAACCTCCTCACAAAAATATTTCTTGTTTGGTAACTTTGTGGCTTGTAAAAATGACTAGCTATATAAAATTAGTATTAATGTTACAAGTTATTGCTGTGATATACAATCCCTTAGGAAAAGTTGTGAAGCATTATGTTAGATTTCCTGTTTACGGACAAATGTACCAGGTCCTTAACGAGAAAGAACTTCCATACAATACCAGGTAACAGTTTGTCATTGCTACCTGTTTCAGTAAATGAACTTCTAGACTTTTCAGTAACTAGAAGCGCCTTTAGAAAACTACAGGCTTGTTATTTGTGATACTTATCAGTATTTAGTTAAGACCCTTTCAGACAAGAGAAAGTAAACGATCAGTGAAGAAAAGTATGTTTATTTGTAATCAGTAGAACAATACATCTACAAATAAATGCTTCGTTATAATGAAAACAAATACTTTTGTGTGTTTATTTTTGAATTTCGCGCAAAGTTACACAAGAGCTATCTGCGATAGCCGTCGCTAATTTAGCAGTATACGACTAGAGAAAATGTAGCTAATCATCACCACTCACTTTTGTAATAAATAACAACAAAAAGTATTACATTGCAAAAACAATCAACCAATGAATTAATTTAAACAGATTAAAAATTAATTCGTATTTTAATAAAAATAATATATTTATGACTAATTATTATAGCAATTCTATAATCTGATGCCTGACGAAGGTCTTTCGCCATAAATGATGATGCAAATAGCAGTAAAGATTTGTGATAGACACGTTTCACCAATTTTGAACAAGTATTTTGCCTTTCCCACACGACTTGAATCTTTTATCGATGGTTCAGTTCCACGACGAGCAAATTGATTTTATGTTGATACATAGATATACTTTACTTGACAGGAATGCTAGCTAGCTAGCTCTATTCTTGTATGGCCTAACGCAATTTACAAACTTATTTTTCAGAGATGAAAATAGATAACTAATGTCTTCGTAAAAATACTGACGTCTGAAGTTGGATGGTTGGTAATGTTTGAAATCTATAAACGTTCCTGGTCGAAGTCTGCAGTTTTCTGATTAATAAGAGTTGATTTATTTTAGCTTCCGAGGTTTATACAATACTGACTATAGCTGAACAATAATATTATATAATTGCCTCTCGGCTAACTTTTATACCGATATACCGAGGCGAGATTCTCGAACGCTCAAGAACATTCGAAGACATGCTAGTGTTTTTGCAAAACTTATATTGTCGATTCTTGCTCTCGAAAATCGTCTACAAATTTAGAGAACAGGGAGGACTTGCGCAATACACATCTAACAATATACGCCACATGCATCAAATTGAAACAAAAGTAGGCATTAAAATAAATGTAATAAAATTACAGAGCATGTGAAAGTACTTAAACACGTTACCTTTGTGGCTTAACACAATCAATAATCACACTACTGAGGTATTCTTCAAAAGCTAGGATAAATTTCAAAGATGCAATGGAAATTTTCTGGTTATGTTTTCCAACTCATTAACAGATATGACAAGTTTTATAAAACTGAGAAACCTCTTGCCTAATTTTTGACAAAAAGAAATGTCTCATAATTTTATCACACATCTTATTGACACCTAAATGACCTACCATGGGAAGTTTACAGGCGACTTTCAATATTTCAGAACAATTTGCTTTGGAAACTATTTGATAAACTACAGCCCAATCTTTTGAAATAGGTACATGTAATGGTCTCCATTTTCTTATAAGCACACCATTTCTCTCAACAACATCATCCTTAGATGAAACAGTGATTAGCTCGCTAACAATCTTGGGCTAGACAATATTTTCAGCCAAACTGTTGCCAATTAAGGCAGAATAGATCTTACTCCAACCACAACTGGTCCCGAAACTAAATCTGATGTGCAGTTTTGCATGAAATTCAAACCAGTCATATTTAAATTAATAATGTTTCTCTCGTTAGAAGGAATACATATTGTATACGTCTGTTTTTCATTTGCTTTTTATGTGCCTATTATAAACATAAAATATCAATCATAATAATTTTTATAAAAGTATCAAACCAGTTTACTGCTCTACAGAGATGTTAGATGCTTAAAGGGTTCGAGACTCGGGCCCGTAGAAGGGCAAGTTTCGGCTTTTCAGTGTGATATTGATCATTGTTTTCTATTCTGATTTTTCAAAATACCAGTCGGGTATTTGAGTATATAAAACTTCACCAGATGAACCAGATCCCTTACGTTGATTATTGTCTTTCATCAATAAATCGTCAGTAGAACAGTTATTCACTAGATCCATGTATTTCCCAAAAATTTTCTGAGACAAATCTATAATGCTATCCTCTAAACACGTGTCTATTTTCTCTTTTTGGCTTAATTTTCTAGTCTGAGTTTGAGTCACAGCGCACGAGGGAAACATGTAAATTTCTCTCAACAACATCATCCTTAGATGAAACAGTGATTAGCTCGCTAACAATCTTGGGTTAGACACTATTTCCAGCCAAATTGTTGCCAATTAAGGCAGAATAGGTCTTACTCCAACCACAACAGGTCCCGAAACTAAATATGATTGTATTTGGTAAAATTACGTCCATATATGGACAGGAAAGCATTGTGTGTTGCCTCCTATTTCTTTTTCAAAGACCAACAATTGGGCATAAAATGACCAGTTTTTCTTTACAAAAATGACAGACAGGCCTTGATGACTTTGATGAAGTTTTATCCTGTGTGTAATAATATTTCGAGCTAGAATTTTTGAAAGATCTTGAACTTTAATGGATTGAATAGATACAGAATTTTGTAAAAGTGGTAAGAATTTATTTTTATGGAAAATGGTTTTATGTGTTAAAGTGTAATCATCGGAGAGAGTAGCAGCTTCCTGCAGTGTTTCAACTTTCTTTTTATTCAAGTAAGTTTTAAAGTCGTCACTTGTACAATATTTAAATTCTTTAGTTAGATATACTTGTCTTATTTTGTCAAAACTGTTGTCAATATGCATAGAATTACACCATCAATCAAAATAAACCTCTTTTTCGTGGGTGAATTGCATATAAGTTTAACTGTCTTGCTTGCAATAACCTTGAAACGCTTGGCGATAAGCCTCCAATACTAAATTGCATGTTTTAAGAATAGCAGCTTTAACCTTTTCTGTACAATCTTCTAGAGAAAGGGCAGCATAAGCCTCTTGTGCCTTTTTCGGTGGGCTATTCTATGGTTTGGGCAACTTCCTCGAAATGTTGTAAATACTTATCAACTTTATTTTCATTAAATGATAGTACTTTAATATATCAATTGAGTTCAAAGTTGTCATTAAACCTTGATCGATCGGAGTTGAGTCTAATTTTCATTTCTTTCAGCCGTATTTCTTTTTTGGCTTTGATACGGGCTTGTTCGGTCTCGAGACGTTTACTTTCTCTTTCCCGCTTCAACACCACCCCTTTCATTAAAAGATACATACATACATATATATATATATCACTTATAATGTTCAATAGATTGATATTTTAATAATTATATATAACAGTTTGTTAAATAAAGGTTAACTTTAAAATATCATCCCTAGGTAGGTCAACAAAAAATTATAGACCTACAGCTTTAAAATCCGGCATTCGATTACTCGAGATGGACAAAGCGTGGATAGCCCATGTGTAGTTTTACATTGAAACAAATAGTCTTCAGTAGAAAAATCTAGCCCTATAATGGTATGTCTGCGCACCTATACTGCTAGAAACATTACTTTTTATGCTCACAGACAAATCTTCTTTATAAAATACACAGTACTTGTTGTTTCAAACATTTTAATCTCTACTAAATGGATGTATAATGGATATACTTAAAAATAATATAATTAACAATTATCATTTATTTCAAGCTTTCAGTCAATGTTAAGCAATATCTGTTTGAATAAATTTACTGCAAGATTTCACTTTTCAGACTTTTGTCCCCTCCCACTCACCGTTAACTCCCAATTTAAAAATATTGTTAACGGCTCCTCACAACGTTGTTGACTCGAGAAAAACACAAAATTCTCATCTACCCTTATTCCGAGTGCGGAGCTTAATTTTTATATGAATAATATTTTTGTGGATTATATTACCACAATACTTCTAGTACCTTAGCGACACGTTTGAGCATTTATAACGCTGAAACTTAATGTTCGGCAATGGTTAAAACGCACATAACCCATTATCCAGCTTTGCCCTTAAAACAAACATATACAAGTTTCGGAACTAGATACCGATCTTATAAAAGAGTAATAAGGACAAAGATACCTTTAAAAGTGTTTAAAACTAACGCCAACGTGTCTGAAAGTACCATAGTCATGTTAAATAATAAATATTTCTGTGTTCACCAAGTTTCATAGTTACAATAGTATAGTAACCGATTACAAAATACAATAAAAATGATATTACATTATCTGACAGTAAATTAACAAAGTAATTCAAAACTTTATTTTCCTATATTATTTTTTGAACTTCGTGTAAAGCTACTCGGAGGGTTACATGCGCCAGCCGTTTCTATTTTAGTAGTGATGAACTAATATTTGTTCCACTGTTTTACCAAAGAATAGTAGGATTAAGCATTACATTATAACGCCTCCACGGCTGAAAGGGCAAGCTTGTTTGGTAACAGGGCTTCGAACCCGCAGATAACGATTCGAGTGCCCTAACCAATAGGCCATTTTTGAAGATGGATTTATAGTTTTTTTGTGTTTTTTTTGTAGAGGACTATTAATAATTTACGTTATATCCTACATCTTTCCCTGTGCCTCAAAAACAAGTCAGAGCATATAATGCTCAACTTTTGATATCTACGATGAGCAAAGCACAGATAACACTTTGTGCTTTATAGCAAATAAATCTGGATAGACTGATCACATCTTTATATTTAAATGATTTTATTTGCATTACGTAATTAAAGTTAGTAACGTATAACACAACGATTAATTTAAGCCAATTATATTTCTCATTCTGAGATCCTGTATTACTACGTTTCTCAATATTGTTTTGTACAAAATAAAAAGTCCAAAACTGTACATGAAGATTTAAAAATAAAGGAAAAAAAAACAATTGTTTTTCTATAATTAATAAATGTTTTTCATAAACCTGTTCTCTATAAACTTGGTTTGAATTTCGCGCAAAGCTACACGAGGGCTATCTGCGCAAGCCGTTTCTAATTTAGCAGTGTAAGACTAGAGGAAAGGCAGCTAGTCATCACCACCCACCGCCAACTCTTGAGATACTTTTCTCACCAACGAATAGTGGGATTGACCGTTATATTCTTACGCCCCCACGGCTGAAAGGGCGAGCATGTTTGGTGTGACGGAGATTCGAACCCGCGACCCTCGGATTACGAGTCGAGTGCTTACCTCCTGGCCATGCCGGGCCCTGTATAAACTTACATCGATGACAGAATTACTGGGTTTTATCAAGAAATCACAAAGCCCTTTTAGCTCAATACAATATATTTATACTACCGTATTCACAGCTTCTAACACTAAGTTTAGAGTTTTAGGATTTACTACCTAGTTGTATCTGGTGTAAATCTTTCGAGTTTCTTTTTTCCTTCTTTATTATTATTTATTGTCTTCAGAAGTTAAAGTTCTTAATCCTTAAAAAATCGTTTGTCAATGCATATGCTTATTGAATAGTTTTTGCATAAATAGATTTAAAAACAACTTTTAATATTTAATTTTAAAAAGAAACAAAATTAACACTGTATATTTATATAGTATTGTGTGTGTCATATCTCAATCGGGCTGACAAGCCATACTTTTGGGATAAAGGCCTTGTCAACACTGGATATAGCACTTTTCACTTTTAAGTTCTTAGACTTCATAACGTAGTTTTCTCGTTGTGGTTGTTAGGCCAGCTCCAGCTGTTTGCTGGTTTGTCGGTTTTTGTGATTGATAAAGTTAGTGGAAATAAAATAACAATAATAAAAGATAAATAGTAGGAGTTATAAACAAAACATATAAATTTATTAACCCTTAACCAAAAACTACAATAGTGTGTAAACTATTTCAATACAAATGACAATAATTACAATTAACCTACTTAATATCGTTAACGGGAGAGCAGTCAGTCGATCACGAAAACTTATAATACAAATAGCACCACCACTAAACGTAGCACGATGATCCCTGGTATTTGTCAAGACTTCGGCGGATATAGTGTGGCGGAAATTTTTCTTTGAATTCACTCATACATTCTTAGTATTACGTTTGTTATATTTTATGTAAATCTGTTTATAAAACGAGATCCACGGAGTTCAATTAAATGATAGAAATCATAATACCACATGAACTGTAACACGTATAAAAAACAACAAAAACAACGCGCGAGTTATATTTTTGAAAAAGAAAACCGGTCATTTGTAAATGACAATAAAACACAGAATATATGCACCACATCTTTCTACTTCTTAGATTTACATATCTATTACTTAACATTTTTAATCAGTAATGACCAAACTAATTATAAAAAAAGTAATATGACTGCTGGTTCTTTTGTGTGTGTGTGTGAGAGGGTGAGAGTGACTTATTTAGTCATCCAAAATAATGCAATGAAAATATTACCTTTCTGTATGCAACTTTGAAAATTCCACGTTCATCTTTGTTTCAAAATGTTCTAAACATTCAAATAACTTCATTTGAACTTGAAATCATAAATGAACCAATAAGTATTTAAATTTAAAAATGTTCATTTACAAGTTTATATAACAAGTACAATATACTTTCAGCATATATACAATGAATTCATTATATGACTTACGACTCACTAAATTAATAACATGGCTCGCTGTTAAAAACAATCTACAATCTTTTATTGCAAACTTTGTCACTCACTGATAGAAAACATCTGTAACACGATTTTTTAGTTAGCAGTAAACAAAACAGACACTCTTTTTACTAAAATTCAAAATCACAAAGCCAACCCACTGGTTTGTTCTCTAATAAATTTAATTTTCTTAGATTGCCTTTTAACCCAACAACTGTGTTATTGAATATATGGCTTTAGGTTACCTCTGCACACAGAATTAGATTTTACAGAAGTTGATGATAAAGAGTTAATTTATTCATCTTTTGCTACATAGGCTGATTAATAAAAACTGTTAAAAGATTTTATATTACTCTTATTTTTAAAATTAAGGCTACATAAAATGTTAACTTTCAATATCTGTTTTAAATATTTAAAAGCCAAATTTTGTAATGTTTGCTTTTTTAAAAGTAGAACACCACTACCTATAGTGCTTTCATTATTCTGTGAAACAATAAAAAAACGTCTTCTGTTGTAGAATGGCATGGCCTCAGAAGGTAATGACAAAATTTTAGATAAATTACTTAAACCCAAACATTGGCTGAACAACACATGGGAACAATGCTGTCACATTAACCATATCTCAGATTTATAATACAATTAGGAGAAGAAGTTAAATGAATGGAAGAAAATATGATAATCTGAATCAGATATTCTTACTAAAATGTGTAACATTTTACATCTTTCCCAAAATAAATGTAAAAGAGCACACTTTAAATGGCAAATAAAGGTTTAAAATTATAAAATTGACAAGGAAAAAAACATGTCTGAAGCCTTCAGTGTTAAGGAAATAATAAGCTTTTTGTACACACAAGGTTCTAAAAGGAAGTAGTACATGAATGATGTGTCACCCTCCTATTGGTGTAGGACTAAGTCTAATGCTGACTGCATAATAGTAGTGTGAAGTAATAGCTAGCAGTTCTATGGAGACTGAGTAGTACTCCTTAAAAATATGTAGCAAAAGTCACACTACAAAAAACATTTAAATAACTGTAAAAACATAAGATTCACTCAAACATTTCCTATTATAAACTTTCACCTTTTTAACAAAATTGCTTTTTTATGAGTTACACACTAAAGTATCATGGTAAAAATAATTAATAATTAATTATACATATATATTTAAGACAAAAAAGTTTATATACTTTTATATATATTTATATATAAACTTGTTTGAAGACATGTCAGAAACCACTGTTATCATGCATAACATAACATAACATTATTTTACATCTTTTAATCTAAAACTTTCATTAATAAAGATGTCCTGTAACATGACTTAGAGGATAAAATATTTTCAATAAAAGTGGATAAAATAAAATCAGTGAATAAAATCTTTTCAACTTCATATGACATATGAAATAAAAACATAGCTTAAAGATTAATACATCAAACATTTTTTATCAATGTTTAAGCTCCCGAGTTTCTTCAAGAAAAAGGTGGAGGTTTTTTTGATGCTAATGGAATAATTGGTTTTGCTGGATCAAATTTAACAGGATCATCATATTCCCTAGAAAATAATTTTGTTAAATGACTGATTAGGAATCATCCAATGATGAAAGTTATATATCCTAATTACTACATTATGACATAATAATATTTACACAATCAATGCTACAGGTAAAACTTATAATTGTTACAAATCCTGTATTACTTCTTAGGAAAAAAAAAACATAAGTAGCAAAATCTCAATGAAAATCTTTCAATTATCAAAAGAGTTGGTCAAATGTCTAACTTAAAAAAGTCTTCCAAAGTTTTAACTAACAAATAACTGTAAAACCATTCAACAATTTATTGGCTGATGAATTTTACAAACGTTTAAAGTTACTAAATTTGAAAACTTGGTTTTCTGGTTGTTTTTTTTTAGCAGGTTGGTAAGAAAATACATAATGCTTGCTTTTTAATTGTCCAAACCAGTTGTGTTTAAATACCTAATTTTCACACAAAGTTAAATATTCATTGGTAATCCATCATAGGGAGAAAACAGGTAATTTCAATCAAGGATGTATGTTCTAAATTATTGACCATTCAAGAGTTAAAAGTAGTGGGAGTTGATTAAGTCAGAGAAAAAGAAATGTAAATACTAGTTGACATTTTGATCAATATATTTGATACCGTAATTTATTTTCACATAATGTTTTTGAATGATATAAATATTTACACTTACTTAGCTACAAGACGAATATATATAATTGTCTTTCTGTCCTCATCAGTTTCTATATCTTTGGCACTTTCTTTTTTCTTTTTTGACTGCTTGCCTTGAAGAGCAACTGCTCCTGAACACCAGTTGTCTTCAACTGACCGAGATATTCCCCTTTCATCATCACCTATAATGCAAAGAGAAATTACCTCTGGAATCATCACTGAAGTGACAAAAAAATTCTGTCACTGAAAAATGCGTGAGTAAAAGAATCTACCTTTCAATGAATTTAACACCAACTAAACATCTGATGAAACAAATAACTAATTTATATAATAAGAAAAGATCTATTATACTCTAACTAATATTGTAGTATTCACATACAGTTACGTCTAACATTAAAGTCAGAAGTTTTTAAAAAATAGACATTCAGGACTGTTAAAAGAATAAACTGTATATAACAATAGAGGAACATAATAAATCACAGATAAATTTGGAAATACAGTATTTTTTATTTACAATAATTGTAATAACATTCACTGCGTCACTCAACTCTTCATAGAACAAATACCTATTGGTTTCTATTATTCTCACAGATCATCTTCCTCTAAGTTTCCTCTAGTACTTGCAGACTTTATCTCTCAATATTCACCTATTTCCTTATTCTCAAGGCAGCTTTCTGTTTCCCTTTGTGGAGAGAATCTCTTCAATCTCACTGATTACCATTATCATTGGTGTGCATCTGCTGTCTCCTTGGCCAATGATATAGCTGTTGTTGACTGTTATCAACCAATGGCACCTCACATCCAATCCTTGGTTTGGCAGTGGGCAACTTCCCTTCATGGAAAGATCTCCTACTTCTCTGCTAACTTTCTCAGCAAATGCCTGCTATATCACCTTCTGTCTAAAATAAGTTTGTGTTGATAGATTTCATCTAACAACAGAGTCTGACACCTTTTCTAACTCATTCCAACTGTGAATACTTGAAGTTCTACATGGAAAGCCTCCCCAAGTCTTGGATGCTCTGTGCTGCACATCACACCAACAATCTTTAATTAACAACAGTCACCTATTTTGAAGCCCAAGTATGTAGCAATGAGGTTACGACCATGACAGACCTTTGCAATATTGAAGAAATTCTAAGTTTCAGGAAAGGACTTCCCAGGACATAGCCGTAATACTTCTAGACTGCATTGCCTTGGCTCCTGGACTACACTACTTCTAGTCTGTACATCCCCTTGTCATATATAAAATATTATTGCTATGAAAGCTATTACTTTGGGAATACAAGTGGTTGAAGAGTTCAGCTACATACACACCTGAAAAGCATGAACCTTCACAATAAGAACATCTGTGATGATGTTACCAAAATACCTTCTCACTGCTATACTTCATGCAATAGAATGTGGTCAATGACTAATTAATGAATCTGGGTCTTAAGTGTAGTTATAATGAGAAAAAACTGTTGTTTACTTCAGGGATTTTCTGTATCCAAACTGAAACAAAAATAAAAAAAACAGACATTTCATGGTATCCTCCTGTACCATAGCATGCACAGCACTCTTACTTAATTAATAGTTACTATTAAACATGTACAAACAATGCCTAATTATAAATGTGTTACGAAAGGCTACAGTACTAGATACTTAACAGCTACCAGTACAAATAAAGGGAATCATTTTAATTTATTATATGAATAAATTCTCCCCCTTATTCTACTATTCCCCTGCTATTCTACTAATATACTATATTTGTTTTTGGTGTAGTATATTATCAAAATTTACAGTACTTTATCATAAAACCCAACTTATTTAATAGTACATAAAGAACTGTAAATTTTGATAATATATTACATCAAAACAAACAAATATTAGTATAAGGCCTGTGATGTAACTTCATTCTTCACCACACTTGAATGAATGAAACCTAAACAGTGTTCAATCTTTCACAAATGTACCTAGCACTGATAATACAAATATTTATAGCTTCTATGTCACAGAGTTCATAAATGTTACACTTATGAATAATGGTTACTCAGACAATTGAACATAGCAGAATTACAACCAGGTTGTAGAAAAACAGTGCCAGAATCAAACACACCAACCATGCAAATGAAGCTTGTCAGCTGCGAAACTCAGAACTCTACTACAGGTCCATCCCATGCATTAATTAAATGTTATAAGGCAACCAATTAGAAGTTAACTAACAAAGATATAACTTCCAATAATTACTTCTTTGGAGTATATGCATTGCAACACGACATTACAAAAGCACAAAGGAATCTAAAAATAACATAAAGGTACCAGAGGTGAGAAAAATTGTTTAACTAAAAAACTAAAAGCAAGTGAAAAATAAAAAAAGAATATTCAAAATAAAAATAAACTACATTGAAATAAAATTATAATGTTCACCAATTACATAATAAGTCAGAACAAAAACCCATTAAGAAAGAAACAACATAGTAATGGAATTGAATAAAAATACACAAAACTGAATTTGAAATCAAACAATCAGTAAAAACTGGTGAACTGAAACAAACCAACCCAAAATAAAACATGAGTGCAGCACAAAATAAACTTTGAATAAACTGAAGATGACAAGAATACAATAAGAGGAAGATTGTTCACAATATTTACCAGCTTTACTGACCTTGCAACAGGTAAAGGATGTTGAAATGTCACTCCAAGATGTGGTAATTATTTCTGATGAAAACTGTCCAGATTGTTGTTACATGTTATGACCATGATAGACACATAATATACCATAAACAGTTGATAAGGTAGGCACTTGAAATAAGTGATACTACTCATTGTCTACAATTATTATGGGAGTTACCTACAATGTTGATTCATAATAGAAATGCATCCATGACAAAAGATATTTAGGTCCTGTGGTGATTTATAGTAATTCTTTCATTGAAATATAAAGTTTAGCAGTTCACAAGACACATGTTGCTTCAGTGAAAATTCAGGACTGAAATTTCCTGTCCACTTAATTTGTGACAGAAAAGCAGTTCAGTAGGTGAAGCAAAATTAATTGTCATGATCTAAAAACTTTTCTGGGCAAGATGTAGTCCACATGCTACATCTTACAATATTAATGGTGAATACATCTCCTTCTCCTACAATAATATGTTTATCTAAAATGCAAATAAATGTCCAATCCACCTAGCTTCTCTGAGAGAATGAACACAGAGATACAATAGCCAAACTACTGACTGCACTGGCACTTGGAAACAGGCTCAGCTATCAGCAAATATACTGACCTCAAAATACATGTAATTTGTGATGATGAAAAACCCACTTGAAATAAAAATGTATCTCAGAATGTCTGGTATAGGTATTAACACTTTTACCAAAATAAAACAGAAAACAATGTTTCGATCTTCTTGGGTCATCTTCAGGTTAACAAAGAGAGAGGCTGACTGTTGCAGGGCATGTCTTAGGGATGAGAGTGCAAAAGGATACGGGATTGTAGGGAGTATGTCAGTTGCACGTTAGGCTATTAATCAGTATAGGTATAAAGGTGTTCCTCTATATTGCTTTAATTTTGGTCTTAGTTGCTGTATAAGTAGGACTTTGATTTTGCATTTGTTTATATTTGTTTCCTTACTTAAGATCTGGGTGTTTACTATGATTATGTTGTATTTATTTGATTTGCTGTGTTCGAAAACGTACGAAGGTGCTTTTGTATTATTTGAATCTGGTTTCTATTTTTCTATTTATTTCTTTAATGTAGAAGTTGTGGCAGTTGTTGCATTGTATTTTATAAGCAATGTTGATGTTGTGTTTTGTTATAAGTTTTTTTCCCCAATGTTGGTTATTTTTTCATTGATGTTCAAAATATATGGTATGAAGTAGTGTAAGGTTTTGTAGCTTGTTGTATCTTGGAATTTTTTGTTGTTGGTCTAGGTGTGTGCATGTAATATTTCAATGGTTTTAGGAGGAAATTTGTTGATGTTGATGAAGTGTTGTTTTATTTTGTTGATTTCATCATTAATTTTATTGGATGAGCATAGTTTTGTGGATGTATTTATTTGGTTTCTTAATATCTTGAGTTTTTGTTTTGTTTCATGAGCTGAGTCCCAGGGAATGTATGGGCCAGTATGGGTGATTTTTCCATGGATTTATTTTTTTAATTGTGTATCAGTTCTTTTGATCTTGAGGTTAAAAAATGCTATTTGGTTAGTTTTTTCCTGTTCACAAGTGAACTTATTTTATAATTAGTCACTAAGGTTTCCGAATATTTAGTAGCCTGTGTTCACAACACCACCTTTCCTTCCAATTAAACATTATTTGAATAAAAAGTAAAAGTCATACCTGATTTAGGAATTGGAGTCACATAGCTGGCATAAAAAGTACACCTTACTTGTACTATAACTAAATGTAACTCACATAACCTTCATGTAGAACTTACTATCTTCTTCAGAAATATTACTGAGAGGGAAAAAAATGATCAGTAACATTTGTGGAGTTTGGAAGTCCTGTACAAGACTATTTATGAAAATATTCAGTAGCATGCACATGGAAGCTACAAACAATAAGTAACTTCAACTAAGTGGGCAGTTTATTATAAATGCAACATATTATTGTTAAAATCACAGAAAAGAAACAAATAGACAGTAAAATGCATTGATAGTTTGTATTTACTTGAACAAGAGAAGTACACCTTGCTACTATATCAATGTACAATTGTGAAATATTTTAAGTACCTTCTGTTATTTCCCACTATTCAGTTTTATTTTATGCTTGCTACCTGGTGTTCTTAGTTTCTATATAAGGTAAAACTGCATTAGCAATATTCATATCAGGATCCTATGCAGGTAACAAGTGTTCAATGAGCCTCTTTTGATGGCATCCTGCAATGAACTTTCCACTATATATTAATTTAAAACCTACTCTTGTTTTACTATAGTTTTCTTTTTTGCATATGATGTGTATTCTTGACTGCATGTTACCCATGTCCTGCTTGTTCTCGAAATTTGTAGATTCTTTAAAATAAGAATTAACAATGTTTAAACTTCAAACACATGCATGATTCGTATAAAAGCAGCTAGCTGAGAGTCAGAAGAAGAATATTATTGGTCAGAGTGCTATAGGCCTCAGAAGCTATAATTGTGATTGATGCCTATTAATTGGAAAACTGCAGAATTTGACCAGGAACGTTTATAGATTAAAAACTGTTTAACTTCAATGAATTACTTCTCATGTTATTATTTCTGTGACAACATTAAATATCTTTTTCAGGAAAAGTCTGCTAGTAAGGATATGGGGCCAAACAAGAACCAAGCTAGCTAGCTTAAGCAAAGTGTAAAAATATCAACTCATATTGTCAAACGGAATTACAGCACAAGAGCCGCGTGGTAGTGCGTAGCGATTAATCTGCTACTGTATATTATTTAGGTATTGGACTTTTGTGGATGCGGAGATGAAGATGTGTTAAAAATTAATGTCTGCTGGATGCAGAGAAACAGAGAAGACCAAGGTCGGTGGCATCGGTGACAAGATCGCCATTGACAAGTTCTGGTACAGAGTATGTCACATTGGTGACCCCTTTTGTCAGAGTCATCTAGTGGTTGGGATCATATAACATCATATAATAGAATGCCATGAAATGTTTTGTTTTGGAATTTCGCACAAAGCTACTCGAGGGCTACCTGCGCTAACCGTCCCTAATTTAGCAGTGTAAGACTAGAAAGAAGGCAGCTAGTCATCACTACCCACCGCCAACTCTTGGGCTACTCTTTTACCAACGAATAGTGGGATTGACCGTAACATTATAACGCCCTCACGGCTGGAAGGGCGAGCATGTTTGATGTGACGGGGATTCGAATTCGCGACCCTCAGATTACAAGGCGAGTGCCTTAACAATCTGGCCAAGCCAGGCGACAGGGTGTAATGGTAATGATCGCTACTACAACCCACATAAAGAGGGAGAGCTTTACAGGCTAAAGCCACATGCCTGTAGCTTTGGCAGCTGTAACATTGCGTCACAACTACGGCGGGTATTTCAGTTTTCTTAACCTGGAATCTCTAATGTGTTTGCTGTATTTAATTTGATAATTATATTTGTGGGTTTTTGTATTCTATTTGAAGTGATTCTGTTCAACTTTTGTGAATATGATGTTGTTTTATGTTGGTTCTTCCTGCATTTGTTTTATCTGAATGTTGCAATGCTTTCCGTTGATTATGAATGATTTTTGTAATGGATTTCATCCCTGTAAGTGTATTCGGTTTATACTAGGGTTAGAATAAGCACTTTATCTTGAATTGGAGAAGTATTTCATAATTAAAAAAAAAATTAGAATGGTACTTATTCCTTGAATTATAACATAGTTATCTATAGAAACATTATTATATTTAATGCATTAAATGTTCCAAATTCAGGCAGTAGAAATCTTTACCATATCTCTGCTGTGAAATGGGCTGCTTTGAACAAGAAGTCACGTAATTGCTTTGCCATTTCTTGACTCGACTTCTGCAACTCCATTTCACTTCCCCTGTCTTACCACAATTTTTTTGGAAAATAAACCCTACGGAAAATATTCGAAGGTCTTTTGCTCGTTTTAAACCAATTTGTGAGCGATTTCAAAAAATAAAAAAAATGGAGAAGTACAGTCTCCTTAAAATAACCTGCAAACATTTAAAGTGAATTATAAGAGCTTCAAACAGAAATCCCTTTATGGACTGATAGTTCACTTTTGTTTGTAGACTTTCGTCAGATCTGTCGGGATCTCACCAAGGGCAAATCTGGGTATGCAAAATGCCTCTCAGAAAATTACTCAAATTGTGCATCTACTTAATTGAAACAGGAGCTAAATATCCGTGGCTTTGGGTTACCTAATTGGCATAGAATGTGGATATTAGGACTATTTTGTATTGGTGACGCTGAAAACCACTGAACAAAATTTAAAGCTCTGAAAATATAACAGAACTCACGTGTGTGAAGTATCCCTTAAGTCAAGCCAGGAGATGCAACAAGGTTGTGTAGGCCAGGGACTAATAACTTTAGTGAACCGTATATCCCATGTAATTCTACATAAAAAAAAATTATCAACGGGCCTCACCAAGACCATGGACCCTGAGCCTCTAACTGAATATGCCACTAGGAATGCACCCTAATTACTTTTACTTCCAACGCTCTTGACACAAACTCAAAAATCAGTATACTACTTTTGTCCAGCTAAATTCTGTTTTTCGTATATTATAAAAACTAGTCATTATACCTACGTGCTCATCACGTGATACTAAATGAAGGTAACATTATAAACACATTATTCGTGAAAACAACATAACGCGTGAAAGTGATATAACAACAGCAAAAAGAAACTACCACTAATAATTTTTTACTTTAGAAACTTCTGTATTTACATAGCGTACATTTCTATAAAGCATACGGTGGAAAAATGGGTGTAGCGAAGTTCAATTCCATACGTCTCCACTTCGTGCTTTAACACCACAATACACAAAACAACATCATTTAAAACATCTAATTTTTATAATTATTTCTCTAAAACTTCTCCTCAATATCAAATATTATACCGTTACTTCAAATTAACAAACAATGAACATATCAGATATAGCTGAGTAGAATCGTTGCGATTTCATTCTACACCAGCATGGAGTATAATTCATATAAATCATCTCCACATATCATCATTTAATATCAAGTTAGATAATAACCCAACTGATAACTTATTCACAAGCGTGTTTTCGTTTTGCTTTAGTACAATGTGCAGCCCCATAATAAATGTGGTGTAGCTGAAAATTAAATTGACAAATATAAATGTTAAGGTTATACATTTAAAGGTTTTTTGAAATATTTGTATTGCAAATAATTTTGGATTAATTATATTTATAACAAACTTTTATTTAATTAATATCTAAATGAGTATTAATTTACAGATCATTATAATAGATGCAAAGCAGTGTAATGCTTAAATTATTTAACAGAGGGCGCTGTTGTTTATTGCGTGAAAAACAGTACGACTGATATTCTTGATAAAATACCAGGTTAGACTGCAGCTTTTTCCATTTTCCTCTTCATCAACTTAATTAAAGGATTGGCTTTAATACTAAGTTATCAGTAAATTCTATTTATGATAAAATGAAACATTTAAAAAAAATTGTCTAACATATATCAGTAGTTGATTATTGTTTTCCGCATTGCAGTGTTTTTGTTTTTTTATTATGTAAAGTTGTTTTTAGAGATAAATTGACGATAATTCTGGTCAAAGCAATTTAGTTACATAAATTACAAAATTAATTAATGAATAACGTAATTAAATTAATATACTCGTTGACTAAGATTGCACAGAATTAGCTCATTAATATCAGATACACAAGTACAATTTTTTGCGCAATAAATGAAAGGCAAATGTAACTTTGACTGAGACGACCAATAAATAACTTTTTATTTTAGTGATTGATTTAGTTTCTAACAGGAGGGCCGATAGATATTTCTACTCAGAGAACAAAATACCTTATGATATAAACTTTTCTACATTACTTTGTGAAACAGGTGCACACTTACGGTTTAACTGATAACCATAGTTTTGTCTGAAGGCTGATAACACAAACTTCCGGGTTTAACAACTGTAATTGACGCAGCACAGGAAGTCCATTGTGTAGCTTTGTGTTTAACAATAAACAAAATACAAATGTCCGAACTTATAGATTCGCCAAGCGATTATATGATACGTTACTTACAAAGAAGATTAAAGTAGCTTTAATAAAATGAAATTTATTAATACGTGAATATATATATATATACATATATCAGTGCGTTTCTCATTGTTTTACTCTGGTATAAACCATATGTAAACTATAACAAAACTTACATTTATATGAAACACATATTTCAGTATTCAAACATACCATTTTATTAAAAATTTGACAATAATTTATCGAATGTTAAATGTTTTGTTTATTTTGAATTCCGTGCAACTGGACTAGCTGCCCTAGCCGTCCCTAATTAAGAAGTGTAAGACTAAAGGGAATGGAACTAATTAAGACAAGTAGAATCAGGCAATACTAGCCCACAGGTAAGTCACGTTGTATCACAAAAAAAAGAAACAGCGCCGTTAGGTCTCTTAGAACATGAGTATATGTATATACGGTGTAGAAATGGGACTTACAGGCTTTGCTACTGAAAAGTATAGATTATGTAAAGAAATAATTTTTCACTGATATCTATAATACAGCAACAGTATTTGATGTTTTTCTGAATATGAACATTAAAATGTTAGTTCAAGACACCTTTATATGTTGTTTCTATGCTATATAAGTTGTCAGATGATAGTCTAAAAGCTCTCAAGTTTTATTCATGTGGCCCAATAATTTGGATGTGAGCATTTCAAAAATAATTAGTGAGAGAATCGACAACTTAATATACAATTAGTCGGTAACTCTCTGATCAGTTTTCTTTTTTTTTTTTAAAGGATCATACTTTGCAAACTATATTTTCCTAACGGCGCGTCCAAATTATCAGTATTCTTCTCTGGTGTTTGTTGCTCACAATGTTGTTTTGCATAACTTTGAGTAACAGTTTAAAATAAAGATATTTGCTTGTAATTATCAATACTAACTGAATTTTGTTTTTGAAAGATAGAACAACTAGTCATATTTCACATGTATCACATTTTTAATGGACTCATCGTAATTCTCTGCTTTTAGAATTTTTTAAATATTCAAATTACCTAATTAATCTTATTCCACATGAAGAGGATGAATACACGAAATGAAGATAAAAATTTCTAAAGGTGACATCTACGTTGATGAAACTTAGCATGCTTAAATACTATCATAATTTGATTCTGAAAATTTGATTATCAGATTAAGGACCCCCACGATGTCGTTAACAACGTGGCGACTCGAGTTAATTTTGGTGTATCTTCAACGTTAACGCTTCTATGCATTATTTGTTCGATTTAATTTGCTACTGGGTAGCCTAAATTATAGACAACACACCTAACTATGTATTCAAAATGATAACGTTTTTATATCTACTAATTTAACATGCATTCCTTTCACACATCCCAAAACTCTCTTCATGGTATTATCATATTATAATCAAATAGCGTGCACAACTGTCGGGTTTTAAAATTTGACGTGGTACATGTAGATGTTATGTTTATTTCATTATTCAAATTCTCGTTACAAGTATCAAAAGAAGGGTCATAGCTTTTAAGTCTTGCTTATGCTGTAAGTTACTTTCGAGAATGTTTTTCTGATCGTTTTATGCTTTGAAATTAAACATTCATATTTTTCTTTCTGAAAACAAACAAACAAAAAACAACAAAAAACTAGTTGCTGTTTTAATGAATTCAGTCAAGTGACGCAACAAGAATAAATAGAGGCCTTTGAATTTGCATAAGACCAGCCTTTTTTGAGTTTCATAAAAAAACCGACTCTGAAAAACGACCATCATCATACTTATCTAGTTTATAACATTTAAATCTGCAGACATGGCATATGCCATTGGAGGGAAGGCATTTAGGATAGGATTCTCTCCCACATGACAACTATTAACAATCCAATCCAGTCTTGGTGGGTAATCTGATTCAAATTCACACAAATTACAAAAATCGAGACATGCAGATAAGTCGAAGACTTTCAGAAGTGCTAGCTTTTCTTCATTCAAGACTGATTATTACATAAAAACCAAAGGAACTAATAATTATTTGAGAACAGAAAAGAAAAAATAGTGAGAGAAATTAAGTATATTTTAGAATTTATCTACGTGAGGATTCGAATTATAATTATTAAGTGATACGGGGAACAGTAATAAACGTGATTGACTCTTAGGGGTGGTGAAGGAGAGGAAACGGAAAAGCCGTGATAATCCAGAGAGAACATGGGTGGGCGACATGAGATACTGGTGGAGATTTGATTATCAGTGGCATTATTCATGTTAGTATGAGTCGTTGAAAATCGAAAGAAACGAAGGTGGTAATCAGTAGAATGATAAAAAAACTGTGAAAATTCGTAAAAGAAGTGCAAAAAAGGATTAGAAGCAATGAATAGTAATGGCTGAGTAAATTTAGGTTTAAATTTATATTTTCAAGCCGAATGGGCTAACGATATTTGATATATCCTGAAACCAGCCAGGGTTTGTGTGGATCATGTGGTTATTCATCAGAATGCTGTAGTTATGTTGTAGCAGATTTTGGGTTATACATCAGTTTCTGTTCCTTTTTCTACACTTATAATTTGTGAACTTAAATTGCTTATGATGAAAGTTGATGGATAAGTATTTAACATAGTCCGAATATAATTAGTGTCCGCGGTAGTAGTTGGAGATATGTTCAGGCACAGTAACGTGACGTAATAGCGTGGCTATTAGGCAAATGTATCTGACATAAGATGTGATCGTTGGAGCAAGAAATATTAGGCTGGGGAAATGTTACTTTACAAGTTTCTTTTGTGAGAAAGCGATACTGATTTTGGCACCGATAACTTGGAGTTGAATATAACATGGTAGTTTTGCGGTTTAAGATCTCTCGAGGTTAACCTTGAAAGACATCCGGGAGCACTCAGAAACAATTTGTCTTCGTCCCGCTCGTGATGGGAATGAGGCGTTATACTCCGAAATTCATAATAACATACTTGAAGTTTTTGCCTGCATTTTTCTTTATTTTAAGTTTAAATGCCTGTATCAACCCCCTATATTTATCAATAAATACCTCTGACCTACCTATTCCATACATCATTCACTTCCACACGCACCACAAAAGAAAAAAAAAAGCAGCTTCGAACTCACGACTCGATATTAGACTTATGGTTCATCACGGCAAAGAGGAATCTAAAAATCCAATGCTTAGACTTTATTCGGGGATTAAAGAGAATTACCCCTCGAAAGCCCACTTTCATTGGTCAGGTGCCAAACAAATACCTGACCAGTTTTTGATTTAATCTGGATGTTATTAAGACAAAGTGGTGAAAAAGAAAGGTGTATTAGGCGTGGAGATAAACTAGCGAAACAGGAATTTAGTGTAAAGACGTCTGAAGTAGATAGATTGACTTGATAATAGTCTCTTTTGGGGTGAGTCTTTATCCCCACTGGTAGAGGGGCGATGGAAGGAGATACTTGCTCAGGGTTCATCTGTTACCGTATAGCAACAGCGGAGAATCGACAAGATAAATGGAATTTGATTTAATTTGGAAGTTGTTTCGGTGTAAGATCTTTTCAAGTAAACCTTGAAAGGCAATCAAAGCGTTCAGAAACTGGAAATCGCTGTCATCAACTGTCTACTCTTTTACCAACGAATAGTGGGATTGATCGGAACGTTATAACGCCCCCACGGCTGAAAGGGCGAGCATGTTTGGCGCGACGGGGATGCGAATCCGCACCCCTCAGATTACGAGTCGCATGCCTTAACACGCTTGGCCATGCCGGGCCTCACAGCACCTTTACGACTGATCAAAGCAGGCCTCTTTTCTTTCAATGCAACATTAAAGTGCTCTTACCGTTGACAATAGAAGTTTGATGTAATTGTTGCATTAAGTGGCAGCAACTCAAAGTGGATCAGACCAACAATATCCCATCAAATGCTTAACAAGACTTTCCTAAGGTAGAGGTTCGTTTTGGGCTGTGCTTTAGCCAGTTTACCTGTACTAAGCCATTGTCTGCGGTGCTTAACATTTTTATAATATATCCATTTTTCATCTCCAGTCACTAACCTGTCCAAAAACGGTGAGTTACGTTCACGATAGTGCACAGAAGTGCAAAAGTCCACTCTTGCTCTAAGTTTGGTTTCTATCAAATCATGGGGGACCAATTTTTCAAGTTTTGACATCTTTCCAAGCTGTTGCAGATGACGGTGAACTGCTGAATGGGTTGAATTAAGCTTTTGTGCTAGTTCTTCAACTATTACGGCATAATCTTCATCAAGTGCAGTCAGCTGCAAGTCATCATTAAACTCAACAGGACGACCTGAACGTGGCCCATCATTTAAACTGTAGTCACTTGATCTGTACTTCTGAAGCCACCTTCGACATTTTCTTTCATTGAGATTTCGCACCATAAACACCTTGAATGTTTTGTGTAGTTTCTGATGCACTATTACCTTTTGTAGGTTGATAAAGCATTATATGCCTAAAGTGCTCATCAGACACATCCATCTTTATTACGGTTTATTTGATTACTGATCAGAAAAAGTGGAGTTGAGTTAGTTTCTATTGTTAACCTGGACATTTTTATACATGTCCTACTACATATTTTAGTGATTAAAGCTTTTTACAAAGACAAAAATGATGATGCACTTTCTGTATTAAATTTTTGGACATTACTTATGGGATGACCTGATATATTACAGTGTCAAGAAGGAAACATCACACACAAGATAAATGTAGTTTAATACAACTATTTTATGTGTAAAAAGTAGTGATCAAAAAAGCATTGATGCGATTTGAGGTTCTGTATTATAGCGTAAGCCAAAAGTTCATCTAACTGGCTGTTATTTTTGCATGATTTGCAACGTTTGTGGATATTCAGAGAAAGCTAAGCTATACATTAAATACCCCGATATTACATCTGTAATGAAATCAGTACCCAATGGAAATTATCTTGAAGTAATACATCCATCAAGGAATTGGAAAACAGAATACTTATCCTGCGAAGAAGACAATGAATCTTTTTCATCTAGTACTTCTGTTCCTGTGGCACCTCATCATAAGCTACATCATCTGATCACACAAGAATTAAATGATCCGATTCATGACTTCTCTCTATCAAAGCAGCTCGGGAGAACTTTACAATTCTCGCTTACAGCAATGGAATTTCTTTGCTCCAGGAACAAAAGTTTCAATTTACCGTAATCGCTATCACAGTCTTGTTTCTCACTGCAGCGTACAAGATACATTGAATTTCTGTACAAATGATGATGCACTAATGGTTATTTTGCTTTGTTTTGAATTTCGCGTAAAGCTACACGAGGGCTATCTGCGCTAGCTGTCCCTGATTTAGCAGTGTAAGACTAGAGGGAATGTAGTTAATTATCACTACTCACCGCCAACTCTTTTACCAACTAGCAGTAGGATTGACCATTACATTATAACGCCCCCAGGGCTGAAAGGGCGAGCATGTTTGGTGTGACGGGGATCACAACCTGCGACCCTCAACTCACGAGTGGAGTGCCTTAACCACCTGCCTATGCCGGGCTTGCACTCATGGAAGAATTAGGTAGTGAATGCTATCATCAACAACGAAGGCTTTTTATCGACTCGTGTAAACTAGTCTAAAAGTACTTTTCGCAATAGAAACACTAGGCGATCGATTTATATTGCTCATGCTGTAAAAATGAATCTAATCAAAGCATGCAGATTTTAAATTTTTAAATATAATTTTCAATGAGTAAATATTTATTAAAAATTATTTTTACGATGTATAAGAATATTTTGAATAAATATATCGTAACCTAAAAACTAGAGGTGAGAAGTAATATTCATCATGATATCCAGAATAATTATCATGCAATTTACTAATAGTTGCATTTTATCTAGTAGCAGAGAAAAAAACTGTTGTCCATTATTATTATTTGACGGCAAAACCAATTCACCGGGATCATTCAAATTGGTGAATAAAACAGTATTCCCACCAAGGACAACTCCTTTCTTTAAAGAAGTTGATAGAGCACTAATGCCAAGTCATCATTTTTCTTTGGCCGGTTGGAACACTTTACGTTTCGATTACAATGTATATATTTATACTGTGGTCTTCAAATGTGCCATTTTTGCTTTCACAACTGTCATCAATAAGAACTCAACCTTCACCGACATAGTAACCAAAATAAGTTTACTCAGTATTCTCTTTCTTCAAATATATATTCAAAGATCCTTTCAACTTTCGTTGTGATTATTCCAAAACAATACGCCTTTTCCTTTCAAATGCTCCTGTTTAAAACTTCCTACACTTATTGTGATTTCTACTCGACATTTGAAATCATAGTTATTTTATTCAAATAACTTTGACCTATGGTGATAATGATTATATACCGCGAAGTAAATCAAATGACGACACTCGTTGGCACTAACCAAGTTTGTATGTGCGTGCGTTTTCTTATAGCAAAGCCACTTCAAGTTATCCGCTAAGCCCACTAAGGGGATCAAGTTTGTGTGAAATAGATATCAGACCAACAGTAAGAATATGATTACTTCAGAAAACACCCTGTTCGAGGTAGTCATATAACATTTCTTATCCTTTACGATTTTAAGTTGCATTTTTTTACTGCTTTTTACTTCAAACAAATTCATTTCTTTTGTAGACGTTATTTTGCCGAAACGATATATTCAAACTATAACGTATATAGAATTAAAATCATAACTACTCATATACTTGTTTTAGCATATTATACGATCTAATAAATGTTTGTTAAAAACTGTACATTTAAATTAATGCTTATTTATTAGTCTTTATTTGTGTGGTATATTTTTATGGTAATTATACATTTTTACAGGAATGTGAAAGACATTACACTTTCAAACACTGAATTACAAATTGGACTGTTGATTTCATAATTGTGGATCTGAATACAATAAATTTAGCATAATCAAGTCACTAAGAAAGTTAGATGTATTATATTTGTTATGAAACTTTTTAAAATGTGTTAACCTATGATTATTCATAGAAATGAATACATTTTAAATTGCAAGCACTATAAATTATTCTGTCTTACCAAGCATGGAGAATATTAGGTTAAAGAAACAACACAGTGTTCATATTTTACATATTTTCTACTTTAATGACAAAACGTAGTGCTGTAATTACAGGAGAACCAAATGGTTCTTTACATCACTGCAGCCATTCTGCCACTTGCTACACAGAAGTATAAGGTAGAGGAAGTTGGCTAGGGAAAAGAAAAACTAACAAAATACCCAAAGGTTGCATTATCTGTTTCTTTGTCATTAACGTTTTCAATTACCAACAGGATCTAATTTGTACATACACACACAAAAGAATAACTATATTTGTCACATTATTATTGTTTTAGCCCATGGCAGGTTTGGAAATAACAGCTGATCTGTTATGGAAGGAGTAAGTAGACACTATATTTGTGTTCAAGTACTTTTACTTTACAAGCATATTATACCAAACTTGTTTAGCTACTTCCTTTCTCTACACTAGGAGTAATACTGCAAAGGACTAAGAAAATGTACCATAGTTATGTTCTACAAATATAGCTCCAGAAACACTATCAATACTTTTTATTCTTCACAATTTTTTGTCAATTTTACTTTTACATTTAAATAAAATGTATCTAATGCAATTGACCTATTACAAGATATTAATTTGAATTAAACATTGAAAAATCAAGTATTTTGAAAATTACATTATTAAATGAAAATGCTGAAAAGAAAATTATGCCCTTAGCAATAAATAAAATTTAAAACTGTTTGACAACAAACATTTTACATGATTAACAAACTAAACACAAAATCATGTGATAATTAATCTGAAGGTAAGAATGCTATCAATATGATTAATATAACTTCCTAAGTTTTCTGAAACTTAAAGAAATCAAGTCAATACAGTAACAGTAAAACAACCACAAATGTGATATATCCACTAAAAACGTAATTCAATTAAAAACCATAACAATTATTACACAAGGCCATAGATAAAAGTAAAACATGCTTAAATACAGCTAGATTTCCTTATATATATATATATGTTGCTCACACTTAAATGCTTGGAATGTAAAAGAAAATCTAATAAATGGAGAAAGCATCTTCTTTAAATACTTTTATCTTAAGCTCTTAAAGACTAGTAAGGAAACAAAATAATCACTTTTAGTAAAATTCATAGATATCTAATTAGTGATTATATGAAAATCTTAAAGTTGCACAAAAACTGAATGTTACTGTTAATAATAAAATAGAGGTTATCCCTTAAACTCTGTGTTATAATGGTAATAAACAGACTCTTAATTCAAAGTCTAAAAACCTTTTCATCCACAAGATTTACACCTAAAACTGAAATTTTTACTAAGTTTAGTTCACAATGAGACATTCAGAGCAATGAAGATTAAACATTTTTTTTAAAAAAGTGGAACAGTTCCAGCAAAACCACAATATGTGCAAAAATAAATAGAAAAATAAAATCACTGTTGATTTAAAAAATATCCTGATACTAGAAAGACTGAGCAACTCTAAAACAGCTCCAAGCATTAAATGAACTTTCATCTGCAGTTTTTAATGAAATCTCGAGACTGGAATTACCTGTTACTAGCATAGCTTATAATGAATGTCAAAGCATATTATTTATTTAAAACTTTTAACAATGGTCTTATTTCTTGGTTATCCATTTTATATAAGTCTGGTTTTTTAATATAATATGGAGAACAGTACTGGAATCAGGTTTTAATCTTTAATAATTTAATTATCACAGCCTATAAAGTGTGAAACAAAGTTATTTTACTGTCACTGCTGATTCACCTGAACCAACTTTTCCCTTTGTGCTTAATACAAGTGATATTTTTCGAGTAGGACAAAGTGTTTGAAAAGGTATTTACAGTATCTATGGAAGAAAAATAATTCCCATTAGATTTTTAACAGTCAGAGAAATATTTCATTATTTCTAAATGTTAAGCCTTTTTTTAAAATCCACCATTAACGTTCAAAGTAATTTGTTTTAAAGCTAGATAGAACAATCATTCTCAGACAACTTTATGAAGATGAAAACTTAAGCTGAAGAACATGTTAATTTACATATTAAAGGTTAAACATTAATAGTCTTATGATTTTTATAACTCACTACTCTGACAAGCTTGTAATCAAGTTAGAAGGGTGAATCATGAGATTACAAGAAATAAAACCTTTGAACACATCAAACACGCATAAGTTCTGATCTAACTTTTCAACTCTGTAAACAAAAGGAAAGCTCAAAATTCATAACAGTTCAACCTAGTTCTAAATAAATAACAAGCAATATTATTTTTTTTGTAATAAAACAGTTTGTTAATTTCAATTTTCACAAGTTTTATCAAAACACAATATCAAACTTTAAAACTCAAAACAATTTACTGTAGTGCATTGTAAAAGATAGTAATTCTTTCCATGCATCCCCATCTTCTAAACTTAATTCCACTGATGATAGCACAAGTAAAACTGCCACACTTGTATTAAACCTGGAATGTTCCATTAGATTTCTGAGATGTCTGTGTATCACCTAGCACATCCATTGGCAGTTTTTTATAATTAACCCAAAGATGAAGGGAAATATTTTTGTATTAAAGAACCATCAGATTTAACATTTTTGAATCTACAGTAGCAGCATATTTATCCCTTTTTTAGGGTAAGCAGCATTGGAGGCACCTACACATTAGTCAAGAATAACATCAAATTTTCCTGTTCTAGCCTACAGCAGCAGTATAGTATCTAAGCATTAGTTTAGAATTGCATCAAATATTCCTGTTCTCGCCTAAAGAAGCATTGGAGATACCTACACATTAGTCTAGAATAACTTCAAATATTCTTGTTTTAGCCTATAGCAATATTAAATATTCCTCATTTAAACACCAACAGAAATTCTTGTGCCATTTCAAAACTTATCTTGCTAAGAAAAGTATAAACTTGTTTAATAAATTTTTATCATTTATTTAATGTCTAAAAATGAACTTTAATATTTTATTTCTCAGCTTTGAAGTGATTATAAATAACTTATCTGATATTAACATCAAATCTGTAATGATAACAAGTATAGCAAAACACGTTTAAAGAATGATTATCTAATCATCATATGGCCAGCAAATCATTTGTATTACAGAAATCATACGAAACTAGTGGGACTATTTTCATTTTAAAAAAGTAACAAAAACAACAACAATGGAAAGTTACATTCTTCCGATTTATCTAAAAATCTGTAAAATAATGTAGAGACAATATTTCTCTCATCAATTTTTTTTTTTTTTTGCAAATGCTAAACATGTTGGATAACAACAAAAACTTTTCTTCCTTAAAAATTAATACAATTATCATAAAATACATTAAACTTTTCAAACTTTCTTCTTCTTAAGGAATTAGATTTACTTATATTGTTTGGAAACTCTGAACAATAAAGTCACAATCAGTATAAATATTGTAAAGTAACTATCTGAAAGCTATGATTATTAATAGACATGTATCCTTCTCTTCTTATATAACAATTTAAAATAAATATTTGTGTATAAAATATCATGACAAATAACTGGATACCGAAGTATCAGTTCCGATGATGTATTTCTTCAAATCAGGTGTATATCAGTTTCATTGCAAATGTATCAAATATAGGCAAGAGTAGCAAATTTTCACCTTATGAACATTTTATCTCTACTGACATCCTATATTTAAAGTTGGAAAAAAGTTCTTCAAGTACTTAAGAGAAAGCCATCCTTTGAAACATAAGTATGAAAATACACCTTTTGCTGACACATTTACTTGATATCTCAACATCATGCTTTGTACTATTCACATTTGCCACTTGTAAGCTAGCTTAAATGTTTAATTTAAGTAGCTGAAAATAAAACAAAAAATATGAAATACCCTGATTCATGAAAAGCTACTGCTCTCTGTGAAATGAACAAAAAACGTTTTATTATTATAGTTTTTTATGAACACTATTACAACACAACTTTTTTAAATATAGAAATTTAGTATTACTGAATAAGAAAACAATATCACGTAGTCAAATATTTTTCACAAATAAAAAACAAAATATTTTCATTGTGCCACAACCACTTATTGCTAACAGTAAACAAATGTGAGCAACTGTTTTACTCTTGAACTCAATGTTCAAGGGAAGGTTAGCTGCATATATAAACAATCTAATAGTTTTGTAAAAAGCTGACCCTGAATTCATAATTTTCTTACTTAACACACTATTTACTCATATTGAACACTGTCCTTATAACTAAAAATCATATGCATACAAAATAAGTATTTTTAACACAAAATATTTCAGGGATGCCTGGGGCACATTTGTATTTTGTGAACTTGATAGTTTTTAGCAAACTTAATATACATACATTACTAGCTCTACTTTCAATAAAATTAAAAATGAAAACCCATTACATTAAGACCAGTGATAGTGACTTTAACACACTCGTGCAAAAACAGCTGAAACCTAAATAAAATACAAACAGCATTAAACAACCCAGTACAAAATGATTATGGACATCTTGTAACTTGAAGTAGTTCATTATAGTAAATCAATGATGAACATGAACTATTAGAGCACATGAATTTTTGATTTGGAAGAAAAGAGATGGCAATGGCTTCTTAATAAATTTATTATAATACACATTAAATTGAGTGGACTAGTTTTTACACAGACCTCCCTATTGAATTGGAAAAATTGGGGATGAAAAGTCTGGCAAAAGTGTCAGTTTATCCCTGAAGAATCCTGACAGCCCATGTCACAAGTGAAAAAAAAAAGACATATCTAGATGGAAGCAAGTATTTGCAGACCTCTTCTCTATCTTCTGTGTCTGTACGGGTTTGCAGTACTATTACCTGACTGCTCTGGTAGTCCATCCACACTATCTTCTATTGCAACATCTAAAATTTACAAAACTAAACAATCAGTTCTCATATTATTCTCAATCTCAAATCAGTAACATTGAGTTTTAAAGAAGTACTTACCTTTGAAAGAATATTACAGATAAAACTTTAACTAAGACCTTCCATGATAAGAGAAAACTCTTTTGTAATAGAAGATCATAAAGTCTTTGTCATACAATGCCTGAGAGTAATAAAAAAAAATTGGCTTTAGTTTTTCATTACCTTTCAAAAGTTTGAATTAATAATGAAACAAAGGTTTTTATTTTATGAACATCTCTTCAGAAACAAAATTCTCTACCTTTTGTTGTCCTGATGTGTGTTGTGTAGTCAAGTGACATTTGCAGCCTATTCTGACTTTATCATCATTCCATTTAACCCTTTCATGATGGGTCACAGGTCATGTCATTGCATTTGTTTACTTGCATGCAAAATTTTGTTAAACTATTATTTAACAAATTTATGCCAATAAGTTCAGTATCAAATTATAGATTATAATTCAAACTTTAGTATTATATGCGAGTTAATTTCTAAATTTAAAAGTAAATATTAATTAACCCACCTAAATACAGATTTTAGTGAGTCATGTGGTATGTTGAATGCAACACTGGTTAAAATTAGATGTATGTAATTTCAAAATATGAAGTCTGTAGTTTCTTACAAATTATTAATTATTAATAATTACAAGCAAGGATATACAATAAAAAAATCATACCTCTACTTTACTGAGATATGGCTTATATATTGAATTAAACATAGTGCACCAATTCACCTCTTTCCATTTTTAGAAATGGTCTCTTATATACTTGTACTACAATATATGACATGCAAATAACTAATTGATAGCTCAGAATGTCCCATAGTGGTTTTCAGCCATTTTAATCTGTCAAAAGGGTACCATGTTCTTTCGATCCAAGATTTCAAGGAGATAGGTTGTGTTTTTAGTCTCCTCAAAGTTTCATACTTTTTTTAGATCTAATTTCAATTATTAAGCATATTAAACTATAGTGGAATTCTATAGTATCAATATAGTTATTTAGCTCATGATTTTGTTTGGTTATTCAATTGTATATATAAAACCTAAAATTGTTCAATATCTTTCATGTACAAAATTTTAAAAGGCTTAGCAACTTAAGTTCAGCAGCAACCAGGTTCAAAGGTCATAGCTAGAAGATATAATTATTTGCTTTACTTTTTGACTTATTATTTCACATTTTAAGAAAAATAAGTTTCACAACTTATCTAAATAGTAATAATCTATATACGTATATAACGTATAATAATTTAAATATTTACAGTACAAAATACTAGTTTTTAAACTGTTTTAACACAATTGATTCTGGATAGAATGATTAGTAGAAGTAAGTATTTGCATAGAGAAGAAACTTAATAGCCCTCTTGATCACACTTCCAAAAATATCCATCTTTTTTAACTTGAGACCAATTGATTATCTTATTTACCAAAAATTGTTACAATGATTATTTTGTCTTCAATTTACAGCCCCAAAGTGAATTCTGAGGCCACAACCACACAAGTCCACATTACTTCCTGCACAAATCTGTATTTGTACCCACGTTTTGGAGCTTGTAACTTTAAAGATGTAGTTGTACATAAGGAACAGACTCATAGAGAGACATCTGTGCTTATTCCCTATTAAAACCATGTTTAATGTTCAAAGTTATTATAACACTATTCGTTTTATCTGGTTGAGTTTCTTCACTGATGTTTCTAGTTGACTGTATTACAGACACTACAATTTGTTTAATTTTAGCAAATGATACAGCCTACCTTTACATATTTCAAAGCTAGTATTCAATATAATAGGTAAAGAAGTAAAGGCTTATAGTGACTATTTTACAGTGAATTACTCCAAAATGTAAATGGAACGAACCAAGTTTTTTTTTACTTTAGTGAAATGATTAAAAAACTGAATGATAAATACAAGTTACTCTTCAATTCTTTTCATGATGATATATTTGTGTAACACATTCAATAATTTTTGTATCAAGTGCCACATGAAGGTAGAAACAATAGATCCATACAGCATTCATAATGTTGAAATGTTTTTTCTTAAGTATAATTTAGATTTTATATTAACATAAGCTTGTAAATTAAAAAAAACCAATATGAATATACATATGTATTACGTTAGAAGAAACGTAATATATTTCTTTCTGTCTTGTGATACACGTAAGTGTGGCATTCATATGAATTTATGAACTTTAAAGACACCACTACATAATAAGGAGGATTTTTTTTCATTTGCTAAAAATAGCATTTTAACATGACTGTATTTACTAATTTTATAAAGTTAAGACTGCTCTTCTATCAGACTAATGTAAGTGACTTCTGGGGTAATATTAACAATGACAGTTACAAAAACAAAATCATGATTTGACATTGTTGGGATTGCCTTCTCAACAAACCTCATAATAGGGGAAAAAATATTACAAAGGAGAAAGAAGATCAGGAGAAAAGTGGATGTAGATTAAATAATGCTACAGAAAATTTTCTGTAGTTAAAAAATCTTCCATTCATTATTAAGTTACTTAGAAAGCTGGCCTCTTTCACTGTACCCAGTAAATTGTTCTGTGAACAAACATAAAACGGGTTATCATGCTCTATATAAATTCATATCATGTGGGGTCATTATTTTATTTTTGCTTTTATTCAAATTTAGCAAAATAAATACAAGTATTACTAAATTTGTTTTCACAGATAATTTGTGGGTATTTTTGGAACAAGTTTTAGATTAAATTGGTCCAATTATTCACAAAGTAATAACATCTAGACAAGAAAATTGCCAACCAACCAAACAAAAAATATGATTATAAATGATTAAATTTAGATATTAAAAGTGTTACTATAGATTTCTGAAATTATGCAAAAATCCAAGCCAAGACAAAAAGCTAACAATAAGTGCAACATAATATAATCCACTACAAAAGTAATGCAACTCTATCTGATAACTACAGCTAGTTACACTTAAACGTTGGAAATACAGAAGAAAATTTAATAAAAAGGAAATACAAGGGGAAAAATATTCATTTACCTAAGGCAGAAATGGTTAAAGTACAAACTCCCTACTTGCACAACCAAAGGAGAGAAAGAGTGAAAATTAAGTTCCATAGTAAACTGAAATTTTTTCGTACTTCACCCTTAAGTAACTGTCACAACACAGATCTATGAATAAAGTAAAGTATTTGAAATCATTTATTTGAACAAGTTCATTTTGAAATTCTCACTGGTAAGGTTGATTTATCCTATCTTCTTCCATTTGTTAAAAACTATGATGACAAATTATAAACTACCCAATCACCCAGAGATGGCTCAAGCACGAGACATAACAGAGAGAGGAAAAAGAAAATTATCTGACTTACCCACTTGAGGTTTATGATGTGGGTTTATTGACAGTCCTAGTGTATTGTGTGTCTTTTCATATTCCAGCACTTCTTCATATATAAGTGCTGTAATTTAAATTTAACAAACAATTGTTTAACTTTATTGTAAGTGGCATTTCTATCTTTAAATTGTTCATTCTTTAGAATGACTATTTTATACAAAATTATACTTGCAAAGTTACTAATTAGAAAATTAAGTATTATATCTATGGAACTTATTGTGTTAAAGAATCTTACATCAATTGTTTTGGTAGTCATTTATACAAGTACTAATAATCATTCAAAAAAATCTCAAAAATATGGGTATTTCTACAATCTATTTCTACACTTAACATTTCTAGATATTCACTGAAACTCAAGTTAGTTTTAACTGCTGAAATTATGATAAAAACATTAATACTGTTGACCCTGTATAGATTCAGTGAAAGACAAAAGGTTCAGGCATTTTGCTTCATTTTTCAAAGATAAAAAAATTACACACATTATAACAATAGATTACCTTTCCACTGTTCAACTGTATGTTCTCTCTCATCCACTGAGTGGTCATAAGGTGCTGGGGCAGGCTGTAACATTACATCATTTTAATTATCTTAATACTCTAGTGTAACATGTATGCAAAGCCATTTCTGGATATTAGTCTAGTATTAAACTTAAGCCTAAAACTCACTATGCAGGTTTTATTTCTGCAAATCTTAATGAGCTTTAAGTCAAAATAAATACCTTTTTGTCCTCCTAACAGAGGATTAAAATAAAATATATGTATTAGATCCCACAGAAGCTATACCTTCCAATTTCTGGACCTACAATACATATAGTCTCTACAATACTTTCAAAACATATTTTGAAAAGTAAAAGTTTAAATAAGTGTATAATAAACTAAATAACAGAAATGAGAGTTTATTATCCACATACTTACAGCATGGACCTCACTTTCTTCATACCATACATTAATGTATGGGTGTGCGAGTGCCTGGTCTACTGATATTCTTTTCTCTGGATCTATTATTAACATCTTGGATAGCAGATCTCGAGCTTGACTAGCTGTGAATAATCAATAAATCCAAAAGTTACATGTGAATATTCAATATGAAAAACATTATTATACTTAGAAAGAAGATACAGAACACCTGTTCTTCATTTGATGTTATTTCTTGGGAAATGTTTGAGATGTTTTATCTATTTTAAACTATAAAATCTTAAATGGTATCAGACTGTCATTTATACACTGTTCACAATAATAACAAAGGATTATTCTCAAAATTGTGGATTAAACAATTAACAATTTTGTGTTTAAAAACAATTATAAAATTTATTTTACTGAAAGCTATACCTTTTAGTCTACTATGTTCTGAACTGTCGGCAGGGAAAAGGAGATCTGGGAACATCTTTTCAAAAGAGTAACCTGTATATTTAGGCCTATTCTCCACATAGTGTCGAACAGTGGGTTGTAACCGCCTCATAAAATCAGGGGAAGGAGTTCCAAACTGTTCAATGATTTTATTCCATTGGTCAATATCTATGCAGAAATTAAGGAGCAAATGTTGGTGCTAGCAAATGTATGAGTACTGACAAAAGTAACACTGATATTCACAAAACATTAATAAGAATACACCAAAATAAGTTTCTTTATATTGCAAGACAGGGCTACATCCCATTTTTAACAACTTTCATTGTCCTCTTTCCTAGTGGGAGAAAATATTTTGGAATAAAAAAAATTCTTAAAATATTTCTTTGAAAAAAAAGAGACTATATTTTAAAGAAGATAAACAAATTACTGTAATTATTACAACTATCTATTACATATATGGTTTAGCTAACTTAAAACAAAAACCTAAAGTAAATGGTACAACTTGGACATGAATGTATAATTTTCATTCACAAAAGTAAATTAAGAAATCGCTACTAGGAGGGTGGGGGCTCAAGCCCCTGCCTTCTTGTCCTTATTCTCTAAGAGTCTTTTTTTTTTGTCATAAAAATTATTATCAACTACAAAAAGATACACTTGATCCCACACCTTGTATGCTGAGAGTTACTAGGAGGGGGGGGGGAATTTAGCTTTAAAATCAATGGAACACAGGGACATTTTGGATTTTACAGTATTAAACAAAAGTGATAAACTGTTAAGTGTTACTATGTCAGAATTCACTTCTTATAGATGTTTATCTTATTTTTACCAGAGGCAACCTACAGTATTGTCTACCACATGCCACCCCAAGGCTTGCCTTATGGTGCTTGAAAAGTGCCCTTTGTTGTTAATGATGCCCTGCTACAATATGTATTTTTACACCTACTATTTGCTATTTACATGGTGATATTTAACTATCCATACATAAACAAATATGCATAATCTTTTAGAAATATAGCCTAAAAAAAACCTTCACATTTCTTAACACTTCAAGATAGAAAATATGAAGTAAATATTCAAGCACCCCTTGCATCTAAACATTAAATTATCATGACTCAAAATTAAAAGTTTAGTTTGCTTGAGCAATTAGCAACTAGTGTTTCTTTTCCCTTACAGTTTTCTCTTAATCTCAGTGATACAACCATCCATGATGATAATAACAGTTCTCGCTTTGAACTGCAGTTAATTTTTACAGGTGAATACACAGTAACAAGAAATAATTAAGGAAACACACAATAAAAAGGAGGCACAGACAATGAGTAATTGAAATAGATGTTGAATATATTAATGATATTTGCCTTTTAACTTTCACAGCTTTTACATATACAAGGCCTTAGAGCATCAAAAATGTTCATATAGATTTTATGCAGGAAAAGCCAAGGTTGTTGAGGTTTATCAATTTTGTGTAGATTACCAGCACTATTGGCTTAGATGCAGCCACAAACTTCACTGTAGATGATATGTATGGGCTATAATCTGTTCTCCTTTCAACTTTAAGAAAGTATCATTGATCATTGCCAAACAACTAAGCATGGATTAATTTATAATAAACACATATCTATGGTTTTGTTCATACCAATGTTTGTAGCAGAGGTGCAACTAGGCACTAAAAGACTTGGGACTCAAGCCCATTGGAAAGGAACTTTTTGGCAATTCAGTTGTATTGTTCATGGTTTTCTATTCCAATTTTTCAAGACACCAATTGGAGATTCTGTGCACTTTAAGATAAAACCATGGCACATGCTTTATGTGCCAGTGCCTAGCAATGTCTAGTGTGTATTTTGACACTATTTCAACTTTTTGGCTTTTTCTTCTCTATAATTATAACTTTCTTTTTCTCAAGGCAACATTAATATTTATATTTACAACAAAATTGTTGGCAAGAACTATAATTGATTTTTGTTCATCTTATTAAGATCAAACTCATGGGTGCTTAAAATAATTTTTGGAGAGATATGATTTTCTATCTATATTATTTCTATTAATATCTGAATCACACACCTCTTACTGAAAGAATAAGTCTTTCTGCATATTTTTTGCATTGAGTATTAATGACCAGCCAACACTCTCATTTCTAAACATGCCATGCATTATTTCTGTGCTGGTTATGATACATGACTGGACTAGGAATAAAACAACTGCCTGACTTTTGAGAAAGCATTTGCCTTTTACAACCCTCTTTTTTTCAAAGTTTTTCTAATTATTTTTGTACTGTAAATTGTGACATTTAAATTTTTGTTTATCCTAAAAGTTATAAATAAATTATTTAAAACATCAAATATGCTCTTTTCAGACACAAGACTAATGTTACTCGTAGTGAAGATAGCACTGATTTTTTAAAACCACTAAATGAAAATGTTCTTTCATGTCTAGTAATACATACATATATTCTTTATAAAAAGAAAAATATCACCATATAATTACATAAAAATAGTAATAAACAACTGTACATAGTTTTGCTAACTATAACTTTAAATAAATATTAATTCCCCACTTTTCTATAGGACTTATTTTCTTATACACTACTATCCTAATTTTAGAATGCTTTGAAAGATACGATCAGTCCCTGGGAAGAGTACACCTCCACGAATCATTTCTCCCATGATACAACCAACTGACCAGATGTCAACTAGAAAAAAACAAAACAAAACTTTGTAAGGGGAAGGAAATATATAACGTTACAAAATATATTGATTCACATATACTAGTATGTGCATAAAAGTTCACATATAGCTCATGAAAAATGTTTGTAGTAAAATAAACCTGTTATTCAAAAGGTAAGTAGTTAAAGATGTGTAAAATACCTTAAATTTTACTGTATGTTGAAAAATATACAGAGTATGAAATGTGCATTTAACATTTTTGTTACATGAATATTAAGTAAGACTAGCACACTAGTCAAACATTTAGACTACATTTAGTTTTGTTTCAAGCTAATTATGATTTCACCTAGTAACACAGTTGCTTTGGTTTGATACACTTTTGAACCAAGAAAAATCAATTGTAAAGTAAAAAAATGGTTTCTTAAAATAGCGTTTGTTACTACTTTTGTTACCATAAGATTTAACCCTTTCGACGAGGTTGGCAACTACAGTTGATTTGAAGGCTCAGCGTGGCAGGCGACCTTCCTTTACTCCTGTTATTCTTAAGTACTGAATTTAACATATATAGTATTGGGTACAATTACTGAATATTTCAGGGACTTTTGTTGAGTTACTGCCGAGATATCATGCTTTTAGTACTGATACCATAATTAGTTGAAGTATCAAACATATATATTCAGTGCCATGCCAAACATTAAGAGTTGTTATTCAGCACCGAAAGGGTTAAATTCCCTCCTTCCAGCTTAAATCTTATAAGATCCAAGTTCCTCTCCAACTTTTGTCACCATAATAGTGTGGCCATATTTAAATCCCCAGGTTTCTGCACAAAGTTCCAGATTTACCAGAACTACACAACAATTGAGAATTATTAAGCATTAAGTAGTATATTTGCTTGCAAGGGTATGATTTGAAATAAAGAATAGGAAGAAACGGTTTTTCACTGGCTTTTTCCAAGTTTCAGGTTTTTATAATAATTTTTAATTCTCTCTAATTCTTACTTAACTTGTTTTTGACCTCCTTATTCAAATTCCCTAGCTTTTCCCAGTTTGTGTCCACTTGTATAAAAGTTATGCTTTCCTCTTACTTTTGTCTTCTGTTACTACTGTCATCATAGATTCACGGATAAAAGTATCCAATTGTGACTGTAATTGAAATGTACCCACTGACAGGTGGGGGGGGGCTTCTTTGGAAAATTTTCAAAATCAAATTCTATCTTCACTTTACAGAAAAAAAATCAAAAATCATTTACAACTTGTCATGATGCCAGATAGACCAACCTGATAACCATGAGGTTAGCCAAAATTTTTAAATGTTAATAGCCAATCCTTTTCATGTATGTTCAATTAATTTCTTACAACCTCAGTTACACATAAATTAACCAGTCAAGACCAGGTTCTTGTAGAAATTAAAATGCTTGGAAGCTTAGATAAATAAAGATTAGAACAGAGCTGGCAGTAATACACAAAATGCTTATTTCACTTTAAATTTAACACCCAAAACATGAACCAATCCAGCATCTTTTAGTAACTCAGTCAAAGATAATCAATAAGGGGGAAGGGAATCATTCTAGAAAATACTGATTGAGGGATCTGACATATTTCAATGAATGAATCTTGGCACAACTTCTAAAATGAAAAAAAACAACAACCAACAAAACAAAACAAAATGATAACAAACTAATATTAATGAAAATATGACATGATGAAATCTACATGGATAATACTATGGTGATATCATACTGGGCATTATACCAACCTTCTTATATCTACTCTTTATTGCACTAATGGTGCTTTAATTAAGAACTGCTACGCAAATCATTTTGCAATGCATCATGCATCCTGTTCAACATTGTACTTTTGGGCTTTGCCATGTCTTTCCTCTCACAAAATTATTGAAACTAATGATTTATTACATGATTCCAATCCCCTCTTTTGAAGATAATGATACTTCTGTGCTAGTTTTTTGCATGCTTTTGCTGCTAATGCAATTGATCAGTTAATCAACTGATGAATCTCCAATATAGCTGGTATGCCAAGTCAAATGAGATATCTTCTAACAAGTTCTTCTCTAATCTGATCTGGACACAAAATTTAGTTTAATCTCCATCTTTAAACCATATCCACAATAACTAGAACAATTCAAGCATGTTTCACTGCTACGTCATTTTACTTTACAACTTAACTTCTCTACGTTGGCTCTCAGATCAAGTCACAAAGCTGGTGCAGTAAACCTAGACCTTGAAAATAGAGACAAATGTTTTCTTTTTGTCTAACCAAAACAATTCAAACCTTTTCAGAATTACTTTTTTTTTTAATATCAAAATAATGAGCTTGCTCATGTAACAGGTGTTAAATTATGCTTAGGAAAGGTCATTTTAATGGAGAACTTTCACCCACACAAGTTCCTAACTAATTTTTGTCACCATAAGTTTCCTTATCACCTATATTACCACTGTTAAGGAAGTGATGAAGTAATAAAACAATATGATTTTACAATTTCTTTGAATCTTAAATTTATCTACTCCCACTTAAAAATTATTAATCTAAACATAACTTGCACCATTAGAAATCTTACACAATACACCTTAAAACCTTTTGCACGTGTGTGTGTGTGTGTGTGTGTGGTGCAACATAACAGTATTGCACTCAAAGTGTCACTCTCAGAAACTCTCTTAAATTTATCTACTCTCACTCTAACGTCAACCATAAAGGTTTAAAATAATTTCATTTGTAACACAGATGGATTTCTAGTTCTTTAGCAATTTACCTAAGTATTATTTTTGTGTAATAAGATTTATAGTATTCTTTAACTCTTCTGTGATAGGTCATAGGTCATGTTGTTGCATTTGACTTGCATTCAAAATTTTACTGACCTACTCTTTATGAATTTATGTCAATAAGTTTGAAATCAAATTTTATGTTTAATGCAGTAGTCTTTAAAATTAGATGTTTGTGATATCCAAATACTAAGTCTATAGTTTCATACAAATTATAAACTCAAATTACTAATATTATCAAGCTAGAATATAAAATAAGAACTTCATACCATTTTATTTTTTCCTGAGATATACTTATGAACTGAATCAGATGCAATGGCCCTGTTCACCTCTTTCCATTTTTGGAAATGGTCCCTTATATATACACTTACTTCAATATATGACATGTGAATAACTAATCAACATCTTACAATGTCCCCAGAGTGGTTTTCTTGGTCATTTTAATCCTTGAAAAGGCTACCATGTTCTTGTGGTCCACTCTTTCAAGAAGGTAGGTTGTGTCTTTATTCTGCTCGAAGTTTCATATTTTTTAAAATCTAAATACATCTTAGTTACTAAGTGTAATAAATTATAGTGGAACTCTATGGTACCAGTATAGTTATGATTTTGTGGTTATTTAACTGTGTATAGGAAATCTAAAAAAAATTGTTTGATATCCTCCACATTTAAAATTTTAAAAAAACTTAACAACCAACATCCAGCAGCAACTGTGTAAAAATATCACAGTGAGAAGAGATAATTGTTTGCTTTACTTCTTGATTTATTGTTCTATATTTTAAGAAAAACAAGTTTAAAAATTTATTTCTAAATATTAATAATCTATACACATGTATATAATGTATAATAATTGAAATATGACTGTATATTACAAAATACTAGTCCATTAAAACACTGCCAAGACAGAGAAAACCAAAGGTCAATTTTATGTCATAGAATACATAACATGAGTGCACCTGAACCATTTTAATGCAAGGTATGTAATGTTAGCTAGGCATAACTGGAAGGTATATAAAATAAAAAATAACAAAGGTATGTAAATATATAGTGTCATGAGTTTTAAGTTACTTTGACTAAACATTAGTATTTTTGTGTTGTAATATGTAGTCATTTTAGCATAAAAAGAGCATAATTTATATTTATTTCCTAATCTTTTTATGATGGTTGTGAGGTAGGTCATGTTACAGACATTGCATAGTTAGAGTATAGAGAATAACAGTCTTACTGAAAACAAATATTTGAAATGTATTTAGGATGTTTTAGAGATTATGCAAATATTTGATATTTCTAGGACGAATAAGTTTTTTTTAATCAAAGTATGAAGCCACTTTGCACTCAGACTAGTAAAACACTATTCTTACAAACAGATCTTTACTATAAATATTTCATTAAAAAATTTGATTTTCTGTATACAAAATACTTGTAATCTATACTAAAAGTCTACTACATTTTGTGAAGGTATACATACTGTATCAAAAGTTATAGTGCAAATGTGTAGACAAACTCATGTATATTATACCAAGCCTCTAACAAAAAGGTTAATTAAGAAAATGTTACATAATTGTTAAGTACATCAGTGTAGCTTGAAAATTTTAAAATAAAATTAATAACACGTAAATTAATAGACTAATATAACTAAGTTACTGTATAGCTATTTCAGCATACAAAATTCTTCCTATATGGTTGATGTCTGGGCTGGTCACGAGGATGTAGAAATTTTTGGCTTATAAGATTCCCTGCCTCCAGCTAACCCCCAAGCTAGTTGGAATTAAAGTTGTCATGGAGAAGAATAATTTCAACATATGATGTTAAGATGTCTTCTTGTTTTTTTATTTCTTATTCAACTTCTCATTTAGGAGCTGAAACTTCAAGTTTATCTTAAAATGAGCCTGACATTCTGAGAAATAAGTTATTCATTTAGACTGCATTCAGAACCCATCAGTTTATGTTCAAGCATAAGATGAACTGAACAAACATACATAAATTTTTGTAAAATAAAAATATGGTCACAGCATCTCTGCATTTAGGTGAGAACTACATAACATTTATAATTTAGTGGATTGGTTAAGTTTTGTGTGTGACAAACTCAATACTTTATCAGTGTTTTTTTATTCCTATATATAAAATCAAGATACCATACCTTAAATAGTATATAGCATTAAGTTTACAACAATGGCATAAGTTTTCCAGAGTTTACAAATTACACTACAATTTTATGAATATTTTCAAAAGTAAAACAGGTAGTTCTAAATTTACTTGATTGTTACATTCTGAGAATTGGTCATGTAAATCAAACATTATTTCCCATAAAGTATACATGATGCATGCAATTCTAGTGGGAATGCTATTAGTCAAACCTTAATATACTGCAGGAATGCAGCCTATGCTCATGTAGTCCACATAATACACCTATGAAAAGCATCAACTCCAGTGTGAACCATGAAAAAATCTGATTTTAATGACTTCGTGGTATGACTAAATTGACCCCATGACCATTTGACTACTGCACAGATAACTAATGTTATTGTCATTGTAATGTCACTTCAACTATCATGAGTTGCATTTCACACATGTTATCATAATAAAGTGTCTACATTGGCTAAACCTGCAAGCACACAATGAGAAAATGCTTCTATTTGTACCATTACAATATATAAATCACTCAAAAATTATGTTAATCTTAATTCACAAGTGAGTAAACCATGAAATGATGTTATTCCATTGATTGCATTAATCCAATTAATGTGATCAGTGGAATAACAAGCAAGTTAGTTATAACCCATGTGTGTTCTTAATCTGTTTTGCTAAGTATTTGGAATAAAAAATCAATTCTGCTACAAATTAGTTCATATGTATATATTAACATTTTTTTAAAAAGTATATACACATATATCAACTTCTGTCATATAAATATAGATCTAAATATCACAAAAGTTACATATTTTGCATACAGTATGTGTATTTATGACACAAGTTAAAAGAAACAGCACTAGTCACTTCTGATTTACACAAGTACCTGTGTAAACAAAAAATGCAGTAGCATCTGATGTGGTTAATATTAAGTAATCAGCCTTTGTCACATCTACAATAAAATATCACAAGAGCACATAATGCATCTACTGGTGAATAAAGAAAGTAAGAGTAGAAAACTGTATGCTAAGTAAGTTACATGCTAACCGATCGACTCCTTTGTAATATTCAACCTCAAGGTGAACAGCAGAAGTGGAGCAAGTAAATGTGGAAGAGTCATATTTTAAAGAAAACTGCACAGGTAATGATTAGGTCCTTACAACATGTATGAAAGTGCAAAAAAAATCTCTCTCCACATATTTGTTTCTGCTTTATACTTACATGTTTTTAATTTTTCTTTTATGTAACATCATTGCTCTGTATGTAAATAAAGAAACGAATGGCTTCAATGATGATATGGAATATACATAATGACCCTTTGTTATAACAAGTATTTACAATGGTACATGCCTTTTTTCATAGATAATAGATTGCCATCCTACACTAGTCATTAGAATGAGAACAAACACTGACCATTATCTTTATAACCCATTCCTAGGATGACTTCTGGAGCTCTGTAGTAACGTGTCACAACGTAAGGGGTCATCATAAAAGTTGTTCCAGCTGTTCTAGCTAAACCAAAGTCCAGAATCTTCAGGGTACAGTCTGACTTCACTACTATATTACTGGGTTTGAGATCCTGGGGACAAAAGTAGAAAGCATAAGAATTTATTGAGAGAACACCAATATCTGTAAGTCTTGTCACTTAGTTATAAACAATGCAACTTTAAACATTTTGTTATAAAACAAAGTTGAACATTATGTGCTTAAACTAATAGCATCCAGAAAACATAATATAAAAGTAAAAGGTAATACATAAAACATTCTGCTTCTTTCCAATACAAATATTCATTATATATTTGCATAAAGTTCTCAGTTTTATCTTCAATGAAACTTTTTAATCTTTTGTTGAATTGAATTTTTACACATAAATCTAATTAATTTATTAACCTTTATACTTTCATTTGTTTAGTTGATTATAATTTCTGTCTTTGAAGATATGTATTAGAATAAGAACTTTTTTACTGTAGTTAAATGTATACAAGTTAGTTAGATCATGACTCAAAAGTTACTTATACAAATATTGACAAACCAAATCTTATATCATAAATTCACAGAAGCACATACTGCTATAAATCAATAAACAAAACCTTAAAACTATAATAATTAAAATAAATTGATACTTATGATGTATTCACTGCAAACTTACAATAAACCATTAAAACAAAAATTATATTGATTTAATTTTACCACATTCAAGTATAGCCTACAGGTTCATTGCTTTTATCACATAAAAAGATTTAAAATTGAAACCACTGTTTAAGAATGAAAGAAATTTGACAGACAATATTTAACATGCTGAAAATAAAGCCATAAGAAGTACTGAATCCACAGATAAGCCAGTAATCTATAACAATAACCAATGCATGGAGACTGAAGTTGTGGCAAATAAATAATTTGAAACAATTATAAAATCATGAGAGCTTAAAAACAAATAATTAATCATGAAATAGAATAAATATATGGAGAATTCATAAGACATATCTAATTATCTGTTATAATACTTAATTTACCATAACTCCCATAGGAATAAGCAGCCAATAAGGAATAAGAATCAAACCACAGATCATTATACAGATATTGAAGACATTTTATTAGTGTGATTTTGGAGGCTCACCACATTATTACAGTTTATGTTGCTTCATCGAGCCATGCTTTACACATTTTGGCAACAGCCCTGCAACTTAGGCTCTACTGCAACAAGATCTGTCACAAGGCTGTGACATTCAAAGCTTTCCATAATCTATCTAATGTGGTGTTTCCCAACCTCTTACACTACAGTACTTCCTTCAGCAAAGAAGGAGTCTTCATGCCACTTTCTAATAAATCTTTAATAGAGGTACTGAAATCAACACCAATTGAAATATGTTCTATGAATGTATGAGAAGCATTGGGGTCCTCTTTTCTCACTGAACATACACTCACACAGTGATTTTTGCTCAGAAATATTGAAAGAAAAACTCTCATTCTAACATGACATACTCAACACTCTAATTTAGAATAATACTCACACTCTAAATTTCTTAAAAAGAAATTAACATTTTGGAAGAGTAATAACCGAACTATAGATTCTCAGAAGAATAAACAACTAACCTAGAATAACAATCGAAAACTGAAAAAAGAAATTTTTCCATGTAAGATAAAGAAAAGTTAATCACCCAACTGATACTTACCCTATGTATAATGCCTGCAGAGTGGAGATGTTTGATACCACACAGCATTTGGTAAAGAAGATAGGACATTCGCTCATGGTCCAAGTCCATCTGAATTACTTGGCACAAATTTGCATCCATCAATTCCATTACAAGATATCTGATTGTGATATAAAATGCATTTAAATCTAATGTGTATCATATAATTAAATTAATATTTATAACTTTACTATTATTTTCTTTTCATTTTTTAAAACTATTGTTTACTCTGTAATTTACATAGAATTTACTTGAAAATAAATATTACAGTAATGTCAATTCTGCAAAATAAAGTAGATACAATTTGTAGATTTTTTAGTTCCTAAAGAAAAACACTTCCTACTCCTCTCAAAATTTGACCACTACCTGTTATGAAACAGTTTAACTTCAACTCTAAAATATTTCTAAATAAAATAATCATCAACATATCTCAGGATGACTATTCAAAAACTGCAGTTATAAGGATAAAAAGCTATAAAATGTGAATTCTGCCTACAAGTGGTGACTACATAAACTTTTACTATAAAAGTTGTTTTACATCTATTGAAACTACCACAGAACATGTTTGCAAATATGAACTCTTCAATTGTCAAATCCTTAGTTTTTCAAGAGCACCATCTTTAAGTTTTCAGCGTGTTGTTTATAATTATAAAGACTTGATAAACAATTAAAAATGGCAGTTTAAAGATGGCACAAGTTATTTCACCCTATAAACTACTTTTGTTTATACTGAAATGTCCAAATGAAATGTCAAGTTTTTGTCATATTTGAGAGTGTTTAAATTTTTATTTTGTGATAGTAATATGCAAAATGCTAAAGATAACCACCAAACAAAAAAATCAGATGTAAAAAAAGTGCTTACTCAAGTTATATCTGAAAGTCAGTGTGTGAAAAAAATAGATCATAAGAAGTGGACTTTGACTTCCATAGTTGCTGAAGAATGTGCAGTAGTAGAGTCACTAATGTGTATAAATCAGCTGAAGTCAGTAGTATTTTACAGATAAAGGTGTCTTTCAGAAAATAAGCTGTATAAAGTGCAAGTAATTACAGGAATCATGTTCTCCTTCCAAAAAGTTAAGTAAGGTGTACTATTTCTGTATTCTGCATGACAATTAGAATACATAAGCTAACTCCTGTCAAGCAGATGCAAGAATAGCAAGGTGTTGTGCACAAATAACACCAATTATGGCATGAGAAAGACTGGCTCACAATCAGGGCTACATTAAGGTATAGTGCTACCCTATGCATATATTTTTTGCCACCCAAACCTCCTGTTTACTGTATTATTAATGTTTCTTTTATAAACATAAAAGTGCACAGATATACTCTGACTGAAAAAAAAAGTTCTAGCCATCCGAAATAATAGAACAGCCCTTCTTTTTTTATAGATTGGAGGCAATGCCATAGTCTTGAAAAGTAATTACATATTTCAATTAATATATTATAATACTTTTCATTATACCCATTAATGGAGTGTGTTAATCTGAATGCTAGTTATGAAAAATAAGGAAATAAATATATTAATTTAAAAAGGTAGTTTAGTAATTATTCACTTGATTACTCCATAAATGAAGCCTTTCTATTGATTATGTTATTAGTCATTGATCAGTCACACGATCACTTAGTGCTTTTAATTGGTCTTTTGATCTATAGTGCAGTAAGCTGTGGTGATTCTACATTACAGAACTAAATAAAAGCATATTTCATATTTCAGCTGCTGCTTGCATTCAATTTCTTAAATTTGCCATCATAGGTAGCTGCCTATTCTGTGTAAATGCAGCACTGCTCACAAGACAAATCTTCAAACTGAAAGTGTTCAATATGCTGCAGAAATCCTTAAAGGCAATTCTAATAAAATGGACAATGACTAAAGGTGAAATGTGAATATGTTAAACCATACATGGTTTTAAAAAAAATTTACATTTTATATGGGTGAGTGATAAATAACAAAAATGATTTTAATACTTATGGGTTTTCAAGATCTGTGAAATAAGGTGAACACAATATAAATAAATTTGAAGATTTGGTAAAAATCCACATCTTAACACTGTTGTCATTTTTCAAATAAAATGTTTCAAAATGAAATGAACAGGTTTAAACTAATCATATAATCTGAAAGGTTACTTATAATACCAGTCTTCATCCTAAGTTAAACAAGTCCTTTTTGAAGACTGGCTTAATGTCATCTCCATTTTTAGCAATGATTTTCAAACAACTATGGCAATGCTTGCCAAACTTTAACTGCCAAATGTTACAAACTCTTATAATATTTACAAAACTAGTTAAACATGTTAAAAGACAATGCTGTATGTAATTATAGTTTAAAATAATTCAAAATTCCAAGTTTTTTTCACCATCAGGGATAATTTCATTTTAATTAATAATTAAACTTTTTCCTACGTATTAAACACAAATTAACAACTGTAAGTAAACTTTTGTAGAAATAATTTATTTTTATAATTCATTCAAATACAGAGATTTGAAAGTTTATTTTTCAGTAATATAATGAAATCTCAAAAATGCATAGTTTAAGTATTTTAATAATTAACCAAACCAAAAACAAATTACATTTTATATAGAATAATATAAACACATACATAAAATAAAACAAAGTGACTACAAATGGTCTTAAGAACATCAGAACTACAACATAAGCTGCAACACTCACACATCTTGAAATTCTTCTAAGGTTTTTTGAGGGGTAAATGCATTCAAAAGACCTATAATCTGAAATCGGTAAAGAGCAAAACACAGTTATACAAAAGATAATGCCATACAAGTTTTACTTTCAATAACAGTATAAAAATTTACTGTGGTCAGATTGCATAAAAACTTGAGTCAAAAATATATCACCCTGGATGAAAACTTAAAAAATCCAATATGAGTTTCTAATATTGTATGTATACTATTGTTATATGTATTTTCTTTGTAGTACAAAATTGCCAATAAATCTTTCTTTATACAAGAGTCAACAGAGTACTTGCAGTCTGAATTATAAAAGAGTAAAAAATGCATAGATATAACCTCTAAAAGTGATGTGATTAGAGGATGACAATTAGCTCAATTAAACCAGTAACTGTAAAATAATAATTAAAACTACAATGAAATCAAGAGATGTCAGAAAAATAATCAATTAACTGAAACTAGTTTTTCTGATTTTAAATATTGCCATTACAATTTCTTATTATTATTCTCATAATTATTTATAATTAAATCAAGGACATTCAGCTTAATCAGTTACAGTTACAACTCATAAAAATAAACTAATATAAATTAGGGTTGCCAATTATTCCAACCATCCATATAATATGAGAATAATCAATTAGTTGGATTTAATCAATCAGCGAGACCAACAATTATTGATTGATTGATTGATTTAGTGTTTTGTGGCACAAAGCAGCTAGGCTATCTGTGCCAAACATCCAGTAAAAAGGTAAAAATAAATTAAATGTAGCAAAATACATAAAAGGGAATGAAGGTAAAACAAAACATCATTGAAAAACAGAAAAAGTATAAAATCAATGTTGATACCTAGTCTACAATGTTAGGAGAGAAAGCAGAGTAAGAGAAGTTGTATAGGACTTTCTCAAGCAAAATGGTAATGATCATAACCCGCCAGGAAGACTAACAGGTAAGTACAAGAACCACCGTCAGTCACCTGAAGTTGGCCTTTCCAGTCCTGGTTCTGGGTTATGTTGTCATAACAGTCATTATCAAAAGGTAAAATAAGAAAAGTGTTAAAAGACATATAGCAAAATTGTAATAAAAATTAGCCAAATGTCTTGTAAAAAGGTAAAAGTAAAGTAAATGTAGAAAAATTTGTAAAAGGAAACAAAGGTAAAAACAAAACAGCAATTAAAACATAAAATGGCATAAAACCAATGCTGACATCCAGTCTACAAAGTTGTAAAGGACTTCCTGTAGCAGAATGGTAATGATCATAACCCACCAGGAAGACTAACAGGTAAGTACAAGAACCACCATCAGTCACCTGAAGTTGGTCTTTCCAGTCCTGGTTCCGGGTTATGTGTCATTCTGGCCAGTAATAAAAGGTAAAGTAACAAAAGTGTTAAATGACATGCAGAAAAAGTGTAATAACAACTTGCCAGGACGACTAACGGGTAGTTCAAACAGCAGCGTTTGTCACCTGAATTTGGCCTTTCCAGTCCTGGTGTCGAGTTATTTAACGTTCTGGCCATTTTACAATGTCAAATTGAACTAGAGAGATTGAGACTGAAAAGGGAACCACAATTAAAAAGGTGTAATGAATAAATATCAAACCCTTAAATGAGGTTAAAAAGATTAATGGCCATTAAAAAATTAAAAACTTTATCAAGGTGGACAGTGTCACCATCACCAATAACACTATCCAATGTTACAGACAAACCCCGAGACAAAACTTGTTTACAATAGTGCTGTCGTTGAGAGTCGTAACAATGGTAGGAAAGTAAAATGTGGCTTACAGTGAATTGAGTGTTACACAAACTATACACTGGTGCATCAGTTCCAGATAAAAGAAAACAATGAGTTATAAAACTATGACCAATGCATAGTCTAGTTAGAATAACTTCCTCCTTCCACACCTTACGGAAGCTAGATGGCCAAAGCCCAATATAGGGTTTTATTTGAAAAAGCTTGTTGTTACGTTGCTCACTCCAAGTGGACTGCTAGCTGGCATGGAGCCGAGCCTTGAATACAGGACCATAGTTCATGAACGGAATAGGCACAGTGGTGATAGTGCCAGAGCAGATAGATTTAGCTGCAATGTCTGCAGGCGCATTCCCTCAAATACCAACGTGGCCTGGTATCCAGAAAAACTGGATAGAAGAAGATATTAATGAGAAATGGGCCAGTCGGTTTTGAATATCAGCGAGAACAGGGTGTGAGCCAACGTGAAGTGATTCCAAGGCTAGCAGAGAACTAAGGAAGTCAGTATAAATAGTGCAGTCGGAGTACTGCTCAGCTTCAATATGATCCAGGGCAAGAGATGTGGTGTACAGTTCAGCAGCGAACATAGAAGCAGTAGAGGGGATTCTGCGCGCAACCACTGAACCTCAACAAACCTCAAAATTTACTGAACTATTTTTTGAATTTATGTCAATAAGTTTAGTATCAAATTGAGATCATAATTCAAATTTTAATATTATACATTAGTTAACTTCTTAAATTAAAAGAACAAACCCAAATATAGATTTCTGTGATTCACATGGTATGTTGAATGCAGCAGTGGTTAAAATTAAGATGTTTGTGATGTCACAAATACTAAATCTATGGTCTGATATGAATTAGGAATTCAAAATTACCAATACCGATTAGCTAGAATATAAAATAAGAACCTCTTATCTTTTAATTTTTCTGAGATGTGGCATATGCATAGTGGCTCAATTCACCTCTTTCCATTCTTGGAAACAGTCCCTTACATACAGTTACTTAAAAATGACAAGTTAATACCCAATCTGCAGCTTTGAATGACCCACAGTGGTTTTCTCAGTTACTTCAATCTGTTAGAAGCCATCCTTGTTCTTTCAAACCAAGATTTTAAGGAGGTAGGTTGTGTCATTAGTCTTCCTGAATTTGTATATTTTTTTTTCTACCTAAATCCAGGTTTGCTACTAAGCTTGATAAATTATAGTGGAATTCTATGGTATCAATATAGTAATTTTTTTTTTTTCAACTGTATATCTAAACCTGAAAATATATTTTGTTTCATATCTTACACGTGCAAAAAGGCTTTGCAATCTATGTCAAGCAGGAACTGAGTTCAAAAGTTATAGCTAAAAGTGATAATTGTTTGCTTTACTTCTTTATTAACTGTTCTATATTTTAAGAAAAACAATTTCAATAACTTATTTTTAAATAATAATAATAATTTATATACATATATAATGTATAATAATTGAAATATGATTGTATATTACAAAATATTATTATTTGCAAAAATGCAACCAAGACAAGGTTACTTTGTAAAGACAGTCATTTTTATTAGATTGGGTATGGTAATAAGTGCTTGTGTGTTGCATCAGTGCTAGATCTGTAATATTAGCCAGACATGATTGAAAGATCAAAATAATAAATATATAAAGTTGCAAGACCTAAATTTTTTCAACCTTTGTATTTTTGTGTCATAACCTGTAGTCATTGAAGAATGAAAAAACCATAATTTGTATTTATTTCCTAATATTTTTATAGTGATTACAAGGTCAATGAACTTGAGACCCCACAAAGTAAGGTAGGAGAAAATAACAAACGAAATATAAAGTCTTACAGAAAACAAATATTTGAAATTTATTTAGGAGTTTTTAGAGATTGTACAAATAATATTTAAGATTTTGGAGATGATGAATAATTTTGTAAACATAATATGGAAATCACTTTGCACTCAAAGTAGTAATGAAACAGACTAGATATTTTTCCAAACAAATCTTTAGCAAAAATACTTCATTAAAATACCCGATTTTTTTTATACAAAACACTTGCATTATTTACTAAAAGTCTACCAAATTTTGTGAAATTATACATATTGCATCAAAAGGTACAGTAAAAATATTTAACATGTGCAAATGGGTATACGAACTTGTGTATATTACACCAAGTCCATCACAAAAGGATTAATTAACTTAAGTGGACTGTACTTGGTCATGTTTTTCATTAAATGAAAGAATGTGCTGAAACACTTGAGTAAGAAATGTATTATTTTAGCAAAATACTTGAGTAACAAATGTATTATTTTAGCAAAACAAAATATAACTTGACTCAATTTCAAAATAACAATCCAATCCAGCAGCCAGGTCCAAGTTCTGCTAGAAATGCTAGAAGAACAAGAAAAAAGACAGAAAGTTAAAAGGAAACAGTATTTGATGAAGAATTAAGGACAAAGAAAATTATTCAAGACAAAATCCATGAAGTTATTGGGAACATGCAGATGTGTTACAATAAATTTGAAGAAATGTAGAAAGACCAAAAAGTACAGAAAGGCTGTTATTACAAAATTGAAGAAGTACAAAGAAAAAGGTCAGTAACAGAATAAAACATGTGGAAAAGTAAATTATAAAAGTAAAGCACAAACCACCTACAATTTTTTATGCATCTGCCAAAACGTTCCAATCCCAAATATTGGTTAGTGCTAAATATGGAATAGGAAAACCTATTTGGTCTACACTAATCTGTTACTGTAGAATCTTCTTCAACAACTCTAGGTATCAGTGGTATCGAGAAAACCCACTTGTAGAGAAATATATATGTAAAAACGGCTCGTTTGGGTTGAGAATCTTTGTGAACCTGACGATGACCGAAGAAGGTCAAAATATAAAAAAAATTTCAACCCAAATGAGCCGTTTTTACATATATATAACTAGGCATGTCATTAACAAATCCACTTTCACCAGTTGAGAAACAAATGGACTATGAGAGGCAAATCAGACACAGTCTGAAATAATAACTTCCGAAGTGAACAAATGGAATAAATAGCAATAAGCTATCCATCTTGCTGAAAACTTAAAAAGGTGCAGCTTTAAAACTGGAAGTAAGCTTCCAGCTGAGAGATGTTATAGCTATTAAGCATTGGTAGTTGCCCTATCAAACATGTTCAGAATGATGCACAAGAAAGTGTACATAGCAAACCTACAGAGTAAGACATATAGGAAAACAAGACACCATGGGCTTCAAGAAAACTTAGAAAAGCTTTCTCAATTATTTTATGCAGATGCTCATTCTGAAATGATGGATCTGTTGACACATGAGGAATTTACAGCTGTAGTAAAAGATGAGACTGAGAACTATATGAAAGCAGAGTAGGTGTACACACTAACTCATTGGGGGTTTGGTCCAAGGAATCAACCTCAATCATTTTGTGCTTGTTATAGCTTTTATACTATAACTTTTAATATTACGTGTACATGTTCAACAAATTTTACAGATTATCAGTAAATATTACAAGGCCTTCATACACAAAATGTCTTTTCTCTTTCTTATTAAGATTTAAGGGTTTTTATGTAATTATTTGCTCATGCATTTTTTTCTTTTTGATATGTTGACTATTCATTATGCAGGTTTATTGATTTTAAGGTTAAAAATACTTGAAGCATTAAAAATGATGTCAAATTTCACATGCAAAACATTTATAATATCCAAATAATTAGCACTTTTTTTTAGAAAATCTTTTTTTTTTTATCTTTTACTTGTTATTTCATTAATGTATATCTGTACAGGTTTGGTGAATTTTAGCAACCTCTCACCATTCTAAAAAACTAGGAAATAGATATAAATTATGCTTTTCATTTTATAATGACCACAAATGTTTAGTCTAAATAGATTAAATCCCATAAAATTATACATCTATAAATATATAAATCATTATTCTTTTACTAATTGTCATTACAGAATTTGAGGAGAACGTACACTCATGTTATCATATCTAATAGTATAAAATTGGCCTTTAGAAAGTCACCTGTCTTGGCTTTTTTCTAATGAACTAGTAATTTGTAAAATACAGTTACATTTCAGACATATTACATTACATACACAAATATATTATTAATATTTACAAACAAGTTCTTAAGTTTCAGTTTTCTTAAAACACAGAACAGTAAATAAATATAGAAAATAATGTTTGCTACTACTTACAACTGTAATGAAGTTTGTACTCACTTATCATACCTTGGCTTACCAAGCCTTGACAAATTTAATTCTACTGTAATTTATCAGGCTTACTGCCCAACCTGTATTTGGTTCTAAAAATGTTGTGTTTTGAATATTTTCACCTACCCCTTCCATCTTCAAGAGCTTCAGAAAACCAAGTGGAGAGAAAATCTGAGTTTTTGATTGGTTATAAAGTCCTGATAGAAGGAACTATTTGTCTATAAGGAAATATTTCCAAATATGGTAGAAGTGGATGGGGTCACTGTTTGACTCACCAAATACTGTGAGTGATATCTCAGCAGAAAAAAAAAGGAGATTCTTATTTTATATTCTAGCTTGTTAAAAACAGTAATTTGAGTTTTTAATTTGTAAGAAACTATGATCTTTGTATTTTGATATCAAATATCTAATTTGAAATAAAGCTGCATTCAACATGTGGCACACAAATATCAATTTATGATTGTTATTTGTGTTTACTTTTAAATTACAAAATTAACTTATGTATAATACTAAAACTTGAATTATAATCTACATTTTGATACCAAACTTATTGATGTACACCGATAAAACAGTAGTTCAATAAAATGCAAGTCTACAAACACGATAACATGTCCTATGATATCTGACCATAGGAAGACTTATAGTGATAGGAATCTGTGCATCAGTCAGTGGAAGTTGAATCCATTGAAGTTGTAGATAACCTACTGAAGACACTAGAAGTTATAGTAATATCAAACCCTTAACAACTGTAATGCCAACTCTCCTATCAACAGCCAAGAACAACTGAAAGACTTGATCAGATAGCTTAGTTACACAGAGAAGAGGAAACAAACCATACAAAAACAAATGTTCAAGTGTAACATAAAAGGCCATATTTTGAATATGTGTAGATTAAAGCTTGTTTGAAATAAGAACGTTTCTCAGAGAATATTAAAAGGGAAAACTGTTATAAATATGAAAATTTGGCTATTACAGCTGAGACTGCAAGAAACCAACAGCTGCTTTGAATCCAAGGAGACAGTACCTTGAGGATGTCTTTAAACACAACCATATCAAATAAGAAACAAAAGCTAACCAGACATAAAAAAAAGCAGGAAATAATTGGATTTATATGGAAAAGTTCAGATGAAAATACTCCAACCTCATACGAGATAAATTCATTATTTGAGAAAAATCATCCAGAAGTCTAAAGATTTATTGATGAAATATTTTGTAGCATGTAGAGTGAAACTGGTTCTACAGCTGTAATTATTCAAACCTATTTGATAGTGAAAGATAGGAAATTACCTCCAGAAATAAAAGTAGAAGTGGTATTGATACAAACAGCAGGTAGACAAAGTTCTAGCAAAGAGGAAAGTTACTCATACAGTAGGAAGCTTTACTGCACACCTCGCAATATGCAAGTAGCTGAGATCAAGGAAGAGTGCAAACTGGGGATTGGCTTTATGCAGACACAAGTGCAAACTTAGACTAGCTTCAGAGGGCTTTGCAGTCTGTGACCAGTAAATCCCTGGGCACTACATGAAAATTATCTTCCCAGAGGTTAGACTCATGAGGACAATGACAGTAACCACTGTGCCATTTAGTGATAAAATACTCATATCGTAATTTGTTAAAAATAAATTTACATCTAGTGACCACCCATAACAGAACCAAACACTAGCACGTTATAACGGTTGGCAGAGCTCTTATGGATCTGAAGAACAAAGACGCCATCAATACAGCAACAAATACAACTAATCATAAAATTCAAATCAACTCTGCTTGAGACAATAAAAATAAAGACTATACAGGTGGCATTTTCACAACAAAGTACACCAAAAGTAGTCATCATTGAGGAAATACATAGGAAGGTTTGTTCAACCCTTAGATACAAACAGCCTAACACCTCACTTATAAGAGCTGTATAAACAGAGTTGTGGAGGTCTTACAGCTGATCAGTACTAGACTACAAAACCTGATTACAGAATATCTGGACACCTTCTCCAGTGGACTTTTATTGTAGGTTGAACAAATAACAAATGTCAATATGGGTACCCGAGATTCAGCTCCAATATCAAATGATGCCCATATGTAAACAGAGGCTTAGTCTTTCAAAAGAGGTAGAAACCATTAAGGAACAAGGAGTGACACAACCAAGTACTAGTTCATGCACATCAACTATTATACTTTTGAGAAAGAAAGATGGATCTACAAGGTTCAGTGCAGACTGCTCTAAGATGAATGAAATCACTAAGAAGGATGCATACTCACCTCTGATAACTGACTCACATTTAGATGCTCTTTCTGAATCAAAATGTTTCTCATCAATGGATCTTAAGAGTGCATACTGACTAGTTGAAGCCTACAAAGGCAAGTAGTAGAGACAGCCTTTATTGCAGTAAATGATTTGTGACAATTTGTGCTTCCACAATAAATGTTGCAGGGTGGGTGGTTACTGCACAGATTGAAAAAAAGCTATTAAGTGTTATTTCAGTCCTAAATCATTTCCATTATTACTCATGTGGATAAATGTTAACAGTTCTGTCAGATCATACAGCACTATAGTGGCTGCTGAATTTTTGCAATCCAGGAGCCAGATTGCATCATGATTACAACAACTCTAGCAGTACAACTTTAACATCATGTATTGAATTGAAGCATGAAAGCATTATTCCAAAGACAATTTGTTACTGAAAAAATTACACAGTGATGAGAAAGAAACACATGATGGTAAATACTACCAGCCAAAATAACAGCAGAATGCAGTCCAAGCTGTGACATCCACAAATGATTACAAAGAATTAATATGGAATCAATGATACAGTTTACAGAATCAGAAGGGACAAACGAACCAAGCCAAAAGTTTTTGGAAGTACATTTGTGAGAGATCAGTCAACTGAGTATCTACAGAGAAGTATCTGTTTGCAGAAACTTAACCTGCAAAGAAGATCAGAGTTCATACTGAAGGTACTTCTAGAGAATTAACAACAGAGCCACTAGTAGATAAAATAGAGCACATGCTCTGGGTGAACTCTCCAAATGACAGCGTAATAAATGATGACATGGGACAAGTGATCATCTCATTTGTATACCATAACCCCCAGAAAAGAAACCACCAAAAAGACTTAGTGAATGGACAGTTTAATGTAATTTTATTGTTGCATTAGAACTGTTCAAAACTTCACAATGCTGTAAGCTATATTTTCACTATTGCAATTTGTTTGCAGATGCAATGAGTATGTGTAGATTGAGATCAAATATATTTATAATAGTTGTACACAAGAGAATCAATGAAGCACTGAGTAAGTTTTCAGTAGATAGAATGACAGTTCTTAAGTACATCCAGTTACACAATAAACCATCTATTAAGTTGTACATGCTTATTTTGCATGTTAGTCATTGTACCAGTAGCAAGTAAATTTCTGTTGAAAGTAAAAAATGTTTTTTGTGACCTAGGACTTATGACTGTGTATGGGGAATAGCAGTCTGTAACCAAAGTTAAGGAAGAAATAATTTAATTTATCAGTGTGTGGACTGTACTTAGCCTTATTTTCACCAAATAATTAAAAAATCAACACAGCAGATATTAAACATGTATGGTATGAGAACATAAGATACCGTACTTACATTTTTGTGATTCACAAGTTTCATCAGTTTAAACTCCCTGTAAGCCCTTTTGGCATGAGTAACATTCTGGAAAGGTCTGCTGAGTTTCTTTATAGCTACTTGTTTTTCTGTTACTTTGTCAAGAGCAGAACTAGAAACAAAATCCACAAGTTTTCACAGTGTGTGTGTGTGTGTGTCCAGTTATTTCCAACATTCATTTTAATGAATTAATATTGAAAAGAACACATGCAACAGACTGCAAACAATGAATCTCAGGACAGCTGGTATGGGTATTAACACTTTTCCTAATACCCATACCAGCCATCCTAAGACACAGTTTTGCTTCAAGTGAGCTTCTCATCATCACGAAAGACGGCAAACAATATTATTTAACAATGAACACATATACATACAAATACTAAAGAATACAAAGTACAGTAATATTTTTCACACAAACTTTAAAGCTTTTTCATATTATTATAGACCTTGAGTTTGGCAACTGAAATGACATAATTCAGGAATTGTACAGGTTATACTTCCTCCCTTTTCATATAAAAAGGCTTTTGCACATTTTTTTATTTATTTTTTTTATACACATATATACACATGGCTCTTCATAATTTTGAACAGATAGGTTATAGGGAAGATGGCTGTAAAACAGCACCAATTGCTAACTTTTAGACTATATTTTCTGACTGAACAGTGAGGTTTTACCTACTTTATGCACTCAAGGCCCCAAAATTGAGCTAATTTTAATGGATCTCAAGATTGAAAGTCTGAGCATGGTAACCACAAGGCTATGCCTGGTTCTATTACAATAATCATTTATACCTCTTGTAACTAGACAGATATGAATATTTAAAAGGATTAATGATCATAACAGAATTATTTGTCTGTTGAATTTTCAAGTAAAGCTACTCCAAGGCTACATGTGCCAACTGTCTCTAATTTTGAAGAGACCATGTAGAGGAAAGGCAGCCAACCTACATCATTCACTCCAAACTTCTGAACTTCTCTTTTCTAATAAATAATGGGATTGACCATCACCTTATAACATCCCCATAACTGAAATAGTGAGCATGTATGGTGAAGGTTTTTTATTCTGTGAATCACAATTGCAAGTCAAACATCCTAACATAATTGGGACATATTTATTCTCAAGCAAAAGAAGAGTTATTTTGAAGGTGGAATATTTGCTAGTTATGTAATGGTATACTAGAATTTATAGATATTAGTAATATAACAAGTTTCATCATTTAACTTACATCATGGATACCATACGCAATTTAATTGAGAATCTAGTATCTGCAGCTTTTTAATCACAATATGTATGGCCAGATAGATTAAAATAACAAAAAGTTTATTATAATGACCCACAATTAGAAATTACCACAAACAAAACTTTTAAAGTATGATTGAAAAGTCACTTATTACCAATACTTGATTGACCACTGTTTTATTTTGAATTTCATGCAAAGCTACACAAGGGCTATCTGTGCTAGCCATCTCTAATATATCAGAGTAAAGGCAACAGGTAGATTTTACTATTAGATTCTACAACCAGCACCACCCACTGCCAACTCTTGGGTCACTGTTTTATCAAGAAATGGTGGAACTGACCATCACATTATAATGTCTAAGAATGTTTAGTGAAACAGGGATGTGAACTTGTGACCCTCAGGTTGTGAATTGAGTGCCCTAACCATCTGGTTATATGAGGCCTTGACCACCAAATGTGATATTTCAAACACTTTTTCAAGTGTTTTGTTCAATACATCTGTCAGGTTCCTCAAAAGTATGGGGAAAATTCTTTTGTTTAAGGTTTCTTAAAATACCTGAAGAGGTTTTTTCAAAAAGTAATAAAACCCCTACATATGTAGAATATACACAAAAATCACCAAAAGTGTATGAAACTTATGCTATATAACATTAAACACAAAGACTTGTTCTTGATTTTTGTTAGAACAACAAAGTACACCATAATCTACATATTCAGAACTGATAACCTTGAAATATAATATGAAGGTAATCAGCCAGGAAAACAATTCTGTCAACACAAGTAACATTAGTTTAACATATTTAGTGTATTATCAGCACTGTAATACTCTATCTTCAGATGGTTTGAATACAAGGTTAAAATATTATTAAGTTAAAAAACTATACATTTCTTTATACCTGTTTGATATAACAATAACGTCAATTTAGAATATTATCCCCTACAGTTTAGTAGCTGGAGAAAATTTCACATTCTTGTATTAAAATGCTTATTCCTAGGCATTTTTACTATTTTCCTAATTATATTTAATTTCATATACCAGTTCTGTCAAGAGCTAATATGTGGATCATAGATTCAAATTAATTCTTGAGCAACAGAAATATATTCTAAGATTGCCATTTAAGGGAATGCTATTTAGGCTATCTGCCACCTACAGGGGAGGCAACTGATCAACAGCAACCACTGTTAACACTTATATTAGTCTTTACAAATGAATAGTGGGATTGGCTGTAACATTATAATGTCCACATGGTTGAAAGGGGCAAGTATGTTTATTGCTGGGTAGAGATTCTAACTGTATTTAGAGGAGTACAAGAACTTGACTAATAGGATGAAACTTGTAGCAGTAAATTGAAGTCCAGTTTACACTCCCTAAATAATGCTGCAAAGAAATGTAAGCTAATTATGCCTTTTGTCGTGATGTTACAAGTCTACAAAGGTACAATGAATGATGTCTGTAGTCATGATGCTATAAATCAATGAAGGTATAACGAATGTACAAAAGTGCTGTGCCTTTCTGTTAAAAAAAAAAGTTGGTAAAATATAGATTTTCAATTGATAAGGAAATTGATATTTGTGATGTGTTGCTTGCATTAATAAATGAGAAAATAAAACAGGCTTTTGCAGAAGTTTACTTTTTCTGCCACAAATTTAGCAGATTTTATTTCTTTGTCTTTTCATACAGCACCCTTCAACATGGTGCTGCCAATAAACTGGATCCTGTTTCATGGTATACATCCTTTACTTGAATCAGGACATCTTCTACCAATTGGTGTCATAACATGAGGATAGGTTTCTTTGTCCATCAGCTGGCGTGATTATGGAAGTTGAAATACAAATGCATTGCCAAACCAATTGCAGGTAGTACAAATAAACTGAAACCAAAATGTATACAAATGTTTTTGAGTGTTGTGTGATGATGACTATAGCTTTATCATATTCATTGTAGCTGTTTAGTCTTAAATTGTAAAATTACATGTTACAAACAAGCAAAAGCACACAGAATATGTAATGCTAATTAGAGTGGGAGGGGGACAAAGCCTCAAGCTCAAAAGTAGACACTTCTTATTTTTATTGCATTTGTTAAGTTTTGTGATTCAGTTGTATGTGCCTTCCAATCAGACCAAAATTCAACACATTCAGTTTAAAGCTGCAAGTTATATATTCAAATTGTTTCACTTTTTTTGGTTAATGATTGTCTTCATATTAAAAAATGTACTGTTAAGACAAAATATTGGGCATTGAAAAAAACAAACAATTCTTACCCCACAAGTCGTATTTCCCCACTTATGGGTACTTCATCAGTTTACTTTGTAACTTCTATAACATGTAATACAAAATCCATACTTTTTTTATTCCCTATAGTTCAAATATTGACACTTTCTACTGAATTCTTAATACAATTTTTCATTCTACTGATGATATTTTTTTCAAGCAACTATCCTGAAATTAATACAGTTTTCTCATATGTTTTCAAAAACACACTTAAGTTCAGATAATTCATGTTAAAAATGACAAGTTTTACATTAGAGTTGATGATAAAAACATACTATCTCATCCAACAAACATTTCTCCAGTTTTAAATTATTTAAAATTTGTTTAATTTGTAAATATTTCATGAAAAAGAACAATTTGCACATAACCACATCTAATCTAATCTTAAACTGAATGACTAGAGAGAAAGCAACCGATTAAAGTACACTCAGAGGGCCAAAGTACAAAGCTCATTTTAAATGCAATGAGCCATAAACCTTGAATCTTGGATTCAAAATCTGAGCACAATAACCATTAGCTTATGCTTGACTCTGCAGTAGAAGGTCTGTGAAGTTTGTCCAGACAAAAACTTATTACAAGGAAAATTTAGGTGTTGGGCAATAGTATATAATCATAACAGAAACAGTACTTTCAAAACGCACCTGGAATATTGTACTTGAAAAGAACGATTAACTTACAGTATCATATAATATTACTTAGAATAATAGATTGACATTTTAAAAAATTGTACATACTGGAAGTTGTTTAAACATGGTATAAACAAAATATTCTTATACTAATAGATTTCGGTAAACTATGTTTAATTGTTGTTGGGTTTTTCAAAATGTTGTAAGTTACTTCATTAAACTGCACTTATTTCTTTTCAGCAAAAGAACAATCGTAAAATTCTCTGCAATATTGTAACAACTCTTTAGATTATCTGTCTTAAATATGAATATTTAAACCTAGATTATTAACTTGAAAAACTTTACAGTTAATCAGATTCACCAAACCGTAAACATGCACGCTGCTTGATTGACATAATGCATGGAGTCAGCATATTTGTCACGAATACCATCACCAACCGACTTGCCCTAGATATTGGATCTACACGAGTAATGGAGTTTTTTTGGTTTATTTCTCTTACAGGTCCAAAGTCTCCACCTCTATCTTATAAATGATATATATAAGATATATATCATTTATATATATAAACATATATATATATATGTTTGGGCGCAATGTATTGGGTGCAACTTTAAAAAAAAATAGGTGAACAGAATACTTAATTCAATGATTAAATCATGCAAAAAAAGCATCAAAACCATACAGTGAGAACTAACCAAAACTGTTTTCACATTTCATACTGTAGGTAAGTTGCCAATAACTCATGCCCTAGGAATATAAACTTAAATATTATTTGTGTAGCAATTTCAGACAAAATTTTAAACAACTAGATGCAACTAATTTAAGAGTAGAAGTTTGGTTTGAAATTCATGCAAAGCAACACAAAGGCTATTTGCACTAGCCATCCCTAATTTAGTAGTGTAAAACTAGAGGAAAGGCAGCTTGTCATCACCCCTAACTGCCAACTCTTGGACTATTCTTTTACCAACTAATAGTGGAATTGACTGTCACATTATAATGCCACCATGGCTGAAAGGGTGAGCACGTTTGGTATAACAGGGATTCAAGTAGTAACGAAACAAAATAGAGATTGAGACTAAATTATCTAACTTTCATAACTATATGCAATAAAAATATATTTTAATTGTAACACTCTTCAACTTCTCTACCAGTTTGTTAGTTAATTTTAAAGCCAACATCTTATAAAATTCAACAGTTCTGAATTACAAGAAGAAAAGACGGATGCTAAGATTAAAACAGTTTGTGTAAAACTGAAATAATTGGTTAGTAAGGCACGTTCGCATGTGGACTTTGATTTCACAAATTTGATATATCCGGAATATGGTTATATATCGACCTGACATGTATCTTGACTATGAATATCACAGAATGCTGAGAATTAAGTGGGAACAAGAGTTTTATATATTCTATAAACAAACTATACGTATTTTTTTAAAAAATGTATCTGTTTTCTACACGTAATTTTAAACTGTAAACATTACTTTGTGCGGAAAGAGGAGTGTCGAATGTGTAATAACGGATGGGATTTTCATTATCTGAAAAACTAAAGTCATTACAGCACTGGACATGAAATCACTGTAAAATACAAAAAAAGGAAACTCAGACTGAGGGCATGCATATATATATTTTTTAGATATTATCAAAACAAACTGCTTTAAGTGTTCACTGTTCGTTAAGGACACGTTAGATAAATATAATCTGTTATTAATGGACGTGAACCAAAAGAAACGAAAATGGCTCTTCAATCTTTTGTCTTTTTTAGAAGTTATATGATTAAGTTAGTTTTTGGTTGACAGCAGAGATATGCAGATAATTATAAGTGAGATAAAAGGCAAGTAGACTTTGAACTACACGTTCTTTTAATTTTTCCGGTAATTCTGATGCCTATGCCACGTGTACCAACACAGATGTGAAGGGGTATAGAATCAATAGTATTAAGTTGGTAATCAAGACTGTTGTGATCTGGCTGTGATAAGCACGACAACGGTCTTTCATGGAAATGACATGTTTATAAAGAATGCCATTTACAACCAAATTGCAGGATATAGAAGAAAATGTTTGCCTGAAGAGGCACAGATAATTATTAAAATCAGCACGATGAATATTCAGGTATTAAATGTTGAAAACTTCCAATGCAATAAAGCCTATATTTTTCTTTCCTGGGTGGGCTGACTTCTAAACTCAAAATATATAACGTGTTCTTATTTTATATTTATGTATAATTACAACAACAAAATACTGCAGCACGATATTCGTTTCAAAGTATACACAACACAGACGAACTTGCATCCCAAAGCGACTGATGTGGCTAAGTTTAAATTTAAAATGCCGAGTTATTAGTTATATAGTTAAATGTAACAATATAAGTATATATACATTTGTAACTAGACAATGAATTTTTTTCGCATGATACGTAAGAAGTTAAAACAATTAGAGTTGAAACAACTGAAAAATAAAAACAAATGTATAAATTTACGTCTTAATATTCCTAATTTGAAAGCAACCAGATAGGTATTTCAAGTTGCCGTTCGATGAAAAACAAATAGGATCTACTTAAATTTCTCTGTAAAAAGAGTAGAAAATAATATTGCCTCACACACACACACACACAAATACAGTACTTCGTTCCATTCTGCAGAGTTCCACTCTCAATGTTCACTTACTATACGCTAGTATTTTTCGAAAGACTATAATCGGTTAATCACCAGATTAAATAAATGTTCATATTTTTTTCCGTTTGCTTTTGCTTATTCTATTCCAGTTTTTCTTTGTAGTCCATATATATTTACTTTGTATTATTTTATAGTTGCATATTTATTATCGTTGTAAGTTAAAATATACACTGATATTTGTATACAGTAAATACGTTTGAGCCGAAAACTCCCAGTATTTCTATTACGTCAGCATTTTCAAAATTTGTCCAACTAAAGCTTATTAAACATATGTACGTATATCCATCGATTGGTTTGGAATTAAGCACAAAGCTACATAATGGGCTATCTGTGCTCTGCCCACCACAGGTATTGAAACCCGGATTCTAGATGTGCGAGTCTGCAGACATACCGCTGTGACACTGGTGTGTGTGTGTGTGGGGGGGTAATTTTCTATCCATACTCATATGTATTGTGAATCTTTTCCATGCATACTGGAAAAAGTAAAATTTACAGTTATCAGTTTTTCGCAATAAATTTATATTTCCTGTGTATTTGTGATCATTTTACTTTTTTTTTTTTTTCAGCTTTAGAACCAACAGCTGTTTCAGTAATTATACATGGAAAATGTACGCGTACGTGTGAAATGAAGATACAAGATACGTTATTCTACAGATTTCGTGAGAAAAGTAACAATTAGAATGTCAACGTTGGTAGATAAACAAAAATATATACATGGGGTATGGTGAAATCAGAGGTATTACAAAATAGAAACAAAATACTTTTTTTTTTTTTTCTGACAATAAAGATCACGTGTTCTGGTTAACATATTTAGAAAGCATATTACGAGACACGATCCTTACTGTGAGCATACACATGTTCATGCCTGTCCCACGTAAGCAAAATCTAAATTTGTAGATACACACAAGCTATGTGTTTCAACTCACTCTTGTATGACGTCTCAACAAATTGTTGAAGGTCATGGTCTTTACGTTGTTTTGTGTTCCAACTGCCTGTAGTCACACAAATGCTATCATGCATGAATAATGATTTAGTGAAGACAGACATGTACAAAGCACAAAAGTAGACCCTTACACTATAATTTATAGGTTTCAATTTTCAGAACGTAATTCTCACTCCAGAAAAAAATATGAACAAATCGAAGTTAATGTAAAAGTCACATTACTTAACTTTATGAATATTTACGTGTTAAGTTTTTCATAAAATTATGTGGCTAAAACATGAGCCTAATTTTATGTAAAAGCTTGACGTGAAGAGTCTCGTCTTGCGAATCTTTCAAGTTTACAAAAGCTCTTTTTTTTCAAAATCATTGTTAGTTGATAATAACTAGAGTTGTGATCTAACCTCCAGAATGTTCCAATAATGTTCGAAAGGGTTAAGGTCTAGTTTACGGGTGATCCATTCCAAATCATTATTGACGTTGATGTGAAACAGCAGTTGTACGCACTTTGAAGCAGAATGCATATTTTCCAAGAACAATACACTGGTCTATTCACCACAAAACTACGACATAGCCCTGAAATGTATTTAATCACATATAATGACAATGAATTGCATATTTCTATCCATTCAAACATCAACACTCATATAACACAGAAGTATGTTAAGATCTCTGAAACAAACGGTCTCCGTTCGCATCTGCTCAGACTGGACCGATAAAATAACTGTTTACATGTGTACATGATAAAATTACATGTGTACCTCAATAATTAAAGGCATTTTAACGAATTACCTTTCTCAATTATTATATTTTATGTTAATACTATGCTGCTTACGTCTCTAACATTTTTTAAAGTCAAGATTTTCAAGCCTATAAAAGAAACATTCACATTTATCCATGTGTATTTTTTATGTTAATCCACTGGAAGGTTTTGTTTGTTTAAAATATATATTTATTGGGTTGAGAAAATTTTTTATGTAGAGATGCGAACAACGTTTCGACCTTCTTCGATAATCGTCAGGTTCACAGTTTTGTTTCTTTATTTAGTTGTAGTTAAGCACAAAATTGTACTATGGGCTATCTGTGCTTTGACCACTACGGGTTTCGAAATCTGGTTTCTAGAGTCGTAAGTCCGCAGACAAAGCACTGTGCAGTATACACCTTAAACCAAATAGTTTTTCCAATGTATCTCAAAACGACTGGTATGCGTATTAACACTTATTGATAAGGAGAGAGCAACGTTTCGACCTTCTTTGGTCATCTTCAGGTTAACCTAGGAAGGTCGAAATGTTGTTCTCTCCTTATTAATAAGTGTTAATACCCACACCAGCCGTTATGATATAAATTTTTATTTCAAGTGCGTTTTTTGTCATCAAGAATAGTTTTGCCGAACAATTCCTGGAAGAAACATCTCTCCCAAAATCTTTTGCCTTGTTCAAAGAACATTCTTCCTAAAATCTGATAGATTTTTCAGTGTTGCCTAGCAATTCCTTGAAAGAATATCCTTCGCTTAGTTCATTTAAAAATAAATTCTATCATCATAAAAGTTATTCAGTCGAGTAAGAGTTAGCAACAAGAACAAATGATGTCATTACGCCACTTCAAATACGTGTTTTGCTGAAGTTGATCATAACTTGGCAGAACAGTGCGATACGTTCAATGTTCTGTTTAAGACGGGAGGTAGCAGCCTTACGCTATTTTATTTTTCCGTATAAATTTTTAAATGAATCAAGAAAATGCTTTTATAATGATAAACAGACGGAAATATCAGTTTAAATAAAATAAAGTCTCACTGCATATGTTCAATTTAACATGCACAATACCACAGAGTGAACAGTAGGCCTTATCTTAAGAAAGGTAAAAAACAACACAAAGATATTTTCTCATTCAAATTTATTCTGCTCCTAGCATGACTTAACTTGCAATAATTGGCAAAGAGCGCATCACATGGCTTGAAACATTTGAACTACTACCTTGAAAACAAAGCGCACGAATGTTGCCCCGTTGTCATGAGCCATAACTTTGTAGAAGTGATATCGGTTTCGTTCGCGTTGACTATCTCTTTTATGATGCCAAGCATTGCATATACGACAGTAAATGAGGAGCTAAGTCGTCCTCTTCTCACCACTCCAAACTGAAAAGTTATCTTGAAATATGCATGACAGTTCACGGTTTAGTCAATGCAACTGAGAAACTCAGATGAGAAGTCCTTCTGCCTCCCAGCTTAATCCAACTCCCTGTAACTTCAATCTTTTTTCGAACCTTTTATTTTGTCTTCTAATATTTGCGCAAAACTACTGAAATTATGTTTATATTAACCGTTCTTCAGTTTGAATTGACAGACAAGAGGGAAAGCAGCTAAACAATAGCATCCACTGCCAATCTTTCGGCCACTCCTGTTTGACCAAGCAGTGGAATTCAACCGTCAGCTTTATAACCCACAGACTGCCCCAAGGTGCGATGGGCAATTTTTTAAAAACATTTCTTTTATGGCGGTAGAACACGAACACGGATCTGCGGGTACACAGCCCTTCACGCTTACTACTGGGCTATGTTTGATATGTATGGATAACATTTCCATGAAACCGGTGATCTTAAAGTAGCTGTTAACAGTACTGTATCTGCATTTTACAGAGTCTCAACAGTGTACAACGAAGCTAACAATTTGATGAACAAGGTGTACCGTACTTTTAAATTAGGTTCAAAAGTCATTGCTGTAACTTTGAACTTTGTTTTGCCAATATACACTGCAAAAAAAAAAAAAAAAGAGAGAGAGAAATAAAACTGTTTTCTTAACACCCCTCCTACATGAAGGTTTCATACCGAAACTTTTAAATTTAATTTTTGTTTTAAAATACCGCCTCTGAAAATGTGTAAAACCAAGAAGGTCACTACAGGTAATATAAGCTGCCATATCACTATAAAGAACATGTTTTTGTTTCCTACACAACTTAATCCAGATGCAACCTTACAAAGACGTAAGGTTGAAATTCGTATTATTTCCGTATACATGAGCAAAATGTAACCAATAAAATTAGTCATAAGTAAGAAGCTTACATTTTTGTTCACTCTCACAATGTAAGAAACTCTATCGCATCTTTAGTGATAGTGATCCGCTAATACACGTACACTAACTATTTGACTCATCAGCGTGAATTTACAACTTTAAATTGATGACTGTTTCTTAAGTATTTTAAACAAAATATAAATTGAAACAGTGTGAAAATTTACAACAAACAAGTTTCAAACTCATATCTTTTATGTTACAGTTTTAAAGTGAAAATAGACTTTGGGTAATAAATAAACGAATAGTTCTAAAACCCAATATATATATTTCAACCCCCGGCGGACAGTCAAGACGGGAAGTAAAATTAACACATTTATTGACATCAGTATTAGATTTCAATGAAGTTATTGTGATTACACAACTTTTGTCAGCTGTGCTATTTCAAATCTCAAAGTACGTGCGACGTACAAAATTAACTTATCAATACTTATCTAAACATTCGTTTTGTTTTTTTAAGTTTTTATTTCTTGTTGTTATAAAATTGTTCAATAGAGAATAGAATACTAAAGCGTCTAATTCACTAAAACCTTTACTAAGTATTCTAGGACAAAATGCATTGCAAGGAGTCTTAACAAAATCCCTGAGTAACACTACCAAAGAGAAAATTTCATCACCTTCGAGGGATAAACTGACGTTCGTTGTGTTTGACAAGTTAATGAAGTTACCGAATAGGGTTTTCGCGGATAACTGCCGGAGCACATAAAACTAAATATTTTCATCTTATCTATCCGGAAGCTCAAAAAAGTAGATGTTAACACAAAACTTCGTGAGTTGACTAAGTACGACAATCACAGTCAAAATGGTTTTTTTTAAACGTATTTACCACTAGACAAAAAGAATATACATGTACATTGTTAAATATTGTAGTTATATATTCTAAAACTATAAGGAAGGCAGCTACTCATCACCACCCACCGCTAACTCTTGGGCTACTCTTTTACCAACGAACAGTGGGATTGATCGTCATTTTATAACGTCCCCAAGGCTGAAAGTGCAAGCATGTTTTGTGTGACGGGGATACGAACCCGCAACCCTCGGATTACGAATCGAGTGCCTTAACCACCTGGCCATGCTGGGCCGGTATATTCTAATGAATCTTCTAATTATACATAGAGCGATATTCGTCAGTCTTAGTACCAATAAACTCTACAACAAAAGCTTCTTCCTACAAAGAGAAAACATTTAATTATAATAAATAATTAAAAACAACGTTTCGTTTTTACACAATTTAAACACTGTTTTTATTTATTATAATTTTAAGTATTACATAAATGCCAGTAATTTTTACCTAAGAAATTAACCAGTATGTAGTTATCTGAACGACTCCATCATACATAACAGTGCAGCTACCCCATTTACCGTTTCACATCAGCGTTCAAGTTCGATTTACTTCATAACTCGTAATTAACGCTTAGAATAACGGGTATAACTGCTGAATTGGTCAAATAAGCATGCATTTTAAAATGTATAATCTTTTCAATAAATATTTACTTACCAGACGATTCCTTGAGCTCCAGATCCGATAGGCCTAAGGTTCTGGTAACGTTTAAGAATCGTAAACTTGGCATCGCCCACCTCGACAGTATAGAACATAGAAGAATTTTTGCTGGTCATGGTTTTGGAGTTATTAGATTCTTCAGAACACAATCGCATTAGGATTTCCACAACTGACTGGGAGAGGCAGAACTCATAAAACTGAATTACAGGAATAAGGTGTTGAAAGCTATAACTTTAGCTTCAAGGACATCTCTAGTTGAACCTACAATGTAAAGGGAGTACATATTTGATAAGCACAATGTAAAAACTTACCTGTAAGGCTAGTGTTACAGAAAAGCACTCCGTTCCGAAACGTAACGACCTCGGAACTCTTCTGTTACTGTTGTACATAAGTGATTCATCGTATCGTTGAACCTTATATCACCCTACTTAAATTGATCGATTAAATCACAAAAAATATACTGACTGTGAAATGGTTTTAGTTGTTAAGTTAGTGAGTCAGTATTATGAAATATATACCAATATTTTATAAGAAATGATTAGTCACGGATAGTTAGCACATCTACACTTTTATCTTTCAAATAAAAATGCAAGCATTTTTGCATCATGATACATAAATATATCGACATGGATGTTTGACACACACGGACACAAAATTTGAATAAGAGCCCAGATGGATGGAAACCAGATGTCAGCACACACCGCGTATTTGCCTACTCTTAACCCTCCAACTGCAGTTTACATCACATGACGCAAGTATTTTGCGCGTCACATTTCGAGTGGCCTGCCGCAAAAAGTCGTGAATCTTTGGAGTGGTAGGCAGATCGAAGCAAGCCGCAAACGAAGGGTTAATAAAAAAAAGCGAAAATAACCGCCATAATTATTGTTTTGAATTAAGCACAAAGCACAGTTTCTAGCGTTGCAAGTCCGCAGATCCACTGGGGGGCTCGCCATAATTATAAAGCCTTATACAATATTTGTTTGCTGTTGAATACGACGCTGCACAATAGACTATCTGTACTGTGCCCACAATATTTATCTAGATCGGGCTCTTAGCCTTGTCTTCAGACTTGCCTCTGACCCATTGGTGGCAAGGGTTGCAACCATAATATTACTTCGAAATTATGAAATCTGTGTCATCAAAACTTTTAAACATGAGTTTATGTAAGGCTATAAACCAGATAGTGAAAAGCCAGTAACTAGTGGCCTAATGCGGTCCTCCATTGGCATTCCTTCTGATTGCTAAAAGACATTAGCTCTTATAAGCTGTGCACTTTAGTGATGTTTAATGATTAATACTACCATAGAAACATTTATGTTCAATAATAATAAAAAAAATAATTTACTCCGTAGACTTACTGCTGTACTAACGGAGAACATTATCAATAGGAAAATCAGTATTATGGTTAATGAAATTAACAGTGTCGACTGTTTTTGCACTGAAATATTTAATATTCTCATTACATTTTGTGAAATAACAGTGGATGGACTGAATGTGGTTGACTCTTTGAAGGTCAGGGATAGTTTAGTTGTTGGATTAGCAAAAAGAGAGTTCGAATATTCGTGGGTCACATCCCGATGGCATTCTGAGTGCATTACAGGTGTGATGGTCAAATTGCACTTTTCAATTAATGTAAGACAAAGAGCTGGCGATGAGTGCTGTTGACCAGCTACCTCCCTCCCTTTAATCTGTCAGTTCAAATTTATGGACGACTAGCACAGACAGCCCTTATTAGCTTTGTTCGAATGCTCACCACAAAAACAAACCCTCTTTGATAATTTTATAGTATTTGCTGCAATATTCATAACAATATATACATACATATAAATACTGTACAGGAGAAAAAGTCTAAACGCTCGTAGTTGCGAAATCCTTACTATGAATGATTAAACTTAATGTCGTTAAGTTGCTAAAATGATGCAATACAAAAATTTTCAGGAAGGAAAAGTTACGTTGACAGATAAAGTCTCCTTCAATGAAAATAAAGTAATATAACGAGCACGTATGCGTGTAATTATATTTTTAATAACTGTTATAAAAGCAACTTAACTACAGGCGATTTAAAAAATAACACTTTTATCCACAACCCAAACTGACAAATTCCTTTTATTGCACAGTTAGCTTGAAATTAAGATCTCACACTGTACACAAGCTTTGTTTAAAGACGAACATTTCAAAGTATATTATGATTACTAACAGTAATTATTTCTGAAAAAATATGATATAGTGTTTATAGTTTATAACTGTGCCATTTGGAGCGAAAACGTGAGTTATATCAAGCCATGAGAATGAACCTTTTCTTCTTAAGCAAAACTAAAAATGATTGTTCAATTCGTTCAACTCCTCAAGTTCAATTAATTCCTTATTTGGTCTGCGTTTTATTGTAACAGGTTTAGAAACACTGTTCTTACAGAAAAGTATTTATTGCTTTTTTTTAAAAATAAATCTCCGATTAAAGCTAAATTGTAAAAAAGAGAGAGACAGTTACGATAGAAAGTGTTCGTACACCTGCGTCCCGAGTGATTTTTTGCTCATAACTTAAAAAGTGTCACGATTAGGCTAATAGAAGCAAACTATATTATAAATATTATATTAATACACATGTACATAAATTGTTATTTAAACTAAACGATAAATAAACTGTTTATAAACAAATAACCAAAAATAGGAGGAGCAGAAAGTGTCCGTACAGTTTAGAACGTGTGAACAAACTGATATTCCCGTAAAAATTGTCTTTAGTTTGGCGAATAAACTACATTATACCATTCCAGAACTAGACAATGGGTTCATACTTATTGGAATTTAGCCAGCAAAATATTTACTTCCGGCAATTTAGCGCCGTCTTCGTCATTATCTGCTTGGTCATCATGGCGAACAGGAAACAACTGTCCAGTGATTTAAAAAAAACGATTGATTGTAAAATACAAGTCTCGTGTTTTTCTTTTTGGTATTGCTACACAACTTTATGTGCCGAAATCTACTGTTCAGAGCATAATTGCCAAGTTTAAGCTCACAGAATCAACTGCTAACCTCCCTCGTTCCAGACGCCCCACCAAAATTCCAGAGAGAACCAGGAGGAAGGTTCTCAAAAGAGTTAGTTGTAACCCTCGTTTAACACGTAATGACATACAGAAACTGGTAAGGGAAACTGGGCTTGAAGTAAGCACCTCTACAGTTACGAACATGTTACGCTTTTCTGGGTTCAAAGCATGCCGTCCTCGTAGAACTCCATATTTAAATCATGTTCACTTAAAAGCACGATTGAGGTATGCAAGAAAGCATGTAGATACCCCCTTTACCCATTGGAAGAGTATTCTTTGGTCAGATGAGACTAAAATCGAGCTTTTCGGTCACAATGATGTTCGCAATATTTTCCGGGGGAACGAAATCTTCCAAAGAACACTGTCCCTGCAGTTAAACATGTAGGTGGCTCGATCATGCTATGGGGTTCCTTCGGCTCTTCTGGTGTAGGCAGCCTTACCACGTCAACGGAATCATGAAAAAAGAAGAGTACGTTGATATATTAGGCACTTGTATCAAGAATGATGCTTGGAACTTGCGACTTGGGCGTCGTTGGATCTTCCAGCACAACAATGACCCTAAGCACACATCGAAATATGTCCAATCCTGGTTACAGAGGAACCATATAAGCGTTCTGGAGTGGCCATCGCAGTCACCCGATCCTAACCCAATTGGAAACGTTTGGCATGAGTTGAAGACCAGGGTTCATCAGCGTCATCTAAAAAAATTGCAAGAGTTGGAGGCCTTCTGTAAAAAAGAATGGAAGAAAATACCAGTAGAGTACTGTTAAACGATCATGGAGGACTATGAGGAGAGATTGAGCCAAGTAATTCACTTGAAAGGCTACACAACTGACCATTAAAGGAGACGCACGAACACTTTTTGTCCCTCCTATGTTTGGTTATTTGTTTATAAACAGTTTATTTGTTGTTCAATTTACATAAAGATTTATGTAGATGTGTGTTAGTATAATATTTATAATGTACTGTACTTTCATTTTACTAATCGTGATACCTTTTAAGTTATGAGGAAAAACTACTCACGACGCAGGGATACGAACACTTTCTGTCGTAACTGTATCTGTAAGCAAGAATTCCACTTGCTTTTAAGAGAGAAAAAAAGATTATAGCATCAAAATACAGGTTTTTGAAAAATAAGGTAATTGAAAAAAAAAATTTCCATACAATTTTCCGCCGAATTATTTTAGAAAAACATTCATTAACCTGAACCACTTCAAACACTACAATGTTATTGCGATCAAAATATGTTATTGCAAAATTTATTTGCTGTTACAGTAAACAATCTCTCTTGTCAGCAGAAAGTATATGGACTTACAACGCTAAAAGTTAAGGCTGAACTCCTCGTGGTGGACAGAGCACAGGTTGTCTATTATGTGGCTTTGCGCTACAACAACAACAAAAAAACAACCAAAAACGGTGGATTATTTATCCTTTCTTCCAAAGTCCTGTCTAACAATTTCTCATGCAAAAATATACAGTACTGTGAAAAAGCGTTGGAACAAGATAATATTTTGTTGCTTTTCATTTTATGGAGCTAATAATTCCAATACGTCAGTACAGAAGAGAGTTCGCATAAAATTTTGTGATGCTGGTTGGACTCTCCGACAAACTGCTGCAAACTTGAAATGCTCCTCCAAACACCATCAAGTACACCCTAGACCGTGAGATCGAGCTAGTTAACTATGAAAATAGGAAAGGGAGAGGCAGAACACCTAAACTCAATGACACTGATGCAAAGCATCTATGTCTTTGCAGCCTTCGTGACAGAAGAGACTCAAACGTGTGGCAAACGACCATATACTAAATGACAGAAAAGTGTTCAAATCTACAGTATTGAGAAAACTGAACGAGAATGGAACATTTGATTGTGTAGCAGTTAAAAAAAACAACTTTACTTCGATCTCGATATATTGTCAAGAGGCTGAAATTTGCTAAAAAGTACAAAAAATGGACTATTGCAAAAAGTGTTATGGACAAATAAATACAAGTTCGAAATATTTGGTGCAAATAGTAGGTTGTTCGTCCGGCGGAAGAAATATGAAAAATACTTATCTCAATGCACAGCACCTATCATGAAGGTGCAGTGGTGGTTTAGAAGTGGTTTTTTTCCTATGCGACACGAGATATTTGCAAAATAGATGGGGCAATGGACCAGCGCAAGTACCATCAGATACTGATTCGTCATGTTATATACAGTGGTTTGCATATTATTGGCAAATGATTATATACTACCAAGAAGATAATGGCTCCAAACACTCATCAAACCTACGCAAAAATTACTTAGTGAAGAAAGAAGCTGCTGGAGTAATTCAAATCACGCAATGGCCCCGACTGAGCAGATCTAGTATTTGATAAATAAAAAATTACTTCCACTTTATGAGGGTGTATTAGAGTCATCTGGAGTGAAATCACGAAGGGCACTTTGATTAAATATGTTGCAATAATGCTTGAAAGATTGTCTGCATTTACTAAAACAAAAGGGGGACACACAATATTAACTACTGGCTGAACTCACCACTTTCACCAAACTTCTGTTGTACCAAATATTAAGATTAATATAACTCTGACATCTCATCTTCTACTGTTCTTTCAAAGTAGCCCGAAACCTAATTTTTGACATTGTCCTAACACTTTTGCACAGTAATATATATGTTTTGCTTGGTTGTTCAAAAAAAAAAATTTGTAAGTTATTTTTCACATAAAATAGGATCATGTTCACACATTAGGATTATAATGAGTTCATTGGGAGGCCTGCATTAAAATTTAACTTAAGTGAAATTACTTATTACACAAATTTAGAGAGAAAATAATTGTATATATTTATAACTTAAATGATTAAAACACATGATGCTTTGACTAAGCAGTTTTTCGTTTGTCTCCGAACATATCTATTAAGCACAGGTTAAATAAGTTAACAAGTACTGGACGAAGGAATAGACTGTACAGCTACTCGGGCTGGAAGTGTAACCGCCTTTCATCTTTAGGCAAATGGAAAGTAAAAACACACAATTCGCCATGGGTTTGTTTGCAGTTAAGCACAAAGCTAAACGACGCGCCATCTGCGCTGTACCCACTACGAGTATCGAAATTCGGTTTTTAGTGTTGAAAGTATGCAGCCCGCTGAGCCACAGGGAGGCTGAGTAATAACATCAATAACAGTAGACTAAGAAAAATCTGTGTCGTCATTCTCTCGTGTTCCCGAGTATCATTAAACATGGTAAAGGAATTGACCTGATGCTCATAAACAAATCACCTTTCTTGGCGGCCTTCATCACATTGAAAGAAAAATTTCTAGTTCAAGCATGTAGTAAAAAGCTTTAAAAATAAATATAACTAATTTTAACGCGAGAATCCTCTTACTAATTACAAAATTACTTGTATATCAACTAAAATTATCAATAGTAATACATATTTGGAGGATACAGAAAAAACAAACTATAGTGAAGGAGGACTTTTCGTCATCAAGGCAAAAGGAAGGTCAATCAACAGAAATTTTTTTAATCGAATTATCCTGACGTATTAAGGATTACATTTGTAGAATCATTCCGACCTGGGCTATTAAAACTTATCTCCTAACCTTCGTCTGGAAATTTCTCCTTATTTAAAAATGGTTCAATGTTCTCTGTTTTGACTGTTATATAAATAGCTGATATATATACTAACATACTCTCCTCTGATATATTTTTATATTTTCATCTCAGTAGCACGTTTTCCCTATCGCAAAGGAGCAGCATATTTGATATCCCCTCTTTTTATCACAGAGCCTCCCAACCAGTGTTTAAAATGCGTAATCAAAACCTGTGTTAAAGGCTAAGTTTAAAGTCAATCAAACTTGTAATATTAATGATTCAGTTATACTAAGAACGAGAGTGGAAGAAATATGCCACATCGATAAATCATATGGCAAATAGCAGCTCACACGTCTTTACTGAACGATCGATACCGTAATTTATCTTCTGTCAGCTGTGTAGTCTTTCAATCGAGAGCCACACCACATCTCTGAGAAAAACTAGAAAGCAAAAAAAAATAAAAAAATTATATACATATATATATATAAAGATTTCATTTGAAAAGTGAGCACAACCTCGAAATTTGTAAGGGAATTTTGTGTGCAGTTCAGCTTTAATCAGCCTTGACTTTATAAAAGCACATATATAAATAAGCACATACCAACTTCATAAGACGCAGGTTATTTATGGGTTTTGCGTGACACCTCCAACGTTCATCAATCACCTGAATATTAAACATGGTCGACAAATGTACAGCTACTCTCAATTTGGGTAGGTGCTATTTATTACATAATCAATATTAGAATCCCTCAGATATAAATCATTCTTTAAATGTTATTACACGACAGAGGTTGCACTTTTTAAGTGTTGTCAAACAATAAGGATTGCACTTTACTGGCAAATAAATAATAACTTTCATTTCATGTTGATATTTTTCAAGTTGAGAAATATTTCACAAAGACTTCACGAAGCAGTAACAGCTAATTACTTACTAAACGAAAAAGTCACTCGATGAACGATAATGTAAACTGGGTCATTTATGTAAAATAATAAATTGCTTTTGTATCTCAAAACGGCTGGTATGGGTATTAAATTACATGGAATGTGTTTCAATAGCCACACCAGCCGTCTTGAGATGCATTTTTACTTCAAGTGGGTTTCTCGTCATCACAAATAAATTGCTTTTCTTTCATCAAAGTTACAAGTATAATTCCTATCCTCTTAAAAATTATTATTTCCTGAAATATCCCGATAACACAGGTCAGTGTAATACAGAAGATACCCAACAAACCCTAAAAGTTAAAATTAAACATGTGTGTATATATAAAGACACATTCCAAGTCCGTAAACAAATCTTACTCGCTCGTAACACCCATACAAACAATGATGAGCTAGCTGTAACACAATGCAAAACAATCATTACTGTTTTCAGCCGCGGTACAGTGGCTGGTAAAATGCCTCCCAGTTGTTTTCTTTGTTATTGACTTTAGGGATCAAACCCTTTCGATTAATATATTTGACCACACCTACGATCTCACAGATTAACTTAATCTAATCCTGTCGAAACTAATTTACCTTTGAGAGAAGGTTTGTAGAGATCCTGATGAGATGAGTAATTAACTCGAATCGCATACACACGACCCCACGCTATATGTTACTGACGCACAAGAACAGAGTTGATAAAGGGGGGGGGGAGAGCCTCAAGGATTAATTTACTCTAATCCTGCCTTAAAGATATAGTGCCGTGGCTGTTGGGATTCCCTCGTTTCAAAAACTATCTTAATTAAACACTGAAATTTTTCACAAAAATATCCAAGAATCTCTCCTCAGTTCACATAACACACATAAGTTACTTCTCATGCACTGTGTATCAACATATTGTGGAATCATATACTATGAAAAGGGACATTAATCACTGAAGAATCAGAGTTCACACTGAAATTAACAGCAAGATCAAGACTAAGATTCCTAGAATATATTCTAAATTACTAGAAACATTAAGCTATATCTGATGGTATAATACAAAGTTTTAGAACACATAAAAAAAAACGTACCATTAAGTGAAAAGAAAAAAAACCTCAAAGAAACTTGATGTTTTCAAGAAATAGAGAAAAAGGTTAACCTGCATGTACATAATGAAACAATAGGTGGCAGAGCATAAAATGTTGGAGTTACAAAAAAGTAAAAAGAAATGAATATAACATTATGGAAAACAAGAATTCATTTGGGCTTTCAACCCTTCAGAAAAAAAGTTAAAAGTTAAATCCACCCATTTTTCAGAAAATCATATATTCCCTCTTAAACTTATGCAAGATGGTGGCCCTTACTACTGTTGAATGCAACTCACTCCATAAGTCAATCATCTTGTTACGCTAATAAAACTGTCTTTACTGGACCCAAGTCTGTTCTTTTTAAAACTTCCTCCTGCTATCTTTGGGATACAGCACAAAAATATCAGTGGTTCTTATCCTATCAATTAATTAAATAATCTTGTAAACTTCAATAAGACCACTTATTACATTTGTTTTTTTTAAGAGAAGCAACCCTTCTATCCCCAGGATAATCATATCTCCAATGTAGTTATGCTTCCAATTTAAATATACAAAATTTTACAAAAAACAGACAAAAATAATCAGAATACCTCAAATAACATTGGTACACAAGTTTTAACAATTTCTCATTTTATTATTTATATTACAACAAAATTTTAAGCATATTAACTATGAACCCTAAGTTGATGAAAATTAAACCTTGTTTCACCTAGCAGGGCACTATTCGATTCTTAAACTTACAGTTGATAATGGTTTGAAAATATTTATTTGTTGAGAAAATAAATTTACCTCCATTAACAAGGAAAGTTAAACATTCAAATCTTTAAATAATGGTATGGTTGTTAAAATAAGACAAAGTACATAAAGTAAGAAACACATAAAAGTCCATCATAAAATTTCTCTAAATTATAATAAATGTGCAAAAATATACAAATGAGTAAGGGTGATGTGCCTAAAATCATAAACATTGGATTAGGTCTATCCATTTCTAAGAAACGATTTAAATTCAAAGATAGATAGATAATATGAAACAGAAAAGAGTAACTGTAATTCATTCAAAATATTGCACACACAAAATATTAGAAGTCATATCATTCAAACAGTATTATTATTTAAACTAATAATATAGTAGAAGGCTAATTTTCCTAAAATAATTCTTGGTCTAGTTTTCCAAAATATATACTTATTAACACCAAGAGGAGCTTATTTAATCAATATGAGCTTTGTAAAATCAATTAATGTCACGTAAAATAACTGAGCAACCAAATAATTTCACAACAATAATCAACAAATTAAAATGAATGTTCATGATTATTACTGTTTCTGACTATTCCAACTACCCAAGTAATCAAAATATTGCCATTATGACTCATTCTCAGTTAGTTCAAGTTTGGTCAGCTTAGTCAATTGGTGCCATGACTCATGAAAATAAACAACTAATAAAAAAAATAATGTTTTGGATATTACTTTTTTGATTATCCCAACCATCAAAGTGTCATGTTAAAATGATTGATTATTTCAATATAATCAAATAGAGAACCCAACAAATAATCACCCAGCTCTAATACTTATTACTTCTAATATCCAAATATCAACTACTACTTCAGTCCAGAAAGGAAAAGGTCTGTTCATTGATGACACTACTTCAGTCCAGAAAGGAAAAGGTCTGTTCATTGATGACAAAGATGAAAATTACAATTCAAAACCAAATACTATGAAGGAAAAACTGTATTAATTAATATTTAATTAATCTTTCAGAAGATTGCATCCCTTATTTTCTGCCTCTCAACACCATCATACACATTGTATGCACTATACAATTAATCTTCAATTTTTTTTTGTAGTTGATTAAAACCCTAACTCCTAAATCTATATTTGCAGAAATTAATGTCAAACTTGTGATAACTTCAAAATGTTAAATATATATTTAAAAAAATATAGGTTTCTGAAAAAAACATAAGGCACTTGAAATTTACTGTTAACAATATAAAAGAATAGCAACTAAAAGTTCAATTTTCAAGATTAATGGGGATTTTACAAAAGCACAAGAGAGTTGATTCAGAATTGGTGATAACACAAAATAATTGCAGATGTGTAAAGAATTAAGTTTAGAATAAATTACCTTAAAATGAGGTATGTTTGTAACTTTAGATTCTTACAAAAATATTATGAACAGATACATAGTGAAATTTATTTTGGCACCTTGGTAGTACTGTACATGCAGGAGATTCATTATAACTTTAATGGTCATTTTACATTTTGCAACTTTATAAATAGTTCATACTTAATGCACTATATACATTCAAAAAATATTTATTCTATATTCTTCAAAATACTAAAACATGAAAAGTCCCTTTACATACTAACTTTCCATAACATTCACCTCTAAAAAAATAATTTACATTTAAAGTTGGTAAACAAAACACTCATTGAATGTAAATCAATTACACATAAAACAATTATGTCTATCTTAGAAATTAGCTCTAAAAGATTCTTTAATATTTTATCACACATGACTGGAGAGAGAGTACATTTAAAACCTTTAAATCATTTTCATTAAACAAAAACATCCATTAAAGTTAAAAAAAAGTAAACAATGCTAAAGCTTACAGATGGGATTAGCATTTAATATATTCTCATATAAAACTTTCAAATCTAGAGGTACCATAAAACAGGGCCATTAAGTAGACTTTTTTGATCCTCAGGTCTCAAGCTGTAGTTGAACACAAATAAAACTGGTGGATAAGAAGTGGTCCAACTGGAGCCCAGTACATAACAAACAAACTACATTGTAAACATCATAGAATTCAAGAGTTCTTGACAACTTATTGAATGTCCATAATCAATTCACTATAGGGTGATTAGAGACAAATATTAACATAACAATGTTAAGGGACAAGAAGAGAACTAATAATAGTCCATCTCAGTCGTCCCAATCTCTAAACTAAATTAATCGAAAACTAAAGCTATTATCATTCTTAGAGTTCTCATAAACTCACTGAAGTTTACTTCTCTATAACATTCAAAGGCAATCCATTCCAGAAGGTTACTGCCCTGTTATAAAAATAAAACTGTCTTAGTTAAAAATGACTCTCATCTTGATAGAATTTGTTTGTTGCCTTAGTCCTACTATTACTGCTATTAAGCATGAAAAAACATGATGTACCAACACCAACAATTAGATTCCCTCTAACTCTTCATTTTTTCTGCCATTTTTTTTATCCAACTCACTAAATGATCTAAATCTTTTGTAAAACAGCAGTACCCACTTCACAGCTAGCAACACCCAATACCTTAATATCATCTGCAAACTTAAGTGACTTATTGATCCTTCCTTCATCTGTGTTATTGATATAAATCAAAAACAGCAAGGGTCCTAAGACTGAGCACTGAGGTACCCCCCTCCATTTGCTTGTGACATAAATCACTTTTTGCAATAAGTCAACTTGCCTTTCCACCTCTAGAGAAATTTTTTTACAAGCCATTTATGTGGAACATTGTTCAACACTCTCTGAAAATCCAACTGTACCAAATCTAAGTTTTATCTACATGAGCAGTAACCTTTTCAAAGAATGTCAAAAGAAGTATAAAGCAAGATTTTTCCTGAGTCAAATGATGACTATCCAATACAGTTCTAAACTTTGTTAAATTACTTTGCAACAGATTTTCCAAACTTTTTCCCACAACTGATGTAAGACTAATAGGTCTATAATTACTGGGATAATTTTAATCACCTCCCTTGAAAAAAGGAGTTACAGTAGCTAACTTCCAACTTTCTGACACCTGGCCATTATTCAAACATTTACAAAAAATAGTAGCAAGAGGCTCACATGTCCAATATTTATCCTCCTTCAAAACCTTTGGGAAAATATTAACTGGCTAAGGAGCATTTTCATTTTTTAAAATTTCCCAACTTTTTGATATCAAGCTCAGAATTAATGCAATCATCTTGTTTGACTTTCTTTCTATCTACCAACTGTTCAAGATGAGAAATACTGCTTAACTCTTCCATCAGACTTTAAAGCTGAAAGGGCAGAATAATTCCTTCATCTTAATAATCAAATGCTAGCCTTCCTTTATCATCCCATAAGGTTCATACTCCCATCTTAATATTTCTGTCATCAAAATCAATTATGTTTAACTATGTTTCAGTTATATTTTATCCCTAATCATCCCATTCTATTTTTACTTCAACATTTTGACAAGGTAAATACAATGAGATAATAAGAAAGGGAAATGTTAATGCTAATTACCATCTATTGAATGTTTTTAATTTGTAATGTACATTTGTCTTTACATAATGGTGAGGCCAAGCAAAAAATTTATGTTGTAGTCTGGGAAAGACAGATTAAAGTATACACACACACTAACAGCAATTACAGATTCACCCTCAATTAAATGTTGGATTATAAACAAAACTAATAATGAACAATGCAATGCATGTGCAAGTATCAACTAAACACCCTTTGACATTCATAATGTCATTTATTTTATCTGCTATGATTGCAAATTTCATTCTAACAATGTAATTTAAGGTATTTAATTTATTATCAATATCAAGCATCATGAATCAGCATTCTATTCATTCTTGAATACAGCTAGCAATATTTGTAAAATGTTTTGTGTGTGTTGTTTCAGTCGCATTCCAGTTTTTCTACTCCCATTGACAATAGACCAAATGGGAGTAGACAAATTAGGAATAAACATTAAAAAATACAATTGCCAGGTTGTCAAACATAGAATAAGGTTTAGATACAAAAAATCACTTTGGTATAGTTTTAGAAACAAAACATTTTTGTATTTATACTGTTTACAACACAATGCACAATTGATTTTGTTTTATGTATATGCAAATATACACTACAAATATATCACATACAAAAACTAACTGGTTCTCAAGAAATTATAATCCTGTTTTAAAGTTCTTTCATTAACAATAAAGTGGCATATGAAGTTCACAGAAAAAATACAGAAAATTTATTTTAGTATACAATTACATTAGAGTAAGTGGTTGGTGGTGGGCAGGGCAATAACTTTTGTAAAGTGGGAATGCACTTCACAACTCAGGTCAGTGATCACAGGCCACACATTTCTACTATTATATACTAATTAAATTACCTCAACATTGATTGCATAAAGACCCCATTATGTTCTTTCCACAACTGCTGGGAATAATGGCAGAAAAAGCAGAAATATTATATGGGCTGGATCTGGCCTACAGGCTGTATTTTGCCCACCCCCTGCTTTAGACCATGAGGTTGATATTAAGTCTTCCCCAATAATGGTTCATATGTTCTACATATAGTACAAATGCCATGATATTTTACTATAACAGTCTAAACTAATGTTTAAGAAAGTGAATTCAATTTCTACTAATGGCTCATTTCATCAGACTGGATCTTAAGTTAGAATTTCTAGTACATATATTAGTTTTTCCACTTACCTGACATTTTCAGTTTTATGTTTGCCATATATTTTTATAATATAAACATAACCAGTTTAATTCAAATGAAATGACATTCAAGTTAGCCTAAAATTAACTTTAGAAGTGTATAAGCAATGAAGTGTTTAAATACTACTTGCAAAATATTTCATTTTCTTTGTAAATGTACGAGACACTAATTATTTTTCTGTTGTTGTGAGACATTTAATAACTGCTTGAGATGTCACATGTCTGAGTGAAAATTCTGCACACACTTTTCTCACAACTAATACTTTTTTAAGATTTTAAAAATGATTTATTAAAGGAAGAGATGTATAACTTAACAATTCATGAGTGAAGGTAAAAAACACAAAACATATAAGAGTATATTAACCACACTACATCTGCTGTATCCAGTATCAATAAAGCCTTTTGCTCAGTACCAGGGCTCATCAGCCCAGCTATGATAAACACAGTAATGGTTAAGATACTATTTATTTTAACCCAACTGTATTAACGAAAGCTGGTATGGTGGAAAGATTAAATTGTTTTTATCAAAACTGTTTACTTTTTAAAAACATTATTTTATTTACTACGACACGAAAAAGTATAAAATAATGCATTTAATAAAATTATGTTTGTCGTTATATTCTAAAAAGACCAAAAATGATCTTAATTATAATTATATTTTGCTAACTACTCATTTCTAATATACTCTTTCCTTGCAATGCTTATTATTTCAATAATTAACAGACTATTTTACTTATGTGGTTCATTCATTAACATTACGAAGACGCATCATAAATTAAACTAAATTTAAAGCCGATATTCGCTACAAATACAATCAATAATTTATCATTTTGAGAATCGAGCTAAAAACACGAAACTCAAGCTCGTAAGTATATGCTGTCATGACTGATGAGTAGGACAACTGACGTTAACTAATTTAAAAAATTAACGAATTTAGTTTAAATGTAAATTTATCACGGTCTCAGACGTCACTCAATCTGAAAACTAGCTTTAATTAAACTTCGATATCTCAAATGACTACAATACGACTCAAAAGGATAATAATGTCCCTTCCATGTTTTATAATGTATGTTCTTACCTTATAATTAATCAGAAAATATTCTTGAATTACTTCCAATTCTAGCTTACTATACTGATAAATAAGAAACTAAAAATTACTCCAAACTAAGCAATCTTCCTCACAACTAAGCCTACCCTACGCTTCTGCATTTACTTCTACATACCATATCTCCGTAGACAGTAAAAATCTTTGACGTCATTAGTGCCTGACCAGTTGTCATAGCACTGTTAAAAACAAATTCAGGCCGTTATCTAAATATTATAAATCAAAAATTAATAAAATTAGAATTATTAAATATAAACTCATTTTAAACTTGGAGTTATGTAGAATAAATAGTATTTAATTTTGATTTGGAAAATCAATAAAACCTTTATTTCCAAATGTTTAAAACAAATGGCATTTTAGAAATAAGATAAATATAATTCATTTTCTGGTGCCTTGGGCTACCATATACTAAAAGTATTAGAAAACAAAAGTTTTATTTTTTTTTTTTGTTACAAAGCAAATTAAGCTCTTTATTAGTTACGATCACCAGAGTTCATTAATACACAATTCCTGATGCTGGTAAAGATGTTACCGAAATTAGTAGAGATTTAATTTTTATGGTGTCAAGAAACACTCTAAATATTCTGCAGCATATGTAACGGAAAAAAAAATATTATTTACAATACCATCTGTTTCAAACATCTAGAAACAAAAGTTTCCTTGACTGTTATTAGAAAGCAAAAATAATATTGATGCTTATTGTTCATAATGCTAGGTTCAAAATGAGTTAAGATTAAGAAATGTATAGAATTTTACTTTTTTTTAATTTTTAGATATCGTCCAGAACGGTTTCGGTAACACATTTAGTTACTGTTACTTCGGCTTGTAAATACACAAGCCCTGATGATGATAACTGTGTTACCAAAACCAATTGGCTAAAACAACTAATAAAAAATTATCGTTCATTTATCTAAAAAAAACATCAATTTTCTCTTTCGTCTTAATATAAAATAAAGATACTTGAAAGATTATATTAACATATGAGGATTTTTTCAACTGTACTTGGGACATTTTTCTCACAAGGCAAATAGTGCTACGGACAAAGTGGCTAATACGACATGCTTCTAGAAACAACCAGAATGCTCATAGGATTTTTTTTTCTGGTAATAAAAACCGAGTTTCTTTTGAAAGCAAGTTAAAAACATACTTCTAAATGGATTAGTCACTTTAAGATTCTTGATTGGTTTGTTTTAATTTCGTGCAAAGTTACCCGAGGGCTATCTACGCTAGCCATTTCTAAGTTAGCAGAGTAAGACTAAAGGGAAGGAGCTATTCATCACCACCCACCGCCAATTCTTGGGCTACTCTTTTACCAACGAATAGTGGGATTGAGCGTTACATTGTAACGCCCCAGAGCTGATAGGGCGAGTATTTTGGCCCGGCATGGCCAGGTGGATAAGGGACTCGACTTGTAATCTGAGGATCGCGAGTTCGAATCCCCGTCACACCAAACATATTTGCCCTTTCAGCCGTGGGGCGTTATAATGTGACGGTCAATCCCATTATTCGTTGGTAAAAGAGTAGTCCAACAGTTGACGGTGAGTGATGATGACTAGCTGCCTTTCCTCTTGTTTTACATTGCTAAATTATGGACGGCTAACGCATATAGCTCTCGTGTAGCTTTGCGTGAAATTTAGAACAAAGCAAAGGCGAGAGTGTTTGGTGTGACGGGGATTCGAACCCGAGATTCTAGGCTTACGAGTCGAGTGCCTTAACCACCTGGCCATGCCGGGCCTCTAGATTTTTTGAACGTGGATTTTTCATATTAGTAAATAACATAAATTAAAACTGTCTTTACAATAATATCCTTGAGCCTCCAAGTATAAAATCTCACAGTGTCTTTCGTCTACTCACTTAATAAATAACTTTCAATGTCTTAGTGTCTACAGTTTAAACCGTATTGAATGTACCATAATATATTTTATTTAAAAAAAACAAAATAATTTTTTATAAGCGCAGGTTCTCCAGATGTACAAGTAATGACAAATGTGCCTTTAGGTCTCAGTCTTTTACTCCTTTCTAGCAGTAAAAAAAGGAGACATTTCCATACTAGTTAATTGAACCTTTTTAATACCTACCAGATACTAATTTTATAAAGACAAACCGCAATTCAAGGAGCAGAGAAGTTCGAATTAGTGTAAGACCTTTATCAAATTACGTTACATTAATTGAAAATTTAAATATTATTACTCACTGGCAATTAACGAATCATTAATATTCACTGGACGATTGCGATTTGTAAACAATTATCAGTATTATTAATTAATTTGAAAATTATACACACGTAATAATATATATGTAGATATGTATGTATGTCTATGGGAGTCCACTCCCATTAAAATGTCAACAAATTCCAAAATCTATGCAAGTTTTATTCTGATCAAAACCGAAAGCAACGAGACAAAAATAGTTAAGTAGTGAAAAAGAACAAAAGATATTGCTTTATTATTAAAAGGGAAATGTCATTATATATTGTTTCAAAATTTAGTATTTCGTAGATGCAATTAAAAAATAAAAAGGCGTGTCTCTGCAGTCGGAAAGATAGTAAAGACTAATTTAAAAAAAGGATGTTCAGGAAACATATTCTTACAGAAGGATTATCTCTTTGTAATAATTGAATATCAAATAGAGTCAAACTATCCAAAAAATTACAGAAGTTATTAGTACACATTGAGGTAGAATCTATAAAAGCACTGATTAAAGACAATTAGTCCCATCGCACCAAACATGCTTGCCTTTTGGGGGCGTTAGAAAGTGACAGTCAATCCCACTATTCGTTGGTAAAAAATTAGCCCAAGAGTTGGCAGTGGGTGGTAATGACTAGTTGCCTTCCCTCTAGTCTTACATTGCAAAATTAGAGACGGCTAGCGCAGATAGCCCTCGAGTAGCTTTGCGCAAAATTCAAACAAACAAAGACAATTAGAAGAGTGATTTACGTGCAAGAATTGAACATACAAACATGATCAAGCGTTTAAACTTTGTAAAAAAAGTAAAGTTTGAAAGAAAAAATGTAAAAAGTATTTTAGATTGATGAAATAAAATATAAGCGTTTCCGATACCCTAACAGAGTTTTTAGGGAAGTTCTGAGGGGTATTTGGGTGTTAGGATTCGACACTGAATTCTTTGGTGGAAACTCTGGTGCAATATCTACTTGTTCGTGGATTCTCTCTTAGGACATAAACCTACTTTTTTTAAGGGTTAAAGATATTTGCTGACTTATGCACGCTATCTTGTTTTAGTGTCTTTTCAGTGAATTCGATACAGAAGGCTTTCTCATCTTTTTCTTCTTCACGTATTTGGTTCATACCTTATTATTTTAGTGTCATTATATTTTATTTTATGGTATTTTCTCCAACTAATGAGCTAGTACAGTTAGTTCTACCGTGTCTTATATGCCTATTATATTCATAAATTCTGCCTCCTTCCCCATGATACAGTGGCAGGTCTGTTGATTTATACCACAAGAAACCGGTTTTTGATATTCATGGTGGGCAGAGCATAGGTAGCTCTTTGTGCAGCTTTGTGTTTAATAAAAAACAAACAAACAAAAATCCTAAATTCTGACCAAAGAAATATTAATAGAGAAACGGTGGTGAGTCTACAACATTGCAAGAGTGATTTAATACAAAAAATGATAATGTTTGAAAGAAGAAGCGTAGCTTACTGGTTGGGCATGACTCAAAGGATAACGTAGCGAGAATGTGAATCCGAGGATTCTTGAGTCGTGCCCTGTTGCCAAACAAAGTGCTTCCCTTTTGTAGCCATGATTGCATTATTAGAGAAAATTGATGGTAGGTGCTTTTGAATGTCTGCTTTCCCTTTGGTCTGCAAATTAAAAATTAGAAACGGTTATGCACAGACAATACTATTGGGATTTTGCTTGAAAATTCTAAAATAAACAAAAAATATAATCGCGCATTGTTTAATTGACTATATTTAATAAGTTTTGACGTTGAATTTCAGTAGAGTGTATAAATCAAAACACTTTGCTTTGCTACATATGATAGATAAGAAGAAGAGGAAACTAGCTGGTTATATAACAAGTTATGAAATCGCTGGTGGATTTAGGGGGGTTGGCTAGCTCTCCAATATCCGCCAGTAGAAACAGTTAACCTGCTGCCAACGAATTTTAAAATGTGTGCCTAGTTGAAAAGCAAGGTTGCAAAAAAGAAGTAAAGTATTCTATAACAACATTAAGAGTTTATACAGCAAAAATGGAAGACAAGTTTCTAAGTTACTTCTTGACTGATATAATTCAAATGTTACTCATTACATAACAAAACTTTTATTTCATTTGATGACGCAAAAGAAAAATATAGTTTTCAGATTATATTTGAAAATAAAATTATATATATTTTTTAAATTACGTGTCTAGGGCACCCTGATTGACACAATCTAACCATAGTTGTTGACCAAGATATATGATGAAGAGATTGATCAGAAAAGACTTCCATTCACTCATCGGAAAGTCAGAGTATTTATCACGCTAAAATTAGGTTTTCGATACCCATGTTGGGCGTAACACAGATAGCCCATTTTGTAGTTTTGTACTTAACAGCGAATAAATAAAAAACCCACATTACAAAAATGTTCTAGGAGTTTTAATATTTGAATAAAATGGTAGATAACTAAATTAGACTTGCCAGTTTCGTTGCGACAGTCTTTACAATTCTCATTAAAAAATGCACAACACTTAATTTTTTTAACATCAGTTTTAGCTCTGATAACTGAGTGGATATTTAATTATAGTTTAGTTTATTGCTGTCTCCCAGTTGATCAGCAGTAAATAAATGGATTTTCAATGCTAAAGCCCAGGGTGTGATTCTACACGGCAGACATAGGGCATATAACTTATTGTGTAACTTTGTGCTAAAAAACAACAACAATAGCAGTCTATGCTTAAGTGCTACCATCTTTGAATAAGCAATAGAACAACTGTGAAATTTATTTTATTACTTCTCCTGTAAATACGTTAATATCTTGGAATGTTGATAGCCAATCAATCAATCAATCAAGCCTGTTAGAAACATTTGTTACTGATGCTCCTGCTATGAAGCCATAGAGATGCGAAAGTAAAATTACTCGGTTGTAAGATTTTGTTTAGCAGTTTCGAAAATAAATTATTCATGGAACTAGCACATTACGCCATTGCGTTACTATTATCAAGTGATTGTTTGTTTGTTTTTTTGTTTGTTTGTTTAATTTTCGCGCAAAGCTACTTAAGGGCTACCTGCACTAGCCGTCCCTAATTTAGCAGTGTAAGACTAGAGGGAAAGCAGTTAGTCATAACCATCCACCGCCAACTCTTGGGCTACTCTTTTATCAACGAATAGTGGGATTGATAGTCACATTATAACGCCCCCACGAATGAAAGGACGAGCATATTTGGTGCGACCGGGATTCGAACCCGCGACTCTCAGATTACGAATCGAACGCCTTACCCCACCTGGCCGTGATTGTTTGTAATTAAGCACAAAGCTCCATAAAAGGATATCTCTGCGCTGCCCACTACGGGCATTGAAACCCCCTAGGTTGCATTGTAAGTCCGCAAACATACCACTGTGCCGTGACCTAATGTAAAGTTAAAACTGTAATAGAAGTTTTTTTACTTCTGAAAGGTAGATTCTGATGGAAGCTAACATGTACAAACTTGGATAAACTATATTTTTGTAATGTAAGTTTTACACACTTTGTACTTTCTTTCTAGAATAATTAATTATAGTTCTCCTCCACTCTGTGTTAGGGATATTGGTGTTTTAGTCAGACTGTGTATAACTCCACCAGTGTGTAAAAAGGTGTTTTATTACTTGTACATTTTCGACGCACGCTGTTCTATTGCAATATGAGAATATTACAACTGGTTTACAATTCAATCTTATTCTAATGGAGAAATGGTGTGGCTATCTACATATTTATCTCTGTAACCGAAATATAAATACAATAATGCCAGTCTCCCACTAGTACAGAAGAAAGTCTAGGGAGTTAAAACGCTAAAATCAGGAGTTCGATTTCCTTCGGTGGACTCAGCAGATAACTTGATGCGGCGCTGCTATAAGTAGGCCTGGCATGGCCAAGTGGGTTAAGCCGTTCAACTCGTAATCTGAGGGTCGCAGCAAACATGCTCGCCCTTTCAGCCATGGGGGAGTTATAGTGTGACGTTCACTCCCACTATTCGTTGGTAAAAGAGTAGCCCAAGAGTTGGGGGTGGGTGGTAATAACTAGCTGCCTTCCCTCTAGTCTTACACTGCTAAATTAGGGACAGCTAGTGCAGATAGCCCTCGGGTAGCTTTGCGCGAAATTCAGAAATAAAAGTTTTCCTGTAAGGAAAACACACAATAATGTTATTTATTGTGTTGAAATACAAGCTCTCAGTGTCAAAAGTGGCGATTGATACTTCTGAAATGTATCGCCATCTATTGAATGGTGCCACAAACAAAAATCCATAAAAAAACTTTCACGCAAAGTATTCAAAATTCAGACAGTTACAAAATTAACTATAGTGTATACAACAATCATTTCTTTATAACAGAATAAATTTTAAACAACAGTACAACTGGAACTTGACTTTCACTAAGACAGTACGTGAGGGTTCGATTATGTCTTTATTGATGTAATTTTTAAATGCAGTGATAAAAATAGTTCTTAAAATCATTACTTTCTCTGTAAAAGGTCGCACTTTTAATGTATAGAAAACATTACAGTTTATATCATTAAAAGTTAAGAAAAATTTTGTACTCTGTACATTGAATAATTTTGATGCAATGAGTATCACTTACAAGCACAATTGAATGCCTTTCCCGTGCAATTGTTCTAAAACCTTTTTTAGAAAATGTTCGCTGCTCCTAAATATTTTTCAATGAGGTATAAATACTAGTTATTAATTGTTTGTTTGCTTGAAGTTAAGCGCAACACAAAGCTATACAGTGGGCTATCTGTGACCTGCCCACCATAAGTATCAAAACTAATTCCTAGCAGCGTTAAGTTCTCAAACATGCCCCTGGAGAGATTACTTATTTCTTGCTCAAATAGCCACCAATGGGATGGCATTTCTGCTATTATCTGTAATGGATAATTCTTTCTTGAAAAAATTTAGTAAAATGTGAAAAGATGAGTGTTTACTTTTTCATACTATGTGCCACATGAAAGTAACTTGTTCTTTCCATATTAATGTCAAATGTGCTTCTTCCTTTCATTTCCTATTTTTATGTATTTTACATTTTTTAAAATAATATAGATAGATCTTTTGCATTTGAGTTGTGCCATTATATAGTCCATCTCGCAACAAGAGAAGTTAAGGTGTTACTATTACTACTACTTTCTTATGGACCAGACTGTCTTGGTGGTTCTTCTACTCTGGAACTTGGGATTGACTGGTTCTTGTAAGTTTTGCTATTATTGAAGCTCATTCCTGCAGGAGAGGAGTCATTACTTGCTTTACATTTTAAAGCAATATCAATAATAAAATAAAAATCTTAATTTAGTGCACTTCCTTCACTTGTGTTCACTTTATCTTTGTTCTTCTTGTAAGTGAACATTATCTCCTAAATTTTACATGACAGAAGATACAAGTGACACTGAAATCTCCAATATTCTAAAACATACTATCTATTTTCCTCACAGTTTTTGCTTCTTACATTTTGGCCTTTGAAACTTCTTCCAAGTGAGGCCTCATAAGAATAAGTAGTAGTTTTTTCTTTATTCCACAAAAATTATATCAAAATTTTTTTATTATAAAACCATGGAGTTAGAAACTTAGTGATAAAAATGGAGATCGAAATCACACATTAGACTGAAGGATAAAGAGTCTGAGATAGGAAATACATATGGTTTTGAAACCATGTAATTTAATTTAAAATAATTGTACCTAATTTGTCTAAAATTCTCTTTATTGAAACACATTAGCCAAGGATAAATGTATATTAATAAAATAATATGAGGATGAGTCGTACAACTGTGCACTACAAAAGTAGGTAAAACTAGAGAAATATAACTTGCTAATTATGTTATACTTACATTAATTTTTATAAGTTTTAACCTAGGTCTTTAAGTGTCATCTTTGGGCTCTTTCTAAAACCTAAATGAAAAGAATAAGTGTATGAGTAGCAAATAATTCAATAAAAAAACAGTACTTTTTGTTCCATGATTCATACAAATATTATATATCTACAACTATTAATTTATATACCTGTGACTAATGACTTCATCATTCCTTCAGTGGGGAAAGCAATCTTTACATTTGTTGATAGTTGATCACAACTTCTGAGGGAAGTTGTTCCATTTTATCAGTAGCACCTATTTTTGCACCAATTGATAATGAAATATTTTTTTCAAAAAACTAAAACCCTCTTGCATATTCATTGCCAAAACTATTTTGCTGAAACTCAGGACAAAATGATACTCTATAATAGAGAGAAAAAAAAATTATAAACATCAATTCGGGAATTGCTTAATACACACCTAATCCATTGTCAAACCACACACATATCCTAAGCCACTAGTCAGTAGAGAAATTTATCCTAAAAGAACAGTTCAAAAGCTATAACTTCTTAGGATCTAATATAACTTATTTTGCCAAATGTATTTAGTACATTTTAATTGTTAGCAATGTGTATCCCAAGAGGAGATAGGCCTACTTTTTGCTATGTAAGTAATCAGTTTCATTCTTAATAAAACAGACCAGTTTCTCCTGGAGTAAAATTCATCAATATGCTTATATGTCTACTATTTTTAAGTTGAGTTGCAGTATCTGTACATAAATTATAATTCATCAATCAGAAGTACAACATCCTTTACAGAAGATGATATATTGAAGTTCTCAATTTTAATGCTCCTTTTTCTCACTAAATATGTTAAGGCAATGTTAAAGCAACACCAGAAGTCACTGTTGTTTATTTTTAAGCACAAATCTTTGCTCTACCCACCACAGGTATTGAAACCTGGTTTTCAGTGGTATAAGTCCACAGACATACCACTATTAGGCCACCAGAAGTCAACGATTACAAAAGTTGACCTTGGAAAGAGCACACACCAAAGCTGACATTCAATGTCAAATTCTGGAATTCATTCAAACGTTAAACCATAAGCAGTGAATCGTAATAAATGCTTCAGTTCTCAATGAAATGCCAGTGATTACTTTCTTCTTTTTATTTTTCCAATATTTTAATCAATAGTGTAAAACTCTTAAATATGTTTAAGCTTTTTTAGGTCCTCATAATATCAGGTAAGAAATATTCCTAAACACATCTATAATTTTTCAATATTGCTATGTGAGTAGGCCTTACAATGAATTGTTAATTGTATCCAGGCGTTTTGAACATGTTGATCTTTTTGAAAAATATTAGCTGTAAAAATACAGCTAAAATGTTTAATTTGCTCTTGAATATAATCTATATAGACTGGAGTTTCAAACTAATGATATTTAATATATAGTCAGACTATTTGAAAAATAAAGTAAAAGGACAACATAAAAACTCTGACAACACAGTATTCTCTTGAGATAGTGTCTTAAGTTTAATACAGTGATGGTGGTAGTTGATGTTAAGCATAGAGCTACACAATAGATTATCTGTGCTGTGTGCATTGTGGATAATTAAACCATGGATTTTAACATTATTCGCCTGAAGCTTATCAGAGTCAGAAGATAAATTAATAGTGCAACTGTTAATGTGTCAGAGAAATTACCCAAGAAAGCAAAATTTTTTTTTATCCTGTTCTCCAACATGCATGTACTTTCAAATAAAACACGTACATTTTATCAAGAAACACATATTTAAAAAAAGTTGTCAAGAATAAATAATTATCAGCTGTATATGTATAAAAAGTGAGGAACACAAGCAAGTTTATCACTAACTTTTATTTAAGGTCACATGTCAGCATGGTTATTGAAGAGTGTAACCTTTTAGTGATATATTTTTACATTGCTTCCATTTGTGTCTATGAATTTATATATACCTTCACTGGTGCATGATGCACTCTCAGTGGACTTTGATAATTAAATCAAGTTTGTTTTTACTGTATTCAGTATCTATATGTCAAATACATTGGAGATTAAAAAAAGAAATGTTTTGTTATTTTACAATATGTAGCGATTCATGTAAAAATATTGAAAATAATGCCCAGTGTTAAAGAAATCAAAAAATAAATTGTTTCAAAAATTAAGTTTCAGTTTTACACATTATTTTATATATTTAACTTGTTTTAGACTTCATTGCAATTTTCTTAGTCTTTTTTGACAGTGACAAATCAGGCCCGCTTCGGAACAAGTACTGGTAAAAGATGAAAAGGCCAAGTATACAGTATCCACCAATCACAGTTACATACTCAGCATAGTTTGAAAATGGGACACCACACACTGTATACCAGTAAATGTTACTACCATTTCTTAATGTTTCCAGTTCATGATTGGGCACACAATGAAATTCATAGTAGCCTTCATCATAATCTTCTAAACATAGGTATTTCCTTTTCTGAAGAACCTGAAACCAGATCAATAATGCTTTATTTTATTTATACTAGCACTTTTCACTAAATAATATAATATGGGAATTATTTTACACAATAATTATTTGAATTTCTCCAGTCCTAATATATTATACCAGTGATATACAATACATTAACTGTATTAATATTTTGACAGCAGATAAACAAGATAATATTTAACACCCAGTAAGTGTATATAGTATAATAAACTCATGGAAAACAATGGTCAGAAGTTTTCTTCTCACCTGACCCATAGGAGTGAAGACATCCAGATACTGGTCACAAGGCCCAATTGGTTCCCGAAGCCCAGTAGCTACGATACTCTCTGGATGCCCAAAGACTGCCACTGCAAAATGTGTTATGTACCACAACCCCAGTAGTATAGCTAGTTCATCACAATAGTGACGATGACCTATTGGTTGGAAATCATCTGGCTATTTAAGTAAGCAACACATGAATCAACGATAACTGGAACTATGCTGTTATTGCTAAATGAAACTACTTGTAAGAGTAAAGGAGATGTGAAGAAAGAAAACATTGAAAACATGCATAAATCCATATTACAACTGTTCTTGATACAATGTTCAATATACACTCATAATGGTGAAGCAAGTTCTCATTCTTTCATGAAATTACATTGGTAATATAAAATGTTTTTGTTATTACATCTACTTAAAAAAACATTATGTGAAAGATTAATGTTAACAGATACATGACAGAAATGTACTAAAATTTCAATCATTTTTAATTATGTGGTAAAATATGATTCTAAACATCAAGTTTATAAATGCTCATACCTTTGGTTTAATGTGAGACAGTTTAAGACATGCTTAAGTCCATACAGAAGATATGTCATTCAAGTTGTTCAAATTATCTTTCCTTCAGAAAATTACAATAGTAATATTATTAAATGGTGTCTGTTATGTTTAATTTCACTACGTGTTAGAAAGAACACTATAGTTATAAGAAAGTTAGGGTTAAAATGAACAAACTGGCAAGGAAAACTCATATAATTAGTTTGAAGAGAAATTGCACATTACTTTCCCTTTATAATTTGTTGTATTGAGATTTAGCTTATTAGCTCTTTTCAGAATTAAATATTCTGAATCAGAAATACTAGTTTGCCACAGTTTGCCGTTGTTCATTTTAACCCATACTTTCTACAGACTTAAATTCTAAATTTTACATCAAGATTTGTTTGTAATGATTGGTTCTGCAGACAATTTACCAGTGAATTTTAACCAATTCTCTGAATAAAATCAATAAGCACAATAACAACTTGGATAATATAACTCTTCATCATTAAAATCAGTTTTAAACACATGCAAAACTTAACTAGAAACAACTGCATGCAAACATGTATTTAGCATACAAAAGAAATTCTATACAAATCACTAAATATGCCTTATTTAGAGAACTGTGTATAGTTTTGGTATTCTTATTTATAAAGTGATATTGACTTGCTGGAAAAGGTTCAGAGGACAACTAGAATAAGTTTAAAGACAAAAGGGCTATTTTAGATGGATATGTTAGAAAGAATAAGAGGTAATCTTACTGAAGTTTAATGTGCTACGTCACAAAGATAACACAATGAGTAAACACAAAATTAAGATTTCTCCGACAGTTTAACTCCAGTTAAGACAGTTTTACTTTTCAAAAGAATGGTATTCTTGAAACGAATTGCCATCAATGCAAATGGATGCCAACACTTTATGAGATTAAGAAGGGAATCAACGATTCCATGAACAGTAAAGAGCAGGTTTAAATGATTACTTTTCTCAAGGGAAATTGTACAAGGAAAGCCTCAAAATACTAAAAAAGTCTCTTGTTATCCATAGTTTACCTTAAATTTTGGTAACAGACTTGCGTATATACTACTGTTTATCAGTTAATATATGTAATTCAATTTTGAAGTAAGATAGCTTACAACTGAAAGAAAAGTACTTCAAGAAATTAAAATGCAAACCACAGACAGAAAGATTTAAATGGATAAACTAATCTCTACTGATGCATTTAAGAACTACAAGTTCAGACTTGCCTTTCTTTGGCCTAGCTTCATTGGATGGATCACGATCACCAAGCCAGAAGATCATTAAATATATGATTAGGAAAAGGAAAACACAAACTTCGGAGTGAATTTTTAGCTCATCCTTAAGTAAGTGGTATAAAGGTACAAACTGGATAGAAGTAACTGGCATAATTAGGATGGCTGTCAATACTGAGGCAAGAGCTTCTTTGAAAAACCTGTCATTATTATTGATTACATTACACTTCATACTTATAAACTACTTTAAGGTACTTCAATTCAAATAATAATAAGCAAGGAAATAGCAGGTTTATTTTCCACTTTTATGAAAAATGGACAAAACTAAAATACATCTATGTGAGATAAACTAACTAATATTATAAGGAGAGTGTCTTATTATATGAAATTAAACTTAATCTAATGTTGTCATAAATTTTCATACCACAAATTATGGATAATAGCTCAATATTTCTTAAAATAAATAATACAGGGTTGAGATATATCTAGGAAAATTAAAGATACATTATCATAGAATAATTTAACATAGGTGATAAATATTTTAATTTTTTTTTTAGATATATATAGCTGGATGTTATTTCTTGAATACAACAATTTAAATTACTTTCAAAACTACCCATGATTAGGTATAATGTGTGACATGTCACAAATATTTTTGATATTTAAGATACTGAAGTAAATGCATATGTGGGTGATGGGTATATATCAATGTTGTATGTATGAAACTACAGTAAGGGGTGATAGCTAAATTCTAAACAGATAAATAGATGTATATGAGGTCATGACACTCTAAATAACTGTTATCTTGGATAAATTTCTAATTCTTAAAAAGTACATATATGGGCAATTTAAATTCAAAATTTGTAACAAGTATCAATTTTTATTTTTAAATGTTATTCAAAAAGTTGAACAAAGATGTTAAAGCCCCTCCCAGTTATCTAACTACAATCAATAACATATTAACATACAGGCAGAATCTCAAAAGTAATAGCATTACTTTAAAAATTTTGACTTATGCTTATTTTGCATCTGTATGGAAATTTCAATCCTGAACTGACCCTCCTGAACTGTACTTGTCATTCCCTGTAAGTAGCCACCGGAAACCATGAAGTAAGAAAGACAAGGTACAGCCTAAAGCAGCCAAAAAGTAAAAGCTACACCAGGGAACCCAGTAGTGTCTGTCATAGATATTGGGGTCTGTATCATGCCAAGTCCACCATACAAAGTTTACACCATTGATATCCCAGGGAACATCGATGGCTAAGACTGTAAGGCCTACAGCAAAAGGTTCAGCCCAAAATGGAAGCCATAATCTGGAAACTGCTGCAGCAGATGTATACAACAGAACAGGATCTACAAAATGATAAATTTAATAGTTTAAGATGATGGTTCATAGACTATGTACAAAAATGAATGTGGGGCATCATGGGAAATATTCTAAGGTGATATTTGTAGTTTTACTTTCTTTGAAGTCAGTTACCAATAAACATCTATGTCAGGTGTTGCAGAATATAGAGTACTAATACAATCTTTCAGTACTTAACACTATATTATGTTTGTGCTTATGCACTTATGAATTACAAAATAAATACAATCCATTAGTACAGTATGCATGAGGTTAGTAGCACTACTAGTTTATACTATGGCAAGACAAGATAATTTTAAGTGTAAAGTGTACAATTTGCTATCTGCGATGTGCAAATCACAGCTACTGAATCCTGAAGTCAAGTGTTTTAAACCCCTTATCTCATTACTGAGCCACCAGGGGAAACAAATTCTAAGAACATTAATAACAATTCTAATTAGTATTTAAACAGTATGATGCTTACTCAATTCTAAAATTATCAACTCTAATTCTGAGGGCTACAGGTTCAAATCACAACACTGAACTTTTTCACACTTTCAGTCACTGAGATGTTATTATGTGATGGTTAATTCCACTATTCATCTGTAAAGAGTAGGTTAAGTGTTAGTGGTACGTAGCACTAATTAGCTACCTTTCTTCTAATCTACCACTTTAAAATCAGGGAAGGCTAGTGCAGGCAGCCATTGAGTAGATTTGTGTAACATTTATGTAATGGTTGATCAGTCTCTAAAGCCATCCAAGCAGTGTACTGTTGGAAATGGTAGGGCAAATAGGATTTTAGGTTGTATCGACAGAAATATTAAATACAAATATAAATTCATTTTACAGATTACTGGTTAAGCCAAATTTGGAATGTTGTGTTCTGTCATGGGCTTCTTACCTTAGGAAAGGCATTGAATTGTTGAAAACAGTTCTGAGAAGAGTTACTAGAATGGTTACTGGATGGAGGGGTTGCCATATGAGAGGCTGACATCTCTTAAATTGTTTTCTCTTGAAGAAAGAAGAGTTTGGGTAATCTGATTGAGGTGTTTAAGATTTAAAGGGAACCAATATGTTGATGAATCATCTTTTTTCTTATCTAACAGTGAGAATAGTAGAACTAGGGTACATAAATATAAATTTTGGCAAGATAGAAGTTATCTTCAGATAATACAGTTTCATTTTTCTAACAGGGTGATTGACCTTTGGAATGGGTTGCTTTCAGATGTTGTAGAAACAGTAAAATTTAAGTGAGCTTAAGAAAAACTTGATAATAATATGAATTCATAAGGGCTGGTTTTAAGATTTATTTTTAAATTATTTGAATTTAATTTACAGGATGTTGTCCCAAAACATCGTTATGTTAAAACAGACTTACAAACACAAACAATTAACAAAGGTAGACGATGACCCAGGAACATGACTGTGGCTTGAGAGTGCCAAAAGTTGTCAATCTGTGGAACTAAATAGCTGATACACTCGATGATTAATCCTGACATAACGACTGTCCACCACAGAGATAAGAATCGGCCTCCATGTTTGGTGGCTAGAAGAATAAAGCTACAAAACTTAAGAGTGAAATAAAATACATCAAGTTTAGTTACTGTAGCTATGTTATTACTGTTACAATTATGCATAGCTGATTTTAGAAGTAGGTAAATTACAAAAAGTGTACACTGCTTATCAGTTATTTTATTTTAATCATTGAAAAAAGATTAAAATTGAGAAAAAAAAAAGTTGCTTTAAATAGTACCTTGCAGTTTGTTTAGACTTTTATTTTACTGTAAAGTATTAATTAATAAACTTTAGGCAATCATTAAAAGTTCTAATGAAGATGCAACACACTGATAATAACACTAATTTACTAACTTATAAATATAAGACCTTTTAAAAGGCCCACAGAGTTATTTAACTTGAAGTATTTTGGTGTGATTATTGTTAACCACAAAGCTATGTAATGAACTATTTGAAATTGAAATATGATTTTTAACAGAGTAAGCTTGTAACCTTACTACTAAGCCATTGAGGTATTTCAAACCATTTTATTAAAAAACAACAACAAAAAGCACAATGAAATTTATTTATTAATTTCAAAATTTTCCATTTCTAAAACAATCTTTTGTTGTGCAGTAAGTTAACAATTATGACACATTCCTATACAATAAAACTGTATTAACAAGTTTTTAGTGGACTGATCATAGTGCATTGAAAACTACATAGAATCAGCACAATTAAATTTATTCATAACTATTGTAAGAAAGCTCTAAGTTACTATGCATATAAAAAAGCCATTACTGTAATCATTTGCATTTCATTCATCTTATTTTTTAATTGTAAGATTAATTTCAATCTATTTTCACAATCATACATATTTTTGAAGTAGAAATATCCATTTAATCCATGCCCAAGAAGAATGAAAACAAAACACACTACTACCAGTGTTCAAAAATACTCATATATGTGGTGTGTATATTTACTAAAATAACAAAAACTAGGTATTTTTGAATTCTTTACCATCTCAAACTTTGAGAGAAAATTAAAAAAATAATAATTACTTATGTGTATCTTCAACATTTTAACTAGAAAAACTGTTATACATAAATTACATGCTGTAATTATTGGCTAATGTATAGATTTTTATTAAGTTTACAAAAACATTAAAAATAAAATATTTAATCTTGAATGAATTACTTCACATTACCAAGCACAGACACGAACATTAATTAACTTACCATTTATTTGTTAATTTCTGTACCTCACCAAAAATTAATTTTAGAGAAGAGATTATTATGCAGAGGTACAACATTCCCTGATTTACAACATTCATCATAACAGACTAGTTTCTTTATATTTAAGTTAAGCAAATCAACTTACCGTGTTTAAATGTCAGGATAAAACAAATGATCACAACGATCTCAATACACAAGAATGTTGCATGGTTTCGCCAGAGATCTCGCGGATCTTGAATTGCAATAACCCAATGAAAAAGCTGAAAATGGGAAGTGTTATATATTCCATGATCCATAATTTTCAGTGTCATTTAACTACTGAGAAATAACAACATCGATGATAAACTTTAATCTTGTAGTATGTTAAAAGTTAACTGTTAAACTGTACAAAATGAAAATTTGTTTCATTTCTGTATTGGCCAGTAAACTTTAAATTTCGTTCATAACTTTAAAACACATAAATTTTCTATTTATACAGTTTTAGGCTGATTTTACATAAATTATAAACAAAACAGAAAAATGTGCGCTTTCTCATGCCAAGTATTTTAAGCACGGTAGAGTAAAAATGTGATTATACAATATATTTATTACATGTAGCATCACTTCTTGAACATTTAAGATCCTAACACAAAATTACCGTTACACGAGATACATATAAAGTTTAATAGACTGTAGGCTATATAATAACATAAGCGTTATATTTATAGTAGTATCTCTACACATTTCTGTGCAATGCCCCTAATGTGCAATTAGTTAGTTTTAAAGCAAGTTTAATTTAACTTTTACGCGTTTGTATGTATTATGTTTTCCTTCCAATTTTAAGATTTAAGCCAAGTTACTAGGACTAGTGGGAGTTAGACTGTAGGCATGGAATTAATGAACAGAACCTTGGTTTAACAGCATCCAACTGCTGTTAATGTGATATTTGGACAATTAAAAATCAAAAGTGCAACAATAATATTCTAAATGTTATTGTTAAATATCATTGTTAATCACTAAATACGTTTAACAAAGCGCTTTTATAAGTTTTAACACTAACAGTTAAAATTACTTACTTCTTTAAGCTTTTCGCGCGAGATCGTCAAATTGTCTCCCACAGCTAAAGTCATTCTTTCTTGTCGCCAAGTCGCACCACTACTTGAGATAGTGGCGGTCTGCGACTAACCTTTAGTATCTACCTGACGATTGACGATAGTTTGGTACAGTTATACTGATGGGCGGAACAAGGCTAATCCAATACGCTTACAAAGTCCATCGTGTGACATGAAACTTATGAATGAATGAGATAAAGAAAAAAAGCTTTTGTTATCTGATTTTCGAGAAGTTTTCTCATTTCTGCACTTTTCAACTTTAAATCCTAATATTGCTTAATGTAGGTGGTACTTTACAAAAAATAATTTTACCTCACAGAACTTAGTTTGGTTTGAAAACAAAAATTTCATAATTTCAAATTGTTACCGTTAACAGTTTGTTTTGAACATTCGCGCAAAGCTACTCGAGGGCTATCTGCGCTAGCCGTCCCTAATTTAGCAGTGTAAGACTAGAGCAATGGTTCCCAACCAGGGGGTGCTCGCACGCGTTGGGGGTGCGAGATAACATTTGTTTTGGCCACCTTCACCTTTATTCTTAAATAAATAAGTACTGTGAGGGGTGTGAGAACATATTAAAATTTGTTAGGGGTGCGGAGCATAAAAAAGGTTGGGAACCACTGGACTAGAGGGAAGGCAGCTAGCCATCAACCACCCACCACTAACTCTTGGGATACTCTTTTACCAACGAATAGTGGGATTGACCGAACATTATAACGCCCCCACGGCTGGAAGGGCGACCAGGATTCGAACCCGCGACCCTCGGATTACGAGTCGAACGCCTTAACATGCTTGGCCATGCTGGGCCGTTATCGTTAATAATACAGAAAATATGGTATTCCATAATTGTTAAACTATGGATTGGTTATGAGATGTCAGTAAGTATGAAGGGCAGTAGCACTTAATAATAACAAATTACGAAAACTTGTAATGGTTCGATTTCAAAAATAATAGATCACAGAGAGGATCGCGTGTGAGGATATGAATTATTTGTAATCAAGCACAAAGATACAGAATACTCTGCTCACGACGGATATCGAAACTGTGATTCAAGCGTTTAAGTCTGCAGACATGCCGCTGAGCGCAGATAGCTCTCAAATAGTTTGCGCGATATTCAAACCAAACATGCCGCTGTGCTACTGGAGGGCGTGTGGTATGGATAATTCAATTAAATGTTTAAATTTTGTGCTATCTATCGTTTTAAAGATTAATTAAGAAATATGATGACTCACTTCTTTCTCATTTTACAAAATTATATTTATATTTATTCGTTTTTATGGTATAGTGTGGATTATTTGTTTTAAATTACTAGATGACAGAGCACATACACTTAAGAGAATGTTTAAATTTTGAAATAATGAGTTTAATGTGTTTATTTTATATGTTTTAAAGTTTGTTGGTTAAGGCATTTAAAATTTAAAATTAATTAAGAAAGTATCTTTATCCTATTAATTTTTATATATAAAATTAAACAACTTGTATTTAAGTTACGATAGTTGTTTTGTTTGTTTGTAGTTAAGTGCAAAGCTACACAATGGGCCATCTATGCTCTGCCCACGACGGGTATCAAAATCCATTTTCTAGCGTTGTAAGTCCGCAGACATTTTGCTGTATACCAGGGAGCGAGTTATAATAATTTATAAAGAAAATGACATTATCAAAAAATACTTGCAAAAGTTTAGGTTTGGTTCTGATTTCGCGCAAAGCTACACGAGGGTTATCTGCGCTAGCCGTTCTAATTTAGCAGTGTAAGACTAGAGGGAAGAGAGCTAGTCATCACCACCTACTGCCAACTCTTGGGCTACTCTTTTACCAACGAATAGTGGGATTGACCGTAACATTATAACGCCCCCAAGACTGAAAGGGCAAGCATGTGCGTTGTGAAGGGGATTCGAGCCCGCGACCCTCGAATAACGAGTCGAGTGCCTTAACCACCTGGCCATGCCGGGCCCACAAAAGTTTAGGAACATAGAGTTTCAACACACCCATATATTACAGAAATGTTAAGAACAGAGAATAATTATGTACAACTTTGAATAAAATAGAAAATAAAAACATTTGCGATGGTCCAAAAATCTTACAGTATATTGTGTGTGCGTATTTTCTTGTAGCAAAACCACATTGGGCTATCTACTGTGGACAGCGAAAGGTTTGTTTTGTTTGTTTGTTTGTTTTGAATTTCGCACAAAGCTATCTGTACTAGCCGTCCCTAATTTAGCAGTGTAAGACAAGAGGGAAGGCAGCTAGTCATCACCACCCACCGCCAACTCTTGGGTTACTCTTTTACCAACGAATAGTGGGAATGACCGTAACGTAATAACGCCCTCACGACTGAAAGGGCGAGCATGTTTGGCGCGACCGAGATGCGAACTCGCGACCCTCAGATTATGAGTCGCACGCCTTAACACGCTTGGCCATGCCGGGCTTGTCCAGCGAAAGGAATTAAACCACCGATTATAACGTAGTGAATTGGAAGAATTACCACTGTCCCAGTGGAGGACCTCACAGTGTAATATTCTAAGAAAGCACAAAAATAATTATAAACGTTCTTATAATAATGTGGTACATATGGTCATAATCAATATTTTAATATTATGATTCATATGTTTTTGAGGAAACTGTGGGTCATGATAATGACATTAATATCGAAAGGTTTAATGAAATAGGCTAGAATACGTGAAGATTTCCAGATGATTTGGCGTAAACGTTTTAAATATATTCAAAGATAGATTATAAATACGAGTGATTCAATCAATAAGTTAAGTAATTAAGTTTGTAGTAGGATTTAGTCAATATGTTCTTGTATTTAGATCGCACTTATTGAGTTATTTTGTACAAATAAATTAATTTATACGTTAGGTCGTATGCAAAATAGTATGGCATTTACTGAGGCATACTTTGTTAAATTAGTGTATAGAAAGAAATAAAGTAACTTGTTATAGTTTAAATGCAGTGAATGTTGAATTATTTTCACCAGATGATTCAAATGAAATTCCCAAGAAAATAGCATCGTTACAACACTGATGTAGTTATGTTGATAAAAATAAAATTTTGACTTACATTCAACTTTCATTAATAAAGAAATTCGAAAATGTTAATAAAATATAAGAAGTCTGTGACCATAAAGACACAAACAGAAACAAGAAACCTGTTAAACAGATGAAACAATGGAAAGAATGATAAATAAAAAGAAGCATAACAATTTAATGAGTAAGAAAAAATAAATGGAAAATTAAGAGTATTTCTAAAATAAAAGCAGGAAGAATGACACAGAAAAGTAGAAATTTCTGACAGGAATTTAAAGGACGAATGAAAAGAAGGAGATCTATCATTTGAAGTAGAACTAATATCAAAAATAAAATTATAGGAAAGGTACAGAAGGATAACAAAAACATGTTTGAAGCAATACAGGAGGAGATCCAAGAGGTGCAAAAAAGATGTAATGAGAAAATTGAAGATCTACAAAAAGACATAAATGAAGTAAAGAAAGATATGAACAAGGCAGAAAAGAGCATTGTTGATAGAATAAAATATTTGGAAAAGAAATGACTAAACTAGCCAAGAGCTCAAATGTGGAATGATACCTGCTGTAAAAAAATATGAAATAGGAGAATTTATTTAACCTATGCCTGTTATCACTACTATTATATCACATGTTACTGCAGAACACTCTTGGACTGTTTCAGCCTTAAGATAATCAAATCCAGATCTAGGAATTAGCTGGCCAACCAAGAAACCAACGGACTATGATGAGAATGCATTAAAAGAGTCATACCAAGCTCAGAGTGAGTGTGTGAAATAGTGAAAAACAAGCCATACTGTTATTAATTTAAAATGACCAGATTTAACAATATTAAATAACTTTCAACCGAAAGTTATAATATCTATCAAGCAACAGGCTAGAAGTGTCTCATCAGAAGGAGGTATCAAGAATAAAATTTCGGAACAGGGTATAGAGGAAGCAAGAAGCTTAGTTGAACTTGCAGAATATAAAAAAAAAAAAAAACTCGCCCAGTTATCTTATCTAGACGTTGCTCGTGAAACGGTGAATTGATTGGCAGTGCCCAATTTGTAGATACCACAACAGAAGAGGATTTGAGAATTGGCCTAAAACAAAGTAGGTGTATATCCTTAAAAGGAGCTTTGCAGTTGGTGATGAAACAAGAATTCATTAAGACCTCAGATAAACAAATAAAGACACTATCTGTAGACTATAGGATCATCAGATCAAGTAATACTCAAAAATATTGGTAATAGCCTAGAAAATTAAAATGATTGTTTAGATACTTAGTTACAAAGAATGGAGAAAATAACTGACAAAAGAATAAATGTTTCAAGAGTAACTTGAGATAACTTTTGCCGGGAAATACAGGGAGAAGCTTGTAGGATATAAGAATTCCTTCCAAAGAATACCAGAAAGAATAAATTGTTATAGACATAAAAAACATGAACATTAGAGCCGAGACTGCGAGGAATCAATGGCTGTTAAGATACCAAGGAAACAATATCTCAGAGATATGTTTTTAGTCCAACAGGGTTAAAGGAATAACAAAGGACTAACCAGATACTGGAAAAAAGGAATTAACTGAATTTATGAGGCAAAGTTCAGGTTAGAATACCGCACTTGTTCAAATGAAATAAAAAGAAACTAGTCCATGGGTTTGCTGATGAGAAGCCTTGCAATATGTTGATCAACACTGATTTAAGTTACATTGCTACAACATTTTGACTGATTTCGTAATACAACTTGGATATGACATCAAGACATGAGGAAATAAGAGTGAGTCATCCAAAAAGAAATGGGCAAAGGTTTTTAATGAAATAAAATTAGGTGTTATACTATCTGTAGAATATTTCTTCCCACCTCATGATATTTGAATAACTGAAACTAAGGATATTAGGAACTAACTTTATGTAGACATGAATTCAAGATTAGGTTTATTTCAAATAGCTTCACTATTTATGGCCATGAAATTCCTGTGCATTACGTGACAATTACTACACTGAAGATTGAACTTCTATAACAGGAAAGAGAGCGGTCCAAGAAGTGAAGTGTATAAATAAGGACTTGTAAAATCAGTTACATCTAGTTACTGAGCCATAATAGAACCAAACTTTCAGTGTGTTCTGATGGATTATTAGTGGGTTGATAGAATCCTCAGAAACTAAACAATAAGAATGATATAATTAGACACTTGGATGGGAAATTCCAAGATATTAAGCTGTACAGGTTATACTTTCACATCGAAAATTATAAGAAGTAGTCACCTTTAAGAAAAGATGTAGGAATTCGGATGTCAAACAGTTACAAAGTACATATTACTTACAAGAGTTGTATTATTGAACTGTAGAAGTCTTACAACTGATTGTTGCTGGAATTACATAAACTACTTGTAGAATATTAAAATACCTTGTTTGGTGGACCTCATGACTTATGCTGAACAAGTACAATATCTCAAAACATTGATACTGAATATGCAGTCCCAGTACATCAGATAGTAAAATGATTTATAACGGCAAACAGTGTTGAAGCTTTTGAAGATATAGAAGCCATGAGGGATGAAGGAGTATTAGAACCAAGTGCTAGTCCTTGGGCATCACCTATTGCAGTTGTGTAGAAAAAGGATAGGTCCACAAGGTTTTGTATGGAGTACTAGAATGTGAATAAAGCTACAAAGAAAAATGCATACCCACTGTCAATGATTGACTATATTTTGGATGTTTTACCTGGATCACAGTGATTTTCATTTGGAACGTAAGCGTAGATACTGGTAAGTGCAAGAAGACAAAACAAATAGAGAAAAGACAGTCTTTACTACAGGAATTGGGCTGTGTAAATATAGATTGTTGCCATTTGGATTATGTAACGCTTCTGCTACTTCTGAATGATTAATGGAGTTTACTCTGTTTGAACTATCCTAGAACATTGTACTCATCTACTTGGATGAATAATTATACAGGGCAAAATTTGATAATGCTTATGAAAGGCTAAGGAATATTATAGATCAGTTGAGATAAAGAACCATAAGCTTAATCCAAAAAAGGTACAAAGTATGCCACCAACAGGTGAGTTTCTTGGGACACATAGTAGAGAAAGAGTGTTTAGAGATCCATCAAAGTCTATGTGTTGATGAAGAATGTAAACACTTTAAGTACAGCACAATATAGTTCAAGATTTGGCATTCACGATGAAGTAATGATGAAGAACTGATGTGGTCGAACACTCAACTGGAAGATTCTTAGGCAAAAATAGAGTTTGAAACCAATTATTCAGTGGCTTAAGAACAGTGCAGAAAGACCATTAAGCAAACAGTTGCTCCATAAAGTTATAATGAAAAGATGTAATGAGCACAATAGGATTCCTTATGCTTACTAGAGAGCTTATTATGTTAGAAATTAAAATATACCATTGGACAGAAATAATAACTACATTTGGTATTTCTATGGTTTCTACGTCACGAAGCATTATGCAATCTCTTAAACTATCGAATATTGGACATTTTGGTGGTAATAAAATACTAGAGTGAGTAAGAGAATAGTTATAGTGGGTTTGGTGTCAGGGTGTGACATGCAACTCTGCCTTGAGTGAAAAGTTCCATAAAAATATAGTGCAGGTAGCTACAATTGTAGTTGGAGCACAACATAAGAGATTTGCTGTTGATATGCTTTATCCTCTGCTACAAAATAACAGTGGAAATAGATATGTCATGAATGTGATGGACTCTCTTATCAAATGATCAGAAGTATGTGGTGCTCTAAAAACTCTTTATAGGAAACTTGTCAACAATTTTGTCTTAATATTTGATTTGCTTGTTGAACTCCAAATGAGAGAGAGGTATTTCAGTTAAACGTATTTGGAGAAATATGTTAAATACTTGGGATAACAAAGACCAAGTCAACAGTTTTTCATTCATTATCTGATGGCATGATGGAGAGATACAATTTTACACTGTTAAGTCAGCTATCATGTCTGTGGAATAATGTTAGAAAACGTGAGATCAAGATTTTCTACTGTTATTGGTGACTTATCGTACAATAGTACATGAAACTGCCAGCAACACACCATCTTCATTACTTTCACCACAAAACTTAAAGTACCATTGAAGTGTTTGTACAATTGTCCAGAGAATAGTTATTCGAAATAATTTTACATAGAATAAGTAGATTAAGGAACATCATTAATGACTTACATGACTTTCCCGAGAAAGACTTAATTCAACTAACGATTAATGAAAAGTCGCTGTGATATTAATGCTGATAAGATTGGATTTAATCGAGGTGGCATGCTATGGTTGAGTAAACCCATCCACGAAAAAAGAACAAACTCCACAGTTTAAACAGGTTTACTCGAGGTGGCATGCTATGGCTGAGAAATCCCCCCCCCCCACAAAAAGAACAAACTCTACAGTTTAAACAGGTGCTTGCAGGGTTTATGTGCTGTACTTTAAAAAAAGTACTTGGTATGGTTTATGGAATTCGGAAGGAGAGATAATCCAAGCCAAAGATCATCCTTTGGAATCATGTCTGTGAGAGAATAGAGAACTAGGCAGCACTAGAGAAGAGCTTGTCTATGGAACTTTGTCCTCAGAAGGAGTCTGGAATTCCTGTCGACTATTTCTAGAGGATCATGAAGAATATCAGCCGACAGGTGAATTTTCTCGACCAATGCAGAACAAACTTCCTCCGTGACAACAAAAGACAAGATACTATTTCGTAAATATACTATAAGCCTCAGAAGAGAAAAACCTCCAGAAGAGACTTACTGAATGAACAACTTAATATAGTAGTTTATTTATTTACTTTCGTATTATTATTGCTCAAGGGACTTCACAATCCGTAAAGAAAGATAGTTTTATAATTTATGCTTTTCATATTGAAACTTGTTTACTTATTAAAGTAATTTGTGGGTAGAATGTTGAGAGTAAAATCAAAAGGTTTAATGAGATAGGTTTGGAATATTTAAAGGTTTTAGAAGACTTGACATTAAGTTCATAATGTGTTGTAAGTTAGATATAAACATGGGCATCTAATTGATAAGCGAAGTGAGATAGTTTCTAGAGCGAACCAGTCAGTGTTTTCATATTTTTAATTCTTTGTTAACTATCGCGCACATTCAGTTTGAGTTATATTGTACGTGTAATTTGATTTTTACATTAGTTAATACAAAATGCAGTGGTGTTTTCTAATGTCTACATTGTCACAACTGTGAACAAAGTGAAGGAATTTTGCAAAAATATCAAGGAAGAAATAAACTAATTGCTATAGCTTAAGTTAACTGAACTTTGTATTATTTTCCCTAGATAATACAAAAGAACCTGCTAATGAAAGAATACAATTACAACAGCTTAATATAATACACGTTTTATGTCTTATTGCATCCTGAGTATGCACAGTTTCCTCATAAGAGGTGATCAATAAAGTTATTAAGTTGATTTCTTTGCAACTGTTAATGCTCCTTTGTTATTCTGTAGAGATCAGATCACTTCTGGTCTGTCCTTGGTGATGCTGTGAGGTCATGCTGAAAGTTGTACTAGAACGTATAGAGTGGTGTCTTTTAATTGTAGTTCAAATGGTAATGCAGTGTTTCGGCATCCATTATTTTTCAATGATTACGAACAGCCACGTGGATATAGATATTCATTCTGAGTAAATTCAACGTTACCTTTGAAGTAAGAAATGTAGAGTTTAGATAGTTTTATATATACTTGTAATAAAAGTAGTGTGGTAGACGAACTTGACTTATTCAGTTGGAGATAATAGTTTAAAATTTATTACAAGCAACAGTGCTTTGTCCAAATAAAATACGCCTTTTGCCTTTGTGTTATAATAAAAGTTGTGCTTTTTTATGTAACATTGTGTCTACTTTATTTGTCTTTGACAAATGTAATATTCAGAGAAATTCGGACTTATTTTGTAATAGAAGCTTTGTAGAACTTCCTATTATTCAGTCGATATATCTCACTGTTCTAAAGTAAACTGAGTGTTATCTGAATATACAATAACACCAACTTAACTTTCATTTGCTTCACATTTGACAAAATAATTAAAAAACTAATTTTAGTAACATTTACTGCAAAAAGAAAACAACACCCATTATATTTGTGATAATGCAATCAACTAAAAGTACATACATTTAACATTTGTTAGATTAAAAAGTTAACATGTAGCTTCTTCACTGCAAATTACTGACTGATATATTTTTAAGGAAGTTTAAAAGTGTTAGCAGCGAGAGAGGCTCAACAAAGAGGTTTTAAACATGCCACCATGTCTCAGTCAAGACTCGCATACTTTATTTATTATTTACATTTTTCTTTATTTTGATATATAAATAAAACAGTTTTTTCCTTTGTGGAAATAAAATAATAAACAATAGCATAATTATTTAATTTTAGATTCCCAAAATTAGTTTTTTAATAATGTTTTCAATGGTATCAGTAGCACTTCAGTTATTAAGCTTTGTAAAAAAAAACACATTAAGATTAATATTGAACAATTAGTTTTAATATGGCTTACGCTTGATATGTAAAACTTGTATAGCGATACTTTTAAGGTAAAATATTTTTAGTGCATGTGATTCAGTTCAAAATATCTGTTAGTCTCTTCAAAGGAACAGAATAATATTTTGAACGACTTAGTATCATATAGGCATTGCAGCTTCGTATTATTTCCAGTAGATGACAGCACAACATATCAATCAATTCTCTCTTGTACTTGACAATCAAAACGTTTTAATCGTATTTTTAAAACCTAAATAAAGTGAAAGAGGGAAAGCCCATTAAAGTGAAGTAGTCAAAGTAAATAAATTCATTTTTGATTTGAATTTAGAAAAAGAAACAAAATACATTTGTGAGCGAATTTTTTTACTGTTCTGCTTTTGTGCTGCGGGGTGTTTTTTGTATTATGTTTTGTTGCTGTTTTTTTCATTTTGCGAAAAGCTACACGAGGGCTATCTGCGCTAGCCGTCCACAATTTAGCAGTGTAAGAGCTAGTCATTACCACCCACCGCCAACTCTTCAGCTACTCTTTTACCAATGAATAGTGAGATTGACCTAACTTATAACGCCCCCACGGCTGAAAGGGTGAGCATATTTGGTGTGAGGGGATTCGAACCCGCAACTCTCGGATTACGAGTCGAGCGTCTTAACCACCCTTGATTTTGCTAAATCCACAATGCCATACTTTGTTATTACTTTGCAGGAAACATCAGTTTAATAAATGTGTATAATGGCCAATATTTTGTGATAGAATTTCATGTGCTATTTGTTTTATTATTGACAATTTGTTTTAAATATACCACTTGAAAATCTCATAACCAAAAAAAAAATATTGGTTAGGGCTCTATATGTATAATTTGTATTTAACTTAGAACGTGTTTAATTAAATTATTAATGTTGTAAACCTATGAAGATTACGAATACTCTATGACGTATTTCTTATTACACTGATCTACATTATCCATAAAATTAAGTAATTACCATATTATAAACGTTATACATGCTTGAGACTCATTTCTTCCACTGGTAGTGACCATAAAATGTAACAAGTCTCTTAACGTCTACAAAGGTTGATATTTTACCAAGTGCAGTATGGGTTACGCTACAGTACATCTTGTAATCAAATTGATTGTTTAATACAAAATGGCGTAAACTTTTACTTGTACGAGGTGTTTTGGTCAGTTATAAAGAAACAAGACCAGTATATTCAATTTTACGTATGAATACACACAACTTACGATGCATTAAATTCATTTATTTTATAATTATTAGTAACGAAATGTTGATACAGTTGTTATTTTTACTAATTAGACATTCTCATGTATTTGTGTGTTTATTGTGATTGATATATTTTCGTTAAATCTATATATTTTTGGTATAATGTAGTATTGGTAATTTTAATTGTATGTTATCAGAGGTAACAGTTTTTTCTTTAAAATATTTTATTTTGCAGAATAATTTCTGATGATTTTTTTTGGGGGTTACGTCCCTACGAAATCTCTAGTGATAGCAAACAGTGGTATCACTTTCGCAGAATCTTAAAGAGGGGGCAAAGTTAGACCATAATTTCTACACAATACATGAACTTTTGACGATGTAGCACCTTTCAGAGCTAATACATCAATTGTAACAGCTACATAAGACAGAGGGTTATGAGGAAGAAAAAACACGGACATTTGTACTTTAAATATATTAATATTATCAATTTCCCATAAACATAGCTCGTTATTAATCAAATGTTTCACATTTCTAAAAAAAAAAAGAGAAGGCTTGAGTGTGACAGCTCCTTCCTCCTTAAAGGTGAATTTTACAGAAAAAAGAAAACTTTGGAGTCAAAAGAACTATTAATATTGATTAATTTTGCAGGTTCACATTTTTTATAAAAAAATATGTGCTAATAAATGAAACATAGAACTTGGTGCAGAAAAAGCCCTTTCCGAGTGGCAGTCCGAACGTTTTAGTTTTTACGTTTGTCGCTAGGAAAAGTACTGTGATGTAATAGTTGTCAAACAAACCACTAACGCCAGCGCGTTGAATGTAAATAAACATGGCCAGTGCATACGGAGAAACAGAGGGGGAGTCTGTTTAGATTTTGTGTTCTGAACAGTGTCGAGTAGCGCCATATCAATTCAAACCTACTCTGATCGAACCTAGAACAGTTACTTTTGACACAGATCTGACAAGTTCTAGTAATGAGGGCAGTTCCACGAGCGAGAGTAGCGGAACTGTGAGTGATACTGATAGCGCCCAGGCCGGTTGCGAGTCGGTCATACCTCCAGTGGAAGTATGGTAGGCCTAAGTCATGACAACAAATATGGCCTTTATTATTTCACGTGCAACTTTAAGCATCTCGAAACCTGTCTGGTATTTATAAATTATTGGTATCACAGACTGGGTTTTATTTGTTTATACTTTGCCTGCTATCTTATCTAATACTCGGCCCTTCCACCATCATTGTACCGGGTATTTATGACTCGTAACAAAATGAATTTCAATTATGCGTCATAATTCTGTCTATAAAATCAAACTAGATGTAGCAGTATGAATAGTTAATTTAATATTTACCGTAAATGTATAATGTATATGACATATTCCGTATGTTTGTGTAAGGTGTAGATGTGGTTTATACGAGCAGATGCTAACCAGGAGAGAGTGCGTTTGTTCTTTTCGTGATGGCAAGGGATGGCTTCAGAGGGGTGGAACCTGTACGCTGCAGGCTGAGATCAGTCCTCAGCTCTACACGAGAAAAGATGGTGGGGACGACCCTGTCTACTGCTGATTGTTTTTTCAGTCTGAACAAGCCTGGCTTGAAACCCACAGAATCCAAAACAGTGGGATCCGACACAAAACATGAGCGTTAAAAGTGATTTTGATAAAGCTTTGCATGGTATGAAGGAGTCCAGTTCTTCCTATTGACTATCCGCACCCACTGTCGTCACCTCGCCAGTTTTTTCTCCTTCCACGGAAACGAAAAGAAGCTTTTGCCCGATGCCAAACCGTTTTTACAACCATAAGCAACGCAGTAAACCATGCTATTATAAATCAAACAAAAAGTAGCAATATCAAAACAAAAAACAGTCTCATAAAGTATGTAATCCGAAAAAAGCACCAATAGATTTACATAAAACACCAGCACTGAAAGGAACACAATGGTCGGCGCGCAACGAAGCGTATTTGGCAACTATTACGTCATAGTTGTAAAACGTCACTGAAACAGCCGAACGACCGAGAGGAACTTGAGTTAGAGGAGCCGCATATTTTGTTTTATTTTTTACTCAAAAACTAAAGTGTTTAAAAATATGGCATCCACACAGGAATTATACCTAACCAAAGTACAGTTTCTAAGGCAATTATTAAATTTGTTAAAAATTCACCTTTAAATGGCGCCACTGATAACAAAGTTTGCGGAGGACGTTCATACTTTATGAAAACCATTATCTTTACGTAAATTTATGTTGTATATTTGAGATTAGCGTTTTTTCCCCTTGTCTATCACCAGTTATAGATGTTAATTAACGAGATCCATTTGGAGGAATCTATTGTTACGTCATGGAGGGCCCTGGTCCGCTACTTTTGGTTGACAGAAATAAAAATAACACATTCTAGAGAACAGTGGATCTATTGTTTCGTCATATAGGTTTATTTTTATTTTTAAAGATTTGTGTCTCTGAATTTTATAACTTTAGTTTGTTTGAAGAATTTATTATGCTCATCAAATAAGCACACATGAGAGTTTTTAGTTTATTTTTTAAGGTCCAAAGTTATGCTTTCGCTTCTTTGTACTAAAATTTTTATTTACAAGATTTTGCAGAGGAAATTCCTATAAAGAAGTGAATTCGATTGCTACTTACTTATTGCTAATTAACGCAAAACTGCATATTGGACAAACTTGCGATTTGCCCGCCTCGGGGAATATAATCCTGGATTTCAACGTTGTAAATCTGGAAACTTACCGCTGACTTATGTGGGATCAAGTTACAACCCTAACATCTGTAAAATATTTTTCTTCTTTACGAGTAGAAAGAAAGTTCTAAGTTATGAATGCGTTCAGATTGACTTGTTATTACTTTGTTGTTGGACCGACATGGCCAGGTGGGTTAAGGCGTTCGAGTCTTAATCCGAGGGTTGTGGGTTCGAATCCCCGTTGCACCAAACATGCTCACCCTTTCAGCCATGGGGCGTTACAATGTGATAATCAATCCCATTATTCGTTGGTAAAAGAGTAGCTCAAGTGTTGGCGGGAGTTGGTGATGACTAGCTCCCTTCCTTCTAGTCTTACACTGCAAAATTTTGTTACGGCTAGCGGAGATAGCCCTCAGGTAGGTTTGCGCGAAATTCAAAAACAAACAAACGTACAGCGTGATTTTAAAGACATACCGAAAACTTTCGATTGTTAAAATTGTGCAATGCTAATCAAAATTTGTTAGACGTTGAAAATAATAATCAAATGAATGGCGCTACCTATTTGACAGATTATATTAATTTTATCAACAATCTAATGTTTGAAGTTAGTTGTTTGCTAATTTATTTCATTAATTATGAGTGCCTATTCATCGACTATTTGTTTCCTAATTTAAAAAAGTACGATTTGAAGTTACGAAAATCTCTAAAAATGTATACCATTATATTTCTACTCAAAGAAAGAAATAGATTTAGCAAGTTTCAAACCGACAATTTTGTGTGGTGTGTAAGATTTCGTTTCGAGCGTGAACATGGCACTGTTTATAAACGTAGAACTAGGCCAGATGAAGTCTCCGAGAGTACTTATATACTAAGTAAAGTTGATACACTGAAAAGTTTTTTTTTTTTTTTTTGGCGAACATCAGAATGCAATTATTACAAAATAACTTATGAACAAAAGCGCAATGAAGCACGTATCCGCTATGTTTCTTTTCGACTTCTCATACATATACACATATACAATCTAGGGTTCAACCTACGTCAGATCATGAATTTTGAATACTCTCGAGCCCATAGGTGTTACTGTCTGAAAACCTTGGTTTAACGTCACAAAGCGACATTTTGGTGAAAGTAGCTCGAGTGGAACACACAGTAAAATACATTTGACAATTATAAAAATGGATTGAAATTAGGGTGTTGGTTACATGTGTCTGGAGACTTGTTTTTGTATCGTATACTTATTCGGAGGTCGCGGTTAACAGGTAAGGTGTATTGCCGACAATCTTGGAGGCGCAGTGAACTAGAATAAAAGTCGCTTCAACAGGTAGGCATGTTGTTTAACTAGTTGTGCTATCTCCTCAATCAGGTACAGGTGTGTATCTTGAAACTTTATTAAATTTTATACTTTGGGGGGCATACTCACTTAGTAGTGGTAGTGGAATTTTAAGTAAATGAATAGGTTTATTGTCAGCATAAGTAATGTTTATACAGTATTTCACTGTTAGTTAAACTTTTCAATGCAGGTGGTTCTATGTTGACATATGTTGTTCTTAAAAGCCACTTGTAACGTTGGCTTTTATTAACTAATTGCATTTGTCGGATAGAGGTTTTAACGTCATAAAAGTGTGTCTTTGGTTTCTTCAGTGAAAACTGTAGGGATAATTTTTCCAAACTTGAGGTTTTCATTCAGATAGAAGAATTTTGTTTCCAATTCAAAATCTAAAAAATTAAATTTAAATCCTTGAAACGGACAGATTAACGTTTCTTTGAAGAGAAAGAAAAGAAATTATTCAAAAGGGCATAACAAATTCATTTGAAGGGGCAAAGTGGAAGTTACGAATTCGTGCTTGATACAGACACCTTGCCAATTTCGTCACATGCGTTAATGTTTAGATTTTGTCAAGCACTTCAAACAAAACAAATCAATTGTTTAAAAAAATATGTTAGGGAATCTTAAAATCAGCACATACTCTGTAGGTGGGACTTTTCTGAGCATATCTGATTAGGAAAGAAAGTTATATTATATGCAACCCTAAAGTTATGATTATACTGTATGACTCATAGAACGTCAGTTGTTTTCCTTTTGTCTGTGTATTAGTGAAGGAGCGAACAGAAGAAAGACAACTAAATATATTATTCTAATTGCGAACAGTGCTTTGTAGAAGCACATTAGTTTTTGACTGAAGGCTAACTTCATCAGCGCAATTGTACAACAACTTAAAAACTTATACATTTAAAGTCAATAAATGGTCAACGCAAATTAAAGGTGTAACCTTGAATTCGTAAATTGCTTTTTAGAGCTTGGTTTGGTTTAATATTGATACAATACTCTTAGTAGAAATTTATTCACGTATTAGCATATTTTCATCATCGACCACTAAGTTTTTAACTGTTTTTTTGTTTCTTTATAGAATTGAAGGGTGAGTGAAAATCAAGGTGTATATTACAACATTTAAGTTCCTTCTAACTTATTAGATAGCGAAAGTCACCCATTGTAAAATTATTATTTTATATTATTATATTGCCATTATCAACTATGTTGAAAAATGGTTGTTCCTGATGTAAAGAAACACTAACAACTGACATATAGATATAGTGATAAAAAATGAAGCTATTACTACTAAGTGTATAGTCAGTTCCCCGCTGGTACAGCAGTAAGTCTACGGATTTACAGCGATTAAATCAAGAGTTGGATTCCCCTTGACAAACTTTGTAGATAGCTTGATGTGGCTTTGCTATAAGAAAAACACACACATACCAAGTGTGTAATAATGATGATTAATTTATTTACATGATTAAACATTTTCACTCAATATACACAGTGGCCGCCTTCAAATAGCCGTATCGAATTTTAAACTGATTGACTAGAGGAAAGCAATTAGAAGTATCCTCGCATCTGCCTAAATAGTGGAATTTGACCAACACTCAGAACGCACTGAAGGTTCCACACATTCTCAGTCTGAGCACTCTAGAAACTGAGCCATGTCAAATTCAGTAATGATAATGATAAAGATCAGTTGGAACAAACATAATTTAACTGTTACCAAACATAACATTTCATTGTTAGATCAGTTGGAACAAACATACATTTAACTGTTACCAAACGTATTTTTTATTGTTAGATCAGTTGGAACAAACATACATTTAACTGTTACCAAACGTATTTTTTATTGTTAGATCAGTTGGAACAAACATACATTTAACTGTTATCAAACATAACATTTCATTGTTAGATGAGTTGGAACAAACATACATTTAACTGTTATCAAACATAACATTTCATTGTTAGATCAGTTGGAACAAACATACATTTAACTGTTACCAAACGTATTTTTTATTGTTAGATCAGTTGGAACAAACATACATTTAACTGTTATCAAACATAACATTTCATTGTTAGATCAGTTGCAACAAACATACATTTAACTGTTACCAAACATAACATTTCATTGTTCACTTCCAAGACGTTACATTCATACAAGTTTGTTTTACTTTGATTATTCAATGAAGTTTTTCTGTTTGTCTTTTAGGCATGCCTCATTTTATTTTCTTCCCACCGATAAAGCACTTGTTCAATATTTAATTTGTTGCGAGAAACTGGTCTCAAAACACACCTATTTAGTAAAGCCTTTTAAAGTCATATTTGAAAAATATCACTTGAAGTTGCATTTCAGAAAAAGAGAACAAAACAATACACAACCAGAAATTTAAAGACAGCGACAATAAAAAAAATGAGTCCATTTTATCTTACAAATACATCATATAGAAGAAGATAAATCTTCATGTGGATAAAAAGCCTGCTATTATTCCTGAGTATTTTGTGTCTGTCCGTAAGTGTAGTTAAGTCGCAACGTAAAATCAATATTATACGTATGAAAGGAAAGTGTCCAGATCCCAGTAAGTTTAAAAACCAGAATTTTCTTCTTGAGCTGGAATAATAGTGGAATATGATTTTCTTCTTCTCTTCACTATATAATTTCAGGTTTTATTTCTTCAACTTTTGCAAAGTGATGATTAAAGAAATCTATCTGGGTTATCCAATAAACTTTTGATGAGTTCAGCGTCGCAGCCTTAAATAATACAATCGTTTTTCAACATGTTATGTTTCTCAACCATTTTTTATATATTATGTTATATTTCAACCATTTGTTGTATAACTGTTGTTGTTTTTCAAGTATTACAAGGCATGGTATTTTTCAATTGTTTGTTCTCTACGTTATACTTGTTTCATATGTGTGTGTTGTATAAATTATGTTGTTATTCAGCTGTTACAATACAGTATTTTCTATTGTTTGTTCTATACGTTATATTTCAACCATTTGTTTTACAACGTATGCTGTAGCGCGCTCAACCATTTGTTATACAACTGATGCTGCTTTTAACTATTACAATCCATTCTTTTGTTTGGAAGAAGTAGCTATAATCTACAATTTAATCTAACATTATTCAATTAATTTAACATTGTTCATGAAAAATTTTATCTTACACTTACGATAAAGTAACATTAATGGAAGTTTATATCACTCCGTGCAGTTACAGTTGCTGTAATCCTGGTTTTTTTTTTTTTTAACTTTAGTAACGTTACGAAGGGATTTATAAGCAACGTTAGGTTTTTCTAAAATATTCATAGAGTGGAACAACATTAAAGGTAATCAGGTTTAGAAATATAATGGAACAAAGATAAACAGTCCAATAGTTATCATTCAAAATATGTCATGTCAAAATGAACTAATCCACGATTTAATGTTACTACTTCATGATTGTTCATTGGGAAGAGAGTATTAGATTTGCTAAGGTTGACTATATCGAACTCAGTATAGACTAAATGCGTAACAAAGATCAAATTAGCAAGTAGTGTTTTGTGTTGGTTGTTGCTAAGCCCGAAGCAACACAGTAGGCTACCTGTACTCGGTCCACCACGGGTATTGAAAACCAAATTTTAGCTTTGTGGGCCTGCATACTTACCTCTGAGCCACTGAGATCTCGCACGTGGTGGAAACGCCTGCATGAACATAACAAAAAGCGTGCTTATTTTACCTCGTTTCTTTTTGTTGTTGCTTTTACATATATTTTTTTTTATACACGAGTCATTATGATCAGTATAGGTTAAGAAAAAAGTTTCCCAGTAGCTCGGCGGTAAGTCTAAAGGGTTATGACACTAAAAAGTTGGCTACAAATCATATTTTGGGCATAGCACAGATAGACTACTGTTTAGCTTTGCGTTTACATAAAAAGAAAATAAACCCAAAACAAAAGCCAAGATATTTTTTCCATTAGATACACCAATCTAAATACAAACCATACACACTTATCAGCAATTCGTTAGTCTTACTTTTTAATTTATTGAACTACTCCAGGAAAGCTTGCACATTTTCAGATTTCATGTAAAAGAGAGCGATTTCCAATTAAGAAATTTATTACATCAATGGATGTAATATCTTTTTCTTAACATTACGCATGAGTGTAGTAATGATTATTCAATTGAAAATATGTTTTGGATTCATTTTGATTGAGGAAGTTTATATTAAATTTTATATTCATCTCTTCTGTTATACCACTATTTAATTTTTTAATTTCCCAACATTGTCCAAAACTGCCTTTTCTTCCTTTCCATTCTATTTGTTTGTTTCATCAGTATATTTTAAATACAAGAGCAGTATTTTAATTACTGTTAACAGTGTTGAACGGTGGGATGATTTGCAACAATAATTTGTGACCTGTGTTTGTTCGTGTTTTCTTAAAGCAAAGCCACATCGGGCTATTTTCTGAGCCCATCGAAGGGAATCGAACCTCTGATTTTAGTGTTGTAAATCCATAGACTTATCGCTGTACTAGCAGGGGGGGGGGGGCAGTTTGTGACCTAAACACGTGAAGTGCGACAAAAGCATCTTGACTTGTGTTGTAGTGAGAAATTGAAGTGAGACAATTTGCAACAATTAAAACCTCAAAGAAATTCTGTGTTTTTCAAAGTGCTATTACATAACAATAAGTATATAAGTACATTCTTGTAACTTGAAACTCTTTTTGTCAATTATTAAAACTTTTAACTTTTCTCACAATTATGATAGTGTTGGTAAGTTTCTATAATGCTTTCTCTGATTGTGAAAGACAATATCGAAACAAACTATGAAACAGTTATTGATTACTCAATGTGTTTGGAATTTTTCATGAAATATAACGTTGTGATTATTTCAGCATATTTACTTGTCTTTTTTAATAGTGTGATGATAAAAATTTATACTTATTTGCATATAATATTCAACTAATTAACATGATATAATCACTACTGAAACGACTACTGAACGTTTATAAAAACGAAATGGTTTTGTTTTTCTTACCTACAAAGTAAACTATAATTATTACTCTCGTCTAGTTATTTTTCTGTGAAACCAAGCTGAACGAAATGAAACATAGATGCTAATAATAAAACTGTATTACAACATGGAATATACATGATGAGTAAACAATTCATCATTAGGTCTAACGATTTACCAACGCGTACGTGCTAATGGCTGCAATTGGGGTTCCAATCTCGAAACCTTTTCTGAATCCCAGGATTTTAGTGACTCGTTGATTTTGATTCTAAATCTTTTATTTATCTGAGTTTTACTTAGTCTTAATAAAATTACTTCAATTATGGGTATTTCTTATCTAAATTAAATTAATGAACACTGGCGATTAGTGAAACTCAGTATTTGCACGACTAGTTTTTGTATTAAAACTGTTATTTAAACTTACGAACGTTGAAATTGGATTCCTTTTGTATGCTTTTTACCAACATATACCACGAGTAGTTTTTAAGTATCAGGAGTGTAAACAACTAACTTATATAACGGGCATTTTTTAAAATTAGTTTTTAATGACTTTTAATAAAGAAACGCTTTGGTTACAGTTGTTCATGCAGTTTGGTTAATTATGGCCTCTGTGAGAATAAAATAAATGAGAATCTTTATGTGAAATTTCTCTCTGATCCAGAAAAGATTAAAGGAATTCCTGGATTTCCTTTTATAAATTGCGGTATCTGGAAAATCCGAATCTGGTACAAGGTATTGTAAACCCTAGTTGTAACTTCGTCTCGAGGACTAAAAATTTAGCTTGTTAGTTATAATAATTTAAATATTTGAAACATCAGTAAGTGAAGCCACAATAAATAAATCATGACAAGTTAATGAATATTCGTTGCTTTAAATTAAATATTACTCTGTCATAATTCAAATTACAAGCAAATAATTCAAATTTAGGATTATTTAACTTTTTGAAATTTTTATCTTTCAATGTACATGTATTTTTATGTGCTTGTAGATGTATTACAGTTTCACAAAATAGAGTTTGCAGTGGTTGTCAGAAACAATCGGAAACAAATCGCTTAGATATGCAAAATAGATCATTTAAGCTAGAATTCAACATCAGTTATAAATGAAGATAGAATATAGCGTCAGTAGCAAATGACAATGGAATACAGTACCAGCAGTCATTAAAGTTAAAATTCAGCACCAGTAAACTTTAAATCTTATTATTGTGTATATTTAAAAATGACAACATTGTCATTTTGCTTTCTCTTCGTTCGTTTTAAAAATATCACACAAAGCTACACGAAGTCTACGCATAACTATTACTAATTTTCAGTTCTCATGATCACAGTGAAACAAGCAGGTTCGAAAAGTCATGGTACGAAATGATAAAACCCTATAACCCAAGCGTTTTCGAGAGTTGGACCATTTTTCTTCAAGGGCAAACTGGAATGGTGCTGTAATCGAATGAGTAAACAGAATCAAGTGACGTCATGTAGATCACACAGTTTTCCAGGAAATGTTTAGTATATTTTTCCATGTACTGTTGTGTCTGTCTTATTTCCAGTACAATGTAGGCTTCGACAAAAGCGTTATGCAACAAGATGTGAGGGAAGTTTTGCTTTATGATTATTTAATATATATGTATATATGCAAGTAAAACATATATGTAAAATTATCTTAAATACGTAGGAACTTTTAGGAAAGTTAGTTTACACACTACAAGAAACAAAGAAACCCAGTATGGCCAGGTGGTTAAGGCACTCGACTCATAATCTAAGGGTCGTGGGTTCGAATCTACATCACATCAAACATGCTCGCCCTTTCAGCCGTGGGGAAATTATAATGTGACGGTAAATCCGACTATTCGTGGGTAAAAGAGTAGCCCAATAGTTGGCGGTAAGTGGTGAAGTGATGACGAACTGCCTTACCTCTAATCTTACAGTGTTAAATTAGGGACGGCTAACGCAGATTGCTCTCGTGTAGCTTTACGCGAAATTCGAAACACACCAAATTAGTTTGATTCTACAAGGTTGAACAATGTTTACGTTAACAATCCAATAAGCTTCTTTTATCTTTATGTCAGCTTTAGTTTTGAATCCTGTTTCAATGCTGAGGGAAACATCATTATTGGAATGACCGGACTGGTTAAAGTGTTGAGTTACAGGGAGATCTTTCTAAGTGTTATTGGAAGATTTATGGTTGGTGTTTATCCTACATGATGGTGATTGTATTTTTTACACTTTAAAATATTGAAAGAAATCTCTTGTGTAACACAAAACACTACTTATCTTATCAAGGTTTTTTGGTTGTGCTTGTCAGAAGATGAGCTAGTAATTTTTTATGAATTTACAAGTTTGACAATGAGCTTTATTCCATGAATGACAAACATTTTTTGGTGGGATATAATTTACTTTTGTGTGAACAAGGATATCGCTTAGAATTCTGCTTTCTTCGGAAGGAGGCAGAGGGAACTTCAGGAAATACCTTTTTAAGGTGTTTGTTCAATTGTAAGAGATGAAAACTTTTTATCAGAAACGTTTCACGAGTTTAAACTGGTAGGTAATAGTAAGAGGAATTCTATTTGAAAGTTTAGTGTTGTTCTGATTTAGAATGTTTCCACTGAGTGTTGTTAGCCTTTTCGATCTATCGATTTAGATATCTTTATGACCTCTTTGTAACATGGTTTGTTTTAGATCCTTGATGTGTTATCAGTAGTCTGTTTCATCTAAGCATATTTTCTTTATTCTAAGAAAATGAATATAGGTAATATTCAATTTAGTGTGAGAGGGACGACAGCTTTTATATTGAGGGTATTGTGGTCTGTCTGCATGCTGTTTTTTACAAGTTAGTGAGCAAAATTCCGTCCTTTAAAAAGACACTAACGTCAAGAAAGTTAATCCTGGTAGGCGAGTAATCAAAGATGAACGTGATTGTTTTGTGAATGAATTTGGATGTGAGATAAATTATTTAAGTGCTTCAAGACCGGCTGTCCAAATGAAAAATATGTTGTCTTATGTAACGATTCCGTGTATAAGATCGTACAGGGCTGAGTTGTAAAAGGTGGTTTTCTATATGATCCATAAACATGTTGGCATAATTGAGAGCCCTTTTAGTACTTATCGCGGTACCATTAATCTGAATGTAATGCTTGTTATTAAATTCGAAGTTGTTCGGAGTTAAAACCAGACTGGCAACATCGGTTATTGTTTGAAATATTAATGGGTTAGAAAGGTTTAATACGGATTTTAGTCTCTAGTCCTTCATTTTATGGAATACTGGTGTAAATGGAAAAAATATTCACCGTGCAAAGAAGACTGTTAGGTGGTATCTGTCTATTAGTCTTTTCAACTGATAGATGAAAGTAGTTATTCAAGAGCATCCATTGGCTCCTTTCAGGTCATTCTTCTCTAACTGAATATTTGGGAATTTTTTGTCACATTTAGTGGACCTACGGCCTCAAGGTGCCATTTTTGCAATAAAGGAAGTTGAATTCACATGTTCAAATCCCTTAAAGCAAGTGAATCGAGCGTGACCCATGGTTAGACGCCTGGAGTATCTCATTAAGTTACACAGTATCTGAGATGTTTTATATTTTTTGCGGTTGGTTTCGTCAAATGTCATTCATATGCTTGTTGTGTTATGGATTAATGGCACGATACAGAGTATCAACTTGGTAGAACTAAACCCACATTATACAGTTAATTTATTAGTTTTGTATACAAACATCTAAATCTAGTTTTATGTCATGTAAAGATGATCGCTATGTGTTATTTTCTTTAATCCATGATTCGTTATTAAACCTTACATTTATGATTAATCTATGTTTCCGTGTGTGTGAGAGAACCTAACGTTTTGTGAAATATTTAAGCTTTTACTGTAAAGAAACAAGAATGAAACTAAAACTGGAACTTGGATAACTAATTCCCTTAGCTCATTCTCCTTTAACCTCGAAAATGTAGAAACAAAGACTGAAATAACAATATTATTTTTGGTTCTTACAATGTAAGTTCATGCTTAAGTTGAAATAAAACAATGCAATAGGATTTCTAAACTTTTCGCCTGAAAAGCATGCAGGGAATGTTTTCTTGAAACGTGAGCAAAACTGGTAAACGTGAGTGGAATTGATAACAGTAAAGCAAATTTCTAATCCGATTCTGTTTTGTTTGTTTGTTTGGGAATTTCGCACAAAGCTACTCGAGAGCTATCTGTGCTAGCCGTCCCTAATTTAGCAGTGTAAGATTAGAGGGAAGGCAGCTAGTCATCACCACCCACCTCCAACTCTTGGGCTACTCTTTTACCAACGAATAGTGGGATTGACCGTCACATTATACACCCCCACGGCTGGGAGGGCGAGCATGTTTAGCGCGACGCGGGCGCGAACTCGCGACCCTCGGATTACGAGTCGCACGCCTTACGCGCTAGGCCATGCCGGGCCTAATCCGATTCTCAAGTGAGTTTAGTAGTAGAAACTAAACCAGTTGAATGGCACATAGTAAGATAAAAAAAAAAAAGAAAAAATTGAGTCTAATCTATTATTGTAGTATAAAATAATTTTTGCTTGGTGAATAACTTTCGTCATTCTTGCTAAAATATTAAATCAAATTTTTTTTTAGCTCTCTGTTTTGAATTAAAAAGTTACTCTATCTGGGCTATCTGTGTTCTGTCAACCGCTGGTATCGAAATCTAAATTTTAGTGTATAAGCCTTAGGCTTAAGGCTAAGCGACTGAGAATCATTGTATCAGATAAAAAAAAAAAGAGACTGAAACTGTAACTTAATTAATGCATCGTTCTTATAGAAGCTATAGCTATAACTTACGGTTTAAATGTTTCGCTAGTTTGTTACATTTTTCACCTTAAAATAGTTACATGACTAAAATGCCGCTTTTTAACTGTCCACATCGACATAACATAGTTTAGCCCCAATCAAAACAGTGTGTGAGCCTATAAAAAGTACAAGTAATGTTATAACGTAACTTTAACATTTAACCTTTTAAAACATTGAGGAAATAACAAGTATTCATACCTTACAATGGTTCAGGAAAGGGTTGCAAAGTGAGAATGTTTGGCTAGACATGCAAATTTTACAATGAGAGGTTGAATGTATAAGGAGCTACTAAAAGCTCAAGCTAGAGGTGTCTCGTGGCATGCTTCCCAGAAAATATATACAATATAATTAACAGTTGCTATATAAGTGAAATATGTAAAATGTGGGTTCTACAGTACCCCAAGTAACATCGATTCTGTCGCCTTTGCTTTATTGCATATTAATAATACACTTATTACTTTTAATTTGATATTGTGGCAAACTTGCCAATACTATTTTGTCACTGTCCCTAATTTTGAACTATTGGACAGAGAGAAGACACAGTTTAGGTAAGAAATGTTTAGTAGAGTTAAAACCTATACCTACGTTATTTACAACGTTATCTTGAGTTAAGAAATATTTAGTAGTGTTGAAACGTATATCTACGTCAATTACATATGTTTTGTTAAGAAATGTTTAGTAGAGTCGATAGACTGTTACTATAATAATGCATGTACAGCTTAAAATACTGGGAATGTTTTGTGGTATCGCACGGATTTGAACCAGCTGCGCGGGTTCCAAACTACAGAGATATATATACTACAGGACTAGTACGCATTCAATATTAGTATCAAACAAAATCTAATTTCAAAAATATACTTAGTTTGAAGCATCTGTGTGTCTGGCAGTGAATGCAAATTAGAAATATAGATCTGACCAGGTCATTTCCTAGAAGTTATTAATAGATTTAAAGAAGTATTGACAATCAGAAAGACCGTTAACTCAGTTCATTTTAAACATATATAAAGTGCATCATATCGTCATGATCAATTTATTGTATTCGGTACTATTTCTCAGAACTTAAAACTTTTATAGAAAATCAAGAGGCATCACGTGATATTACCCGTAGTTTCGATTGTAAATATTTACTGTATCACTTGTACGATGGACTTTTTTTCCCTCATAAGTTTTCTCTTTTAACGCTGCCCCTAGTGGCACAGCAGTATGTCTGCGGACTTACAACGCTAAAAACCGGGTTTCAATACCCGTGGTGGGTAGAGTACAGACAACTCATTGTGTAGCTTTGTGCTTCACTTCAAACAAACAAATTCCAATGTTAAATTTCTCACAGTTAGTTTGTCCGTATTTCTCGTCTTTCTATTAAATCAATGTAATCATGGGAATTGCTACTTGCCTGTCCTTTGTTTTATGAAAATACGTTAAATTCAACTCATATATAATAACATTCTAAACGTATTTTTTCTATCAACAATGACTATCGAAGACGCTTATGTGTGACAGTATACCTTAAGTTGTATATCTGGGCACTAACAAAATAGTCAATCGTAAAATTCGAAAATATTTAAAATATGTCAAAATACATTTTTTTTTGTTGAACTATACAGTTACAGAGCTATAATGACAACTAATGTTCATAAGTAACGTTATCCAGAGGAAGGTTACTTCATTTTTCTCGTGTGTGTTTTTTTTTCGGTTTTCACGTAACAGCCGTAAAAGATCCACCTTAAAAATTGTCAGTACTGTTGTGTGTGAAATGTTAGAGAAATATCAGATCTTTGTTCAATAATTTGCCTCACAAACTTCCATAGAAAACCAAAATCATTTTTCTCACTGTTTAGAGTTGTGCTTCTGAACATATAGCAACTAAACAATTTCCGAATCGATTATTTGAAATTATTATCTCCTTTCAACGCCAACCGGTTCACAGTTATCGAACTGGTGATATAAGAGAAGAAACTGGATAGCAGGTGAAAAAGACAGAGTGAAATAGGCAAAAAAACACAACTTTGACTGAAGTAACATTGGGTAAAGAGAAGATGAAGAATTTGTGCAGAGTGTCGAGCTGACAGTGGATACAAACTATTCTAGTGAGGCCTATACATAAGTCAAACTACTGATGTACTCTTTACTTTATGTTGTTACATAGGCTTAAATTATCAATATACGCTTCACCATACATTGTTACATAAAGCATGCGCCATTTTATGTTACTACGTGAATTGGCCCGGCATGGCCAAGCGTGCTAAGGCGTACGACTCGTAATCTGAGGGTCGCAGGTTCGCATCCCCGTCGCGCCAAACATGTTCTCCCTTTCAGCCGTGGGGCGTTATAATGTGATGGTCAATCCCACTATTCGTTGGTAAAAGAGTAGCCCAAGAGTTGGCGGTGGGTGGTGATGGCTAGCTGCCTTCCCTCTAGTCTTACACTGCTAAATTAGGGACGGCTAGCACAGATAGCCCTCGAGTAGCTTTGTGCGAAATTCCTAAAACAAACAAACTACGTGAATAATACATTTTTGAATTGAGTAATCCACAAGTGAAGTAAATCTTTTGTTTATTTAGAGGCGTTCTATTTTTACTTTAAAAATGTGAAATTGTTTGTTTGTTTTTGAATTTTGCGCACTATTCGTTGATAAAAGAGTAGCCCAAGAGTTGGCGTTGGGTGGTGATGAGGACCTGTCTTCTTTCTAGTCTTACACTGCTAAATTAAGCATGGTTAGCTCAGATAGCCCTCGTGTAGCTATGCGCGAAATTCAAAAAACAAACAAATCTTTGTGGTGGACAGAGCGAAATAGCCTATTGTGTAGCTTTGCGCCAGGACAGACAAACAAATTACAATAAGACTAATTATAAAACATATAATTTTGTTTATAGAAAATTTAATTTTGTTTAGTTCGTAGTATTTCATAACAAGATACATATTCAGAAAAAATTCTTGTTTGAAGTTGAATATAATGCTTTGCTTATGTTTTCATTCGGAATAGGCTAGATATATGCGGTTTAAAAACACTATGTTTTTATCAGTTGTATAGTTTTTTGTAAAACTGGATGTAAAGATTGCAATCGTAATGCAATATGCATAATTTTTTCGAATATATAGATAGAAAAATAAACACATCCATTCATAGAGGAAGTGTTACGCTGTACTATATTCTGTTCAAAGAGGCCCGGCAATGTTGAGTTTCTTTATTGTTGTGCACAGAGTCTGGGAGCTCAGTTTCTCTGTATACTGTTAACAGAGGGCTGGTAGTGTTTCCTCTATGTGTTATTCACAGAGAACTGGCGATGTTGAGTTCATCCTTACCTAATTCTCAAAGAATAAGCATTTTTCATTTTTTTCATCATGTTTATTCTATTCACGAAAAAATGAGCAGTTGTTTGTTTTTTTCTTTTTCATAAAGAATGAACAATGTTCATTTTTTATGTTATGTTCAGGGGATTGAATTAGTATGTTTCTGTAAATTTAGCTCAGAGGAAATGTGGGTAGTGATGTGTTTCTCTGTATTATATTCACAGAGTATAGGCGGTGTCATGGTTTTGTATACTCTGCTCACATATTATTCGTATTGTTGTGTTTCTTTATATTTTATTCGGAGGACCGAAGTAGTGTGTTTTGTAAATCTTTCTCACAGAATACGAGTAGTATTGTGACTTTCTGTATTCTGGTTATGATCCATTTTTTCATTTTGTTCAAAGAGAAGAGTGGAAGTGCTGAATATTTATAAAATGTTTAAGTCATTTCAACTCACCATATGATCTAAGTCAATTTAGATGTGTGAATTATATTATGTATTGCGCCAAATTTATTATTAGGTCATTATATATAAAGTTGTCACTGTTTGGTGATTATTGTATATAGATATATTTCCTTTTCAACAAGGGTAAAACAGAAAATATAATCTGAAGCAAAAAGGTTTAGTGCATTCTTTGATTCACCATACCTTCTGCTCTTTCACGTATTCAAGGCACATCAGTACATATTCTCATTTTACCTTTGGATACAAAAAAACAAACAAAAAATCTGTAATATGATTATCGGGCAGTATTATGTTTCTGTATTTTGTTTATAGAGATAGTCTTTTCAATGTACTGGTACGCCAAAATTATTAACCATCGTTAATAGTCCTAACCAATCAAATTATGGGAGTTCTTCTGTTAGTATTGGGTTGAGGAATAATTCGTGAGCGTTTTTTCAAGTTAAAAAATATATTCATAAATGAAACGCTTTCGCAAATTATTTCATGTCATTTGGTAGATAATTTTTTTGCTCTAATAGATGGTGTGTTTGATTTTCATATGTCTTTAATTTTTGCTTTCATTTTCAGCTCATTAAATGGAATGTCAAGTGGACAAAATCGAGCATTTTCGACACCATCTGCTTTTCGCATTTAATTTCTTGCAATTTCGTTTACAACAATGCATACTATATACCTAGGTATTACATGAAATAAAGTATCATAATAAATGTTTTGGGTGTAATGTGTTCATGCATTGAAGTATTGTATAGTCTTGCATGTAATGCTTGAATGAAATTATTTAAAAAACGCTCACGAATTATTCCTCAACCTAATATAATCTATTCTAGCTGTGTATCCAGCAAGTTAAGTGTGATTTACTCCATAGAAATTCCACTACAAACCAGTTAGATAGTTCAAACAATTGACATAAGACATAAGACCAGCATTTTACTCCCAAACATTACTTGATAGCGAAACGTAAGGGCCAGAAAACCCTTTCAGCTGTTGGTATTTCAAACAACCAACAGTCCAAACTGTACTGATGACATCCTAACATTTATAATCACTCAGCTCAAATAATAATATAATATTATAATAGCTTTATAATAGCTCAAAACATAAGGAATTCCACTTCCTTTCAGTTATTGAGATTTCAATGAACTGAATACCCTAACTTTTGATGAAATAATTAATTTTCTCATGATGATTAGGATGTCACTGCAAGAATCTTGGCCAATCAATGGAGCAGATAGATTGTTATTTTACTGGCATTTTCTCTTTCGACTCCTCAAGAACAGCCAGATATTTACTTCTAGTCTCTTTTTTTTCTCCTCATCTAATGTACAATATTTTCATCATAAGAAACAACCTGCTTATCTGCTTACCAGTCTCAAATGCTTATTTTCTTACTCTATGGTAATAACATCTCTTTGGACACACAACCATTTTTTTCTTATTTACTCACACAAATGCAACTACAGTGAATTCCACATATTTTTATTAAAGCTATGGAACATCTGTATTAGGTTGGAGAGCTGCACCTTTCAACAGAATATCAGGCGATTCAGAGAACAACCAATCGACTATTGCTCAGTAGGATGGTATGCCTTTATAACATACAATAAGTGTTCCTACCAATAAGTTTGTTTAGAGTTAATAAACTTACTGAATATACAAGTGAAAGTTTTCACTGTCCATTAACGCATAGTACCAAAATAGTCCATTTGTGTTTTCATATTGCTGACCCATAATGAATTCTACAATGAAGCTATACTATCATAGCATTATTATCTAACATGCAATAATTTTTTCTGTATTTTTTGGAATTTACTAGTCATTTCAGCCATGCATAATCTCGGCACTAACATGTAATAAATATCACAGCTGCAGAAACATTTACTTTGTTGTACAGTGCTGGTAGTCAGAAGTATTCAGCATGTGACTTGCCCCATACCATCGAGTATTTGCAACAAAACTGCTCCAATTTCACTATCATTAACAGTTTGCTTTAGAAAGTATAGAGTTTACCAAGACAAGTAGCGCTAGTGTTTCGACCACAACAAATTTCAAGAACTGAAACATGTCTTCTGTTTTAGGTTTTCACATAGAGCATCTATCAGCTTTTGCTGAATTCGACAGTGACTCAGCTATTTTGGATAAGTTAGCTACAAGTGATCATAATGTGATATATAGAAAGTTGCAGATTTTATGTTAGTTTTCAAGCTATAATTTAGCAGGATCAGTAGAAATTCCATCCCTAACTACTACAGAACTACCAAATTACATTTCTGTTCACATTAATGCACACTTTCGATGTTTCAGTTTCATGTCTGTATCCTTAATGCACTGGGCTACTATTTTGTTGTTCTTCGTAATGGCTTGAAAACATGAAACAAAAGACTAGTAAATCATCGACATTACAGTCTTTTAACTCTTTCCAAATTAAGATATGGTATCGTTTAAAATCTCTTTATTTTTCTGACATACATTGGAAAATGCTTGAAACTTTTGTATTTATGGCAAAGCAGCTATGGCTATTTGTCACCATATGTAATTTTGAACCTTTAACCAGGGAGAAGTCAGTTTGTTAGCAGAACTCTACCACTAACTATTTATGCTAAGGAACTAACAACATATATAACTCTTATAATGCACCTACATCTTAACATTTGAGGAATATTTATGTCACAATATATACTGCTCAAACACTTAAAGGAACAATTTCAGTATATTTGCTTCATAACTAAATTTATGTGTGAAAAACATACCCGTTGTCTACAAGTGTATTTTTAAGCTTGCGAGGGAAGTTTGAAGAAACTCAAACGAAACTCACCTCACTCAAGGAGAATACAACTATTTAAGGCTGTTACATGAAACTATGCATTTCTCATTAATTCTCGAAACAAGCACAAAATGGATCTTTTGCGGCTCGTTTTGTCATTGTGTACCTTCATCTTGTGTACTCAAGCAGTCAGGTGCCATCTGACAGAAAACGAGGTGGCCAGGGAGGTCCAGATGCTGGAGAATGGCCAGACCCAAAGGAGGTGGCACAACGAGTTGGTGTGTCACCAAGTGTCAGAAATCAACTTTGGCGACGACGCTACCAGAAGACAAACTCTTATAGTAGGAGCCCAGGTCAAGGCTGTCATCGCTGCACAACTGCCAGAGAGGACCGCTACCTCATTATTACCGCTCTGCAGAACAAGTTAGCTACTCCTCGATCACTGCAAAATGATGTTCAGCATTCCACTGGAAGCTGTGTGTTGACCAAAACAGTTCGCAATTGTCTGCACGAAGGACGCCGTAGGACCGGACGGCCTGCAAGAGGCGTTACTCTGACAGTGCGACACCGTGCAGCGGGGTTGGAGTTTGCTCGTCAGCACCTGGACTGGGAACTTCATCATTGGGCCATCGTGCTATGGACAGACGAACGCAGGTTAATTGTGTCTCGTGCGAGAGTGTGGAGACGCCGAGGAGAGCGATTTTCCACCTGTAACATTGTGCGAGTCAGCGCTTATGGAGGTGGTTCTGTAATGCTCTGGGTAAGCATATGCGTGGGTGGCTGCACAGACTTACTCATATTTGACAGGGGTGCTCTGAACGCACGATGATATAGAGACGAAATTCTGGAACCCTTTATGAGGTCTTTTACTGGTGTTGTCGGCGATGGGTTCATTCTCATGCAGGTTAACGCGCGAACACATGTCGCCAGTCTGTGTATGGACTTCCTTGACGAGGAAGAAATAGATCTCCAGATTTAAATCCGATTGATCATTGTTGGGATATGTTGTCGAGGCGTGTTAGTGAACGCCAGCACCTTCCTCAGAATGTACAGGAACTCCGACAAGCCTTGGTAGACGAGTGGGCTGCCATATCCCAAGTTAACATCGATAGACTGATTCAAAGTGTGCCAAATCGGTGTCAAGAGTGTGTCACATCCCGTGGATTTCACACTAAATATTGAATGTTTTAAACATTTCTTGAATACACGCATGTAAACGGTTTAAAGTATTGTTTCATATGGGATATCTGTTTTGGTAATATTGGTCGTTTTTAATAATTTTATTTCTCCATGTTTTACCGTTCATCACACATTAAAAAATGGATACAGATGGAACTGAAATGAAGCAAATTACCTAAAAAACAAAAATATTATCACATTTGAAACACTGTGATAAGTTATATAAGAAAACGTACTTGTTCCTTTAATTTTTTGAGCAATTTAAATTTGAGTCCAGCTCACTAGTTAACAAATCAAGAGCTTTACTGATGGGGTAACCTATGCAATCTTAAAACACAGTAAAAACTTACTAAATGAAATCTAGTTTCATCTTAAAAATTCATATAATGTGATTTATTTTTATCATTTTTATATAAGAAAATATTTAAAATTGTGTTGGGAGTAGGTTTTTAAACGCATTAAATTATTTTTTCGTCTAAGAAGTTAACGTTTTTACGTTGCTGATAAGAGAGATCCATTTTACATCAACAATCAGTTCAAGTTGGCTAATAGTACGCAGATAGCCCTTGTGTAGCTTTGCGCTAAATTCAAGAACAAATTGGTTAATAGTAACTAACATTTTTTTGATGATTCCTTTTCCAACTTTAGTAATCACCACTTCCAGCTATAAGTCATAAAAATTTGGTGAAGACTCATGAAGAGATACTGGTGTCTTGAAAATGAGTTAAAGTGTCTGAAAATGCTATTTTTCTAACCAAAGGGCTATTTTATTTTGTAGTGGTGTTTACTATGCTGTAAAATAATAGTGTTATGTTTCTACATTTAAAACCCTTATGGAATATAACTAGCGAGGGTAAAAGTCTGGTAAACCATACAGCACTTTTTATGCGGTTTATTATGATATGACTGTTGTTGAATGAATACGTAAATTTCAGAATAACTGATTCTGGAAATTATTTAATCTATAAATATCCTTACAGTTTCATGCTCTGGTAATGATTGAACAACAACAAAAAACAGGAGCGACCAAGATATGAAGCAATCCTGTACACAGGAGCTTGGGCTCAATGAAAAGCAGCAAAAGCTTCTGAACCTTTTTGAAACTGCTTTCAGTACATTCGCCCCTTTGCCAACATTGCAAAGGTAAGGTCTAAAATGCATGCTAATCTGGCTTAAGCATAAGTATTGCTAAGTAGTTGCTTATCAATATGATGTTACTGTTTGTTTATCTTTGGCTTTAATAGAAGATGCCTTAATACAGGGACAAGCATATGACACGAAGAACAGGATTCTAGTTTATTTGCACTTATGTTACAAGATAAAAGTACAACAATGCAGATGAAACAGAGCAGTTTCCTCAAAACCAACTACACATATCAATAGAAGTAGCTACTGAACTTATTTCTGACACTTTTATTTCAAGATAAATACTTATAATTCGTCCTATCATTGCTCACACACTCAACTATAGACAAAAACTGTGACGATAGAACTTGTGAAGGTAGCGAAAGCTGTTGATGTGGACTATAGTATGGTCACTTGTATACATGATTGCTTATTTACTTAGGCAACAACATGATAAATTTACCAATGAAATTCTAGAAACTTTTGGATTACATTTGTGACATAGTAGCACGAAAACCATAATAAAGGTTATGAAGATTAGTGGTGCTGTAGAAATCCTAGTAACTGTATGGATATTTCTCTTTATGATATCAAATAAAGTATCTGATGAAAAATGTGATTAGTATCAAACTATCAAGGCCTTGGCATTGCTTCATATAATCCTTGCAATATAACATAATCTTTACACTGAAATGCATTTGAATGATGGTGCTTTGTTGAAAACAAAGCCATAGATTTCATGTAGCACCCAAACCGCTTCCTGAGCAGAATATGCAATCCAAGTGGATGTTAAAAGGAAGGGACAGAGAAAGATCTACATGTTGGTGAAAACTTCTGTCCAAAATACGATTGAAGAGATGGAATCAGCGGTTTTGGTGCGTTTTGTATGTCATCTGGCAAATGCTTATCGATTTACATTCTTATTCTGATAAAGTTTCATTGAAATGATAAATATTCCGATAAAACATGTGATTCCCTAATGCTTATGCAGCGACTGGGTTATTTAACCTAAGCAATAAATACATCTCCATATATTTGTCCTATTGGACATTATAACGCTCCACGGCTGAGAAAGGGAGCATGTTTGGCGTGATGGGGATTCAAACCCGCGATTCTCAGATCATCACGAGTCTAGTGTTCTAACAACGTAACCATGTTGGGCCTTGAAAAAAGGGCAATTTGTTGTAGCATTTCGAAATGAAAATGGTCATGTAAACATAGAAAATGTAAATGGAACAAACTAAAGTCATGAACTAGCTGCTTTTGAAGCCTTATGTGCCCTAAGACTGGGTGCAAAATCGTCAACTTTCAAGAGAGACTTTTCATGGTATTAAGAGTCAGTACCAACATGCCCTTAGGGCAGATGTGCTAGCCAGGACGAAGTATTTACTTTTGTTGTGACAGATGTGATTACAAACAAAGTTTAAGATTTAGGGAAAGAAAGGCACGATAATCAGACAAGTTCACCAACAGTATGACGTGATGTTATGTATATGTAATTCAAATTAATGTATATTTGTATGTATCATAAAGGTAATACAGTTCTAAGAATGCACTGTGCAAACTTCACACATAGCAGTCAGAGATATCTATCTATCTCTGTGCACATTGCAAATGAAATCCACGATTTTATGCCACTAGGATCACATCATAGTAATTCTGATAAACACTGGTATGTTGGTTTCTCATAAGATTGGTAAATTTGTCATAAATTTAGAAAAATAATACCAACTTTTTGTAGCAAAACCAGCACCACTGACTTGTTCTGGATGTTGGTAAGTATATTGAGAGTCTTGATATAATAAAATATGTATGTAAGTTATTTAACTGACTGGGATTTATGAAGTGCTGGTATGTTTAAACCCCTTTGTTTTAATTGGTTTTAGGAGGTATTGGAAATTCTATTATCTTCTTATTTAATAGGTGTTTTGGTATCGACTTCTCAAAGTCCTTATGGTTCAATAAGTGCTAGGTGGTATGATGTGTATGAATATTTTTGGTTCAGTTGGTTTCAGATGACATTTGTGAGTATGAATCCTTTGATCCAATCATGTTTGGTGGTATTAATATATTTAATTACTTTTAGTTAACTTATTTTAAGTATTATCTATCAATCTAGTTTCCTTTGATTTAACCAATATTTGATGGTCAATGATGAGTCTTAATTCATTTGATTCATCAAATTGTAAATTTTATTAATGTGTTTAAAATCATGTTGATGCATTTCTTCTTTTGTGTTGATTAGTATACTGTTCATATTGACATACCTTTTCCTCTATTGTTTAGTTGAAACTTTTCTTATGTTTTTTTTTAGGTTTACTGCTAACTCACCCTACTTATGAGTTAATAAGCTTTCACAATGAAACAATATGACGGACACTGTGTAGCTCTTAAGTTTTTGTCACGAGAACTGTACTACAATGACAGTTATCATTCTGATAAGAACGGATCATGTTGGGGAAATATTATGGAAGACTTTCAATTAGCGTATGGTAGTAGAGGTACCAGATTAATAATAAATGATAATAATCTATCATCTTTGGAATTGTCACTTATGTAAAACAGCTTATGGGATGTTTATGCAGGATCGTCATTAGGAAGTAATAATTTTTCTTTCCTTGTACAAGTAGAGGTAGATCTAAGAAAGAATATATTAAATAAACTGTCTAGTTGGTGAAACGTCTTTGGAAGATTTTCTTGCAGAATATAAACAAAGGGTTCACTTGGTTTTATTAAATTTAAATGTTGACATGTTTAATGATAGGTCGAACACAGCAACAGAAGATGAACAATTAAAATAATAGAAAGATGGAACTCCTGGTGGAGTTCACGATGTGACGAAGTTTAGTTTATTTCGAATTTCGCACAACTTACTTGAGAGCTATTTATCTCCGCTAGTCGTTCCTGATTTAGCAGTGACAGATTAAAGGGAAGACAGCTAATCAACATCACCCATCGCCAAGACTTGAGCTACTCTTTAACTAAAAAATAGTGGGATTTACTGTCACATTATAATTTTTTCACGGCTGAAAGGGTGAGAATATTCGATGACAGGGATTTATACCCTCAGCTGGCAGATAACGAGTCGAGCATTCTAATCATCAGACGATTCGATAATGCTATAAAAGAAAAAACTAAAGCTTTTAGTACCGTAAGAAAGCTGTGTATTTTTGAATACGTATTTTAACACAAAAGAGAAAGTGTCAGTTTTGAGAAATATTAAAAAGTCGAAAAAGATAGGTTTGCCAGCGTTATTCTGATAATATTAGCAAAGATACTAAGGGAGTAAAGTCTGAAGTCTGGATTTTGAATAGTAAAATGAATAGTAGAAATAATGAAAAATAGAAAAATGATGTTGATGCTCATAAAATAGTGTTTCAGGAAAAAAAATACATTTTTTTGCGAAATTAATAATCAGTTGGGTGATGAAAAATATTAAAATTGTTTTATAATTGCTTAATATCATATGGAGAAAAGGAAATATACCAAAGGAGTGGGAACATCCTGTGATAGTTCTGAAGAAAATACGTTAAATCATATTTTAAAATCGGACGTTCTAGTTAAAAAGAAAATTTTGGCAGCTGGTTTCATTAATGCTGAAAACGTTAATAGCATTCTGTGGAAAGAGTGGCTGTGATTTCAATACACAGGCTAAATGTAAAGGGGGTTTGTTTGGATTAATTATTTTTGAATTGATTGAACAATTCCAGTAAGAATTAGCATGTTAGCTCCATGTGCAGAAAAGTGTAATATGTCCAACCCTTATTTAATTCGATGGCAAATGATGATGTAGTTGTATGTTTGTTTACATACTATGGGACACTTTGGAAGAGGAGGAGAAATGTTAAGTTTGTAGTTAATAAATTTGAAATAGACATAGACGGAATTGAAACTTAGTCAAAAGGAATGAGATTTTAAACTATTCCTTTCGAGAACAGCAATGGGATTCTTTTTTTGGAAGTGTCTTCTAAATATTTCCCTAGCGTATCTTCATCATAAACTTATTAAAGTGATAACAGAGTTTAAGTTGTTGGTAAGCGAAAGTATTACTTAAACGAAATGTATTTCAGGAAATAACTGACATTTGGATATGTATCACAATGATTCGATTTATGTTAGATTATGATTGTCAATCATTTGGATCAGCGGTTTCATCCATTGTAAGCCTACTAGATAAGGCCAGATCTAAGGCTTTGAGATTGTTTTGTGATCGCCTTCAATATCAATTTAAAAATTGTTTGTTTTTTTGAATTTCGCGCAAAAACTATGTGAGGGCTATTCGCGCCAGGTGTCCCTAATTTAGCAGTGTAAAACTAGAGGGAAGACAGCCAGTCATCACCAGATTACGAGTCAAGCGGGTCCCCTTCACATCAAAATATGCTTGCCCCTTCAACCGTGGGGGCGTTATAATGTGATAGTCAATCCCACTATTCGTTGGTAAAAGAGTAGCCCAAGAGTTGGTGGTGGGTGGTGATGAATAGCTGCCTTTTTCCTAGACTTACACTGCTAAATTAAGGACGGCTAGCGCAGATAGCCCTTGTGTAACTTTGCGCGAAATTCAAAAATAAACAGACAAATGTATTTGTTTTCATTATGACGAAGCATTTTTTGTAGATGTGCTGTTCTACTGATTACAAATAAAACATACTTTTCTTCTCTTAGCCCCCCAATGGCAGAACGGTATGTTTGCGAACTTACAACGCTAGAAACTGGGTTTTCGATACCAGCGGTGAGCACAGCACAGATAGCTCATTGCGTCTCTTTGTGTTTAACTGCAAACGAACTAACAAACGTTATGTCATAAATCATGGGAAGAAGCTTGTTTGTAGTTAACCACAAAGTTCCACAATGGGCTATGTGTGTTCTGCCCACTACGGGTACCGAAAGCTGGGTTTTAGAGTAAAAAGTCCGAATACTCACCAGTATGCGACTGGGGGGGGGGCTGAAAACAAGAACACGGGATGTGGATTTGAACCCACGATCCTCAGATTACGAGTCGAGCATCCTAATCATCTGGCCGTGCCGGTCTGTAGCTCGTTAATCAGAGAGTTTGTAAGTGTTATCACATTTATTTTTGTAATTACTTTTTGAAGTTAGGTTTTTTCATTTTTGGGTTTTCCTAATTTCTCGTGTCAAGGTTGCTATTGAACTTTAAGCTACTTAAAATTTAAATGTGTCTTTTGAAAACGTTCGAGCCCCACAATTTTAAACTGTGAGCATATGTTTTATATTACTTGAGAAAATTCAAATAAATATGCCCCATGCTGGTACAGCGGTATGTCCACGGATTTATATCGTTAAAATCAGGGGTTCGAATACCCCCGCTGGACTCAGCAGATAGCTTCATGTGGCTTTGCTATAAGAAAAACACACACTCAAATAAATACTTTGGTTTGTGATTTCAAGAGTCTTGATATTACCTTTAAAAATTCTTTAAGTCTTCCTTTGAATTACCGGTTTTTGGTTGTAATGGCTTTGTTTTATCTTAAAGCAGAGCCACGTTAGGCTATCTACTGTGTTCTCCGTAAAGAATCGAACCCCAGATTATAGCTTTGTAAGTTTGTAAAATTACCATTTTTCCCACCAGGGAACAGGTGGTATTGGTGTATTCAAATCTATTGGATCCAATCAGTTTTAAGAGATTCTTTGAAACCTGTTGAACTGAGACAACTGCTCAAAAAATACATTTTCTTAAATATGCGAGTTTCTTAAATTATTCTAATTTTATAAACTAATAGAAAATATGTTGCATAAGCCTTACATTGTTATGGACGGCTCTAGCGTTGAGTGTTGTAAGTTTTGAAAAAAAAAACATTTCCTCAGTCAGGCTATAATTTCAAAGACTTACATCATAACAAAAAGTCGGTAATATTTTAACAGGAGACAGAAAGTATTTCAATTTATCGAAGGTTTGAAAATTTAATTAAATGTATATTAACTGAAAAAACAAACAAACAAAAAACTGCATTTAATTCGCTAAGAATTTTACTCTCGTAAATTCTTCGGAATTTGTCTGAGGAAACCTTAGAAGGTTTGGGTGGGGAAGTTACAAGTTGCTTAATTTAGTCACATTAAAGTTATTAATGAACATGGAGAATACGATTGACAGTAGTGAATTACATATTCTGGTTCTCAAAATGTATCTTTGTATGTTTGTCTTAGCGGCTAGTTAAACTAAACGGTTATATAGTTTTGTTGTTTTGAACTTTCGCGTAAAGCCATACAAGTGCAGTCTCTACATAACTGTCCTTAACTTTTGAACCACTAGAAACATAAGAAAGGAGGCCAATCAGCAACATCCACCGTCAAGCGTTTGACCGAACAATGAGATTTGAAATTCACTCTTATAGCCTCAAAGTGCAGAGAACGTTTTTGCAGAAACGGAACACTAATAATAAGCCCTTGAAATCATGATTCGAGCAGACTGACAACTAAAGTTTGATGGAAAGATCGATCATCATGAAGTTATGAAGTTAATATTAACTTTCGATCAAAGGAAAGCATCTATTTTAAATGCAACTACAGATCAACCCGGTAATGAGTAACACCACCAAAATATATAAAAGTCAAGAGTCGTTTGGTCATGTTCGATTTCTCCAAATTTCGTGAGTTACATAAGTCTAAACCCACTTTTTCTTTTACAATACTTTCTCTTTTGATTGCTCGTTCCTATTTTAATTCATTTAATCACTAACGTAGGCGTAAATAGCTCCTAAATTTTGGTACTTTTGCTATTATATAAACGTATCAAGGATGAAGTTCCCAGAACCAGATTAGGCATGGTGTTATGTGTGTGACGCAACATCATCCTCGTCATTATGACTTCAAGCTAGGATAGAATTCGAATAGGAAAACCGGGAAGATTCCTATGAAAAATAAGTAAAAAATTATCTCAAACCTACATTGTATATATCAATTATTTGTAGGGAAGATGATTTTTCCTCAGAAGGAAAACAGGTATGTATACAATCCCATGGCCATCGTATGTTTTAATATTTTATCTTAAGGCACCAATATGCAGCATATTTACTCAGTTATATGTAGTGGATTCAGGAGCAATATGTGGTATGTTCCTGGGAAAGGAAATTTTATGTTTCTCTTATTTCTTTCTTTAGTGTATTACCAGTTTTAAACGGGATAGATTTGGTTTCCAGCAGCTTCCTGTCATATTTGACGTACTGTTAATATAGTTGAATACAATGGCTGATTTAAAGTTGTGTGGGCTCAGGGGCTAATAATTTTTGTGGGCCCTACATCCTGTGTAACTTTACACAGAATAAAATTGTCAATGGACCCCATTAAGATTATGGGCTCAGGGGCTGACGCCTTTCCAGCCCCTACCTAAGTATGTCATCGGTTGAATATACATTTTTCATATTCTTACTTATGAAGTTCGGAATGCATTGGTTCATTAATTAGGTGCTCTTGCTGTTGGCCCGGCATGGCCTAGCGCGTAAGGCGGGCGACTCGTAATCCGAGGGTCGCGGGTTCGCGCCCGCGTCGCGCTAAACATGCTCGCCCTCCCAGCCGTGGGGTGTATAATGTGACGGTCAATCCCACTATTCGTTGGTAAAAGAGTAGCCCAAGAGTTGGCGGTGGGTGGTGATGACTAGCTGCCTTCCCTCTAGTCTTACACTGCTAAATTAGGGACGGCTAGCACAGATAGCCCTCGAGTAGCTTTGTGCGAAATTTCCAAACAAACAAACAAAGCTCTTGCTGTTAATGATAATGCTGGTTATGACCAAGCAATAGGAAATCATAGGATATTTAGATTAGTCCTAAATTCTTTTAACAAGTTAAACATGCAAAACAATTTTCATAATAAAAGTGTTTTAAGAGAAAATAGAAACAATAAATGTCAACATATTAAACGTTCTGGCCAATACTGGTAATGAAAGTAGCTGTTAAAGAAAGAATACATTATTCATTACTTACAAAGCATACAATAAAACATCATTTGTTAGCTGCAAGTGCTTTCGTACACATAAAGTTCGTTTAACAACGTAACATCAGTATAAAATTGTACAAGTAAAATTTTCTATAATTCTCAGTAAAAGCTTTTTGTGGCTTTTAATGCATGACGAACCGAATCTTAAAGCCTGTAAAGTCGTAATTTCATAATGAAATTGACATTTGAAGAAGAAATATGTATGTACACACGCACACATAACAGAGTGTGTGAATGGCGTAATTAAAACGGTTTCTGTTATAAATTGATGAGTATTAAGAATGTATGTGATTCTTAACCTAAAAATTCACTTTCACATCGTGTGCTTTCAATATGAGCTTAAAGCGAAACTGCAATTTCCGTATTTTGGCTGTCGCTGTTCGTCGTTGTCACCCATTGCGAGGGAATTTTTTTTCGAAATATCGGTTTTGCTTGGTTTCAGCGGGAAGTACAAATCGGTACAAATGCTATGAATAATCATTTCGGTTATACGCCTCGTTCCCAGGAGCGCTCTTATAGACTGTCGCAGGTGTTCATTAGCTGCGCAGCCACTTGAGTTAGGGGCAAGTATCTCAGAACAGATGAGACATCCAGGGGAGCGAGTTCCTGTGAACTGTTGGTGATCTGCTTACTAATCTAACTTTTCTGTTCGTATTATTGAACATCTATTGGTGAATATTTCAGAAACAGTACGCTACCTTAGAAAGTCTTTACATAACATATAAAGTTTTTCTTAGATCATATCTATTTTTCTCGTTAATATAATGTTTTCTTTTTTCAAACGGCATTCGCTTAGTCTCATAAGTCTGGCATTATTTAAACACTTGGAACTGTTCAGTTATTGTTATATATTGGTTAATCAAGAAACGTTCTTAACTCCACGTTTCAGGAATTTCAAAATGATGCGCCCCAAACTAATTATATAGTCAAGAAACTATGGAAAGCGCAAAATTCTCGTCTAATCAGCTCATTTAATACAGTGACGAAAATAGAACAGTTATCTAAATCTAATTAGTCCCTGTTTTAGGCACTGTTTAAGCTCGACCTAAGATGTTATTTCTCGTTGGCTAGTTTGTAGGGAATGTTGCGGTTAAAATAGATAGCACAAAAGTCCCCATCCAGTTAGGCTTAGAATTAGGCACTGTTTAACTTGCGTAACTCGACCCGGAAAATAACTTCTCGGTCAGCCCATGAACCGATATAATAGGAAACGCTTATATATGTACAGTGGATGATGGGATGGAATAATTACAAATCGTTTACTTCAATCAGATTAAAATTATTGATGATCATGAAAAGTAAAACTTGCAGTAGTGAACGAAATAACCTGTTTTTAATCACGTGTTTTATATCTTAAAAAGAATTGCGTATATCTTTTTTAGATACACGTATACATAAGCGACAACTACACGTGTTTCGTCGTTCATACTTAACCAGAATGTTTTTACAAATTCAAGTGTAACATGATAGACTAGCTATATTTCTTGGCGATAATGATACTTTAGGAATGCTAAACACACACTCTCATTAATATTAGCTAACGTATCTTAGTTTTGTTAACCTGAAGATGACCTAAGAAGGTCGAAACTTTGATATCTACTTTATTTTAACAATTGTTTTAATACCCATACCAGCCGCCTTGAGATACAGTGTGAGAGATTCAGAAGATGAACAAAATTGAAAAGATGGTGAGGAAATAAAAATTCCTACTTAATCGCAAATGTTAAGTTATATTAACGCTATCAAACTGTACGCAACAATGAAGGGGGAAGTGAACTTCATGAAAAGGCCATATAATTGGCGTTATCTTTTAACCGCATGAGAAAGCCTATTAAGAAACATAACAGTTGAAATTGGACACCTTCTTCAAATAAATTTGATTGAGATTTTGTGTATTTATGTATATTTTGAATGTCTATTTTTGTTCTTATTCTAATAAATATAAACAGTATAACGACTGTATTCACAAACGTCTTACTTTCCTTGAGTCAAGCAAGTATAACGTTCCACTCAAATATTATATATAATTAAGGAAATGCATGTTCACTGTGTCTAAGCCAGAAAACCTGCTTAAGCCGGAAATTTTACTTCGTACCGTGCGATTCCGTCTTCGACAGGTTTTACTGTACATAGTACAGTCAGTTCTTGCTTTGAGAGCTAAATAACACAAATTCCGATACGTTAGAAAAACTTTCAATTGAATCCAGACAGAATTAAACTTTGTATAACATTGTTAGTTACAATTTTATCAATCACTAAGTTTCTCACTACGCTGTAATCTGTTAAATTAAAAGAATGCTAATGCAGTTGCAGGTTTTGATATTTTGTCACATTTTTTTACGAATTTCCTTTTTTCTTGCCCCCTCCAGTGACACAATGGGATGTCTATGGACTTCAAACGCTAGAAACTGGGTTTCGATACCCGTGATGAGCAGAGCACAGATAGCCCATTGTGTAGCTTTGTGCTTAAATTCTAAACAAAGTATAATTTTTCTTAGAAGTTATCGCTATGTTTTGTAATTAGAGCTAGACTTATATTTTTACGCTTAAATCAGTTTTGTTATTTTGATAAATACATTTCTGGCGTATTCTTCAACAGCATATAGTCGATACATTATAATTTAATACATTCATCGCTTTTATATAGCATATAAATGTTTGATAATCTGAGATAAGTTCAGAAAGAAACATGATGTTCTAATCCATAAACTAGCCATATCAGATGATAACCGAAAACTGTATACCGGTAACATTAAACATGTGAACAATCACATATTAGTTTTCCACACAGTTACTGTACATTACGTGCATTTCTTTCAATTTCCATGACGAACAGCAGATGGCTAGTCAGAATATTACATGGAAACAATTTATAGTAGCGGGTTGAATAATTGACCTATTAATCTTAATATGAACCTTCGTCAGCCGTAACCTATTCATATTCAGCAAACAGAGTAGGAAAACTTGATTCTTTCTGATTGTACCTAGTATTTTTTTTTTTAAAGAACGCCTTCTACATTATGATACTACGCATTTTAAAGCAATACTTACGTTAGGTATAATATTTATTGGTTTATTATTTTTGTACTAGATGCGCAAACATTGGCTTAATATGAGCACAGATAATATTGAAAAACTTTTCTATATCAAATTTACCTCTACGTGGATGATAAATACTGAGAAAAAGTACATTTTGTACGAAAGTAAAGCTGTGACGCTAGAGGTCGTGATCTTGTTTCTTGGAGACTAAATGATATAATGTTAAAATATATTAATACTGTTTAATCATAGCATACTTTATCTTTATTTAAAGTTAATTTCATTAATATTATTTGTAACATTGTGTAGATAATTTCTTTAATGTAGTACGTACATAAAAGTTTAATACAAATCTTGTAACCTGTTTGAACCTTCTGAGGTGCATATGTCAGGAAATATATAGTCAAAACGCTTTATAGTACAAAAGGCAGCCAAGTTAGATATAAAAAGGGATTTTTTTTCCTTTAATTATTTCTAGTGTAATTTATCACTTTTATCTTTTATATATACATAGTTTGCTGCTCCTTGATGACGAGAACCTAACGATGACCGAAGAAGGTCGAAACGCTGTTTGTTCCTCTACATAGAGTTTTCTCTACCAATACCAGCCGTTTTTACATATATACATACATATGGTTTGCTGCTTTAAATAACTTAGCTATATTCTCAATATTATATCTTTATATGGCCAATTCTTAAACTCCAACTTGGTTGTATCTTACATGTAAAACTATTTGATATGAAATCACAACTTTCTGCCTTACTTTTTGTCTTAAGATCAGTTAAGAATAGCATCTCACTTGAAATGGGATTGGAAATTCAACCATATGAAGGGTAGAGTTATTTTAACTACTATTTAATTCCCTTATTTAAGTCTTCTACCTAATTTTAGGTCCTTAAGTAATAATTTAAACCAGTGACTATGGATCACAATTTACAGTTAAAATCATGAAAATATAGTAATATATGTGTGCTAGTTGTCAGTAGTAGAAACAGCACTTTGGCGACCGTAGGAACTAGAGCTGAGTGCGGGAAGGGAAGAAGCTATGATGTAATAGGTGAACAGTACTAAAGGATGTCACTAGAGGGCAGATAGTGAGAATTGTCAGAAGGTTCTGTGTAGTACTACCAGAGGGCGTATGTAGTGCTTTCAAGATGTGACGCAGATGATTGAACAAAGTGACATGTTCCAGGTATGTAAACAGACCATATCTGACATTCAATGCAAACATTTCCAACATGAAATTAGTTCTGCAATATCGTTATGACTTACTTTACAATTTTGATACATATTTATTGAAGAATAAATATATTGTTTGAATACTTAATGTGTTGTTCGTTATCGTTTAAATACATGTAAATCTATAGCTTAATTAATAGCTTATATACATATACTAGTTTGAACTGCAAATCAGTTCTATAAATTAGCACGAAACTTTGTGTCTCTAGATATATATGGTATGCACCACACTAATTAAAATAATATGGTGAATTTTGACTTCACAAAATGACATATTTACATGTATTCATACATGTAAAAACAATATTATATATACAACATTTTGACGAAATGTTTAGTGTAATTCACGTTTTACACATACGAGGGCTGTTCAAAAAATACGCGGACTGTTTGAATTGCGCGGCTCTAGTTGGTTCCAGGGGAATCCGCTTGGTGTTGCTAGATTCGCACAGATCAGCTGATTACGACGCCATTTCCCGATTGCAGATATCTTTATTTGTGTATTAGCTACGCGGTTTTAAGTGAAGTGCGATTTTTTCGTTTGGCGGATTTCAGAATAAATGACCTGAAGGAGCAACGACTTGCTGTGAAATTTTGTGTTAAACTTGGAAAATCTGCGACTGAAACTTTTGCTATGCTTAACACGGCTTACGGTGATGTTGCTATGAAGCGTACAGCATGTTTCAAGTGGCATGAACGTTTTAAGGATGGTCGACAGTCCATTGAAGATGATGAGCGTCCTGGACGTCCTTCCACGTCAACTGACAACCCAGACGTCGACAAAATCAACACCCTGGTGCGGGCAAATCGGCGTCTGACTGTCAGGGAGCTTGCTGAAGAGTGTGGGATATCAGTTGGATCTTGTTACGAGATTTTGACCGAAAAATTGAAGATGGACTGCGTTGCTGCGAAATTCAGCCCTCAGAACTCGTGAGTTTTGGGCCAAACACTCGATCACTGTTCTTCTCCACCCCCCCTACTCACCTGACCTTGCTCCTTGCGATTTTTTCTTGTTCCCCAAACTCAAAAGACCCTTGAAAGGAAGAAGATTTGAGACGATTCCCGAGATTAAGGCAAATGCGACGAAGGAGCTGGAAAACATTACAAAAGAAGCGTACCAGGACTGTTTCAACAAGTGGAAACACCGTTGGGATAAGTGTGTGCGTTGGGGAGGAGAGTACTTTGAAGGGGTCTCAGACCTATAACTTCTAAATAAAGTACATTCTGTTTTATGACGTCAGTCCGCGTATTTTTTGAACAGACCTCGTATATATTACAGAATTGAGGAAAACAAGACAATTGTACGTTTCACAAATACATCACGTAGTAACGATCATTGTTTCTCTAGTAAAAGCATCATCAGATACAGACAGAAATTCTTTATAACAGGCTTACATGTGTTTAAACAAAGAACTAGAAGTAATATTGACATTCACTTAGAAATAAAGCATTTCAAAGGATTTACCTTCAGCACCTATAAGCTGTATCCGTTATCAAACTCAATTGAGATGGTCTGTTTTGTCTTTAATTTGGCATGCACGGTGCTTGCTTTTCAGTTTTATTTATTTCATCAATATATCACTAACATAAGATAAGGTAATAATTTATACATTATTATTCACTGTTATCACTCTCCAACTTTTAGAGCATCGAAGAATTTGAGCTAACCTACAATCAAATGTTTAGAATAATTATATTTATTAACCAAACTATGCATCAGGTAATCATTCCATTTCCGACAATTATAGCACGAACATGAAATATTGTTTTCTTGTGATCGATTTGAAATATTATCTTTTAATATATAAGCTTATTACTTTAATATTCATAATAACTTCAATGTTAACAAGCTTTCAACCAAACAGATCCCATGAGTAAATTATTAATAACAGTTTCTTTTAAAAACATTTAATTCAAGTTCCCTGTTTGTTACCATTCTTTTGTAGACGCCATTGTTTCATCACAGTTTAAAGTACTTTAAGTAAATGTCAGTGTAGGTGAAAGTCATAAATGTATGCAAGTAAAGTAATAAACATTAAATAAAACTAGTATCGCACATATAAATATCTAGTGGGATAACAAGATTTCCAGTTTTAGATTGTGGACTGTGACATTAAATCGATTATTTTAAAATAATTGCAGGTAGCCATTTATGACGACATTTAGAGATAAGAAAGATGAAAGACACATTAACACCAACAAAGTTGCCAAAGACAAAAGATATTTGGAGTTGAATAATTAGGTAGATGCTTTTTTATCATTGTCTAGCCCATACATCAATAATAACAGCATTGATAAATGCTAAATCAGTTAAGTTTTTCTAATCCAGACCTAAAAAAACAACTGAACCGTGTATTCAAATTATAAATATATCAGTTATCTATGAAACATAAAACTTTATCTTGTACTACAGAGAAACATATATGCAAAATTCATTATCCTTTTTTAGGTGAAGACATATAATTACTAAAGCTTGAGAGATTATGTGTTCAGCTTATCTCGTGATGAAAATGACAATAATATGCAGTTTATGATTATCTTAGTTTAACCATTCACTATCAAAAAGTGACCAAATAATAACAACCGTCATCCAATGAGTGAAGAGTGAAAATCATGTACATCTTATTCATTTTCATGGTGATGTTGAAACTTAAGATTTCGTTTACTCTAGCTCATAATAGGAATAAAGGTAATAACAATTATTCTTGCATTAAAGGTGTGGTACGTGTTGAAGTATTCTAATATGAAGAGTATCTTGATTATAATATTCATCCCTATTGCTTTGGTCAGTATCTCATACGACTTTAGGAATTTCAGTTATTTGTGCAGATACATAGTTAAGCATCTCAATATTTTGTAAATACTACTACACTGAACATTTGATAATTTAAGGAACAGTTTCATGTATTTTAAATGAGGATTCACTTTGAAGATGGGGAAGATGATAGTTACTCATCGTCTGAAAAATGAGTTTGTTTAATCACTGAATTAGAATTAAATTCAGGACCGTCAAATTTTAAAATCTTAATAACGTTAATGCCATGGCTGTGTGTTTCATTGTTACTGATTAAAATGTTTTCACTTCTAACACCTATTTTAAAAATAAACACCATCGATAATCTAATTCTTACTTGTTTACAATTTTCTGTTTTCACTTCTAACACCTATTTTTAAAATAAACACCATCAATAATCTAATTTTTACTTGTTTACAATTTTTTGTTTTCACTTCTAATACCTATTTTTACAATAAACACCATCAATAATCTAATTCTTACTTGTTTACAATTTCCTGTAAGATTCTAAATTAACAAAACTTTTATACATAAAATTTATAGTAGTTTTTAAAATAATATCATCTGGTTTTTATAGTCTAGTTTATGAAAAAAAAGATCTAGTATATCCTTAGTCCTCTGTTAGCAACTGTAACATTACCTGGTTTTTGTATCCAAGTTCAATATTTTCAACATAATTTAGGAAAATGTGATCAGTAATTGCTTCATTATTAATGCGGCGATCAGCAAAATATGAATCAAGGACCGACATAATGTATCCATCACTAATTTTGCAAATGGCCGCAGTTTTTGTATATCATAATTTCGCCTCTGGCATGCATGTGTGGAGCTTTTCTGTATATAGAAATAAGTGTCATCTAAAGCTATTATATCAACGTTGTTATCCACGCGAAAGAATGGGTTTGACTGGAAGTAAGTTTTTAGAAGACTGATATATTCAAATCCAAGGTAAAAATGACGTCACAACATAGTACGTATCGTTTTTCTTACACTAGAAGCATTTTACAAAAATTAGAATTCTAGACAGAATCATGACGAATATCCAACAGGAAGTTTTATATTTTATGAGAATACCCCCACCTCCAAAAAATGCTTTGTTTAAATCTTACATGGATATTCTTCAAAGATGGAATCATAGAAAACATAAACTTTATTATCAGATTAAAACTTGGTCAGTCTGTTCAGAGTAAAGTGACCTTCAGTGGCACAGCGATATGTCTGCGGACTTTCGACGCTATAAACTGGGTTTCGATAGCTATAGTGAGCAGAGCATAAATAACTCATTATGTAGCTTTGCGCTTAATTACAAAGAAATACAGAGTATACTATTGACCTTCAATTTGCCATGAGACCTGTGAATGTTTATTCACTGAACGATTTCGTGCGATTCGTGTGTTCTTTTAGAGATTGGTATTATGTTCCATCTGTTGCATTTATCACGTGGTACACATCAGATACAAACTGGTTTCTGTGTAGGTATCTTTTGGACCACGATACTTCAACAAAATTGACATTATCATGAATAAAATACAATTGGGTTTGTGCCTCAAGTGGTACAAAAATCAACTGAGAATGTTGAAGGTAAATAAACGTTTGACATGAATATTCTCCGTAGATCTGATGTTTAGTTTTAAATGTTTAAGGCTTGTAAATGTCTGCTTTGTTCGAGAATTAATCACGAGAGAAATATGGAGGAAAAGCCTAGCTTGAATTAATTATGCCACTTTCATCGTCATTTGGAAGGGAATAATTTCGTGCCTGACATTTGTAATAATAATGGAAATATCAAATAAATAATTGAAATACAACGCTTTTTTATATACAGTTCAAACATAAGTATTGAAGGTGCCAACGACCTCATTTAAATAACTTCGGCGTATATTCACGTTGAAGTCATATGTATAATGTACGAAATTGTTTTGAAAGTTAGTTAATTAATTAACATGTTCAGTAATGCTAATTAAATTATTTATCATGGTGCTGTTTTACATAAAAGCAAAGAATTCAGATAGAAGTACCACCGACCTGGCACTTTACCAAATGTCAATTGTCAATACAGTTTTAAAACTTATTTTATATATTAAGGAACCATATCTTTTTTGTTTCATATTCTTTATTTTCCATCGATTTTTTTTCAGTGTTTATTATTGTGGAAAAATGTCCCAGACGACTTCCTCCCTCTAAGTAATATTTTACACGTGAGCCACATAGAATACTATACTCGCGATAAAAGTAAGGTTTTGGTAAAAGCCTATTTATATTTTTAAGTGTATCTTTGGGTAGCTCTATTACATATAAATCACCTTTCATAGTAAACATTTATTTTGAATTAAAGGTTCTTTGCAGAACTACTAATATTAAGAAAGAGAGAATGCCGTGACTGCACATTACGTTGTAGGCGATGAAAATGTTTTTTCTTCTAATTCTTAAAACACACAGTGGTAATAACTGATAAAACATTATAAAGTGAAAATCATACCGTATTTAGAAGAAGAAATGTGCCCCTACCACACATACATTATGTAGGCGATAAAAATGTTTTTCTTCTAATTCTTAAAATACACAGTGGTAATAACTGATAAAACATTATAAAGTGAAAATCATACCGTATTTACAAGAAGAAATGTGCCCCTACCACACATACATTATGTAGGCGATAAAAATGTTTTTCTTCTAATTCTTAAAATACACAGTGGTAATAACTGATAAAACATTATAAAGTGAAAATCATACCGTATTTACAAGAAGAAATGTGCCCCTACCACACATACATTATGTAGGCGATAAAAATGTTTTTTCTTCTAATTCTTAAAATACACAGTGGTAATAACTGATAAAACATTATAAAGTGAAAATCATACCGTATTTACACGAAGAAATGTGCCCCTACCACACATACACATACACTGTTATTGCAACATTAGAGTAATTAGATGCTACTAAGGTTATACCAATTGCTTAATACCTATATTGATATTGGGACTGTTAAGTTAAGTTTGGAAACAAAAGTCAGATTTTGTTTGTACTATATGTATCATATATCGTGATATCTGTAGAAGGGGAGAGATTTTATCAACACTTTAACTGATTGATTGACCTATAAATAATATCCTGAAGAAAAGAAATAATTTTATTTAAACTAATGTTCACTGATGTGACAAAACATTAAAACGTTGAATGAAATAAATAGTTTTATTTACAGATTTACTTCTTATTGTGCTATGAAAACAAAAAAGGAGAAAGGGTAGTTTAACTAAAACTCCTAAACGTCAAACGTAAAACTTGAGCTTCTGTATGTGTTCATATGTTTCTTACGTCAAATGTACTTGAAGATCATTTAGTTAACAAAATGTTCTTGAGTATCTTATATGAAAAAAACAAACAAACACATTTACTCTTTTATAAAACCCAGTGAATTCAAACTTGTATCGTTTCTATGAAAAAAAAGATGCAGATTTTTTACAAGTAAAATTTCTAACATTTAAAAAATAATTTGTTATTTAATTTTGTTTCTACTTGACTATTATTCTGTAAGATGGTTATTGTGGTACACATTAGAGGTCAGCGCAAGTTGTCATATTTGATGTGAAAAACATATTTATTAAGACTATTAGTGTTTAATAAAGTATTTCGTTCTCAGGTCAACAGCAGAATCAGTACTTGGCAAGCACATCTTTATTTATATTGCTTACAGCTGACAGTAGTTTGGAACCAGCATTAAGAATGACGTTCGAAAATTACATTTATTACTTGTGTATACTTTTAAGACAAAATGTGGAAAGTTTGTGCTGTTTTAAGTTCAAACGTTGACGGTTAAACTATATTCACATGTGTTGTTTGCCCCAGCTCTATGTGTGATGTCTGTTTATTATAAACTGGACTCCGAACATACAGATCATTTAGTTTCATAAAAGGAAAGAATTACTTATATAAATCATAGTTTCATAAATTTATCTTGATATGTTCTACTTGCGTCTTTTTTTCCTCTGTTGTTTCTCGGTGGGACAAAGGTAAGTCTAAGAATTTATAACTCTAAAATCAGGGGTTTGATTATCCCTCTGGGACACAGCAGATAGTCTGATGTGACTTTCCTATAGTACACACTTTTTGTTATTTTTTTATCAACTTCTGTTCCAGTTTAAAAAAAATATCGAAAATGACGTTGATGTTGATAATATTTCTTCAAGTGGTTATCTTTACTTCAAAATAGTAAAATATATAAGTTGGGTATGAACGCGCGCACCCTTTGGAATCATTTAACATTGTTTGAAATGATGAATTAATCTTTGTCTGGTATCTTTTTTTCCTCCTTAACGCCTTCTAATAAATGGCGACAATCTGACACGGACTAGGCTTACTCTTTTTCAAAACTTTGTAAGAATACTCATTAAAAACTCGAGTGAAACTATTAGCACCAATTTAGTAGAATATTTTCCAAGAAATAATTCTCTTTACTTCTGAATCTATTAAAAGAACTGTCATTGCGATGTGTGACGAATCTTGACAAACAACATAATAAAACCGCCCTCCGTCTGGAAAATTAATCAAGAAGTTGGTACTTATTGTTGGGTCTAGATAATCAGTGTGAATTAGGTAGGTTCTTTTTCTTGCGGAGTAGATAGAGACAGATGACAAAATGGGGGATCGTTAGGACCTAACAAGAGAGTTGGCGAGTTTCCAGGTACAGCTTAAGAAACACAGTAGTAGAGGACATCTCGTTCATTCAAACTGTCTTTTCAGTTGTGGTCTCATTCAACAACTTTATTCCCCGTGTCTCTTTTCCCTCCTTTAAACTATCTCGGTCTTCCAGCAGTGAAATATTTGTCTTTTTTCACATAAAACATACGAGTTAAGCTGATTTCCTAATCGACTCTTCTGTATTTTGCATCACCAATTAAACAAAGGAAATGTCACATCTTTGAAAGTCGAACATCTTTTGACATTAGCAGCCTCACCTTAAGTTGCTTGATAAAGTAATTCACATTTGACCTTTCTTTCTTTCTTCTACATTTTCTTATCTAAATTGTGTGGAAGACTTTCTTTATGGAGAATATTTTCGGTACGTTTAAGATAAAAATGTTTCTGTAAAACACGAACTATTTTTTTAAAAATATGTCTCCAGCAGCATAGGTAATATAAGTTAGGGTTATATCAAGCTACAGTTGTATTGTTTTTTAGACACCTTGCACGTAATTAATTTGTCTCATTTACACAGGTCCACGATGAATTTCTACACCGAGTAAAAGCTTGCGTTACGAAACGACAAACGTGTTTTCTTATGTTAATCAAGTCGGGATAAATGCTTTTAATTAACATAGTTAACTAAAACATACGTTTATGTTTCTGTAATCATGGTCCCAAAATAGGGGATTCCATTATCAATTTGAACTAAAATTTCTCGCCGTTTCTCTACTTACAATTTTTTAAATGCAAAAAAACACACAAAACAACACACAACAATAAACCTTAACGTTGTTAATAAGGTTATGTAAGGCTCCATCCCTGTTCACGTGCTTATCGTTTTCTGTATCTATCAACGAGAACAAGTGGGGTTGCTACTGTTCAATTTATCCTCGGGCATCTTATCTGATTGGGACAATCCTCACCGTCCGGTTGCCATGACTACGACGCGAGCGTTCTTGTGGAGTGGGATGTTAGACGTGACCTCATCACAGCGTTGATGCCGTGAGCGGGGAAATGCATAATTGGAACGATAATACATACTTGGCATACAAACACTGAACGCGATAACAAATTAAGCTGTTCTGTTCGTCAGGAGAGAGAAGCAGTGATGGAGCCTTGTGGCAAAACTCGCCTGAGGCACGGAGTATTTTGATAAGTTTGGAAAGAAAAAAACTATGACTTCTGACATATTTGCCTAAACAGAAAAAAAAATCCTGTAATCAAAACTATAAAATTGTGATTAATTAAGTAACAGAAGATCGACTAAATGACAATCTGAAATATATTCTCAGCAGTTTTTCACAGGCTACATAAACCCTTGTTTTTCAAAAAATACATTTTCCCTTGAAAGTTAAGCAATAACATACACTGATATCCTCTGTTGCCGATACTGTATATATTCTGTATCCTAGTACTTAACTTCAAGTTACTGTAACTATTGTTCAGTTTAGGTTATTGTAACTACTATCTAATCCAGATTACTATAACTACTGTGTGGTACAGCTCATTGTTACTTTGGTGTGTCATTGTAGCTATCGTTTAGTCCAAGTTACTATATGATCCAGGTAACTGAGACTATTGTGTGGTTCAGACTACTATGAACATTATTTGGTCCAGATTACTGTAAATATTTTGTGTTTTCAATCACTACACTTTTTGCTGTTTGATTTCAGATTACTGCGTGTAAACATAAAACAGAGATTTAAAAAAAACACATTGCACGTAAATCTCTATCCAATGGATCACTTCGTGTTCAGTTAGCCAAACCATGGCCAAAATATTTTACTAAAAGTGACATTACATTCAAGTAAAAGATCAAGACGTTTGAGAGTTTTGTCCATCAGCACCAAAAGTAACATCTACCTTCAAACAGCCACGTCTATGAATATGAATAATTTGCTCACTTAGCATCTGGAAATTTAAAGACCAAAAGATATACTTTAAGAGTTAGTGCCTGAAGATCAAATGTTTATCCACATTCTGCTAAGGAAAAATAAATATGTAGAGGTTGAATGGTAACAGATAATTAGAGGGAAAGAAGGAGCGTAAATATTATAAATTAACAATGAAGTGTTTAAACTTAGATTACATCATTGAGTCCTAATTTTATGGATATACATGGTAATGAACTTCAGTATCTTACATATATTATCGTTATTTTCTATGAATACATTCCTATATACTTTATTAACTAAATATACATATACAACAGCAAACATATATATATCGATGCTCATGTGTATTTTAATGAAAATTTTCAGATATCATAACTAATGACTTATCAGTGTACTTATACTTTACGTATAGTGTAGGGTAAAAAACACACATTATATCTGTTGCAGACAGTTTATAAAGGGGACGTCATCAAATCCAATATTTGTAATAATCCTCAGCTGTTCTCCCGTTGTATTGATTGTTTTTACTTTTCGTTTCCTTGTTCTGAGATCACAGCGGGACACCTGGTTTACAGGACAGAGAGTGGAAGGAAAGGTTTTGTTCCTGTCATCTGCAGAAAATCAATAATGTTACACAGGTAGAATGGTTCTCTAGTTCTTGTTTTATGCACTCGTTACTTGTATATGTTTATTGTTCCGTTTATTCACCCATCACTCTATAAATCTTACTATCCTGACTTTTGGTTTTTTTTCAGGAAAACTAATTATTTGATCCCCCCCCCATTAAGTTGAATCTTGACATTTTCATTGGATTTGATGTTTTTAGTTTAAGAAGAAAATACGAAATGTCGCTCAGTAACTGACACTCAAGAGAGAGCATTTCTTCGATTCTTTTGGGCAACAGTAGTTTTATACGTGAAAGAATCTTAAACCTAAATGTAACCAATTCCAATGAGAATTTTCTCGTTAATAGCGGCTGCATATATTTCACTGGCTGTAAATTTACACAGACTGTCTATGATATTACATCATTTGTGGGACTGTCACAAAATTTGTAATTCATTTCACACGTTTTCTGTTGATACTACGAAATATAATGTCAATTTTTTTTATACAGTAGCTATGCCTAAGTAACTTAAGTTATTATGCTTTGTTAATTACTTTAGGGTGCTGAATAAACATTCATTTTACGTGATGCACATAAATACTAACAATGAATAAACTTGTTCAGATAAACCTAATATATAAAGAGCAGAAAATGAAACTAGATTTTCTACTAAGCGCATAAATCTTTGCACAAAACAGAGAATGTATGTTGGTATGAAAGCTTTTACTACAAGTATAATGGAGAATTAGTTCTACATATGAAAGGCCAACAATAAATGTTATCGGAAATTGCTGAAATGAACCTTTCTCAGTAGAACTGTACGAGATTACCACGCTTTTAATTTGCTTTATCTTTCTAAGTGGTGATAATGTTTGGGTTTGATATGTTGTTGTGTTAACGTATTCGTTCTTATGTTTATTTTCAAGTACCTTTCGTCAACTTTCCATATTTCCGTATAAGCAATTAGTTTTGTTTTTTAACCGAATTTTAGACTTGGTTATTTTAACTACGAGAAAGTAACGTAGTGGAAATGTTTTGAGTCAGCGCACGTACTTCGTTATTTTGATAATTGGCCCTGCGATTATCGGAGACGACGGTGAAACAAGGACTTTTCTAGCTTATCTGTACTGAATCCATTTGCTGAAAGTCTCCTCTTCATCCGTACTTATTTTGTTCTTATCGATCTTACCGCACTGACTGAGCTCATTACAAATTCATGTTCTGCTGACGTCCCTGCTGGTCCCAGGTGGATCGTGAGGAACTGTTGTGGCCACTGCAGTCCTGCTGTATATGCCGTGCACCGAGAATATTAGTTCAACACACCCATTCCGATTCATTACATTCATCAACTAACGCGTCATTTTGTTACCGCTGCTTTATCTCTAAAGTGTTAGGTGTAGCCACTCAGATGACCCCTAGAGACCAGAAAGGTCGAGCTTTGAACGACCTAGGTGTTAACTACATCATTTCCAATGACAGATTAAACTCTTACCAAAAATGGTAAATAGCTCTCAGCTTTCACTCACTGATACCTAGTAGCATAAGCGTCTTGGCTGCCGCAGTTTGAGAGACGTTTTCTCTGTACGGTAGCTGTTCTAATTTCATTTAAATATATGAATTTCTTTAAAGCAGACGCAAAAAGTTCCCAAAAGTGAAATAATCTGAATTACTTTTAAACAATTTAAGAATAAGAAAATATAATTCAAAAGCTTAGCCAATCTGAAGGTGTTAATAGAATGAGAACTTACGAAACTTACATTAAACTTTCTGAGCTCTGAGAAAGGGACATAATATTACAATTTTAATCACAATCAACATCATTTAGTCACCGGAATAATATGTTTAGAGACTAATAGGTATTAGTAAAATAACAATAAATAAATTGTTTAACTAAGCCTTTATGAAAAAAATATTTAAATACCGAAACATAAAATGTCATTCATTTTGTGAAAGTGCTCTCACCAAACACATAAATATACTTCTTGGATTGCAATACTCCAGGAATTTCTAATTTATACACAAATATGGATCTATTTCTTTTGTATTATTCCAACATAATGTTATAACAGTAAGACCAAAACTGAAGTTATTACAGTAAGGCCAGTTCTAAATCAGTTATTCTAACAGAGCATGGTAATGGTACGTCCAGAACCAACCCCATTAGGTTAACAAAACGTCATAAAGACAAAATCATAAATAAAATTATTAGACTAGTTAACCACTGTGATGGTAAAACAAATACCGAATTCATTAGGTTAATAGAATGCTATAATCACAAGGCAAGTATTAAAATTATTAGGTTAACGGAACGCCTTAACGGTAAGGCCAGAGCCAAACAGGCTAACAGAACATCACAACGTCATTATTAGTATTAAATCTATTAGGCTAATGGAACATTGTAAAAATGAGGCCGTAATAAAACTATTAGGTTAACTGAATGCTGTAAAGATAGGACCGCAATTAAACCTATTAATTTAAGTGAGTTTTGTAATGGTAAGACCAATACTAAACCCATTAGGCTAACAGAAAGCCGCAGTTGTGAGGCCAGAGCTAAACCCATCAAGCTAACTGAATGTCATAATGGTAACAACAATGCTATACTTATTAGATAACAATTAGAACAATTGCTTACCTATGTCGATTGAATATGAACAATCATAATTTTTTAAGCCGAATTTAAGTGACGGCCCGGCATGGCCAAGCGTGTTAAGGCGTTTGACTAGTAATCCGAGGGTCGCGGGTTCGAATCCCGGTCGCACCAAACCTCGCCCTTTCAGCCGTGGGGGCGTTATAATGTGATAGTTAATTCCACTATTCGTTGGTAAAAGAGTAGCCCAAGAGTTGGCGGTGGTTGGTGATGACTAGCTGCCTTCCCTCTAGTCTTACACTGCTAATTTAGGGACGGCTAGCGCAGATAGCCCTCGAGTAGCTTTGCGCGAAATTCAAAACAAACAATTTAAGTCACTGTAATATGGATGGAATTTTTCTGGTGTATTTTAGCCCATGCGATTTATCACTAGCATTATTACAAGTTGAGTTATTTCCCATGTAGGCCTAATACATACATATATGATATATTACAATTAAACATGATCTGTTAATAAAAGTCCCTAGCACTCTTTATATCACGTAAATAGTTTCAGTGTCAGTATAAACCGGTTGCCCGGAATAGTAGGTAGTTGGCTATTCTGGTTAATGCCGGTTAGTCGACTATTTAAGTAGCTCATCACTGTAGCTAGTAGCTTTTTAAGCTGAGCTGTGTTATTTAACCGATCGGAGTAGCTGATACTGTTATACCGTGTAGTATATGTATGTATGTCGTGCTGTGTCAGCCATTTGTCAGTCAGAGTAGCTGGTGCTATTTAAACTGTGTACTGTTAGTCAGTTGTTGTTCAGGGTATCTGATTGTGTGTGTATATATATGTTGTATTGTGTGAGTTATTGGTTCCTGCCGTGCTGTCAGTTGCACTGTTCACACTGTATTGTACTGACGTAGTTGGAAATTTCACTGTCAATCCTCTAGGATATATTTGTATTGTTCATCTAAATTGCCATTCGATAGGTATATGTTGTGTTGTGTAGTTTTAGTCAGTTATTATTTGGTCAGGATAACTGGTAGTTGTTTACGCTGTATACAAACTGGTAATAATTCGGAATACGTAAAATACATTTGTATTTTGTAGCTTCAGTAGTTGTGGATTAATCAAAAAAGCTTTTAGTTGTTTATGCTGCTTAATAGTCAGGTCGAACAGTTGGTTATTGGCCAATGTATGTAGTGGAGTAGACCAGAATACTACAGAAGTTTCAATTTGCTTATTATGGAACAGATGGTTGCTGGTCAATTTATGTAGTGGAGTAGACCAGAATATTACAGAAGTTTCAATTTGCTTATTCTGGAACAACTGATTGTTGGCCAATGTGTGTATTGGAGTAGACCAGAATATTACAGAAGTTTTAATTTGCTTATTTTGTACTAATAATAAACCGAAATATTTATATGTACTTACATCTCTCCACAGCTGGTACAATTGTATTTGGATATAGATGGCATACAATTCTAAAATTTACTTCAAGAAAAAGATAAAGCGAAGAAACTTTATGCGTAGTTTCAAACAACTTTGTGAGAGATTACTGCTTTACAAAAAAGTATCTTTACAGGGATTTCTGATCGATTATAAAAAGTATATATTTGGTATTGTTCTCCTACCTTGGATGTTTCAGTCAACTACAGCTACACCTTGCAGGCAGATTATTATTTCAGTAGAGGCGACCATATCATCTAGCACTTTCCATTACGAGAATAGTATGTGGAAAATCTTAAAGTAGTAACGAAAAAGAGTTGCAACGGATTCAGCTGCCCTGTGACATTTCGAGCAAATCGAACATTTTCGATTAGAAGCCATTTTGAATCTTACATTTCATCATAAATCACGCGTACATTACGTGATTCTTTTGCTTCCGCCCATTGGATGAGAAACTCGTGGGAAGGTACGTTCGGAAACTCCAGAAATTCATGATTGGTTAGATAAAGTAATCGAAGGTGTCTAGCTTCGCCCACACATTTGCAAGAAGAAACCCACATTCGTTCGCTCAGGTTGTGTCAGCCCATTGAAAACTGCACAGAGTTCTCCTCAAACCGAACCGTCAAATGAAGGTAAAACAGAGCTAGGCTGCGCTTCTCGACCCTGAACAGTCTAAACATTTATAGTATTTATTTTAGTATAGGGTACGTTAAGGAAAGTTTCTAACTCCTAAAATTGAAGTGACTAAACGGACGATTCTAGTCGCTCTAAAACTGGTTCATGACTGGTCTAAGACTTCGACTTCGTAACTTTCCTTCTAAAAGAACCAGCCTGCGCTGGGGAGACTCCTGTTACCTTTTTCCAGGTTTGGAGGTCCTGTGTCACGACGTTGACCAGTTTTTCTGCATTTACAAAGTTGTTTTACATATAGAGTATGATAGAAATATGGTGCTTTAACACGTGCTTCCTTTAAAAAAAAGAAGAAAAGACAAACTCAGCGATTCTAGAAGAATTGAATTCATAATTAAACATTCTTCAGACATTACTGTTAGACTGTTTGTTACCAGTATTTGCTTCAAACATCACACGGGACTTAAAACTGACCATTGGTCATATCGTCTTGTTCTAAGAAAGTCTTCCTTTAATAACCTTTGGTAAGTAAAAGTTTCTTGCAAAATGGTTTTTATGTTATTAATGTCCTGGTTAGTTTGAACAGTTAAACTAGTAATTTAATAAAATGTTAATTTCAGTCGACAATTTCTCAAACAGCCAAACGGCATTTTTACGAGCAAGAAAATATTAAATTCAATTTTTTTTCTCAATAGTATAGACTCAGTAATTAATATTGAATAATTATTGCTTAAATATCTACAATGAATGAGCTCATAAATTAATAACCATTTAAAGAACATGTTTTCTTAAGTATTTGTGATGAAAATTTGTTTAGAGATATTATGAATAAGCTGGACATTACATAACAGTTTTAAAAAAATACGACTCAGTTATATATTCTATGTCAAAAGTATTTAATGTTATCGAGTAAATAATACTTGTTAAAAGAATCTATGTTTAACTACAAGAGTTTTAAAATAAAGTCGTTAGTTACATTGGTTATTTGTTTTAGACGAAGTGTTATGTTAAAAGGATTGTTCGTGGCTTTAAAAATATTTAAATTACAATCTTTGTGCATAGATCATTACATTAACGTCCTTTACAGTTCATTGCCATCATCTACTTAATTTGGAAGTAAAAACGTAACTATTGGCCATTTGAACACAATGATACATTAGTTACTATTACAGAATCACGTAGCCACATTTAGGAACGCTAATGATAGACAAACTGATGAACATTACAACAATGAGTATTGCAACATGTCCCAGTTCTTAACATGTTGTAGACTAGAAAATGCTAATTACACGTACAGTGATGAATATTACAGTAGTGAACATTACGACACGTTACGCTCAATTACATGTTGTAGATTAGGGAAAACTGATCATAAGTATGTTCATTAAATCTAGAACATCACAACAATGAACGTTACAGCCTACACAGTTCATTAGTTGTTGTAGACGAGAGAAACTAAATATAGGTACATTAACGTGCGTTGCAACAATGAGTGTTCCAACATACAACACATAACATCTCATTATACTTCTCGGTTTAGAAATATTAATTACGGGTACATTAATGAGTATTACAATAATGAAATTTAAATTATATAACACTTAACAATAAACTGTGTATTTCAAAAGAGTTTGGTGTACTTACGACAAACTGCTTTAGATCATAACGTATAACAGCAACGTTTATTCTCCTTTATTTTTGGTCTAATCCATCCGTCCATCTAATCTTCTCATATCCGTTGTAGTGTGTAACCCTAACCCTTAGCGAGCTTCCTTTAACCCGCCTATTAGCACCTACTTTCTTCGTATCCGTTGTGGTGTGTAACGTTGACCCTTAGTTTAGCACCTCTGATCCTCCAGTTGAAATTTAATTTGATTTCTTCTTCCAGTTTGTGGTGTTAAACAGCAACCATTGGGTGAGCTGTTATTAAACTATGACTCATGATCTTTAGGAGTTCGTAGTTCTAAACTGACTGGGAAAGAGATGAGAGGACGATAAATAATAAAAAATTATTTAAACGTTTTCGAATATAAACTAATATATTCAACCTTCCTACTAGCCTTTTGCGATACAGTAGAAGCAGAAATGCATTTCGTTTTTTTTTTGGTTTTCTATAGGTTTTATGACTAAGTGTTTTAAAGTTATGAAGGTTTGAAAATAAACAACGTGTAGAGAATTATATTATTATTACACTAGCAGTTTTTGTAGAATGGTGTTTATTTTTTGTTGATTTTTGATTACTTGATAAATGTGGAGTCATGAGCTAGTCTTGACAAAAGGTGTCCTTGACTACATTTATCTTAGTAAGTTGATCTTACATGTAAATAATGTATACAAACCACGCGATTACTTTTTAACATACACGTACGCACGATATAGCATCACACTTATAACCTAGGCAAAACATTGTTTTCAACTTTTACTTTGCGCTATCTTATAATTTCATATGTTTAACCTGTGATATGAGTAATTTTGAGCTTAGTAACTTCCACGTATTACGATATGATGCCACTTCTTTATTCTAGAAAAAAATATCTCATTGAATAATTTATTTACTTTCAAAAGCATGATATAACTTCGCATTTTTATCTGGAAAGGTATATAGTTCTTAACATATTAACTTCCATGTAAAATAATACAACTTCACACACTTAGCTTATAACATCCGTAATTTTTAAGTCGGCAACTTCCCACACTTTTAATCTACAACATGTAATTTTCACGTTATTAGCTTTCACGTAACGTGCTAAAATGTCATACTTTAAATTTGTAATGTTTATTATTATTTTTTAACTCTGTATTTTCCATGTGGTATAATTTAGTGTATTTAACCTAGAACATATGTAATTTTTTGTCTGTTGAGGTAACGCAAAGCGAAGGTTTAAGCTTCGAACCTAAACATACACAGTCATTTCTTAACTTGTTAACTTTAGGTAACGAATGGTATAAGGCACCGCTTTATTTATATTTAGGCTCACCCATTAGTTTATATCTTGTCAGGTCTGAGGCAAAGCACATACTTTAATAACATTACAGTTCTAAAATATAGACAAATGAATTGCTTTGACTTCTCTGTTAACATTCGTAAAAGGTTGCACGTCAAATGTACTTGACTGGTGCTGGTAGATCAAACCGTGTTATAAAACCTGAAAGTAAAAAATAAATAACGTATGTGAATTTTGAGCTCTAACCTGCACACACAAACCTGTCGGTTTTTTTACTTGAAATATCGGGATGTTATAATACGGTTTGAACTACCAGCACCAGACAAATACCTTTTACATGCAACTTTTTACTTGAAATATTCCTTTTTGAATACAACAATTTCATATAATATATACTCGATATTACAGATTTCTTGTTATTAGAGGCATAATTAATTATTTCAGTTCATGTGCAAGCAGAGGGAAGAAAACGAGATGGCCAGGCATAGTTAATTTAAAAGACCGTCATCTGTAACTATAATTATAGATAGTATAACTAGAACACCGGACATATATAAGTAGAATCGGATATGTACGTATAGAAAACTGGACAGTATAACTAAAGGACAGGGCAAGTACAACTAAAAGATCGAAGATATGACATTGAATACCGGACAAGTATAATGCACAATCAGAAGACAAAACACGAATAGCGAGAAGATTGGACATGCATAACTGAAAGTTTGGTTTGAATTTCGCGCAAAGCTACACGAGGGCTATCTGCGTTAGCCCTCCCTAATTTAACAATGTAAGACTAGAGGGAAGGCAGCTAGTCATCACCACTCACCGCCAACTCTTGTGCTACTCTTTTAACAAATAAGAGTGGAATTGACCATCACATTATAACGTCCCCACGGCTGAAACGGCGAGCATGTTTGGTGTGACGGGTATTCGAACCTGCGACCCTCAGATTACGAGTCCAGTGCCTTAACCACCTGACCATGCCGGGCCTAACTAAAGATACACAGATGAATTGTGAAAAACAGGACATGTAAACGAGAAGACAGGCATGTGTATGTAGAAGACTAGACAATGTAACTAGAAAAAAACGATGTGTAAAATGGGAACCTGGTATGTAAAACCGGAAGACTGAACATGCATATAATAAGAAGATCAAATAAATGTGACCTGAAGACCGAGGATTTATAACTAGAAGATAACTATAGAACGAGAAGACTGGGGATTTACAATTAGAAGATAGGACAACTATAGAACGAGAAGACTGGGGATTTATGACTAGAAGACATGACAACTATAGAATGAGAAGACTGGGGATTTACAATTAGAAGATAGGACAATAATAGAACGAGAAGACTGGGGATTTATAACTAGAAGATAGGACAACTATAGAACGAGAAGACTGGGAATTTATAACTAGAAGACAGGACAACTATAGAATGAGAAGACTGGGGATTTACAATTAGAAGATAGGACAACTATAGAACGAGAAGACCGAGGATTTATAACTAGAAGACAGGAAAACTATAGAATGAGAAGACTGGGGATTTACAAATAGAAGATAGGACAACCATAGAATGAGAAGAATGGGGATTTATAACTAAAAATAGGACAACTATAAAACGAGAATATCTGACTTGTTTAATGAGACAATCGGACATTTAAAACAAGAACATCAGATATTTATTAGGAGAAGACTGATGGTTTACAAAGAGCAGATCGGATTTGTATATGTTTAAGCTGAGGGATACGAAACAATAACATTTTATTACACTATCACTACTTATAAGGTTCAATCTAAATATGCGACAATGCTGTAGAAGTTAAACTCGGTTATTCCAATGCTCTCCACAAAAAAGTTCGGGAATCAGTGAGTGCCGATTGCCGCTGCAAAAATCGCGGTTCATTTGAACCCGTGATACATCGGTTGAACTTTTTCCGACTCGTCGTAGACGTGTTGAGTATTCTGGTCTCACACCCTTTAATGTTTCTGAGAACATTGTTATATTTAACAGCTTGCATAAAGTGACTTTGAAAAGAGTTGTTTTTTTTTATTAATACTTGTGTTTTCAACAATAAATCAGCAAAATGTTATAGTATTTAGCGTTTGGTTTTCACTCCGCAAAGTGAAATTCTTAAGCATTTATTTTCGAATTTAAACAAGAAGAAAGATAGACACACACATATATATATATATATCAACGCTACCAGATTTTACAATGCGGCATATTGTACGTGTCATTTTCAAATGTGTTAAAAAAAGAAGACAAAGGTTATTCTAAGAAAGAACTATATAAAACACAAATTGGTAATACATTTATAAATAACGCACTGATTGATTTATTTTATCGCAAAAGTGCACAATAGGCTTTCTGCGTTCTATCCACTGAGGAGAATTGAACCTTGAATTTTAGTGATTTATATCCGCGAAAATACAGATGACTCATCGGCGTCTACTTCGAGTATAATGTTTGCTTTCTTATAGCTAAGCCACATTGGGCTATGTGCTGTGCCCACCAATTTTAGCGTTGTAAATCCGTAGACTTACCGCTGTCCCAACGAGAGACAATTCGAGTGTAATATAGACGTTCTAAATATCGAACATCAGTGTTAAAGAAAAAATATCTTTACTTAGTTTGTTTGTTTTTGAATTTCGCGCAAAGTTAGACGATGGCTATCTGAGCTAGTCGTCTCTAATTTGGCAGTGTAAGACTAGAGCGAAGGCAGCTAGTCATCACCACCAACCGCCAACTCTTGGGCTACTCTTTTACCAACGAATAGTGGGATAGACCACACATTATAACGCCCCCACGGCTGAGAGGATGAGCATGTTTGGTGTGACAGGTATTCGAACCCGCGACCTTCAGATTACGAGTAGAGTGCCTTAACCACCTGGTTATGCCGGGCCGACCACTAATAATAGCAGATAACATGGAAAGTACTTAATTAATAATGTAGGTTATGGGTGTCAACTCACATGTAAGATAAAGTATAGAAAACTGTTTTTATGGACTTATGTTTCACAGATCTTACCTGCTGGGACACTTGACACTTATTAATATTCAGGGGTGTAAAGTGAAGCACACTTAATGTTTTTATATTTATTTTTTGTTTTCAAAAACTGCCCAACCTATACTTACCTGGAGTTCCGAGTCTCCAAAAGTTGTTAAAATCGGTTTAAAAACCAGAAAATACTCTTAACAATGTAGAATTCCTAAAAGGAGTAAACTATTAATTACGCCTAAATTTAGCAAGTAAACTTGCTTATATTTTTCCAGTCGACAGTATCACCTCGTGCTCTTTGTTCCGTTAAGCATCGTTCGGCTGTCACATTTATTCAACGTCATACTTGACCACCAAAGTATATTACAGTGCCAATTATTTTAAACCGGATGCTATATATTACTGCAATATCCTCTCAGATATTGTTCAGAACAATGAAACGAAACAACTAGAATAAGATAATATTAACTATTTTCTGAACCACAAGCTGTCTTCGTTGAAGTTCGGAAACTAAATAACCAACATTGTTTTGAAGAAAAATGTATACACTCGACACATGTAGATATATTATTATTTATTTGTTATTTGCAGTTAATCAAGACACTACAAAATGGGCCCACCACGAGTATCAAAACCTGATTTTTAGCGTTATACGCCCGCTGACATTCCGCTGAATCAATGGGAAACAAATTTAGTCTTCCTGCTTTCCTTCTAATTTATCGTTTCAAAATTAGTGACGGCAATTTGCAAATTGTCTTTCGTGTAGCCTTATCTAAAATTCTAAAACAAACAATCATATTTATGTATTTCAGTTCTAAAGTGTAAAGACCATAATTTGTTACAGAAGCAAAATTATGTCTCACGGAATAGATCCACTAATATATAGTATATAATGGACAAGCATTTCAAATGTGAAATTATTGGTTTAACATTTTCGAGCCGTTTGTTAATTATAATTTTCACTAAACACTGTTAGTTACAGTAACTTTAATAAGTATGTATCATTGCATTTGTTCAGAGTAAATAATTATTCGATTATTTCAGCCCAAAATTGGATTTTACGTATCTCACTAATATTACGTCGCTGTTGTATCCTTTCAAGCGTTAGAATAAACTAATTTAATGCTGGAAAGTGTCTGTATTTTCTCAAACATAACTCACACTTCTGTTATCTCAAGCAATGGGCCCAGTTTCACTCAACGGTGAGGGACACTTAATATCGTATCATACTTTATGTTTCTTTCTTCTCGACTAAAGCTTTGGGGTAGCAATCAGGACTGACGTTAGTTAAGACTGGCGCACTACTCAGTTAAGACTAGCGTCCTACTCATACTGGAACCCCCGAGAATTTAGAGCCTCAAGAATCTTCCCTAGCTACCTATTCTTAACATCATACCTGGATTAGTTTAACTAAACAATGTGTCAGTACTGCATACTCTCAAACGTGAGTCACTGATATAATCATCTCATATGTTGAGTAACTTATATCCTATCAAGTGGTGGTAAGTTTAATTCAACATGGGGCTACCTCTGGGTCCTCACATAGGTTGAATCACTATTATATTCTCTCAAGGTTTGGGTTAATTTAACTTAAAACTGGATCAATACTGTATTCTTTGAACTGAGTCACTACCATACATTCTATAATGCTGGGCTACTTTTGTATTATCACAAGTTAAGTGTTGAGTTGTTTGAACTAAACACTAAGCAAGTAATACATTATTTGAAACGTGAGATACTGTTGCATTCTTAAACACTGGTATGGTTTAAATAAACACTCCTGTATTACCTCAAACGTTGTGTTAGTAAACTCATCATTAAATCAATCTGTATCATCTCTGACGTTAGTCAACTATTGTATCCTTTCTAACTTAATCAACTATTGTATCCTTTCTGACGTTAGTCAACTATTGTATCCTCTCTAACGTTAGTCAACTACTGTATCCTTCCTGATGTTAGTAAACTATTGTATTCTTTCTGAAGTTAGTTAATTATTATATTACGCCTGAGTTTGATCAACTATTGTATCTTCTTTAACGTTAGTGAAATATTGTATCATCACTGACGTTTTCAACTATTGTTTCATCTCTGACGATAGTCAACTATTGAATCTTCTTTGATATCGGTAAACTATTGTATTCTCTCTGTCACTGATCAACTGCTGTATCCTCTCCGATTTTTATTAACTATTGTATCCTTTTTGACGTTAGTGAACCATTATATCCTCTAAGTGTTGGTTTAGTTTTAAGTCAGTACGAGAATGAAATTGATGGCTTAAAGTACTCAATATTATGAGTTATACTAACAAGAGGCTTGGAGATTTAACTTCAATATTGTTAAAATTTTCTAAAATGGCTTTTAAGTTGGATCGAGAATTTTAGAGATATTTTATATCCAATCTTTTGTTATTGATGAACCTAGCGATAATTTCGTTCATCATTTTATGCGAATGAACTATAAAACTGAATGACAGAGAAAATTTTTAACAGAATGAAGAAAAGTAAATGAAAGTAGAGATGGAATCAAAGACCTTAATGAAACATTTACTGAAAATAATAGAGTGAAATGTAAAATACATACAATTCCAATAAAACTTAACGAAACTTGATTTTTTCTTGTACTAGAAAATGTATTAAAAATGTAAAATTTAGAACAAAAGTTATAACAAAAATATTTGATCAAGAAAATGTGACCGCTGTGAAATGAAAATTTCTCTTTTGTGTAATTCTTAGTTCGATCTCCGATGCGTGACGTGTTTCTTAGTTTTAACTTATAACAGTTCCTATTAATGAGAAAATTCTTCACAAATTCAAAAAAGAAATTACATGCTCTGTATTTAGCTAATTAAATCAATCTACACACGATCGCACTACGTATTTAGCTAATTACGCAGCCTGAACGAGTACATCCGTAGTTTAAAAGAAAAGTAATTATTTCTACTAAATTCACCTTTTTTTAGATTAAATTGTGTAAATTCACTCCCAACTACGTCTTGGAAACACAAAGGCCTAAAGGACAGCGCTTAATTGTTGAAAGGTTATGTAACTAAACGTTTCTAGAGTTCCATTTTATAAGGTTTCCGTGTGGTTAGAAAGAAGTAGCTTATCGTTGTCTCTGTGTAATAGTAAATTGTAATAGTCATCTCAGTAATTATTGAAAAGTTGTAATGGAACGTTATCTCTGTGTAAATAATAGAAAATGCTACTTGATTTTTAATACCTGTGTAACTGTTTGAAAGTTCATTTGACCGTAATATTTGTATAATTGTATCTGATCGTTTATGTACAGTGATTTTGTAAGTAAATCCAGGTACTTGCAATGCTTCTGCTTTCATTTTACTGGATTTTGAAGATTTTTCCTCTCACAAAAGATCTCATAGTTGGTTTGTAGTTCATTACATTTTTAAATAAATAGTTCATAGAGTGTTTTTCTTTTGAGAATAATCTAGTTGCGAAATACATGAAATACAAGGTGAACTATAAGCAAATACAATCACACAGTTTGTGCCAATGCGTGGGTCAGTATGTATGTGTACTGGCTAGATAAAAATCCTCACGTGGCTATTGAAGGAAGAATTGTATGTTCTGTCTTTTAACATTCCTATAACCATAATCATTAAAATAATTAATTATAGTTATAATATGAACTCTCTATGTTGTTTACTCATCTTTGGAATTCTCCCTTTGAATCAATAAAATCTTCTGATGGTTAGCAAGAAGAGTTTACATAGTTTATTAACAAATTACGAGGTAAGGAGTGTATGTTTAATTTTAAAGAATTACTTATCCTTCGTAAAATGGTACCATAGGCTCCTTGCTGTCCCAGGAAATACTTACTATATCGACATTCATGTTTCTTCTCATGACTACGGTTACAAGGTGTTTGCCCGATTCCGAAAATTTTATTCTAACAACCTTAGACCATACATCTTGGCAAACTTTGCACAGATTATTTATTTTACAAGGACGTTGGTTTCCAAACCTTATTTAAGTGGACCGAAGGCAGAATAGTTCACTAGAATGGTTTCGTGGGAGCTTAATATGTACGACCAAAGTAGTTGATGTAATTTCACTAAAGATAAAATCTTGTATTTTGTCTCTTGAGTCTTCTTAGATTTCAAATCTCTTTTTTACCTTGTTCATTATTACAAGAACTATGCCTAACTTTCGTAATGGTTTTTGGTAGAGGGTGGTAGGGGTCTCTCTCGCAATCATAATTTTCATTTTGCGAATGAGGCCGTTTCTTCGGATTAGTTTGGTATTTGAATTTGTGTCTCTTGCTGTACCAAACCTCTATTGTTGGAGTTATACAATGCCACATAGTACATTGAAATATTTTGTGTTTTGACTCTGTATTGTTTGACAATTTTTCTGCAAAAATATTGGTACACGAAAAATCTGTTTCTATCCTTCTAGTAATAAGTCTATTTAAAGCACATTGCATTTCGATTGTCATGGAATTCAAGTTTCTATAGTAGTGCTGTATTATAGCGCATACGCAGATCATTTTCAGAAAGTGCGATGAAGGTCTTTATTTGTAAGAAATTTTATTGTATCGAAATTACAATTGTATTATACAAAACTTTTGAATACATGTTATTATAACCACAGTTAACTTATATATGAGTATAAAGAATTATTTGCATTGATTTGGATTTTCAGCTGATGTGTCACCAAGGGATTAGAACCAATTCTGTTTTTTGTTACATTTTATTTTTTCTTTAAATCGCAAATGATGTATGCATAAGTATTTAGTCAGATTTAATTGGTTAACATTATAGCTGACGTTTGTACAAATATTTGGATTAGATATTGCTTATTCAAAATCCTAAATTATAAGTGCATTAATATTTAACTTGATTCCATTGGTTCAGAATCCCAGCCCACACCTGATCAACTAGCTAGAATGCAGGAATGTTTCATTACACATCCTTTCGTTGTTTTAAAAGAAACTGATATTGTATAAAATATATAAGTAATTCATAGAAAACTGGAATAAGGTATGATCAAGGATTTTCCTCTAAATAAACTTCTCACACAAAGTAAATTAATCTACCAGCCTGCAATATTTACATATAACTCCTTTGTATTTTTATAAAACTTGTGTTTTATTTGTAGTTAATTTCTAATTATAATTTTAACTGTTAGGGAAAAACAACGACATGAAAATGGCCATCTTCCAGTAAATATGTTTATTAATGTTACAGTTTTTCATGTAATGTTTCAGCTTTTAATTTCCTCTAGTGGCTACTTATAGAATATTTTTAAATACATATTCTTTTGTAACTTCTTCTATCCAAACTTTTAAAACCATCAAGCCAAGCATATACCTATATCTTGAACTGACTTCTCGTATTTCACACAGATAGCCTCGAGTAGCTTTGTGCGAAATTCAAAACAAGCCTTCTCGTATTTCTTTGTCAACTAGTCTTCTTAGCGGTAGTTGTGTAGTAGAATTAAAGAATCGCCAACGAAACATTTAAACTAATATTTCATTAAGATTTGAAGTTACATTAACATATAATTGCAGAAGAAATAAGGCAAACGATACTGTATTATATTACAGAGGTACTATATTTCCTGTTTTAGATTGGTTTACATAAGCTAAGAAGGAAATGAAGTTCCTTGGCGTCAAAGTTCAAGGGATTCGACAACTAACTGGAAGTATAACTCAATCTAAATCCTTACAATGATATCCTATGTATACTTGGTAACGTTTTAACTTGGAATATTTCAGGATGACGGCACATGTGTGTATTATTATTTTTCATGCTTATCATCATTTTGAAAATATATTTTAACAAAACATTTCCTCCTAGCACACCATGTAAACCAATGAAGCCAGACTGTCAGTTCAGTTACCGTTATTGGTTGGTATACGTAGTTTACAAGTAATATCTAATTATAGCTGACACACATAAAAAATGTATAAACTCTGGGACTTCACGTCTCTAAACAACGTTTAGCAGGTGTGTTCTATAGTCATGTTACTAATCGTATAGTAAACGTAGTAAGGACGTAAATAATTGAACACCTTCAGTGCTGGGTTCAGCCATCGTTAATAACAGCGAGGACACAATAGAGTTAAACTTCGTCTATCTGTGAAATAATTCACATCCTTGTGAATAGTCTTCAAATAGAAAAAGCAAAACAAAGGCAGGAGCAAACAAAATATTTTTATTTTTGAAATCACCCCTAAGCTAAGTCGAAGATTCTAATTTTTATTTTTCTTAGCTTTCATTCAATTACAGTGGTCACTACTTACTGTCTCAAACGGTTAGGCTCATTGTATATATATCAGTATGTGTAGTGAACGTGACCGGATACACAGATACATCTACATGTTTTAAAAACTAGGTAATCCGTAGCCTCATTTGGCTATCCTAAAAGATACCTGTAACAGTAGTAACTCTTGCGCATAAAGTACCACTTAGCAATGAAATTGACAGAAGCGCAATTAAGGTTTGATTTAGTTTAAGATTTATTTATAACGAAAAGCTTGCAGACTTGTGACTCCTCACTGTATGGTCTTACGAAAATGTTAAATATAAGTTACGTTCGTATATTCACCAATAACGACAAACTGTCCTACCTCAGTTCTACAATGTAGAATGCACACTGAATTACGTCAGAAATATACGAACGATTGGTTTGTATTTTCCCACCTTCTCCTTGGCAACGAGTTCTATTTCGCTTTCCTAAAATTTGAGCGTGAATAATTTATAATTTCGTTTATAGATTTTCCGTTGTATATAGCAGGTGGTCCTTTTACCAACCAACCTCACTGATTTTTTTGCCAAAGAAAACCATGTCTGTTCTCTCTATCTAGCCAGTCTTTCTTTAGAGACAGACTCAATGACGACTAAACCGCCACCTACATAAAAGTTATTACGTTCGATTTAATTAATAGAACACCGAGAACTTCGTGCTATTACCTAAAGGTGGTTTTAGGTATTTGAAGTATCAGTTATTAGTTAAACCGTTTTTTTATTATTGAGATGTTTAATGCATGATTTATTTTATGGAATGTAAAATGTCTAATAGATATTACATTTATCTGCGATGACATTTACAATTTTGAAACTGTTTTCTTTGTTTTCTTGTCGTTAAACGCACAACTACACAATGTGGTATCTGCGATGTGTCTACAACAGGTATCAAAACGCAGATTTTAAGCGTTATAAGCCCGCTGACTTAACGCTGAACTACTGGGAGAAAATTTTGAAACTTCTATTAAATTCATGAAATCCAAGGGATTACAATTTCTTAAAACTGTTAATACAAAAAATAAGTTTGTTTGTTTGTTTTTTTTAATTTCGCACAAAACTACTCGAGGGCTATCTGTGCTAGCCGTCCCTAATTTAGCAGTGTAAGACTAGAGGGAAGGCAGCTAGTCATCACCACCCACCGCCAACTCTTGGGCTACTCTTTTACCAACGAATAGTGGGATTGACCGTCACGTTATAACGCCCCCACGGCTGAAAGGGCGAGCAGGTTTGGCGCGATAAGCATGCGAACCCGCAACCCTCAGATTACGAGTCACACGCCTTAACACGCTTGGCCATGCCGAGCCTACAAACAATTATAACAAGAATAAGTTAAAATTACAAATAATTAAGAAAACTGGGTTCATGTGAGACATTTTTATTTTACTATAGAAAACGTATTCCAGTCTTGACAGATAGACGACGCTTACCATTAACGTTTTGCAGGAGAGAATTCTCAGGTGAAACATACAGAAGCGCCATTTTTAATTATTTTTTTTTCTTATAGTGCTTGATATCTTCTATTGACACTAATATAAGATGTGTCTTCAAAAGTTAAAAATTCACGAGGAGGTTTTATTCTTTGTCTGTCGAACGTATCAAAGGAAAATATCAAACTGCTTCAGAGCTTATCTCTTTTTTTTTTATGGAAAGCATAAAAATAGAATATTATAACACACTCATGTCCGTTTTCTTTACATACAAAAATAAAACACCAAGACTGTTATAAGGCTTACCTTTCGGTTTGGAAAGTATCAAAGTAAAACATTAAGAAAACTTAGGCTCATCTTCTTGTATTTAAACATACCAAAATTGAACACCAAGACTGCTTGCTATACGACTACCTCTTTTGTTTAGGAAAGTATGAAAGTAAAGCATTAGGAATGATTAGTTTCACCATTACATTTAAATATACCAGAAATGAAATATCGAGACTCTATAAGGCTTATCTCATTCATTTTTTAGAAGGAAACAAAGTTAAACTTTAGGACTGTTTAGGTTCATTCTCTTTAGTTTTGAACGCGTCAAAGCGGGATTTTAGTTCTGCTATGAAGTTTATTAATTTCGATTTATAGACAATCAAGGCCCAAATTTCGGATTCTACGTATTAGTTATATTGTTTTTAAAACGTAGAGAGGTTGCCAAATGTTTAGTGTACCTGGCTCTGAATTTTATGGTTGATGGTTCGAGTCCTGTTGATTCAAAGTTGCACTCTACACTAACAGCTATAGATTTGTTAGAAGAGTGACAGTAAAATACCATTATTTGACTGGCGTAGCCTAAGAGTTGTCGGTAGATATTGTTAAACAGTTTCTTTTCTTCTAGGCTAGCACTTCAATATTAGGGACGGATATTTCAGATATTCCTTGTACACGAATTCACGAAACAAAAAACCTTTTAAAATATAATATTTGACTAATATACCAAATGTTTAAATTTATATTGATCAATAAGAGCAGTTTGTCGGTGCAGAAAAGAGGTTCCATCGGTTAAAAACTCGATCTTTATGAAATAAGGAGTTTATTTTGAAAACAAGTGTTTGTTCGGGGTATAATGTTTACAGGTATATAGAACTGATAAAGTCATCCTTACTGATACAACATCAGATAGAATACAACTGACATATATTTACTTTGGAACAGTTTGGTGTATTTTATTATATATTTGGTTTAAAGTTTCTGAGATCACATCGTTTCACATTTATTTTGTGCTCGTGGAAGTTTATTGAAGCTCACATTTTTTAAAGGTAAGTAATCCTCTTTCTGTATGACGACCTACACAAAGATCAAACAGCAAACCATATTGGATGTGGTCGAGTTTCTATGGTTACGATGCGAAGCCTTAATTAGGTTTGGTCAGGTAATTATTCGTCTCCTCCAGTCATGAAGAGGAGCCAGGTATAGCTTTTACTGATCTAACTTAGGACTAAATCACCAATTCTTCTGATAAGAATAAATCAGACCAAAGCACAGCACGTGATCAGCTATTTCTAAAGCTGTTTTGTAACGATCTAACTAGACTGGTAAGATCAGTATTTCTATAATCATTGTTTTGCTTTTCCATAACGATGCCATATAGTAGAAAGACATATAACTTGTTTCTAAAACTGAACGTATAAACATAGGAATCAGGAATTAGAATTACAGTTGAACTTAAGGTAAAAACTTGGTTCAAAGATATTGACGTAAGATATGATAGGGAAAAAAACAACAAACTACTGTTATTATTTGATATATAGAAAGGTTTTTAACAGCTTTTACGAAATAATGTATGAAAATTATTCAAATGTGTGTGCATTAGCACTATAAAGCTATATTTTTTATCAACACATGGGCGGAAGAGGGCCTCACGAACTCTACTTTTCCGACTTTTATAGATGACAAAAGTTAAAAAATTACAAATGTTAAGGTATGTTAAACATCCAATTTCGAAACCAGATTTCTTTAGGATAATTACAGAATCTAAAGTATAAAGCAAGAACCTCAGATTGAAATCTCCCTCTTTGAGTCATTAAATTTTGTTTCACTGAAATTTCATCACAGTTTTGGTCAGTTGTTTAGCATAAAGCTACATGCTGGCTAACTGTGCTCTTCCTAACACGGATATCATAACCCGATATTTAGAGTTGCAATCACACAGATTATCGCTAAGCCACTAGGGGGCATTCAGAAGAATATCCAAATGAATTAAAGTTATTAGAATCCTATCGAAAGCATGTGAAGAATCTCGTCAATGAAGTAATTGATACTTATCAGTAATGTGATAATTACTACTTACAGTTTTCATGCGATTAAAATATGTCCCCGTAATTTCTAGCAGTTTTGCTGAAATCCTATTAGCTTCCCAAATGTTTAAGATGCTTTGCAGATTGCGTACATTTTCGTGGATTTGTTATTAAGGAATTATTATAATTATGCTGTCTATTATAATCACTTCCCTTTTTTTTCCGTGTTGTCTCAAGTATTCGATATCTCTAGTTAAGTGAGAGAGAAAATATGATCGTGAACCTGGACAGGTGTTTTTCCACAGAACCGAGACATAACGCTGTATATGCATACCCCGTTTTTATTAAGCGATATCGTATCTAATTGATGGTAAGTACAGCCTTTGGTTTTAACGTAACAGTTGGAATCTGTCGATTAATTAGTAATACTTTTAAGGCTAATGTAATTCAGACTTTTTGACCACTACACAGACCTGGAATGTTGCAGGTAAATATTTATACGATGTACATAACAATATTAGTTAATATTCTTCACGTTCGTTTCTTTACATCATTAACTGTTGTTTTTCGACAGTAGATTAAAATTTCTCTTTAGTCGATTTTGATATTTTAAACACGAACAGCACCTTGTGTGCTACAAGAGCTAAACGGCTAAATCCAGGATCTCTAATGCTTATGGTTATAAGTAATTTATTACTACTGACAAAATGGAGATGAAATCAGTTAGTGATACCTACCATCTTCACGATTACTCTTAACCAAAGGTCGAGATTGACCCTACAGCTAACGATAGAAAGGGTATTTAGCAGAATATACTTTACTGCTTTTGGAACCAAGCTCTTAATTAATCATGTATGGCTTTTATATAATCAGTGATTCATTTTTTTTATGTTTCATCCAGTAGTTTTCCAATATTTAAAGATTTAACATCTATTTACAAAGTTAAACACACATGAACTAGAATAAACAACTTATATAGAAAGTTAGGTAGTGCATTAATTAATTGAAAAATAAGCAAACCATTTTAAAGTAAAATATATGCAAATATAATTTCCACCAATTATACTTTAATACCCTCTTTTTTTTCCTATATCCCGTAATTTTACGTATTAAACTGGTATGTTTGTTTAAAGTCTAAATCAACTTATTGAGTAACAATGATAAGAACTGGCACACTGCTGGCCGAAATTTAAGGCCAGTAAACATAAAGAAAAAAATATGCATTTTGCGTTGTTAGACTCAACCACTTATTTGAGTAGAGCTTCAAAAGATGAAAATATGAAAATGGAAAATAAAAATAAAAAACGTTTTTAGCATTTAATATGGAAAATATGAACACTATCAAATTAGCCGAAATACTAACTGGTCTAAAGTTTAAGACCATATCAAAAGGAAGTCCTAAACATGGTAGGAAATGCCCAAAAAGAGATATCAGTAGTGATTTGCACGGTCGTTATTGCGAATAACTTGAAACATTCGCTTTGGCATGGTCGGTATAAGCGTTTGCAGAAGGCTAGCTGGAATGTTATGCTAAGTGGTGAAGATGACTTCACGAAGATCATGCACTGTGTGGAATTTACGTCCATTTCTATAGCCATCCACCCCCAAACATTTACAATGGGGTTACGTTCGGGCGAACACGCTGCATGATCCAAAAGAATCACGTTATTCGCCATGAAAAAGTCCTTTGTCCTGCGGGCATTGTCGATTGTAGCGTTGTCCTGCTGAAAGATCCAGTCATTTCCACACAAGCGAGGGCCTTCAGTCAATAAGGATGCTCTCTCCAATATGCCAATGTAACCAGCTGCTGTTTGACGCCCCTGTATAACATGAAGCTCCATTTTTCCATGGAAGGAGAAAGCATCCCAGATCATGATGGAACTTCCTCCATTGTGTCGTGTAGAAAATGTCTCCGGTGTTATATGCTTATCGTGCCAGTAACGTTGGAAGCCATCTGGGCCATCCAGGTAAATTTTTTTCTCATCGGAGAACAAAACCTTCGTCCACTTTTCTACTTCCCATGTTTGGTGCTTCTTAGTAAAGTTTAACCGAGCTGTTTGGTGGTGTGGAAGGAAGCGTGAACTTTGAAGACATTTACAGTTTGTAAGGCCTTTCTCTCGTAGATGCAGTCTTATTGTTTTTGAGCTGCATTCTGCGTCCGTAAGAGCCTTAATCTGGTTCGACGATCGGCTGATGTCTTGCCGGAGAACACTTCGAATCCTCCTGCACAACGCCAGCGAAATTTTCTTGGGTCGATCACTTGAAATTCTCATTCCGTATCCCTCAGGGTCTTGTAAGAAATTTGCAACAGTAGTTTTATTACGCCTAATCTCACCAGCGATGGCACGTTGAGAGAGACCTTGATTTTGCAGCTCGACAATTCTTCCACGTTCAAACTCTGTCAACTTTTTAGACTTTGCCATGTATTTACCCAATGTAACACAGGAGATGTCAGTGGGAGATGTTGACAACGTTAATACTTGGACACAAATGACTAAATTTCGCTACGTGTTTACCGATTAACGTTTCGTTTCAGTATGGTCTTAAGCTTTTGACCAGCTAGTATTTAGGCTAATTTCATAGTGTTCACATTTTCCCTAAATGCTAAAAAAGTTTTTTATTTTTATTTTCCCTCTTCTTATTTTCATCTTTCGAAGCTCTACTCAAATAAGTGGTTGAGTCTAACCACGCAAAATGCATATTTTTTCTTTATGTTCATTGGCCTTAAGATTTTGGCCAGCAGTGTATTATAAGCTCTACATTCTATTATTTACTAAAGCACCTTTTTAATCTAATCTTGCATAAAAAACTAGGTTTAATAAATTTTGTTTATGTGTTTGGTGGGTTATTTGTAACGAATACCTGCGCAAGAGCTATCCATGCTGTGCTCATTGCTGGGATCAAACCCAAGTTTTCGGCGTATTAAGCTCTTAAGCAAATTGTTAAGCAGCTTGGTGGAAACAGTTCTTGTTATGTTTAAATTCATAAAAAATATTCAAGTAAAGAGAGCAGCGTCGTTGTTTTTCACTTACAAAACATTGAATCACGTAGTGACGTTTAAACAGTTTAAACTTACGCACATATTATGCAGTGTTGGAAAAAATAGCTTATCGCGTGGATGAAGGAATGATAGACGTTTTATAATTTAAAAAGAAAGAATTCACTTTATCGGCCCCAAATTTGTATTTGTGTTTCATAGACTTAACGCCTTACAACCACGGTTGGTAGTCTAGATTACGATTAAAATATCTAAAGGATTTTATTTTGTTTCTTTTTAGTCTTTGCATAAATGATTTTTTAATCCAATTTACAAAATAATCTAGTTATAGTGAAAATATTTAGCCAAAAATCCTGTGATCATATATACATTTTTACCACACTCGCAAAAGAAAAGAGTGGACCCTGTAAAAGTGTTTTCTTTGTAGAACACCAGTGATGTGAAGGAAAAAATGAAGTAAAATTCACAACATGCCGTGATATAGGAATTTGACCACTTTATACCAAAGCATGTGTAATAAAGTTCTTACGGTAAAGGTGTGACGGTCAAATACCAATCGTTTTATGGTTAGTGACCTGTATGATATGTTAGTCAAATTATTAGTTAGTAAATATGTGTATAATAATAAATAACTAAAGATTGTTATTGCTGATAAATAATTCGGTTAAAGTAACCTTATAGGTTACTGGTATGACAACGATAACAAAGCTGCTTATATATCATTTGAGTTACAGTTATCTGATCACTGAATTACCGTCATTCCATATTAGCTGAACTAGAATATTTAATCGGTATATTTTAGCACAAATTTTGGACCCAAAACAAATCACATTACTTTTTAATATACATTTCGTGTTTTAACTGGTTATCTGAAGATTGAATGAACGTCTAAATAGTGTCTAATGTTCTAAGGCTGGTTAGAAAGCGTATGTAATGCATTTATTTAAACTTCAAACGTTCAATGCCTGGTCACTAAGTGCAAGTTAAGGAAGTATGTAACGCACTTATTCAAGTTTAATATTCCATACCAGGTTAAAGAAATGTGTAACGTACTTATTCAAATTTAATATTTCACACAAGGTTAAAGAAATGTGTAACGTACTTATTCAAATTTAATATTTCACACCAGGTTAAAGAAATGTGTAACGCACTTATTCAAATTTAATATTCCACACCAGGTTAAAGAAATGTGTAACTTATTTATTCCAGTTTAATATCCCACACCAGGTTAAGGAAATGTGTAACGTACTTATTCAAGTTTAATATTCCACACCAGGTTAAGGACATGTGTAACGTACTTATTCACGTTTCTACATTCCCAAGCCAATCAAGAGATGAATGTGACGTACTTGTTTAATTTTATATTGTTAATTTTTGAACTTAGAAATGATTCCATATAATCATATTTACTTTTGATTTTTGTTTGTTTGTTTTTTGAATTATGCGCACAGAAACTCGAGACTACTTGTGCTAGTCGTATCTAATTAAAATGTAATATACTTGATGGAAGGCAGCACAACCGATCGCAAACTCTTGGACTGCATTTTACCAAAGAAAAGTTGGATTTACCACCACTAAAATAACGCCCACACGGCTAAAAGGATGAGTATGACTGGTGGTACAGCCGTATATCTGCGGACTATAACACTAGAAATCGAGTTTCGATACACGTGGTGGGTAGAGCACAGATAGCCCATTGTGTAGCTTTGTGCTTAAAAAATAAACAATTCAGTACTTTGCTGGTCGAGCTCTGTTAACATACCATATCAGGCCCTCTAGTTTTGAATAAAAATAATTGAACTCATTTATACGATTATTTCCAATAAGTCGGTACAAGTACATCAACTTCTTTAAGATGCTTTAGAAAAATTAGATAATTCTAACTTCATAGTCTTCCGTAAAAGTAACTCTAAAATGTTAATTATTTTAATTCACGTAGCAGGGAATCATTAAACTTATAGTAAAACTCTTTACACTGTAACATTACAATATTAGAACATTTTATTTGATTACTCTAAGAACTTGCCAAAGTAATAGTCGAACTGAAATCATTGTATATTTTTTAGCTTGAGTCGGGTGGGGTCTATTTCTTAGTATGTTTGTCTCCACTTCTGACGGTCCACGACTCAAACCAAACTATATGGTTAAATGAGTTTGCGAGAAAAGATAAAGGGTTCGCCACTCTCCAAGATTCAGCTAATTGTTGAAGACCAGGTTTCGTTTATAATCGTATAAGTAAAATGACACTCAGCTTTCTTTGTTGTATAGATTTGGGAATTTCCTTAGTTGGAGAAGGTTAGGTCTTTCGGGTTACTTAAACCACTAATTTTAACATTATTACATGAATTGAATAAATAATCTGCCTTTTCATATCTTCCTGTGATTTCAGTGGTCTTTACTCTTGTTGCAATAATGTAAGTAAGTAAGTCAGATCTTGTTGTCAAATATGCATAACATTTACGTTAACGTATTTCTGTTATAAGATATATATATAAGATTTCAATAAAGTAAGTATTTTCTAAAAGTTTTGTACTTCATTTTAGTAGGTGAAATTTTTAGTATTTTTGAATTGTATCAGCATGGTAATCATCATTTTGTGAATTCAACAGCTTATATTTTGATGAATTATCTCTTTAGTATTATCAGAAGGTTAAAATACTTTACCAAATCTACAGCATTGATTAATTAAATCTTTTTACAACACTTTTAGGTTATTTTGTGGAATGATAGTTTTAAAAATATTTATACTTGATTTCAAATGGTTATGTCTATTTTCAGAAGACAGTATATGATTTCAATAAATAAGTATTTGTACAATATCTGGACACGAGTTCAGTTTGCCGAACGTCTTACAATATTAACATATGATATTAGTTAAATTGATATTGATATAATATTACACACGGTTACGACAAGTTATAGTTGTTACTTAACTCGTGCTCTAGGTAAATTACGTGGTATTAGGTAGAGAACACGATTAGTGTTAACATTCCAATTGTGCAAACAACCCTTAGTGGTAAAATAAACTGAAGTTGTCTCTACATGTGTTAGCTATACGTACACACACAGACAATCGCTTTATATTAGTTCCTATTTTCAGACTCCTATGCCTTATAGCATTAAGTCCTGGGAAAAGTCTGACTTTGAACACCTGCAAGCCGATGAACGTGCGTTACTAACGTTATTCTAGCTCATACAGTAGATGTTTTTCCTGGTCACACATACCCAGGCTGAAGTAATCGGGCAAAAAATATAGTAGCTTGTGGTATTTGTTAACCCAATATTAGGTATGATCTGTCACAGCGATGGTGAAAGAGAGGATTATTTTAGTAAATATTAAGACATATATTTCTTAATACGTCTTGTCATAAGTCATGATATTCCGAAATAACGAAAAATTGAAACAGCATGTTAGGTTGTTGTAACATCTTCATGAGAATATACATATTTTCGACTTATTCAAAGCAATATTATTTCAATCAGAAGTTATATAAATACAAAATATGAGAATCAGTAACGCGACCACTGTATAAAGATAAATTTGAATATTTATGTCGTTTTAACAAAATTATATTTTTATGATTTGTTTTTGAGTTTCGGGCAAAGCTACTCCAGGGCTATTTGCGCTAGTCGTCCCTAATTTAGCAGTGCAAGGCTAGAGGAAAGGCAGATAGTCATCACCACCCACCGCCAACTCTTGGGCTATTCTTTTACCAACGAATAGTGGGATTGATCGTAACATTATAACGTTCCCACGGCTGAAAGGGCGAGCATGTCCCGCGAATATTTTTATGATTTTTGTTGTTTATATACCTATATCTGGTGGTAGTTTCTTTGTTTTGTAAATTTATCGGTGAGCTATTTGCGAACTGTAGATCAAAATGTGTATTATTAATCCTAGAGAACGTAAAAGTTTCTAGAAAAACGAGGAGGTTATTTAAGAAAGATGGATATTTTATATGTTTCTATATTTATGAAACATCATCCACAAGAAGGTTATGAATGTTTGCTCGTAGATACATCTGAATTGTACTAGTTTAGGTCAATATGTATTCAATATATTATATTTCTATAATTCTGCGAGTTGGAAAATCTATTTTTAGCGTCCTGTTGGAAGATTTTGGGGCTATGTCTGCGTTATAATTGTGACAGTCAAATTTCACTGTTCAATTAAAGAAACTCAAAGCTTGATGATGTGTGGTGCTGACTAGCTATTTTCTCTTATTTCAAAACGAGATAAGACTAATGCAGGATACCTGAAAACAGAGAAACAAATAAACTACTATACTATAAGTACTCAAAGTTTATTAAAAACTTTTAAACCATTCTAGTCTAAAGATGATTTTTAACACTCATTTCTAGCTTTTAGAAACAAAATATATGTGACAAATGTTAGTTATTATACTTTTCTATCGTTCCTTTCAAATCAATAATCAATGATACTAAATACATATTTTATGTTTATCTGTGCTGTTTGCACTTAGTTAAAGAAAACTGAGTCTCAAACAGAATTTTATTAAATTAGTACCTTTCAATCAATATGAAATATTCGTACCTTGAATAAAAGTAAATTCCGATTTGTTTTTCTTAACGTTTCTTTTTTTAAAGTTTTATTTTGTAAGGATTATAGTTAACTGAGTATTGTGCCACCATGTCTTGTTTGAGATGGAAATACAAAAAATGGATTTTTAAAAACTGTATTGTATCTATCCGAACAATCCTTATACAGTAACGATCCATTCCTAAGCTTTTACAATAGAACCTCGTGCATAATCCTCGTTGATGAATATCTACAAAACACGAGATTCCTTGTTAGGTGTGTGTTCACGTGCTACTGGAGAGCACAGTGTGCGTCTGCCGGGGTAATTGGCCATCAGATATATTGACCAACAGGGAACTTAGTTTATTGCGCGGAGCCTTATCTGGGGCTATGAGATTCCCGGCCTAGCGAACAAAGTTTCTTATTCTACAATGACGTGAATAGGTTGCAGAATTTAGGAAGCCAGATAAACGGGAAGGACGACCGTACCATTAACTGTGAGTAGAGGTAAGGCCAACGAACACGGTTTTTGCTTGTACTTTCCTAGAGACACTAGCGAAAGATCTGATTAGTAACTAGGCACGTGCGACAGCATCCTAGTCTCATTGGCATGCTTTAACTTAAACAGCCACGAGTAAATTAGTTTTTTTTAATGTTTTTAGTGTTTAGATAGGAAACAAAGTAAAGTAATAAAACATATAAATATTTCCAACAGAAGTAATAAATAAGAAGTCAATCCGTATCACGTAATAATTGGACTTACATTTCACAGTGACAAAATAAGAAAAGCATTCACTTTATTTCGTGCGTTTGTTAGTTTATAAAAATTAAAGCATATTTATACACAGTTCACAAATGTTTATGTTTAGAACACTGCTTCAAGTTTATGAAACTACTAACTTCAATAAACTCGAATCAGGAGAAAGATCCTCACGTTATTCATAAAATTTACTTATTTTTTCCAGTAGTTGAGAATAATAACTTTTTAATAATAAAAAATTACATTTATACAAGATTATGACCCACAAAATTTGCTTCTCTAGAAAACCGTGGAAAAATGTAATTTATCCCTCAATAATATACTCAAACCAGATCTGAAACTTTCATGTTTTGCAAAATAGAAACAAAGTAATTGTTAATAGCGACGTAATAGACATACTGAACATATTTATTCAACTGAATCATTGAAATTTATTTAAAAATTTCTATTATTGTAGCTTTTAAAAATGTATTTTTTATACCTACACATTGATGAACTGTTTTACAAAGTCTCATGTTTAATTTTTCAACGAGTGCTTTTGAATATTTAAACATTTTAATTAGTTAAAGTTTCTACTTTTTACACATGAGGTATTTTAGTAACCTCAAATTAATCAAAGCTTCGTATTAGAGCAAACAGCCACCTTTTATTGTAATATATCTTGTAATTTAAAAGTAGGTAATATTCTCCACTTGCAATCGGAAAAAAATTTGTTCTGGAACGTTTTCATGGACACAATTTTCTTATACATAACACAGCACCACCTACGGTGTAGTGATACCGAGAGGTGTTTCTTGTAAGAACAAATCGTTTTGAGAAACAATGGGTGGATCTGTGTTTACATATAAATATTTTTATTCGTGTCTGTCATTTTGTTGGGCTGTGATTTTGCAGCACGAAACTTACAAAAGTAACTGTTTTTTCATCAGTGTGTTAATTTTACAAATTACCTGTTCATCATAACTACAATGTTTTTGATGGGGTTGTAAAGTCAATGATAAAACATACAATTACAAATATATGTCAGGTAAAACTGACATGCAAGAACAAACGTAAATCATGCAAAAATAAACCATTTAACTGACAAATACTATACACACAAAACAGGTTTAATCCGATATTCAACATAGACTTCATTTATTACATAACTTTTTTTCAAGTTATACTTTCGTACGTATATATCTTGAGAGATCAACCAACTAGCATCTACTCTCACACACTCAAATCATGATGAATCAACCAATATATTCATCATTCAGCTAGCCGATACTTTCCTCCCTTTGCTCTTAATTGTTTGTTTGTTTTTTAATTTCGCGCAAAGCTACACGAGGGCTATCTGCGTTAGCTGTCCCTAATTTAGCAGATTAGAGTGAAGGCAGTTAGTCGTCACCACCCAGCGTCAACTCTTGGACTAATATTTTACCAAGAAATAGTGGGTTTGACTGTCACATTATAATGCTCCCACGGCTAAAATGGCGAGCGTATGACGGGGATTTGAACCCACTATCCTCGAATTACGAGTCAAGCGCCTTAACCACCTGGCCATGCTGAGCCTAACCCTTTCCTCTTAAGTAACCAACTACTGCTTTGTACCAGTGCTATGTATAACTTAGGAAAGATAGTCTTAGAGGAAAAGCTCTATATTCATTTCTTTATGTTGATGTTTTGGTTCCATACGACTAAAACGTTTTTATTTTTCAACACTGAAATAACGTAGGAACTTAAAAGGGCTATTATAAAATTAAAATTCAAACCTAGTCAGCTTAGATATTCAACGTTTTCAAATTTCAATGATTTTTCTTAATTAAAGATTATATATGTATATATATATGAATTATGATTTAGCAGATAAGATGCTTATTGTTTCTTTTCGGTTAGTTCATGATGTTCTTACTATATATATATATGTGTGTGTGTGTGTGTGTAACAATGGGCAGTCGTTTGTCATGGAACAAAATTGTTTTTATCTCACATGAGCATATTTAGCTAACTTAACGCCGAATTTTGATAATTAAGCTATAACGCATAACAAAAGTTTAAAAATGAATCAGTTGGACAGCACCATTTTAATAGCGAATCTCACCTTTAACAGTCGACTTCAGTATTCCTTGGTCCCTTCGAATGAGATGAACCATGCTGTGGCTGTTTACCTTTCCAACATCCACTGTTCTGACTGCTGCAGAAGCTTATTAGATTACACGTATAACGACATTTCCTACAGTTCACTGAATGCTAAGCCTTGGAATATGAAAGTAAAAAACTCGTGATTCAATTTGTCTTCTACTGCACGTTCCACGCGCACACACACAAAGAACAAGAGTTCCAACTTTAGACAAACTAAAGTTTCACGAATTCCCATAACATGCAATTATTTCTCAAATTTTATATTAAATTCAAACAAATTAATAAATTATGAAATTATTCATTTCATGCCCTTTAATGAAATATCTTGTATAAAGAATAAAATAATAGTTAAAGAATAAACGTATACTGATAGGGACAGTGTTTATACTATATGATATTCTTGCTATTTCTACTGATCTCCTTGTTGTATTATTGTAGTACAAACGTTTGAGATTTTTTTAGCGAAAGTAGGACTTTTAATCCCCATAAACTACAGCACGTAATTAATACTTCTTGTTCGTATATAAGAGGAATCATGACCAACAACTAGAAGTTTCATTTCTACCCAAAGTGGCTTTACCGCCAGCTCCCATAATCCCTGGCCCTAACTATACACTGCCGTTGTCTCCTGAGGGCTTTATCACGATAATGAGACTGCAAACACAGCGGTTCTCAGCGTCAGATATACCGTTGCTTAAGATGACACAAGCTACAACTCTATATTTTAGAAAATTTCTTTTTTTTTTCTTCGAGTGGGCTGGAGGGGAAAAGTCTATTGTTTTATAGCATAATGAAACGAATTTTCAACTTCAGTTTGACGCAAAGTTTTGTAAGCTAGTTATCTAGTTAGGCCCTTCAAGTGTACCTTGTTATCTAAATGTAATCATTGTTTGTGTTATTTGTTTCTTTTAAACGAACTATGCCCCTAGTAGCAGAGCTATATGTCTGCGGACTCAAACTGTTAGAATCCAGGTTTCGATACTCCAGGTGGGCAAAGCAAAGATAGACCATTGCATGTAGCTTTGTACTTAATTTCAAGTTATGAATCAACGAATTGTACGAATGTCTTCCTCCTCTCTCTTCCCAAAATGAAATCAGCGGTAAGTCTAAAGGCATATACATAAAACTGGGTTTCAGTACTCGTAGGGGGTAGAGCACAGATAGCCCGTTATATAATGTTATGTTTTACAACGAACATACGTATCCTCCTTTCTAGATTTCTTTTTACTTCGTTATGTATTCTAGTACGTATATTAATTTTTTCTTTATATTCAGTTGCTAATCATTGGTTGTTTAACGAAATATCTTATGACACTTGCTGTGTGTGAGTGCTTCAAACAGTAGTTTAAGTATTTTCATTATTAACATATAATTCTCATACTGAAACCAGATTTATCGTTGCAGTGCATGATGGTTACTCATAGAGCTTTTCCTTGGTGGTTTGGTTTGTCTCTTTTGAATTTCGCGTAAAGCTATACGAGGGCTATCTGCGCTAGCCGTTCCTAATTTAGCAGTGTAAGACTAGAGGGAAGAGAGCTAGTCATCACCACCTACTGCCAACTCTTGGGCTACTCTTTTATCAACGAATAGTGGCATCGACCGTCACATTATAACGCCCCACGGCTGAAAGAGCGAGCATGTTTGCTGTGACGCGGATTCGAACGCGCGACCCTCGGATTACGAGTCGAATGCCTTAACCACTTGGCCATGCCGGGCCTCTTTGGTGGTGTCTGCGGTAAAAGTCTCGTTACAGTACAATTAGATTAATGAAGAATAAGGAACTTGTTTGTCTTTCTTAAACGTACGTATTTGTTTATGTTGAAGTTAAGCACAAAGCAACAAAAGGGGCTATCTGAGCTCTTCTCTCCATAGGTATCGCAACCTGGTTTGTTGTGATTAAGTCCGCAGACATACAGGCGGACTAATGTATGGAAATTATCTCTTGTGTATTAAAGCTACATACTCATACATACTCCATATTGGATACTTCATTTACAATCTGTATCAAAATTATACGTACTTAAACTATTTTACGTATTAGCATTATACTGTCATAATATAATTTAAGTGTTCTGTTTTAAGCGTTATGGCGTACGTATTCTGTTTGGTACATGATATGCAATTGCACAAAGATATTTTGTTTATCGTATTACAATCATACTCTGTTTATAATATTATAATTATATATTCTATGTTTTGCGTGTTATATTTATACATACTTATTTTGTTTTATATATTGTTTTATATATTATATTCTCTTTCTAAAATTAGGCACATTAGCAAAAATTTAACTTTCCCTGGCTGAAGGTTTAATATTCCCTAAACCCTAAAACTGCTATTATCTCTAAACTTTCATGAAAATTAGTTTAAATTTTGTTAAATAATAAAATTATACTGATGTATTAGCTTGATTTTTTATATATTGATAGATGTTAATATTACATAAGTAATCTTTTTTTTTCTCTAAATTTCAGATTGACATGTAATCGTGACTCGTTTGAGCTTACTATAATTTCATAAGGAAAAAGTGAAATATTTTAATTAGTGGATCATTATTGCATTATAACTTTCAAATAAGCTTTTAAGCGTTAATACAATGTACTGCAAAACAAGAAAAAACAATAACTATAAAACCCTGTTCATTCAAGTAGAAATCGTGTTGTTTTTCTAACTAATAAACTGAAGAATCGTGGGATTACTAGAGCACGTGCTTTGAGTCCGTGGTCAGTTTTGCTATCTACGAGCTGGTTAATTTTACGACAGCAGATCAGTCCACGTTCGATATGTGGACGCTTTAGTAGCTAATAGAAGCATCACCTAGGAATTCATTTACAAGTGATGTAACTGAATATCGAGGTAATGTCGTTAACTTGTTACGTAAAAATTAGAATTGAAAAATGAAAGGTGGCAAATATTTCAGTTTTGCGACAATTTTAGGGATGTAAATAATATTTCTGTGTTGTAAGTTTCTTTATTTCAAATTCTATTATCCATAACTTCTAAAAAGTAAATAAACGTCACCTTTCGATAGCTGTAGATTTCGGTGATATGTACTGTATATGCATACTCTTACAAAGTTTTAAACACCTGAAAACTTCTAATTATTATGAGCATTACTTTGATAGCTACTTACGATAGTGTATTTCCGAAAGTCTATTTATATTGTTTCTGTGAGGTTGGTCAGTATTTTTGTGATAAAAAACAAAACAACATTTATTTCGTCTTCTGACATTCCAAGCTATTCCACATGTTATTTCTTTGGCTGAATTCTATTGGTTAGTTAAGTTATCGATCTCACATTTTGTTTTAACTAATTCATGGCGACTGAAACAACATCTTGAAAGGTTAAAGGTTTCATTTAATCTAAATCTTCTCATGCGGTTGATTGTTTGCCATCTAAAGGACCATAACAGAAGAACGAGCGACCCTAGAACACCTCAACATCCGGCTGTTCCAGGGCTACACGCAGGCTACAAATGTACTGTTATAGTGACAAACTCGGGAAACAAGATTTTCCTGATCATCGACCTGTATTTTCCTTTTCGTTGCTTCGATCGGGGAACACACAAACCTGACAATGAGAAACGCCAGGAGTACATACAGATCGATCAACCACAGGCCCCCGCGGCCCATGGTGGATGATTACCCCACCTCCTTCAACTCATGTACAAACGGGGCCCTGACGGCTAGTCCCCTGCAAATGAAGCGTCATGTCGAGACGAACATCGTTCACCAGGGACACCAGAATGACGTGGACTAGGAATCCAGATAGCCCTAAAGAATAAAAAAAACTAACTAGTTCTGCCTTTTGATATATTGATAATTAAATTTTCGTCATTCTGCTTACAGAATCTTGAAAGTTGTAGAATAACACGAAGGATTAATTTGTAGTTAGCAGAGGTGTTTTATTTTATTCTCAACGTAAATGAATGTATATGTAGTTGAATAGTTAAGGTACTTTTTTTGGAGAATAATATCAAATAATCTATGGTATCAAGTCTAAATAGTCCACATCTGTGTGTGAAAATACATTATATGAAGTATAGGTATAAACCTTTCTTTTCGACTTTCCTAAATTTATATCATTTGTTAAATGAAATGTTCTAACATGTAAAATCAGAAGATTTTTAATATGCAAATTATCAAGCCACATAACAACCACAGCTGATATAAAGTCGCAGTAGAACTACATTTTGGCATTGTTTGTTGTAGGTTGTATGATGTTGTTGTTGTTTTGAATTAAGCACAAAGCTACACAATGGGCTATCTGTGCTCTGCCCACCACGGGTATCGAAACCCGGTTTTTAGAATTGTAAGTCCGCAGACATACCGCTGAGCCACTGGGGGGCATTGTGTGATGCCACCTAAATGTTTTTTGGGAATAGTATGTTACATTTATTTCTACTCAAAATATTAATATACTTAGACCGTAAAAATTGGTTCAGATCGAAGAGTTAGAATATTTAAGATTGGAATATTTCTTGTACAAAATGACATTAGAAAACAAAGGAATATTAATCACCCTGGGATAAAAAAACCCACAACAAATTCGTGCCCAATCCTAAAATTGGTAAAAGTTATGTTTAAGTTTTCATTAGAGAAAAAGTGTTACCAAAACGCTTCCAAGAAATTTGATACAACATGTGAATGAACACAACATAACGAACGAAGTTTTCTTTCTTTACTCAGACTGAATAGTTGACGCCTTCTGCCAACATAGTCGAATTGGTATTACAGCGAAGAGGGTGAGTGGATACTGTGGGAATTTTACCACATGTTTCTGGTATGGAGAAACCACAGGCTTTCATGTAGTTGTGCAATAATTACCTGTTATAATACAGGAGTTATCATCCACTTCCATTACCAAACTGAGGGGGTTATAAGTTGTATTGAAACCACGAGTTGGTTTCTATCTGAAGCAATATATTGTATTCTTCACTTCCATTTTTATATAGATGAAGTTGTAAAGAGTCTTATATAGAATAGATTGTAAGGTGTGTTGAGTCCATTGGGCATAACTAGTATAGTAGGTAATATTGATCGATTAATTTTTTTTATATTCAAAAGATTGTAAGACGGGTTTATATGACTGTAAGGTGTGTAATTCAAAATTACGCCTTACCTGGCGTAGTACAGGACAAGTTTTACGTTTATTGTTATTTCAACTTTTGATAAGACTATGACAACATCTCTGGTTATTTACAGACTTGGAATCTTTATATGGTATTAAATGGAAGTATTATTCTCTTTTACTAGTGTTTTCTAGTGATATTACAGTATGTCTATCTAATCACCGGGTTATTGCGTAGATATGGAATATTCACATGGTATAAACTGAGATATTGTTTATTTATACTGATGTTATTAGAGTGGTGTTAGAATGTTATTTAATCTCTGGGTTACTGTGTAGATATGGAAGTGAAATTTCCGCGTTTTAAATAACCAATCAGGAACAAGTATGAACTTTTTTGGGTTAGAGTTAAGGAAGAGCAAGGATAAAAAATGTTTACGATGTGGTGTAAGTGAAGAAGTTTAAAACCCTTCTCCTAACCAATCATATTTAAATATTGCTATTTCAATGATTGTTTGTTTGTTTTTGAAATTCGCTCAAAGCTACACGAGGGCTAGCTATATCTTTTAGCCGTGCCTAATTTAGCAGTGTAAGACTAGAGGGAAGGCAGATAGTCATCACTAACAACCACTAACTCTTGGGCTACTCTTTTACAAACGAATAATAGGTTTAATCGTCACGTTATAACGCCCCATGACTGAAAGAGTTAACACATTTGGTGTGACAGAGATTCGAACCCGCGACCCACAGACTGCCTGTCGAGTGCCCTAATCACCTAGCCATGCCAGGCGGGATTTCAATTAAACTTATGATAAACGACTTTACTCTCGAGTATGATTTGTAAAAAGATAAAAAGTATATTAATCCCATAAATATGACTAGTATAGTATCACGTGATGTAGGGATATAGTTGAGAAAACATTTTGTAAGCTTACTTGTTTATTGTTAGTTTATTTATGCAAGTTAAACTCATAACATGACATCTAAATTCTAAACTCGAAATAATATATTTCAGATTTCATGAATCGTGATACTCATAAAGGTCACATTTATTATACATGTAAAGTATAGTTACCCAAATAGGTGAGATTACTTTTTTTAATGCATGAATCCGTTTATCCGTTCGTAGTATCTTAGTCGTAACCGTTAGCAATAAACCCACACCTAAATCGTTACATAAACAATCAAAATCTTATCCTTCTATAAACTTACATGTTTGTTGAAAACGGCTAAAGAAAATTAACCTCTAGGTTTCCCTATAACCTCTCATTACATAACAGACATTCATGAAGAAATAAAAGAAACAGTGGTTTTCTAAGCATGTGCATTGTTGATTTGAAAAAGAAGTGAATTCAACACTTGACTTGCTCCGTGATTCAGAACACTTGAAAACACAATTTATTTCTGTTATTCAACATATTTCACTTTACTGTGATCAAATTCTTTCCCTGATAGAAACGTGCTATCTTGTCGAATAACTTAAAGGTTAATGAAAACAAGTAGTCCAATCAGGAAAACAAACCATAACTGGTAATTTGTTTTATCTGACATGATGGGTTCAAGTAAGCCTGTTCGCGGTCTTCTCGCGGCCTCACTAACTAACTGGCTTGTGTTATTTGTGTTAGATGCTTCGTTGAACGAATCACGTAGCGGTTTATTAAGCGATTTTTCAAGCAAGTACATCTGATTCCATGGCAATCTGAACAATGCTCAAGAAAAAAAAGAAAAGATATGACTGTTAACGAGAAGATCAAGTAATCATTCAAACTGTTTGGTTACTAAGTTAAAGTCTGATTAACCTTTCAAAACTATTTCTTGTTAAATGTGACTATCGGGTAGAAGTTTCAACAGCTATTCAGAACTCTTTTGTGTTACATCTGCTGTTGAGTAAAGTGAAAAATAACCATTTAAAGTTATTTCCTGTTAAACATGAGTGAACAAAACATTGAGTAACCACTCAAAACTATTTTCCGGTAAATCTGTTTATCACATGGAAATCTGAATAATCATCTAAAGCTTTTATTTGTTAGATATATATGATATAGTGGAAGTTATGTAATAAATTAAAGCGATTTTCTGTTATATGCCTTTGTTAAATGCAGTTTCGGTAATTTTTTTTTTGTAAATATATCTGTGAAAAGTGAAAAGTATGGTAATATTTATATTAAATCCTTTCAAAGGATGGTTTGGTAATAATTTTGTTAAATCCGTGTCGACTGAAAGATAAAGTAATCATTCAAATATATTTCTTCTTCATTTTGGCTGCCTAGTGGAAGTTAAATAACCGTTAAGGAAGACTAACTCATGACATATAGTTTTGATATGAATTTTCTTGTTTATAATTATACATTTTTGGGTAAGTAGTATTTGAAAGAGTAAATTATGCATCGTGATATACATCATTTTATATCTATACTAACTCGGTTGGCGTTTGTTTTAAGGTGCACAGCATACGGCATTCGCACCTATTATACAGTGTGTTGTGGCACGATAAAAGGCGTGCTATTTCCACACTCGTTTGGCATTGTGTTGTGCCATGATGAATAGAAGTAATTTCGTTACTTAAAGTTATTTAACTTCCGCTTGACTGTAAAAATGAGCAATCTGTATGGTTATTTTATCCAACATTTTACGGTTTGTTGGTTTGTTTGTAGTTAAGCACAACGCTAGAAATTGGGTTATCTGTGATCTTCCCACCACGATTATCAAAACCCGATTTCTAGTGTTGTAAGTCCGCAGACACACTGTTGTGCTACTGGGGGCGCACTTTGCAGACTGACTCAACAGAAAATGTTACTTAGTCTTCCATTTGACAAACAAATTGGACAGAAAATAGTTTTAAATGGTTACCCAGTAATTTAACATGAACAGCTTTACCAGAGCTTCTAATTAATAACCATTCCCGACTTCTTCTTTCATCCAAACGGTATCCAGAATTGTTCAGACTACTATGGAAGCAGCTGCACTTGCGAGAAAAATCATTTAATAAATCGCTTCGTGATTCGTTCAATGAAGCATCTAATACAGATGACACAAACAGGTTAATGTCAGGCATAGCATGATATAATGTTAACCAGGTGTAGATATTTTTGTGTAATGAATTCCAAACCAAGAGTTATGCACCATATATAAACACAGCGCCAATCTTGTGTAGACATTAAGCTGTACACCATGCCACAACACAATGCCAGACAGCTGTAGATGTAATAATTTCTACTTCACTTAACGCCATAATACAATGCTACAACAGAAGTTAGCATAGCCTGCCATGCACTGTGTTTAGACACTTTGCTGTAAACCATACTACAACACAGTGTTAACCGAGGGTAGATATAGTATATATGCATCACGCCACAACATAATATCAACGTGGTGTGGATATAGTATGCTATGCATTCATGTCTCAACACATTGCCGGCTGTTGATATAATGTTCTGTACAACACAATGAAGGCGTTAATATATATACATTTTATTACTTACTAAATCTTGTGCCCTCGTGATTTAGGAAGTAAATATTTACTTCGTAAGATCAATTTTATTTTGAAGTAACGTTTCTGTAGGAAGACGATCGTGCACAACCAGTTAGAGATTTTACTTACTGAACAATATTTCATTGTTACATAAACAGAGGTAATGTACGAGCTACAGTTTTTCAACATTTACCGGTTTAAAAAAGAATCATTCTTTTCCAAATGCACGAAAGAGCTAAACACAAACTTTCTTAATATCTGTGCAAATGAGAACGAAAATCCAGTTAATCCATTCTAGACTATTATGTACAGAGAAAATAAAATTAAAAAACCCGACTTCGCACTACGAAATGCCTCTTTAAGTGATAGATAGTGAACTTCTAGCCCAAATAGCAATGCAAACTTACATCCTTGTTCATCAGTTTATTACTGTATTTCAAGTTTATAATTACACATTTTTCTTAATGTTTAACTATTATCTATGGCTTGTGTATATAAATCGTATTTTTAAAATTTTAGCTTGTTACAAAAATAACGGGGTCGTTAGAAAACGTGATGCTAGATTCGTTTCTGGTTTAAAACTCTTGAACTATCACCTACCCTTCCATCTACCTCCTATGTCAAGGGATTCACTGTCACTCTTCAAAAGTAGTCAAGTAACATCTAAAGCGCAACATCTATGAAATCCAAAGTTCTGCATAGCGTCAATCCGCGTCCTACCTTAATTTAGTAGTTAAAGAATGTTTAATATATATATATATATATGGTAGATAAAACATATTTCCAATTTTCAAAGGCACCATTACTATCAATTTTTTCCAGCAAGCACTCCCAGTAGGTAAGCGGTAAGCTAAAAGATTCAAAACTCTACAATTGGGAGCTTGATTCCTACGGTGGGTGGGAACAACACAGACAGTACACTGTGGAGCTCTTTGTTCTCAACAACTCAAACATCCAATAAAGAAAAAACCAAGCAAGAGTGAGTTTTGTTTAAACGATCTTCATAATACATTTCAACAATTAATTGGAAGAAATATTTTCCTACCAGCAGTCTCACACTACTTTAAATAGTACTTAAGGTAATTTTTTTTCACGGAGGTTTAACCAAGGTGGGTGGAGATTGGTAGTGTATTCTCAATCAATGCCTGCATTCACTCGCCGAGTTGCAGAACGAAGATAAGCATGCGCGCGTTGGTACACGTAACGATACAGGACTAGGACTCGTTGTGGAACAAGATAATTAAAGCCTGATATTCTGCTCTTTTCATGTTTCTCCGCATTTGTAAAAATAAGCGTAAAACAAGGGTTCTTACGAAATCTGTTTTGGGATTTCATGTCTTTAGGTAACAGTTAAATAGTGTTTTTTTTTTTTTTATCAAGGCCCCTTTCAATTAACAGCGTGTTCGTTGTTTATTTGTATTGTATTTATAAAGATTACAGAAATGTTTCTAAAACTATTAGTATCAGAGTTCACGATATCTATTAGTCAAACGCCTAGATCAACTTTCTGGACAAGAAGTGGTATATTAAACAAACTAGTACACAGTTCTTTATATATTGTTATAATGTCATTCTTTGTTTGCGGATTATTTTAAATTATCAGGTGAAAATAATATAACGAACAGGCTACTCAATGCATATAGAAAATTAAAATACTTTTAACCTATCGTAAATTGGTTAGCTGTACGTTTACACCCTGCGTAAAAATAAACTTACTTGTACAAAATATCGCAGTAACTCTTTTTATCTCAACTAACTTCCTTTTTGTTTGAACCTGCTCTCTTTCTTTTTGGAATATCTCCTAATTAACTTAAATATATATGCTCGCATCACTGATAATTAACTTAAAGATTCACGCAATCTTTTCTTTTACCATGTACTCTTGTTATAGATATTTCTAGAGCTAACGTGAACGTATCTTAACATTTTGTCCTCAAGAACGTGTAGCTCCCTCTAGCTAACAAAGCAATTACAGTATGAAAAACATAGCTTACAACAATATTATAAGGAGGTTAGAAACTTTCTCACAACCTGTCTCTAAACTTCCCCATCACTTTGAAAACGGTGGACTCAGTAGATAGCCCGATGTGGCTTTGCAATAAGAAAACACACACACACACACACTTTAAGAAAATGTTATAACTACCTAAAGTATACATATAGTGAGTATACCATCGATTCACTGTGTTCTAGGTCATAAAAATCTGTTTCTTCACAATAAAAACACGCATATTGAAGGAATACTTCATTTAACTTTAAGTTCTTTAGTACCATTAGTTATATTTTAATGGTAAGAAAAAAAGACAGTATTTAGGAAGGAAAATATACCATACAGAGCTTTACAAGAGTTGAAACAAAGACACAATTTCAATTAGCAGTTGAAATGTATACTATATCTGATGAAACAGTAACGTGTACAAAAATCATGTTATATTATTTGGGATGTCCTTTGTATCATTAAAGTTTTGTAGTTTGAAGCAAAAAACTTGAAAAGTGGATTGATTTTCTCGTCAAAGGTTTATACTATTGACAAGTATTGTTCTCTTATATTTTTTTAGTTTATGTCTGTTATACTACCAACATGGCGACGCTAGTAAGAAATGACAACACTGTTCTGTAATATACTTTGACAAATAAAAAGAAATTAAAATACTGTTTACATTGGACAAGGTTTAATTTGATAGGCTGATAGTGATTCGTAAACCAACTGGAAAGTAAAACTATTTGACAAGGATAGGTTGGATAAAACCAAGAGACTGACTTAGTCACAACAATGTATATGAGATAATTCTCGAAATAAAAATGTATGTCAGAAGGACTGGTATGGGTATTAACACTTTTATTGATAAGCAGAGAACAACGTTTCGACCTCCCTAGACCATCTTCAGGTAAACCTGAAAGTGTTAATACCTATATCAGTCGTTCTGAGATACATTGCATATGAGGGGATAGCTTAGTCAGAATATTCGGGATAACATGCTAAACCTTAGCAGGAATGTGAGGAACATAATAGCAATGATTAGCCATGATATGTAACAAGATAACTTGGGCACGAAAAGTGTGAGTAAAAAAAAACACAAAATAAGTTAAGTGTTTTTGTCCTTGACAAGATTGTTGTAGTTGCTTATTTTCCTAATGTTCTGCTTAAAGGATTTCTACATTACTGCAACTGTAGTCTACCATTCTGGTCCTAGATTTTTTTAGCAGGATGGTTTTTCTTTCCTTTATTGTAAATATACATTATATACTTCCTCGTGTGAGATATCTAAGTCTGGAATACTTGGACGTTTTTTTTTTTTTCTGTTAAGAAACGAACATTAAAGCCTAATGTGTAGACGTGTTGCCTCGGTCACGTATAGATGTAACGGATGGGAGGATTTACGGAAACAGTTACATACTGAACTAAGTAAAGTAGAACAGAAAGAAAAATGTACATATATATAATTAGTTATTTATAATTAATTATACTTATCCTAAGACATTAGTATTAGGCCTATTATTTTTTCAACATTGCATTATTTATTTATTCATTTAGAAATAAATGTATCATAGTATTTCAATCACATTGGGTCTACCACATCTAATGACACTTTACGCTCATACTGTCATGTCAACTAAGACAAAACAAACACTATAATAGGGAAAACATTCTTTGCATAAGTCATTTGTTAGAAAAGCTGTTATTATGGTGTGAACACCCTTCCTGAGCTAGGAACATGATTATAACTAATTATACTTGTAATAATACATTAGCATTAGGACTGTTATATTTTTTAAACATGTTTTATTCAGCTCCTTACGTTTTCTCAAGAACGAAAATAATGTATAATAGTATTTTAACCACATAATGTGTGCCATGTTCACTACCAAAGATGTTTCGTTTAATGGAAAGTTTACCAGGCCGGCTTGAACACAACAAACACAGTAGTGTTTGTTTTTTTAAACTCATAAAGTAGGTAAATTACTTTGAAAAATATACTTACTATTCTCTGTGTCAAATACTTGTCCTTTATTGTGAGCTTTCGACCATTTTTACCGTAGCATTCACCGGGTTACAATGTACTGAATAATATAAATTAATTTCTCTATGAAACACTAGAAACATATGTTATGTTGTACTCAACGCCATATAATATGTTAATTTGGCCTCTGAAAATTTTATTCGTCAATTTAATAACTTTGATTGTATTTTTCACTTTATTTTATTTGTCTTTAAAAAATCATATTTTATGTAGTTATCATGCCCAATAATTATAAAATGTATTAATTAATATTTATTATTTTATTTTCCTAAGAAATACCTATTGCTATTTTTAACCCTGAAGCATAGGCGAAATATTAGTTTAAATAAAAATATATTATTTTATATTTACTTGAGTGTAAAGGTCGTTTTTTCTTAACTTTTATCAAAATACTCATTTCTGTACTCTTTATTTTTTTATGTTTATTATACTCAAGTAATTTTTCGATAATTTTTAAATAACAAATATTTAAAATTAAGAAATTTATTTAAAATATTTTTAAATAACAAACAAGTAATAATACTTATATTTCATTGTTAGCATTTTTTACATAAGTTAACGACTTATACCAGATAACACGCATTGTTGGGATTGTTGCTTAGATACTTACTTTTAAAAAGTATTCTACCGAGAAGCGGTTTTTATTTCAGTATATTATTGCCTGACAAAAGCCCCAGTAAAAGGTTGAGAGTTCTCAATTAAAGGAAGCAGGTATATGAGGAACAAAAGTTGGTGTGAACATTTTTGCATAAATTTAGTTGTCACACAAACAAAAAGAGCTTGGTGTTTGTCTTTGTATCTTTCCTCTTTGAGTAGATTGTTTTGTTTGCTGTTTACACGAAGAAGTTTGCCAGATTAGTAAAAAACAATGGCTCTAATCTTTCGAGCCTTTTGCAATTGATATTAACACATATTGTTGTATTGAGAATGAAAGCGTTTGATTTCTTATGAAACATTTGTGTTCAGCATACACTATGTTTTTAATCGAGACCGACTTATTATACACGTCGCAGTAAATTTCCTATCGAGCTTCTTGTTTTGTGGAAGAAAGTTTGCATGTTTTATCCAGAAAATGTTGGTTATTTTATCTATTCTTCAGTTAAAAACTGATGCAGAATCAGGTATATTATTGTAGCATATACGAAATATGTAAAGCAATAACTTTACTAGAGATTTCTAGTTGTTTATGAGGCGTGGGTTAAATAGTCAATAAACTTTTATCGTTTTTGGTCGAGTCATTAATTTTGGAACACACAAGTGTTGTTAACCGTAACATTGGTGTGCACCATGATTATTTCAAATAAAAATGAAAATGTCTGTTGTTGGACATGCTTTTCTGTTCGAACTGGTTAACATGTTACAATGTTTTTTGAAACAGTATTGACTCAAGAAAACTTTCTTCATTTTATGAGTTTGTATTAAATTTAGATCTACTTTATCCATCCACAGTTAACTAAACGTTTCAGAGCAAACTTTTATCATCAAATGCTTTAACAAATTTACCTTCAGTACATTTACTAACAAGGATATAAAGACATATTTTTGTTGCTAAGCAACATAACGTAAGAACTTTTGTTAGAACATTCTTTACTTCTTTTCTATATTGCTGCATGTGAAGTTGAGCGTCACTTATCTAACAATATCTACACAACAATTTTAACAAAACATTGTCAAAATGATTTAACACGTATTTCACACAAAACGTGTTTTTCATGTAATATCTGTGGATATTTCGAAGCTGGGCGTGACCTTTTGACCAGCGTACCAGTTTTTGCATCAGAAATTACGAGGTTCGAGTCTATGGTCTGAACACACTAAGTACCTTCAGCTGTGCAAGCATTATAAGAGGTGACAATCAATCTCTCCATACGGCTACTCTTAACCATATAGACAGTGGGTGTCGTTTACTGGTTACTCTGTCTATGGTCAGCATCTCAAAATTAGGAGTAACTGTGCTTGAATTTTGAAGTCTCTGAAAAAACTGCTTCAAATGGTTAGCAGAATTATTAACGCTTTGATATCATTATTTACAGAAGTTGAAAGGGTACAGAATTAAGGATAATTTCAAAACTGCATATAGTTGACAATATGAATGCTATATGTTCTTTCTTATGGCTAAACTGAATGCTGTTGAAACGTAATTGGACGAAAGCTTCTAACAAGCACAGACTAAAAACTGTCCTAGTCTGTAGTCTAAGAGCAATAGAAACACATTTTTCTGTTCCATGAATTTTTTTCATATTACAGTATATTTATAATTGAGCGCGCTATAAAGCTATCTTATAGATGTCATATTCAGATTTACCATAAAAGTAAAGTACAAGGTTTTGAGAAGATTTTTCTCTACTTGAATTGGGTTATGTATTTTTGGTATTATGCTGATGAACCACAACATTAACATATAAATAACAACGATCTGAACTCAGTCTGACACCCTTTATGTTTAACAAAGCGTAAATTACACAAAGATTTAAGTTGTAAAACATTTTAGAGGTGTGAAACATTGTGTATTTGTATTTTTTGATACAGCTATTATTAACAGATACCCTGACTTTTTTCGATTGGTTCTCAGAACTGTTTTTCAGTTGGCAGTGAGATATGCCAAATCTTAATTCCTTTTGCACCATATTACCAGTTAATCTTTTCGTTTACAGGCAAAATTCTAGTGGTATAGACTTGTCAAGATGACCGTGAACATCGCTGGCGTGATATCCGTCATCATTTTTTACATTCTCATCTTATTGGTGGGAATTTGGGCTGGCCGAAAGAAGAAGACATCTGCCGACGATCTGGAAAGTGAAGAAGTCATGTTAGCGGGTCGAAATATAGGATTTTTTGTCGGAGTTTTTACAATGACTGGTAAGTTTTTAGTAGATCAAAAAAGAGTGAAGAAAGAATTGTATTCAAAACTGAAATAAAAAATAAATGTTTGATTTGTCATTTATCTCACGTTTATCATACCAAGGTTTTCATAAGTTCAAAAATCAAAACTAAAATTTTATTTGTATTCATATATATTTGATATTAAAATCAAACTAAAAACAAAATAAATATAATTGAAACAAGAATATATGTATATATATATGTGTGTGTGTTCTTATAGCAAAGCTACCTCGGGCTATCTACTGATCCTATCGATGGGTATTGAACCCCTGATTTTAGCGCTATAAACCCCGAGACATACCGCTGTACTAGCAAGTGACTGATATATATATATACAAAGTTTAATGTGAATGTGGTCGTGCACACATGGGTCAAATTTGAACAAAAGAGAAAACTTTGCATTAGCTGAATATATAAATTATTTTAGACATATCATCCAGTGGGGATAAAACGGTTATTTTGACTCAAATGAATAAGACTACTATATCACAGATGCCACAGATAATTTGATCTTAAATATAGATAAAAGGTAAGAAAATCATAAAGTCGGTAGGTGGCGTGATATATTTTTTTAAATCTTAATCTGGTAGTCATGCCTTTTGTACTTATTTAGCACACAGAAGATGATATGAAACCATGATGAAACATGTAGAGTGACCTTTATGACCGTTGATTGGCTTAACTGAAAATTTTAATTGTGTCTTATAGAATGTTGTTCGTTTGCGGATTTTCATATATATGTGCTCTGAACGTTCACATCATTTTGAAATATTTATTTAGAGCTTGTTGGATAACATACTGAACTTAGCCTTTTGTATTATGGAAGTAACACTGCCAGAAAAATCACTTCAGTTTAGTTTTTGTGAATATCATAGTGTTATAAATCAATGCTTTTAAGAACATTTTTCTTCATCAATCTCAATGCTAAAATAACCATTTGGAAGGTTTCAAGCTACTTATTGCAAATTATTAAAACCGGTAAATATTATAGATAACTTTCTGGTTGTATGGCGATATATATATTACTTTTGCTTTAAGAAATCTAAATAACTTTTTGAATTATACTACAGGTAGGTAAAATAACAAACGAATGATTACAGTATAGTTTACTATATACTGTTTTAAGATTTTTTACATATCAGCTAAAGAACAAACTGCTAGTATATTACAGTACAATAATAGTATTTTTTCTTTCTTTGATGGAACAGTTAACTTTTTTGTAGTTTAGAATTAACACCTTTGCTCTTATATAGATTTTCAACATAAAAGTGGAAATTTAGGCTGGTCGAAAAATGATTTTTGATGAAACTTCAGATAGTGAACAAAGTGCGTTAGACACAAGAAATATGCTTACAAATATTTTTTTTTTAACTGTTACTTTAAGAATATGGTAGGGAAAATAAAGATGTCTTTTTATACTTAGCAGTATCTGTTCAACATTCATTATTTAAGTTTCCACGTACCTGTTGTGTAATATGTATTGATAGTGTTAGTTTGAAAATATGAAATAAAGTATGTCGTACACATAAAAATAAACATCGCCTAAGACGAACAACAAGAATAATGCTATACTTATTTCATTAAAATTTTAGGTAGAGCAGACAATGTAGGTTTGATAAATCTAATAAAATGCAAGTGACTGTTGACAAAACCAGACGTTTAAACTCTATACTGAGGCCTTCAGATACAAAAAGAGGTCCTGAAGAGAGCCTTAGTATGGAAACTGAAACGTCTTCATCTTTTCTTTCAACAGACAGTTTTAGTTCATTAAAGTTTCGAAATTTAATATAATACTTATTTTAAAAATAGATGTTGAAATGATCACGAATCTTGTATTCTTTAGACTGCAACCGCTTAGAAACAAGCAAACAAAAGCAATACTTGGGTAAGAGTGTGTGTGGATATTGATTACTTTTACTTCATTAGGGTCTAATAAGTAGCACATAGTATAAAGAATGACAAACTTGTTAATGTTATGTTCGACTAAATGTTGACTTTCTTAATGAAGCTTTACTGTAGTAAGTATTGGATAATTTATTAGCAATGTTTAAACTAACTACCTGAAGGACAAAGTCGTATGACTTAAAGAAAGGAAGACTTCAAACCTAATGACGTTGAAAAAACTCAAATAATTGCTCTGGATTTATATGTTTTTTTTCCTTTTTAACAAAACTGTTTAAATATTAACATGTTCTTTATGTTTTACATATTATTTCAAACTTTATAAATATGTATATATATATATATAATTTTTTTATTTGTTAAGTAATAAATTGATTATTGTTTTGTTTCAGCTACCTGGGTGGGAGGAGGATATATTAACGGAACAGCAGAAGCTATACACGACGATGGACTTGTATGGTGCCAAGCGCCGTTTGGCTATGCTCTTAGTCTAGTATTAGGTAAGGGCATTTTTCTTATTAATATTTTCTTCTAAATCCTAACTCTTGTTTACCCTTTACATGATCAATAACTAAGACTTCTTTGCACTAATTAAATACGCTCATGATATAAGTTATTTCAATTTCATAAGGAAGAAAATGATTGTGTAATGTTGAAGTACGCAACTCTAGCTATTTCTTAAAACATTAGCTAAAGTCGCTGTGATTATCAAAAGTCGAAGTAGAAACAAGTTCTCTGCAATGCAGAAGATAATTAAAAATGATGGTTTTAAAGAGAAACAAATCCTCGGTGCTTCATCGAAAAGTAATTTTAAAAACCACATATTATCTTACTAAGCGATATATTTGCACGTTTTGAAAGATAAAACAATAACTATTATTAGAAGGTAAGCCTAAAACCATCACTGAATGAAGACAAACGCTTAGACATTCTGAACAAAATGCGTTATTATTAATCTACGAATTTTAATTAAATTGCCAACAATTTTAATAAATAAAATAAAGCGTTATCTAATGATAGTTTATAGAACTAAACATAAATCATGAAATCTCTTGCCCTCAGTAACTTCGTTTGTGTGTGTTTCGTTATAACAAAGCCACTTTTAGCTATCTGCTGAGTCCAATGGGAATCGAACGCCTGATTTTAGGCGTTGCACATTCGTAGACTTACCGCTGTACTAGCGGAGGACAGTAGTAACTTCGTTTCAAATTTTGATTGAATAATTTATTTAAATTATTAGTTTTTGTAAAATCTGCAGTCCCCTTAATAGGCATTAAATAAACATTATTTCAGTTAAAAGGCTTGAGAAAAACGACCTTTAAACTCCAGATAATTATAAATGAACTTTTTGTTTGAACCAACGTTTCTCCTTTGCAGCTTCATCAGGGTTAGTACATACAACTCGGTAAACGATTAATATGACACGTTGAAAATAAAACAGCATCGGGTTATCGGTTTGCGACTTTTGATATGACTTGGCAAACTCAAAAAGGAAAAGAAATGTTATCGTTTTTATTTGCGATACTTTGTAACATAGTTGTATGTATTAAAGCTGATGGAGTCGCAAAAATGAAAAGTTGGTTCAAATAAAGTTATTTTATAATATAAAAAATATATATTATATATAATATAATATTTTATAATTATCAGGAAGTTAAAAGCTATTTTTCTTTATTTTTTAATCAAAATGTGTAATTTCCTTTAGTGTTCAATATAAATTTTGAAAGGAAACAAAAAATGCTTTATTTTACTTCTTACTCATTAAACTTGAAAGTTTACAAAATTAAACGATTGTAAGGTGTTTACATTCGATATATAAAGTTTCATTATGCATTCTTTTCACTTGTTTCCTATACGTTTTTATATTACAAAGTATAGAAAATAAAAACAATAATATTTCGTTTTTTTGGAGGGGGAGTTTCAAATTACAGGAACAAACAAACAAAAATACACAAACAATTCAAACTTAAATAATATGTGACATAAACCGATGCTATTTTATCTCCAACATAACGTATTAATCGTTTACTGAGAATAGATAAGTATTTGTGTGATAAACCCAGACTTTGCTGAGTTGTGTTTCAAATGAAACTTGGGCTGTTGTTTCTTGGATATTACCTTTGAGTGAAACTTTTGTGTTGTTTATTTTGATACGTCTGTAACATCTAAAGTGTGGTTTTTATTGTAGTAAGAGCGTAAAGAGCGATAGCAAGATAATAAATAGAGTAATAGTAAAGAAAATGGTGGAACATTTCTTGAAGATTTTTTGTTGTCAGAATTATTTTATATTTATTTCTGGAACGAAAAAAGCAATACAATAAGCTATTCTCACTCATAAAGTTGTGAAGAAATATCGTAGTTTTATTCCTTCTTAAATTGTCACAACGTTGGAACAGTACGAACTATGACTGGTAATCGCTAGATAGGATTCTAAACCTTGTTAAAATCAAACAGAAAACGTAGCTAAGAGATAAGTTATTATATCGTATTTTAGGTTGTACAATCCAAATGGGATCTAACAGTGAAATTCTGTACACTTTAATGAAACAAGTTAGATCAGCTAAATATTTTCTATATTTGCTCTACCTTAAAATCAAACCTTACATTTCAGAAATTATTTTGTTTTATTTCTTATACTCATATTATTTTTGTTTGCTTTTATTTATTTCATTCTGTTTGTTTCGCTTCTCTTTTCTCACTTGAAACAAGTTGCCTTCTCACACAAGACTTCTCACAGCAGTTGTGAAAACATTTATTTTTTATGATATTCTTATAAATATTCATTCTTCTTTAGCCTACTCTCCTTTTTTTCCAATGAATCAGTCATTTTTATGTAATACATTACTTGCGATTATTACAATAGTTTAATTACTTTCTAATAATTTAAAGGTTGTTGGCGCTGTCAGTTATCAGTTTTTTGCTGTAACAACTTAATAGTTTTATTTTGATGATTATGCTGTTTTTTTATAATTATCTGACTATATCCGTTACAATGGTACAATCGTTATACAGTAAAGATTTAATAGTTTTATTGTGGTTCTTGAGCAGATTAATGCAATAATTTAATTGTTTTATTGTAATGATTTAATAGCTATAATTCTAATGTCATATCCGTATTAACTATGTTAATTTAACAGTTTTAAAACATAAAAAATATCACTTAATTTTAGTGATTTAATTTGTGTGTTTGTTTTTTGAAGTTCGCGCAAAGCTACACGAGAGCTATCTGCTGTTGTTGTTTTGAATTAAGCAGAAAGCTACACAATGGGCTATCCGTACTCTGCCCACCACGAGTATCGAAACCTGAATTTTAGCGTTGTAAGTACGCAGACATACCGCTGAGCCACTGGGGGGCGGCTATCTGCGCTAGCCGTCCTTAATATATCTTATAAAAAGATTTTTGAAATTTCTATTTGGTATAGATATCCTCAATGTTTCAGCGCTAGTAGCATAAGTAACAGAAAAAATATATAACTCTTTAGCAGAGTTTATTCGTATTTAGTGATACGTTATTTGAAATAGGAAATTGTATAATTATATTAATTAAATTGCCCACCGCTATAACAGCGGTAAGTCTACGGATTTACAATGCTAAAATCAATGGCTCGATTCCCCTCGGTAGGCTCAGCAGATAGCCCCTATGTGGCTTTGCTATAAGAAAAACACTCACATATTAATTACATAAATACGAGTTTAGTGAAATATTAAAAAATAGACCTGTTATTCTAGTGGAATCCTTTTTTAAAGACAGTAGTATGAAAATTATTTTACCAAGAAACATAAAGACTTAAAAGATAGGGTAAATTAAAAGGAAAATACACTTACGTTAGTCTTTTCTTAAAGGTAGGTCTGTGTGCAGGTTTTTCTTTGTTTTGTTTTACGGTTCTACTCTGAAGAACATTTGAAAATACGATACCGTTAAAACACCCAGTCTGCGAGTCGATGAGACCGTATTCGGAAAATTTGGTGAGAAACAGAGTGGTGTTACGGTTTTCAGTATTCAAATCAGGAACAAAAACAAACTATAGTCAGGTATATTAACTGCAACAACAGTAAATAGTATTCATCACAGTAATGTTTAGCCACGACGATGTGGAGTTTTAGGAGGTTGGCCGGACATTGTTCCTCTTGTACAAGATAGAAGTTTTCACTTCAGGTGGATTCCTCACTTAGCCATCTTATAACAGAAAGTAATTTTCGTTGGACTTTCTTCGGTCACGTATATCGACAGAACTCGTGAAAACCGCGGAGAAAACGTCTTGATGAAGCTGAGGGACCGGATACTGCACTTGATGACGTGTCCAGTACCCTGTTTTGTGGGGGAGATGAGATAGGGATATGGGTTTTCTCCCCTTATAGTACGGAAATTAATGTGAATTCAGCTACGCTGGTGGCCAGTTCATGTTCCAGAAGATTAAGTTTATATTCAGTTCTCAGAAAGGAGAGTCGGTACCAGAAGGCTTTGTTTGAAAATCAGTCCAACAAAATGTCTTTCCAGGTGTTATTACAAATTAATTTGAGTTCTTAAATTTGTGAATTTATACATAATAATATTGATTTTTTTATAGTTTTGTTGCAGTTAGAGGCTGAATATTTTAGTAGCCGTAGATTGAATTGCAAACACTTTCATTATTATAAGTTAATCAAACGAAGATACAAATTTGTTCTAATAAATTATTAGTGTTTTTTAAAAAGAAATAAACTTCTAAGACTAAAGTCGTTATCAAATGAGTATACATTTCCACAGTGTTTTGTTCGTTTGCTTTCAGCAGATAGTATTAAATTTGGTTTATTTTAATGATGTAAAGTAGAATAAGGTAAGTTCAGGAGTTTAGAGTTTTAATTTTCTTTTCAGTACAAAAAAGATCGATAAATAGCAAAACTTACCACAGTTATACCCATATTAGATGGTTATTTATTAGTCATACACAGAGAAACATTTGGCGTTTCCCTCGTTCCGCTTTTATGATATATTTTTAGTGGTTGGATTTCAGTATGATTGGCTTCATTTCAGGTGGTTTATTATTTGCCAACAAGATGCGAACGCATGGTTATGTGACCATGTTAGATCCCTTCCAAGAGATCTTTGGATCAAGAATGGGAGGTCTTCTCTTCCTTCCTGCTCTTTGTGGAGAGGTCTTCTGGTCAGCAGCCATTCTTGCTGCTCTTGGTAAGTTGACATCACGATGCTTTAGTTCTTGTAAAAGTAGAATTTTATTATTTTATATTAGTATTTACGTGATAGGTGAAAAAGTGTGTCAGGTTTTTAATGATTCTCCAAATGCTTTTGCTTTTACAAACATTGTTAATTTTGTTAAGATATGGACCAAAATGAATATCCGGCAGAATTACATTAAAAAACGTTTAGAGGAGAAATGTTCTTGAGAACATAAAGGATTTAAATGCGCCTGTATTTACAGGTGATATGTGAGATAAACATTTTATTAAAATAGATGTATTAGCTATGTTTTTTGCCCCCAGTTGCTCAGCGGTATGTCTGCGGACTTATAACGCTAAAAACCGGGTTTCGATACCCGTGGTGGGCAAAGCACAGATAGCCCATTGAGTAGCTTTGTGCTTAATTCAAAACAACAACCTATGTTTTTGGTTGGCTCGCGATTGGTAATTTAAAGTTATTACAGAAAAATATATCTGTATTGAGTTCTTACACTGTTTGGTAAAATACATTTTATATAATATGTTACAGGGAATGTCACATAGGAAGTATTTTAAACAGGAACTTTATAGATGTTAATATCCGCTTGTACACTGTGTAAAGAGCATATAGAAGTATTATAATCATTAGTATAACAGTTAAAACTGATTGAATGGTTGTTCTTAACAACAGAATACGTCGAAAGCTGTGCTTGGCTTGTTTAGCACGTTGGTCTGTTAATGGAAAGGTCAATTCGAGTTACGATATACCGCTGATCATATCTCACACCTTTATCTATGAAGATATTATTCAGTTCAATCTCGCTATTTAGTTACGTAGCTGCTGAATGACCCCAACCCCTACCGCTGGCCAGAAGTTGTAAATTAAACATTACTGTTTCCTAACCTTGGAGTCTTTAAATCTGAACGTTTAACCCATGTGTCTCATAAGATGCTTCTTGGATTGAAAATATCGATTGATTGATTATTTGGAATTAAGCACAATGGGCTATCTGTGTTCTGCCCACCTTGGGTATCGTATCGAAACCCAATTTCTATCATGTGTTAGTCTGCAGATTTACTGCTGTGCTACTAGGGAGGGCGAAAATATCAAACATACAAGAACTTATATAGAATATACTGAAATATTAACACTTATAATAACATAGTATGCAAAACTGAATAACATTATGTATTAACCACTGTAGAGGCTAAAATGCTTATACTAAATGTGATATGCACAATGGATTGAGATTACACTAGCAGCAGAACACGTAGAAGAGATTGAAATCTCAATATTAACAACAGGATATATCGAGCAGGTTAAAGTGTTTGTATTAACCACAACAGAATTTTGTAAAATACATTGACACTTTACTATTAATTAGAACACACTTTAGCAAGATGGTGCACAGAACAGGTAATTATTAAAAATAAAATAAAGACTATGTATAAATATTTAGCGTAATAATTAGCGCGTGACGAAATGTTAGTGTTAACCACGTAACACGATAAAGTTTGGTTTGTTTTTTGAACTTCGCGCGCAAAGCTACACGAGGGTTACCTGCGCTAGTTGTCCCTAATTTAGCAGTGTAAGACTAAAGGGAAGGCAGCTAGTCATCACCACCCATCGCCAACTCTTGGGTTACTCTTTTACCAACAAACAGTGGGATTGACCGCCACATTGTAACGCCCGCATGCTGAAAGGGCGAACATGTTTGGTGTGACGAGAATTCGAACTCGCAAACCTCGGATTACGAGTCGAGTGCCTTAACCACCTGGCCATGCCGGGTCAATACGATAAGGAGAGAAATGTTAGTATATTGCTAGTTTAATTACAAAAAAAATTTACGGTAGACTGAAATGTAAAATGAGTATAACATATTGAAATGTAAATGTGTTTCTTCAGGGGCTACCGTGAGTGTGATTATTGACCTGGAAACCAACACTTCAATTATTGCATCCTCGTGCATTGCTGTGTTCTACACACTGTTTGGTGGTTTGTACTCTGTTGCTTATACTGACGTCATTCAACTATTCTGCATTTTCATTGGTTTGGTGAGTACAATAAATATTGAAACAACACTATGATTTTACCCTGCTCGTTTCGTCCGTGTTCTCGATTTAATTTTTTTTTTAGTGAGATAGTAGGTTAAAATGAGCCTCTGTATTGAAGAACTATTCTAATAACAGCACAGTAAAATTTATTTGTATGTATATATCTATATATGTGTATGTATATATATGTTATATTTGTACATACAGTGTCTTGCAAAAGTATTCCCTCATACTTTGCACATTTTGCTGCTGTTTAAACTTACAGTTATCTTACTTTTAAATGAAACTATATTTACAATCTACAAAATCTTCTCCGAACTGATAAAACTAAAAATTGCTGATATCATGTAAACAAGCTGGATTTTCAAAGAAAATTAGAATATTCTCAATTACATAAGTAGTCAACCCCTTTGTTACGGCAACCTCAATTCAATTTAGCTGCAAAAGATTAGCTTGAAAGGTCACAAAATTAATGTAATGGTCTCCGTCTGTATGGATTCAAAATGGTTTCACTTGACTTCAGAGTAAATGTATCTGTTCAAGCCACGACTCACATAGTTGTACAACAAACCAACCATAAAGACAAGGGTCTTCCAAACAAGTCGGGGATAAAGTGGCAGAGAAGCACAGACCAGGAGCAGGTTACAGAAATATTTTAAAGTCGCTGAAACTCCCTTTGATTATGATGAAGTCCATCTTTTAGAAGCGGAATGTGCTTCATACCACCCAGTTACAACTCACATCAGGTCATCCTTTCAAACTAAACAGCCAAGCAAAGAGAAAACTGATTAGGTAGTCCACTGTGAAGTCAGTAGTGACTTTTATGAAATAGGAGTCATTGTTCTTACATCGAAAATATCCTGATTCCTACACAAAGCTGGACTGAAAGGATTAGTTGCAAGAAAGAAGCCGTTACTGAACAAGAATTATTTTAAATCTCGTTTGGAGTTTGCAGCAAAATGTTCAAATGATACTGCAGACACATGGCAGAAGGTTGTGTGGTCAGACGAGACAAACTTGAGTTTTTCGGTCTAAATTCAAACAATAGAGCATATCATCCAGTCAACACCATCCTAACTGTGAAGTATGATGAAGGTAACATCATGATATGAGGATATTTCTCATCAGCAGAGACTGGGAAACTTGTAAGGATTGAGGAGAAGACGGCTGATGGTATAAAGTACAGGCAAACAGGAAACCTGCTTGAGTCAGCCAAGAATCTAAAACTGCATCAAACAATTACATTTCAGCTGGACAATAACTCAAAGCACAATGTTAAAGCCACACTAGAATGGCTTTAAAAGAAGAAAGTGAATGTTCTGGAGTAATCCAGTCAAAGTCCTGACTTTGATCCAATAGAAAATTTATGGTGAGATTTGAAAATTGTTCATCAACAATCACAATTAACTTTCCAGAATTGCAGCATTTTTGCCACGAATAATGGGCAAAAATTGCACCATCCAATTATGAGAAGCTGGTATAGATAGACCTATTCAAAAATACTCACAGAAGATGCTTCCACCAGGTACTGGTTTAGGAAGTTGAATACTTAAGGAACGAGGAAATTTTAATTTACATATTTCGGGTATCGAAATCCGATTTTTAGCGGTGTGAGTGCACAGACATACCGCTGTGCCATTATATATATATATATATATATACACGTATATAAAGGTACGTTTTAAAGTAAATGTGTATGTGTATGCACATGTAATACTGTATAGAATTCGGTTTTAACTAAAGGGTTGTAACTTGTACATATTTAACTAACTTACTGAATATCGAAAGAATACTGAAACATTTCTTAATTATTGGTCTATTGCGTTTCACGTATGCAGTGAAATAGGTATCTTCAATATGGCCCGGCATGGCCTAGCGCGTAAGGCGTGCGAGTCGTAATCCGAGGTTCGCGCCCGCGTCGCGCTAAACATGCTCGCCCTCCTAGCCGTGGGGGTGTATAATGTTACGGTCAATCCCACTATTCGTTGTTAAAGAGTAGCCCAAGAGTTGGCGGTGGGTGGTGGTGACTAGTTGCCTTCCCTCTAGTCTTACACTGCTAAATTAGGGACGGCTAGCACAGATAGCCTTCGAGTAGCTTTGTGCGAAATTTCCAAACAAACAAACAAAATCTTCAATATTGTCCAGTGTCATCCTTCATAGATTTTATCAGAAGAAAGGTTAATCTAAGCCGCTTTTTCTAATAGGTTTTAAGTAGTACCTATTTTACCCGAGATGCAAGTTTATGGTATCTTATGGACAGTTAAGGGTTCATCCAAGCTATTCATCCAGAAGTTTTAACCAATGCTTATTTTACCCAGGGAATGCTTTAACCAGTTGTGATTCCACTTGAGGAAAGTACATCAAAGCGGCTTTTTTCTTTTTTTTTCTGTGGTGATGGAGCCTGAACTAGTGTTTATTTTACCAGGAAGAAGTTAACCTTTGATGATCTTAACAAAGTAAAGTTAAATGAAGCAACGTTTTACGAAGAAAGTTACCATAACATTTAACAGATTTCAATCATTTGACCCTCGAAATAACGTACCTTGAAAGTTTTGTTTCTTTATTTGTTTGGAATTAACAACAAAGCTACACAATGGGCTACCTGTGCTCTGGTCACTACGGGTATCGAAACCCGGTTTTCAGCAGTATGAGCCCGCCGACATCCCGCTGTGTCACTCGTTGGAAGGCAACTTGAAAGTTGAACTTTCATTATTTGGAAGTATATTTTACGTATTATCTATCGTGTCATCTATTGCGTATAAGGTGAATTAAGAGGCACATGAGACCGTCAAAGAAAGAAAAGTGTGATTATAAATTGATATTTTCTTTTACCTGGGATAATTTTAATTTTGAGTGAAATGTTAATATAAACCAATTGTTTCATTTACCCAGTATTGAATCATTGTTTGGAAATTGGCGACTTTTTCCAAATATTTTTGTTGTTTGCTATAAACATAAACCGATTGGCTTCATTGTGCCCATTATTGATTCAGTTTGAGAAAACAGATGAATATAATTTGATTGGTTTACCTTTATTCATCATTGATCTAGTCTGCGGTAACAAGTTATAACATACTGAATGACTACATATACCAAACGTTTGCAGAGTCCAAAGTAATGAATGATCATAAATTTATTTGTTATTTGTATCCGATATTGATTTTGTTTGGAGCAACAAGTTAACATAAACTGATATGTAAATTATACTGATCTAATGTTGAGATAAAGTCACACAACAGTAAATTTGTAAACATAAACAAAGAAACTCTATTAAATGTTCTGTTTTGTATTCTCCTCAACAGTGGTTATGTATCCCGTTCAGTTACTCCAATAAAGCCGTGGGCGATATGTCCCTAGAAGCAACCAACTGGCTGGGTTCTGTTAATATAACTGATGCTGGGATCTACATGGATTACGGATTATTGTTGATCCTAGGAGGAATTCCTTGGCAGGTAAGCTTAGTTGCTGATGTCCCTTGTCCGTACGATTTCTTTGTACTTTATCTTTATTATTGAACGTATATAGTACATCTGTTGCGTATAACCTTATGTATTATTTCGTTACTGTTTAAACTAGAAACAAGTTATTTTTTTTATATACAAACATATTTGTAGTAAACGTTATATATTGTATCAGGAACAATGTCACCAAAGTTTTCACTAAATTTATACTTGAAATTTTACTGCTTTAGTATTAATCACATAGCTACATAATACGTTAGTTGTGTGAGTATCGGAACCCGAATTTTAACATTGTAAGCTGAGTCACCATAGGAGGAGGGGGAGGCTCATACTTGAAACTTTTAAATACGTTTAGCAACGAAATGAAACAAAAGTTTATTTCATACAGAAGAATTAATCGTATTCTTAAGAGACAACAACATTTTAACGTAAAAAAGCATTACTGTATTTAAATGTTTTAAACTTTATGATTAGAGCTAGCACTCGTGTATCAAGGGGAATCCAAGATGGCTTTGCCTGTTTGTTTAGAATTAATCACAAAGTTACACACTTTGTTATTTGTGCTTTTCCTCCACGGGTATCGAAACCCGGTTTTTAGCAATGTGAGTCTGTAGACATCCCGCTGTGCCAGTGGGTGTGTGTGTGTGTGTGTATGTGTTTGAAGAATGCTTCCAAACCAGACGACAAAAAGAGAAACATGAATAAACATACATGTAGAATGGGAGTAAGTTTTCCCTAAATTTTATGACGTGCTTACACAATACGTTATTTGTTACTAATAAATACCCACCACCTCGTTGTTATTATATTTAAGAATCGACGAAAACTGAATATATAAATAGTGCGAAAAAACATCATCAATCTTATCGATTGTTTGAATAATTAGTTAATGAAAAATATTACTCACTGGCACGTCTGTAGTTTCCTAAAATTTTCACTAGAAGTAATTGACAAAAGAAGCTGTAGAACAATACAATAACTTATATACATGTTTAAGACGTGTATATACATCATATATACGTGTATATACATCACAAAACTAAGTGAAATGTAGGCATCAACTAAGCTCATTTTCTTACAGTACGGTTGACTTTTTTTTGTAATTTCACGTAAAGCTACACGAGGGCTATCTGCGCTAGCAGCCCTTAATTTAACAGTGTAAGACTAGAGGAAAGCAGCTAGTAATCACCACCCACCGCCACTCTTGGACTACTCTTTTACCAACGCATATTGGGATTGACCGTCACTTTATAACGTCTCCACAGCTGAAAGGGCAAGTATGTTTGGTGCGACGGGGATTCGAACTCGCGACACTCAGAGTACAACTCGAGCGATTTAACCACCTGGCCAAGGCGAGCCTAATACGGTTGTTTATTAAAGTTTTCATAGTTAAATCATTTGACTAAAATTTATAAACGCGGGTAAATCTTTTAAGATTACTGGCATATTACAGTTCATACGTTTACGCGGTGTTCAAACGTATTGTTAAGTATTAATGTATAAGCCTTTGAATTAAATGTTATTGTGTGTCATTCGAGCGACAGCTTCTTTGTTGACGCGATCAAAATTTCGTCCATGACTGAGTAACAGTAACGTTTCTAGATATTCTAGGCCTACGGGAAAGGTCTGTGTTGTTTGGTAGTTTGCCGCTGGTAAGTATCGTTTGTAAAACGATAAAATAAGGAGTTTTTTTTATTTTTGCGTGAACCTCAGTTGAACTTTCAGTTGCGAAAGTAAATGTAAACCTTACATTTATACTTCTGAACTCCATAAAATAGATTAGATAGTTAGATGACACACTCCATAACTTTTCTAGTTTCCGTGATAGAGTGATCAACTTTTCACTTCAAAATAAATTGAGATTTGTAAACTGAAACTTCAAAATGAACTTTAAGTTTCTTATATGTAGAAAGTGAGAAAACATCTTAAAAATAAAAGAGTCGAAACTATATTGTAAAGCACGGATAATTCCCCGCCCTTAAAATATTTATTTCTGCAAAATAGTTTAGTTTCATATACAATTTTTAAATATCACTTTTGCTTCACTGACCTGGTTGTGTTGAGTATGAACGTCGAGTTGTATCTTTTTGACGAATGAATAATGGTAAACAATGTAGCAAAAGTCTTTCCATACCTAGACCCAGCATGGCCAGGTGGTTAAGAAACTCGATTTATTATTCGCAGGTTCGAATCCCCGTCACACCAAATATGCTCGCCCTTTCAGCTGGGGGTGCATTATAATGTTATGGTCAATCTCACTATTCGTTGGTAAAAGAGTAACCCAAGAGTTGGCGGTGGGTGGTGATGACTATTATTACCTTTTATTCTTTAATTTTTAGCTAGCAAATACCGTATTCCTGAATTAAAACTTTTAGTTAAACAAGATATCAACAAATTATCATTAACAGCTATATTTGTGTGAAGAAATATTGTATATTCCTGACATCTATAAAAAAAAGTTTCATATTTTAACAATTCATTCTTTTCGTATTTTTTCAGGTGTATTTCCAGCGAGTTCTATCTTGTAAGAGTGCTTTTAAGGCACAGATTCTTTCGTATGTCGCTGCATTTGGCTGCATAGTTATGGCTATCCCGCCAATGATGATTGGGGTTATTGCTAAGGCAACGGGTAAGAGGTCCTAACCCCAATTGTTTCTTTGAGAGTTAATCCATTGCAGGTTAATAAACCTAAAATGTATTTTAATCTTTGAAATTGGACTGCACCTGCAGAAATACATTTTAAACAATCATTTAAGCTAAAGGACTAAGCTTTAGAAGGAATATGTAATACTTAAGACCGATTTAAAATTAATTCAGGCTTACAATCTAAAAAACAGGTAATTTTACCTATTATTAGAGTAAGTATTGATTTGGGATTTGGTCTGAAAAAAAAAGAAAAGAATGGCTGACGTAACAGCCTAGTTATGTCTACGCAACAGTTATCTAATTTTGATTAAAAGAAAAAAATAATATTAATTGTTTTTGTGCATCGTACACTCCGATTTGATACTCAGATATAAATTATCAAAGATTTGTGTAGTTTTTTTATCTGTTTGTTTAAAGAAATTCATGCACAACTACTCTAATGTTATTTTTACAAGCCATTACTAATTTGAATTGCTACACCTAAGAGATGGCAGGCGTGGCATGGGCAAGTGGTTAAGGCGGTCGACTAGTAGACCGAGAGTCACGGGTTCGAATCCTCGTCACATCGAATATGCTCGCCATTTCAGCCGTGGGGGCGTTATAAAGTTATGATCAATCCCACTATTCGTTGGTAAAAGAGTAGTCCAAGAGTTGGCGATGACTAGCTGCCTTCCTTCTAGTTTTACACTGCTAAATTAGGGACGGCTAGCCCTGGTGTAGCTTTGCGCGAAATTCAAATAGAAATAAGAGATGGCAGTTATTCAACACAGCTCATTGGTAACTCTTGGGCTATTATAATCAAACAGTTGGGATTGACCCTCACATTGTAATATTCCCACGAATGAAAGTTTTGTTTTTAATTTTTGGGCATAACTACAAGAGGGCTATATGCACTAGCCGTCCCTAGTTTAGTATTGTAAAACTAACTCTTTGTCTACTATTTTACCAACGAATAATAGAAGTTGACAAACACTGTAATGCCTCCATGGCTGAAAGAGCAAGCTTGTTCGGTATGATATGGATTCGAACCAGCGACCTCAGATTACAATGATGTTTCGAGCGTCTGCTTAACCACTTAGCTATACCGAACCCCGTTAAAGGCTCGAGCATATTTTATGATAGGATTCGATCCTGCGACCTGCAAATGGCGCATCCAGTGTTCTAATCACCAGTCCATAACCAGGCCAGATAACGTTATTTCTGAGAAGAAAAAAAAAAAGCATTTTCATAAGGAGTTAACTCTTGTTTCCGTGTCTTAAGTGCGTTTATTTTCAAATATAATTTGATACTTACGTAAATATAATATGGTGTATTTTTTATCACTATTCAACATCTTTAATCAAACAAATGTTTAGATTAAAAACTAATTTTTCGTACATTTATATGGAACATAAATGAAGAATCTCTATGAAAAATTCAATTTATAAATGAAAAGCTGAACATGTACATGTTTAAGTTGTTTAATGTTTCAGTTAAATAAGTTAATTATACTTATTACACTACTTGTACGCTGCGCCTTTTTTAAAGAAAAATATATTATTTTATTTCTTATTAAACTAAGAGAATAGTTATTTTCTCAAAAGTTCCGCTACGGTGTACTTGAGCAGCTTATTGTTTTACATTTTTATTTTCGCATTGTTATTACGTTACATTTATGTTCGATATTTCTCGGTAGCTTGGAACGAGACAAGTTACGGTGAGCCTTTGAAGCCTGACGAGACCGCCTTGGTGCTCCCTCTAGTGTTGCAATATCTTACTCCTTCAGCCGTGTCATTTTTCGGACTCGGTGCCGTTTCTGCTGCTGTCATGTCCTCTTCTGATTCCTCGATTCTTAGCGCCAGTTCCATGTTCGCCCGTAACGTTTACAAATTGATATTTCGCCAAAATGTAAGAGGTCACAGTTGTTGTTTTTCTAAAGTTGATATTAGCATGAAATAAAAGAATCTTATTTGTCTCGCATAATCGTGAATAAATTTCTGAAGCTTATTATTATTATCATTATGCAAATTAGCAAACATTTATGAGAAAAAAATATAAAAAATAAACAGTAGAGGTAATAACAAATAATTTTAGTGTTGAACAAATTCAAATTAGGGTTGCTCGAAAGACTAAATATAAAGCTACTGAATTTATAAACGATTCTATTAATATTTATAATGATCCAAGAATTTGTTCACTAGTTGCATAGTTTATTGTAAGCGGCTTCTTCCTACAAATAAAAAATGTTTTATTAGTATTTTATACCTTGAATACCGTGTATAACATGATACTATTTTACGGGAAACATTACTTTTTAAATACGTTACTATCTTCTCAAAGCAGGAATTATTTGACAGTGTTCAACCTTCTAACTGCAACTTAAACTAAAATTATAGTGATGGAAGATCAGAGTTTAATTCTAATATACTAATTAAAACTATCACTATGCTAATAACACATGAAATGTTTTCAAACAAGTGTAATATAAGTAAATTTTTTAATTGTGTAGGCCTCCGAACGAGAAATTGTATGGGTGGTTAGAATTTCGGTTTTGTTTGTGGGAACGTTAGCGACAGCCATGGCTCTAACGGTCAAGTCCATCTATGGACTCTGGTACTTGTCCTCTGATCTCGTCTACGTCATCTTATTTCCTCAGCTGATATGTGTCGTCCATTTCAAAGAATATTGTAACACTTATGGGTCACTATTAGCGTATGTTTTTGGTTTCTTGATGCGAGCTTTAGGTGGAGAGCCCATTCTACGGCTCGAGCCAATCATTTATTACCCCTTCTACGATGAAACTGGCGGTCAGCGATTTCCATTCAGAACTTTTTCCATGTTGATCAGTCTGATGACCCTGTTGACCATATCAGCCTTCACCAAATGGATGTTCGAATCAGGACGCCTCCCAGCAAAACTAGACATTTTCCGTTGTGTCGTCAACATTCCGGAAGATGTTGTCAAAGTCCAGGAGCCACAGGAAGGAGAAATGTCAGTTTTAAATACCAACATGATTAAAACGTATCAAACAGAAATGAATGGACGAATCAACCCAGCATTAAATCTTGGTAGTGAAGATGAACTAAATGACCCTTCCAGTAACATCGACAAGAAGGATCAACCGGACCTGGAATTAAAAGATGGATTTGCCAAGGCTATAGACACCACGAGTCTGTGAGGCACGCAGTGTGTAATATAATATCTAATCCCAAAGTTTGTCCCAACACGTATATGTACATGTATATTTACAATAACCTGTAGGGTTACAGTAGAAAATGTCAGCGAACGTTGAATTCCAAGCTGGTGTAGTAGTGAGAACTATATGTACTCTTATATTGTAGTCGGCCAATAATTAAATTTTTAGCTTTTTTTTTTGTCTTTAAGTTACGTCATGTCATGTAAATCTATATAGTTAAATCGTATTTTTAGAAAGAAGAATATTTCAAAATTTTTGTTATTCAGTACAATTGAGTTCACTTAATTCCAAACGTTTAATACGATGAAAGACGAGGGAAAAATTAATTATACAATCTAGACTTTTTCAACATTCAAAATGTTTCTAATGAATGAGCTAAGGTTTTTATACGACAGAAGTTCAGCTCATAAAATCTGTATTCCTGATTACTATGAAAATAAATATGATTCTTCACGAACAGAAATAAAATAAAAAATAAGATAAACCTATCGACTACGGAAAGTAGTTAAGTATTAATTGTTGCTATAAAGAAAATTGGATGTTACAGTTTGCTATAATAGGTTGAAAAGCGTCGGGTAGCAAGTTTGTCTTTTGAACCTTAGGTTTCTTGTCACACAGTATAGGAAATTTCATTGTTTTGGAGATTGATGTTAAAAGTTTTGAAATTTTTTTCCGACGTATAAGTAGTTAAACATGCTGTAATAATTAACAGTGTCAGTGGTGTTGAATGGTGTTAGGTGAGCTGTTCTACATGTTTATAGCAATATTTGTGCCGTCACGTGACTGGATTCATTATAAATTTGAATTGTATTCCTAATTTATTAAAACTCTATTTAATTGCTGTATTACCATAAAAATAGTCAATTCAACTGAAATTAGTTTTCATTTTTAAAAATATCTTCAGAAAATATTTCCGGACTTTAGCGACAAAATGTTTTGCAGATGTTTGAATCCTATTTTGACAGGCATATTCGATCTATTTTTAACCAATTCACAACATTGTCCAAAGTTAATGGTGGGCGAATTTCTTTACTCTCTATTTGTAACATAGTAACAAATATAGTGTAAAATTTCATGTACGATGATTGCTATTCGTTAAATAATACAGACAGTAAAAACCCACAGCACGGATTTTGATATCAATGGTTGGAAGAGCACAGACAGTTGTGTAGCTTTGTGCTGAACTTCAAGAAACAGATGAGAATTTTTTTTACATGACACAAACACAACTGACAACCACTGATAACTTTGTGATAAGGATGTATAAAATAACAAAAGTACTTGTGTTACTCCGTACTATTTATAAAATAACAAAATACTTGTGTTACTCTGTACTATTTATAAAATAACAAAAGTACTTGTGTTACTCTGTACTATTTATAAAATAACAAAAGTACTTGTGTTACTCTGTGCTATTTATAAAGTAACAAAAGTACTTGTGTTACTCCGTACTATTTACCATTAGGTTCTACTTCAGATCAGAGAGTTTAACGAACAAACAAGTTATAAAGATATTCCTTATATTAAATAAAATCGTAAATAGAGATTGTGCTAACATGCTCTTTGTTTACATATTTTATCTATATATATATATATATTTCAGTTATAATCTTCTCTATACTAAGTTAACGTGAGGAGAACGTGACGTAGATCTCTGAAGGACGAAATAAATCCTTTTAGTTCCCTCACATACGTCACTTATTTGTTTCCGTAGTGATTCTCATGAAAGAAGCATTGTCCAGATTCTCACCTTCCAATCATACACATTTTTTGGGTTAACATCTCTATTCATTATTTGGATTCATTACACACTTTCTTCATTTTATAATCAGTAGGTCTGGGTATTATTTGTTACTATTATATTAATAACAGGCCTATACTACTGGAAGTATTGTATCGAATAAAACACGTCAGACGTCAAAATTCTTTTACCTAAATCGGTGGTTTCTCCGATACGGTTTAGAAGCTATAAAGCATTTAGTTTCTGTTGTTGATATAACATTAGACTACAAAGCTTTGATTTTCTAATACCCTAACATTCTACTAAATGTTAATACTTAAAAAAAAACTAAGTTTGAAGAAGAACACGGAAAAAATATCTATTTGTATTAAAATTACAAGAAACTCCCAACACATCATCATATGTAAACATCATATTTCCCTTCGAAAAATTATAACAATATTTCTACGCTCACAGTTATAGCAAATAAGAGAGGAATGATTTTGTATTCTTCGGTTGTGACCTATATACTCACATTAAAAGTCACGTATTAATTAGAGGTTGTCTGTTACTAGCTTATTTTTTTCATAATATCTTAGGAAAATACAATCCATATACTTTTCATCTGTGATAAAATAGTTTATTAATAGGCATTAGGTTTGTAATTGCGCTTTATATTTGACGTTGAGGGTTATGACTGATTATTGTATTGAGGAAAAAAATTATGAATATATATATATATATTTATTTGTTTCATCATATTTGTTTTTGATCGGCTTATGTCGTAAACGATAACCAATTGTTTAGTGAAAGTAGTTGTGTCTTCGATATAGTAAATCACTGAGAATTTTAAATCAATCAATTACAGTTAGAAACTTGTAAATTAATTTTACCAAATCTAGTAATTGCTCTGAAAGATTCATTTTATGTAGGTGAAACTTTTTAAATAGCTAACGGAACTATTTTATCTGGCAGAGTTTTTATAGTTTAAATGTAGTTCGTAAAGTCAGATTTGAGTATTACTAAAATTGTTTCAATTCTTGAGTAACTTGATCAGAAAATTAAACTTTAAACAACTTTTTTTTTCTTTAGACAACAAATTGTTTTTTATCATAAGACCAACTTTGGTTTCTCAAGCTAGAAACAGTGGCGTTTGGCGAAGGCTCTTCCCAGTCATTGATGCTGGAATAATTTTTTAAAGTGTGGGTGTTGAAAATCAGTAGCAGTTGAACAGTTTATGTATACCTCAAGCTATTCAAGTGCTCCCCCCCCCCCAGCATCTCTTGTTCTCGCGCCCTTGTTATCAGTATTAGGCTTTCATAAGTGAAAAGCGTGCTTGTAATAGGATATTAAAATCGCTCAAAACTTAATTTTAAGTTTCATTATTAATTTGTGGCGGATGTTCACATCTTTAAATTAATTCCACTGATTGTTTTTAATGAAAGATTTGATGTTTCATATAAAATATGTTCCTATGAATTTTTATATTTTTATTTGTTTGTGATACATATATAATAGTGACTATTGTCTTATGTTTAAACGTTTATTGGATAAGAACGTTGAGAACGTTTGTCAACTAGGCTTTCAGTGCTTGAATCAACTGGCCCATCATGCGTAACGTTTGTTTACTAGGCTTGCAGTGCATGTGTAAACTGATCCACCATGCTTCACATATATTTGTTTGACTAAAAACATTCTCAAAAGTTTATAAGACTTCGGTGGAGCAGCACAAACGTAGATGCATATCTCCTTGTACTTTTATTGTCCTGTTATGTTTAGCCAACTAGTGTGAACGTTTATTTTATGTAAGTGACATGGATTTAGAAAGCTATTATACTTGATTTATTTGCAACACAGATTGCCGGTGGCGTTGCCTGTTGTTTAAAAAAAATACTTGGTGAGCTCTGATCTCAGATAGGAGGTAGTATTCTGCCAATACTTACCGATCTGAGTACCGGTTCATACTTTTTAATGTGTTACTGGTACCGGAATTTATATATATATACTTTTTTCTTTGTCAAAAACAGGTTCACTTCACCCAGCTGAGTACCTCTTTGGTTTTTCTTGAGAATTTCACCACCGCACCAGAGCATGCTTCACTAAATTGTAGAGATACATGTTTGTTGTTTTTGTTAAATTAATATAAATAAACATTTATATATATTAAAATCGTTACTGCGTACATAAATATACTAGGTTGTTGTAAAGTACCTATCGTTCACTGTTTCCTTGTTATCCTGAACTTAGTGACACTAGTGTTAAAATTGAATCTTATTGATGAATGTCGTGAACACTAGCATTACATCTCTATAACTCAGTCGTTGTACAAGTAAGTTTAAACTTTATTATTATTAAAGCATTATTACTGTTGATCGTGTGGTGTAGTTTCAGTGAAAAGTATCACAAAATAACCGTAGTTTTTAGCCTGTGATACACGTGAGTTTGAATGTTGTATAATTGTCTTGAACAGGCGCACACATCTGCAATAATTTTCACATTTGCAATATCAACCTAAACATAATTGACCCAGACTCATATCACTATTAAGCAATAAGATTTATTTGAGTCTGTTTATTTTGAATGGGGATACGAAACATATCATTTTCATGTTGTTTCTTCTGTTATATTGTTTCAACTCTTTGCATAATTGGCTATTACTTCATTTCTAAGTGTTACCAACAGTGTTTCAATGCTGAATTTTGAGATGAGATGCGGTAGAGTGATTGTATTCTTCAGTACGGTGGTGACTGTGTTCACTTTCGTATTTTATTCCGTAAAGACAATTTTTCTGTTGTTATTTTTGTGAAAACCAACATGATAGCCCAGTTACTTGCAACACATTGAAGTTGTTTAAAACATTTGAGTATTAATCATGAACGAAATGTTAATAAGTAATAATCAGTCTGTATTATTTATTCTTCAGTTATTTTAAGAGTAGTCTAACATGTCTTTGAAATTTTCTCATGAACTAAAATTTAAAAAGTAGATAAGCTGATGATCTATATAGTGATAGTAAATTAGTTCGACAAACGTCTTCATCGAACATAAAACAAACTCATAAAAACATGATGATCCAAAGATATGTGTCATATGTGTCGCAATACATACCAAAAGTCATAACATGACTAACAGGGGACTCACTTTTTATCTGTATTCTTTAATATATATATACATATTGCTAAAGTTTAATTATATATATATATATATTTGAGAATGTATTTTGCATTATTAGTTGAGTATATGGGTTTAAGACTACCATAAAATGCCTAAGCTGGTCAAACTTCGTGCGATATTGTTAGATTTACGGCCGAAATTGTCTACAATACCAAGAGCATCCAAATGATGTATCATCGCATCTTAGTCATTGTAAATCTTGGGTTTAATGATAATCATTAGTTCTAATCAGATCATAACATTAAAATAGTTACATTATCTCCTGGGTTATCTTTTTAGTTGTAATTGATTCAGGTAATTTGCTTTGGTCAGAAGTTATTGATAGTGTATAATATTTTATTAGTTCATCTACTAGAGATGATAAAAGTGTATTCTAATGCAGTTTACATGGTTATATCTAATTAATAGCCTTAACATTAACCTCATTAAACTTCAATTGAAAAAACTTAACCATATTACAGGTTTCCTCAAATCACAGTAAGAGATACTGTTATTTCGTCTTTCTATATTTTGATATTTGTTTCTTAAGTGAAGTAACTTAATATAGTTAACTTTCCTTTTTTACAACGTTTATCTTTTCAATATCATGACAAAATCATTTACTTTGAAAATGCCATTACTACACTAAATAAATTACCAGAATCATAAAAGTGTGTAACGTTATGTTTTTGTTATAACAATTACCAACAAATAATTTCCAAGAAATAATGTTAATATTTAGGTGTTTTTTTCTTACATTTTAAAATTTCAGTGAGTTAACTAGTTATTCTTATCGCTACTAAACCGCAGTAAACGTGATTACACTGAATGTTTTTCTTATAACACTATCTTTAAAAATCGCAGTTAATACAATTTAATGAAACAACTCAACATTATAATGTTGTAATCTTTATTTCTCAAATCTTCATTGAAACACTTTATTATTGTCTATTTTTCCTTTTTATATGTTAAGCCTTTCATAATCATGCTAATAACAACTCATTGTTATTGTTTATTATTGCTACTTTTTTATCGTGGTAAAAGAATCCCGACATTGTAATGACTGTCAATTTAATACAGTTATTTAGTTCTAACCTATCTGGAGCTCAACGTAGTTCGTTTATAAGCGTGCCAGACTGTATGTTTGGGAGTCCACACGTTCATGATCCAATACTACACACACACACAGCAAACACGATACGCACTTTTCTGATCGTGGATGGATATCAGGAAAGTATCCAGATAGTTGAAGGTTAAGATTTTTGGGTTAGTGGTAACTTCGAACTACTCGTGTTTTCTTTGGCCCTCAGACGGTTCAGTAATAAGCTTGAAGGCTTACACTTTATTTTTAATTCGTTTCAACTTTAAGAATTTTTAAATATCTTTTTTTGTACTAAAATGATTTAAATGGGATGGGTTATCTTTTGCTTTAGTCATTATGTTATATGTATAGACACTATATTATATGTATAGACATTTTAAGACTGATGTTGCGAAACATGAAATAAAGCGTATGGATGTCTGAGTAAGGGTGAAGCGATATACCGACATTTACTGGTATGCAGTAACAATGTGTTAAAATAGTCAGATTTTCTGTTTGGCGGGGAAATCCTCTAAAATTTCCAGTAATTGTTTTTAATATTTGAAACGTTTTATTGTCTTTGTGAGTGCTGAGATTTTAAAGCACTACGCATTGTGACGCAATTATCCAGCAGCACGTGTGGAGTAATGAGTTTCACAACACGACTATCTGTGGTAAGTTTACTCAAACAAACAGAAACTGCGTGTTGACAGATATTAACCAAAAATGTAACATACGGAAGGATAATGTAGTTTCATTCAAAATTAGAAACAATGATAAAGAGTTAATAAATTAGAAGTTGCATAAGTGCTTTCGAGATTCTAAATCCTTGTGTTTGAAGTTCTTGTATATTTATTATGTCAGAGTCTACTGTAATTTATCAAGATGTTTGAGATATATATGTATTTTCGAGTTCAATATTTGCCAAAAAAAAAAAGGAGGGCTAACATAATATTTTTGTTTTGGTTTTTATGTCCATTTTGAGTTAGTTTTGAATGATGTGTTTGTTTCTTTAGAGTGGTCCATCTTCGGCTCGTATTTAAGAACTACCTTCACTGTTCCTTCTTATGGTAATATATATGACTGAGGTTCTAAATGGAATGATTTATCCAATGTATATTGACCGATAGTATCAGTGTCGAATGTTTAAATAGTTTTTGTTCAGAATTTTATAATATGAAATTAAAACAATAAGTCATAAAACTTTTAAAGCGTCGAAGAAAGAATAGTTTGCTTGTTTTATTTTATTTATAATAATATCCATACTAAAATGTCTCAAAAAATGTGTACATCATACTGGGTTTTTACTCACAAGTACTATTTATTATGGTATGTATACATATTTTTGTCAAGATATGAATAAGTGAAGAAAATATAGTAGACATAAACCAGTTAAAAGTATAAAAATTAACCAGGTTATTAGTAATACAGCGAAATAATACAAATAAATAATTTCTAATGGAGTTCAAACTCCTCCTAATAACGGCATTATATATGATAAACTAATTTTTTGTATTCAAAGTTCTGCCTCTAAAGCCTTAATTTAGTGAGAACTAATTCTCATATCTCCTTTAATAACTTTTGTTTTATCTGTACAGTTCAAGTAAGTTTTCAAATAGTAATTTATGTATTGAGATGTAAAAACACAAAACAGGCAGCATTGTTGTAAAGAAAGCTGTTAACGTGTCCTGTTAATGTAGGCCTGTTTCTTAAGCCTGGATGTTTAATTGAGTTAATCCATTTGTCTTATGATTGAGTAAAGCTTGATTTTAATGCAGCATATGCTGTTAGTGTACTACTATTTGTAAAACCTGGATATTTACCGAAACATAAACAAATGTGTTCCATTGTTGAACAGAATTAATCCTCAAACTTCGATATTTAGTACAGTGTTTTTTGTTGCATAATTAACCTTCAAATTTAGATATTTATCAAAATTTAGTCTAAAGTCTTTTATTGTTGCATAATTAACCCTCAGAGCAAGATATTTATTGATATTAAGTCTGAAGTATCTTGTTGAATAACTAATCCTTAATCCTAAATATTTTAAGACATTTAGTGCAACGTTTCTTGTTTTAGTATAATCAATCCTCAAACACAGGTATTTATTAGAATTGAATCCGACATTAGGTGGGAGGGAAATTTCTGATAGATTAGGTAAATGTTATTAGCAGAACTGCATTAACGAATAAAAACAGCATTCACGAGTAGGTACTAAGATAAATGGCAATTCAACTGTGATTAAAACAGTATTCTTACGATGATTAGGTATTTCGATAACAATTTTAAACTTGAATCAATTATAAATGCAATCAAAGTTATGAATTATTATTTTTTTAGGAATTAGTTTGTCATACTGGTTTAATCTTCACGTGATTTTGAGAACTGATATTTACCTTGAAGGTGCGTTTTTAAGGAACAAGTGTCATCTACCGGACATTCATAAGACCATCTAGAATGAAGTTCTAAAAAATATCCCAGTTTTAAAACTTGCCTTTATTTGTAAGTTCAAATAAATTACGCGCACTCTGAACTATTATTATACTCTGAATAAATGATTTATCCTTCCGTACGCCGTCCACCAGTTTGAGCCACTTATCTTGGTTGTAGTCTCTAATACTAACCAATTATATTGGATTTAATCGGAGTGTTTGCTTTGTTTTTTCTAGAAAAAAAATAACAAAGTGTTTATATATTAGACACACTGAAGCCAACAAGCAACGGACACACACATACATATAGGTATGTTTACATTATTTGCCAATTCAGCAGTCAGTATATGAACCCCAAACTCTACCTACATCTCATAGTTGTCAGTATCAAAAATAAAAAGAGATAACTGATGACTTTTTTGTTATTATTAACTTTTATGTGAGTCTACTTTTTGTGTGAGGAAGAAGGTAGAACGTTTCGCCAAGAAATGCTTAACTGGTTTTAGGAGTAACTAAGAATGATGCAGTGTGAATAAGTATCGAGAACTGGAAACTCTACCTCCGTGAGAACTGAATAGCTTGCAATAATATCGCTTTCTTTATTTTATTTTGAGGGAAGAATGCTGAAGGAAATGTGTCTATTTTTGTAAAAATCAAAGAAAAACGGAGAAAATACCAAACGCTACAGTTATTTATCGTTGTTTCTTCGAGGTTAAGCAATAAATTGACTTAAAATCCACGATTATGTATCGTGAAATCTTCAAGTTAATGTTGTATAATAACTGTTAATTGTAATTGATGTATCACGCTCTAGAATATTAATGTGAATAAAAGACTTAGTTGTCGGCATTACTTCGTTTCATTCTTTTATATCAGAAACGACTAAAATTCACGTGATTCATAGAGGAGATGTAACAAGAGAATAATACGTGATTCATAGAGGAGATGTAACAAGAGAATAATAATACACATGATTCATAGAGGAGATGTAACAAGAGAATAATACGTGATTCATAGAGGAGATGTAACAAGAGAATAATAATTCACGTGATTCATAGAGGAGATGTAACAAGAGAATAATAATACACGTGATTCATAGAGAGGATGTAACAAGAGAATAATAAAAGGAATAAACCACAACATCGGTACATTAGAAAATATGTTGTAGATAGACAATAATTTTATTCAAATCATTGTGTTTTAACATTAAAAGTATATATAAAAATGCACCAAAGGTATTGAAAGAAAACCAACATTTCGGTATCATCTTCAACAATTTTCAAAGTTTGGTAGTTTACACTTTAGTGTGCTCATAAATCAGTAAACCTAACTGAATTTACTTGTTTTATTTATTGTTAATTGTTTTTTATTAACATAAGATGCTACTTCTCTACATAGGAAAAAATTAGTTTAGATAGCATAAAATGTATCAAATAAGTCTTGGGCTACAACTTTTAATGTTCAGCAAATGTTAGGATTTGCTAAATATGGGTGCAGTGGCGAGTAGCTGCTAGGTCGAGTTGTGGCGACGTGCTGCCACCTAAATATCTGGTTTAAAAGTAAATTCCCAACCATTCGACGGTACAATGCTGCCAAGATTAGGTTTACTGTTGAAGATATTTGTCATATTTTTTTCTAACAAAAGATATTCATACACCATGATTATTAAATGATATAGAACTAAACGACATAGTACCCCGAAGAAGGAAGTCTTCTATGTTACGCAGTAAATATGATCAAAATTGTCTTATTCTGTTTGTTTTTGAATTTTGCGCAAAGCTATACGAGGGCTATTTGCACTAGCCGTTCCTAATTTAGCAGTGTAAGACTAGACGGAAGGCAGCTAGTCATCACCACCCACCGCCAATTCTTGGGTTACTCTTTTACCAAAGACTAGTGGGATTCACCGTCACATTATAACACCCCCACGACTGAAAGGACAAGCATATTTGGTGTAACGGGGATTCGAACTCGCGACCGTCAGATTACGAAACGAGTTCCTTAACTACCTGACCATCCGGCGCCAACTACATATTTCCACGAATTGTTTGATTTTTAGTTAAATACGTTTAGAAATAACTTCTTCTGAGGCACAGTGTGCTACAATAGTAGAAGTAGAAAACACAAAAACTTATGTTTTTTTGGCTCAATCAAACTTAAAATCTTTATTATTTGTTAAAACCCACTAATTTCGGTAACACAGTTACCATTATCATTAGTGGATACTAGCCCTGATGTTAACAAAATTAGTCAGCTGTTAAATAAAAGAAAAGAATTTACATTTTATTGCGCGTAAAAACAACAGTTTTTTGTGTTTCTTTTTACTCTTAATGCCTATAATACGTTTAAACTATCAGCAAACATGATGCTTTATTTAGTTTATATGTAAAATATATTCAGGATATTTTAATGTACGAGAATATGTAGCCAGCATCAGAAACATGTAGTATGTTTTTAGCCTAATAGCAAATATGAACAGTTTATTTGGTCTACGAGCAAATATCTTGGAAAACTTCTTTTGAGGCACATTGTGCTATATACCAGCAAATATATCCGTAATGTGTTTTGCTTACTAGGAAAAAAACGTTCAACATACTTTTAGCCTGCCAGCAAATATATATACAATATATTTAGTGTAACAGTAAATATAACCAGAATGTCCTTACCCTACTAACAAATGTATTCAGAATTTATACTATCTACCAGCAAAAATGTTCACTGTACCTTTATTGTATCTACATGTATTAAATATTATAATTTATCTCTCACGAGTCTCCGATTTATAACGTTATGTATTACGATTTCAAACAGCCGGAAATTATAATTTTAATTTAGAAGTTAATTAAATGTTAATCTGTATCAACTTTATGATACTTGCTAACAAAATAGAAAATTGTACGTATCATTCTTAACACAAATAGGGGCCTGGCATGGCTTAGCGCGTTAAGGCGTGCGCTTCGTAATGTGAGGGTCGCGGGTTCGCGCCCGAGTCGCGCTAAACATGCTCGCCCTCCCAGCCGTGGGGGCGTTATAATGTGACGGTCAATCCCACTATTCGTTGGTAAAGAGTAGCCCAAGAGTTGGCGGTGGGTGGTGATGACTAGATGCCTTCTCTCTAGTCTTACACTGCTAAATTAGGGACGGCTAGCACAGATAGCCCTCGAGTAGCTTTGTGCGAAATTCCAAAACAAACAAACAAACAAACGTAACACAAATATATTTTAATATAAAAAACAACAAAAATACAATTTATAATAACAATTATTACAAATAGTTATTTATATACAAAAAATTTATAAATTTACAAACATTATTCAGTCTTACATCTAGTCTGAAACTCAATGTTTTATCGACGGTCCACGACGAGCAAATTAGTTTTATGCTGATACACAGATATACGTGACTTAACTAGAATGATATCTCCATTCTTCGCACGTAAGTTTTTCCCGACGACAATATCTAATGTCCTCGTAGAAGTATTAACGTTCGAAGTAAATTCACTGAAGTGTTTAATGCTCAAAAATCTATGTATAAATGTTTCTGGTAAAATATCTGCAGTGTTTCGATTAATAAGAGTTTGTCACAAGTATAGCTCCTGAGACTTATAACTTACTGACTGTAGCAACTAACTAGTATTCTATTATTGTCTCTTTAAAGTGTGTTTTCTTACCAGAAAATATGTCCAGAATCTGTTTAACCTGCCATAAAATACGGTTTGAGTGCACTTAGTCTATAAATAATGTTCAAGATATTTCTAATATAAAAACACATTTAAGGTGTCTTTAGACTAGTTATCATTATATGTAAAAATCTTTAAGTCTTTATCAACAAATATGTCCAGATTGCTTTTAGTTTACAAGTACTTATTTTGAGAGTGTCTTTAGCTTACCATAAAGGATGTTCAGAATGTACCTAGAATATGTATAAGCTTGCTGCAATTGTGTGTATAAATTGTTATACATTTAAGCCACTAGATTTATTCAGGAAGGTTTAGCCAACCTTACAGTTCGTACACAAAGGGTTTAACCTATTATGAGATCTTTCTGTTAAAATGTTTAATATACTATAAAATATGTATAGAGGATTTAGTATTTTGTATTAAAACTATTTTAAAGCCGTATCACATCATTACACTCTATGTCGCCACATTCGGTTATGTTATGTCTGAGAACAGTACTATTTTACTGTAGCTCTACAGCATTATATTCATTTCAAAAGTCTTCATCGTCAAGATGTCATGATCAAAACGTACCACATCTTCTTGCATGTCCTTCACAATTTATCTAGTGTGTGGAAACGATAGTTTAGTGTACACATATCTACTGTCAGATCGCATAAAAACCCATAGGCCACGTGTCCGGCGACTTGGTCGTCATGCTAGTGTATGGAATAGTATAAATATTCATTTTATTCTCCAGATACATGAAATACGCGACAGTTGAATAGAAGTTATTATTGGAAGCTTTATTTTGGTAAAGTTATTCACAACTGGTTTTGTTTCTGTGTGTGTCCACCGAAGGGAATCTAACCCATGATTTTAGAGTTGTAAATCCGTAGACTTACCGCTGTACCAGCGAGGGACTATGATAAGTGACCTTGATGGCGACGTGCAAGGAACTGAGTACTTTGTATTTCCAAAGTTCACAATGAAACTTACAAAACTGTTTCTTGAATTTATTTTGGTATAAAATATGTTATAAAATGTTCAATAACTGTTTCACGTTCAATTATAAGGAATTATACAAATATAAGAGACAAAAATATTTAGTTCACTCTCTTTTGTTTCCTTAGCACATTATACGCTAGTCTGCAGGAATAATTTATCTATTTCTTTTAATTTGAAGAAATCACCATTTAATTGTTTATGAGCTTGGTTGTATGTATCGTTTTCTTTATTGTAGTTTTAGCTGGTCTCACATTTGTCAGAAATAGCTATGATTTGTTGTTATCATTTTTCAGATTGTTCACAGGAAAAATGAATTTTAAGATGCGATTTTTAGTGTTAGTTCGACAACATTCCTCACATTATTTATGAGTAATATACCGTTAACAACATCAACAAAGACACAAACTGCATAATAAACAGTTTTCCTTGCACCCATCAAGGGTCTTCTGTTTCACAATTCTGAAAAAAAAACAAAAAAGTGATAAATACAGATGTGTATAACTGAACTTTTAACAAATCTTCACATATGTCTACTTTTTAAGTTCAAACTTTCAGCAGTAAGATGATTTTGATTCAGTGTATAGATTAATCGTGAATAAAAGAATAGACTTAACTATCTGAATGGAATTTATAGTGCGTAAAGCGCCATCTGGATTATCAAAAGCTCAAACTTCTGTGAAATCCAACAATATATTTAAGTACTGCTGTTTATGTCTACTCACATGTCCTTGCATGCGTCATTTTTGTACACATAATGTTCTGAGAATAATAAGTATATCGTGTCACATATCTCGATTTTCTTAAAATTATTGAGATAATTGTACTGAATAACGAAACAATTTTATTTAAATATTTCTTTTGGAAAATATTTGGTTTAGTCTTAAATGGGACAAAGGCAACTCACTTGGACCGAATATCATAAAAGCTTTCCCTAGACCATCCCAATGTACATGAGTGTCAGTTTCTAATCCATGATTAACAGACCAAAAGCATAAAAGTTTACTGAAGTTACATCAGAGGACTTGACAAGGACTCGAATGGTATTATTGTGAACCCAGATACCTATGTCATTTTTTTCGTGAAATCAGATGTTGATTTTGAGGTATGGCTGGAAGACTGTGAGCCCTTAACAACATCGAATTTTTGTTCAATGTTATGTCAATTGTAACAGAGATAATATCGAGTTTCATCATAATGGTTTTGATTATCAAAAGATTCTAGTCTGTAAACATATACTTTACTCTGTGATGGTAGATATTTCTAGGATGTTATTTCACAGTTCGTCTTTGTTATAAACTTAGCTACCTTTTTTTGTAGAACAGTGAAAGGTCCTATGTTGTTTAACAATCACGTTATACAAAAATCCTTTCTTGAAAAGGGTTTACATTATCCTATTTTTATAAAGTGACGGTGATGCACTGTCAGAAATTCGCTTTTGAGCCAAATAAATATAAATATGAAAGATGTCACATGTGATGCCACAGATCAATTAAACAGCCATGTGACACATTGTGAGGTGTTCAAGAAAACTAGGAATTTAAAGTAACTGTTCTTGATGAAGCATTAGAAAGAAGAAGCAAATGACCTTAAAAGCGCATAACGAAGACATAGCGATTGGAACATTAACCAGTAATCAGATCATCCTTTTCACGCGAGAAATCAACCTACAGAAGAACTACATCAACTCTAGATTGAAAAAAACTCATTCCAAGACAAATGTTTAGTTGAAAAAAAATGAAAATGTGTGATAGACTGACAGGATAGAGAAGTAGATTAGAGATTTCAACCAATACGAAGTAACGCGAAATTCTTATTTTTCTAACGAGTTTTATTTTTAGTTTTTAAAACGAGACATAAGACAGTTAAAACATAAAAATTTCGCGACAACTATGTCACTTCAGCAGCTATAAGATTCTGTTTTTTTTTGTTTTTCCAGAAAGAATGTGCTTGTGACAATTTTAAAACATTTGAAATATTATGATAAAAAAAGCCTCAAATCGTACTAGACACTAGAGAAGACCAAACTCGAGACTTAAGTAAAGTATATTTTTCTGAATAAGATCACGAAACCAACAAGCTAGCATAGGAAACTGTTTCGCCAGTAAGAATATCTGGATATATTATTACAAGCTGTATATAAAAATATATTACATTTTGTCATCACCACTGTTATGCATAACTAAAGTATAAAACCATGTTTATATACATATATACACTGCTGGCCAAAATCTTAAGGCCAATAAACAAAAAGAAAATATATATATATATAACTAAAACATAAACTAGATTCACTATAATATTATACTTTTTTTTTCTCTTTTATTAATTTCTTCGACCAGTTCGTGACTTCAAAGATAATTCTGCAGAATGCAGTTTTACAGAGAATCTATAACAAAAACATTCAACTAAACAAATAAATTAAATATATACATTTTACAAACGTATATGTACACTTTAATACATATTTTATAAACTAAGTACATTAACGTTGCTCAAAAATAAATATAATAAGTTAAATCTTGTTCAATGTTTTCTAATTATACTATCTCTTTCTATTATAGAGATATAATTTATCATATAATCTTTAATGTCTATTACGTACTTTATTACTCTTTCTGTAATTTTTAAAGATATTTTCTACAGTTTCACAACTTTTACTGACTTTACACAACCACTGCTACTCTTGCTTTCTTCCAGCTACCAGTTTCAACTGGCGCCAAAAAAGTATACGAAATATATTTTAGAAAATTAATCTTGTATGCTTTACATTACATCCTTAAAAATGGGAAAAAATGAAGGTATGATTCTTTTATAAATTTAACTTTTCACAAAATACATTCTTTACAATGTTTGCTGGCATACAGTTTGACGTTTTTTTTCAGGACATCTAACATGAAATTTATGTAAATTTCTCCTTTATCTTAATTTACCTTCTTTCACCAATGTAGTTCATCACAATTTATTCTAAAACATACATTATTTTCTTAGAATTGCAGTTAAGTGATTTATTACTGAAGAATGAAATATCTTTATTGCTTTTTTTGTAGTTTTCATATAACCTAAATTAAACAAAGTATAGTTCTTTCTTTCACAATTGAAACACCTTCTTCAGAAATATCTTTTCCTTGAAGTTTATTCAATAATATATACACACACAAATTTTTAATCCAAAGCAAAACATATTAAAATTAAACAAAATACACTGCATTAAAAAAAAAAAAAGATCCTAGAGTACAAGTTACAACGTGAGATTATAAAATATATCCTAGATTTTGGGGATAAGTGTACAGGTAAAACTCACATTGCAGTGGGGATACACCGTCTATCAGTCTTAACCTCCAATTCGCTAGTCTCACGTGAGAAGATTAGAAATTCGGAGAACAAGATGTGGGTGCTCAAGTCCACAACGTCCCACATCAAAATCACCCTTCACTGCTTGCAGACAGTTGTGGGAAGGTGACTGCTCTCCCAAGTTAAAATAAGAATAAGATAAAGATGAAAAGATAAAAAATAAGGAAATAATGTACTACCACTTGGGGTAAGTGAGATGAAACATACTTCTTGATGTTAGCATTCCTGCCTTCAATATGTTCGAGGCACTAGTTAACACGACATTAAACCATATCAGTATGCGAAGTTTACTGTGACTGTTGTGTTCTTTCAATTTTTAGTCTATTTGTGTCTATTTCTTATGTGAGACTAGCAAATTGGAGATTAAGACTGATAGACGGTGTATCCCCACCGCAATGTGGGTCCTATCTCTCAGTCACCTCCGAAACCTAGGATACATTTTATAATCCTATGTTGTAGATTGTACACTAGGATATTTTTAATGCAGCATATTTTGTTTAATTTTAGTGTGTTCTGTTTTGGCTTAAAAATTTATGGTTATAATATAATTAATCAAAGGTTTGGATTTGCTGATTTTAACGCAGTCCTTCCTTATGAGTTTGTTTACTTATTTAACTTCTTTACATGTAATTATTTTATTTTACTAAAATATATATGCACACACATATATATTTTGGGTGCTTTATTTATGTGTGTTTGTGTTTTTGTATAGCAAAGCCGCACTGGGCTATCTGCTGAGTATACCAAGGGGAATCGAAGCCTTGACCTTAGCGTTGTAAGTACGTAGATTTCTTTATAAAATAATGTTATTATTTTTAAATACGTATCTCAGTTTTTATCTACTGTTCATTTTAATTATATATTAACAAAGGAAATATCAACATCTATATTTGGATAATGAGTCTTTACAAAAGAATATAATAATGGTAAACTTTATTACATTGCAATTTTCCTTGAAATTATCGATTTTTAAGCCTTAATACATCTATGTGCAAATATGTTTCATGAATGATACAATACTGTCTAATTATCAGATCAACAGCCTTATAGACTCTTTGAGTGTTGCATTAATTTATAAAATATATCAGTTACATTTTTTATTCCTGTGAAACACAAACTAGTATATTAAAAAAGGACAAGGCTTAATTATTCCACTCAAAGGTAAACTTAATCTCTTTTTTCATCAAATTTAAAATCCCAACAAGTATATTAATATCTTAAGCACTTCTCTATATTACAAAACAATCCTAAAATCTTTTATAAAACATTCTTAAGTGTACTGCAAAATTTTCTTGTTTTTAATTTTTTGGAAATTTTTGACGAAATTCAAAATTATTCCTAATAAAAAAGGCTTTAATAATATATCCAAATGATCACTTAAATGTACAACAGTTACAATCTATCTTCCCGAAATATTGGGAGATTTTCCAATACGAATGTATTCACTTATTGTTTCCAACAATAAATCATTAATCTCTTTTGACTTATGGATCTTATGAAGTACATAAAATTCCGATTTGTAATTTACTTGACACCTTTTTTTCTTTTTGTTAATATAACCTCAAATTCTTAATCTATGTATCTCAATTTATTTAAACTTCGTATTTTTTGGCAAAACTTTATACCATTTAAGTGTTCATAAATCATCTAATTATATAATTATTGGGCCATAATTATCCACATTTTATCTTTATTCGCTAATTTTAAAGTTTCTTGAGGTACTTCTGTTCTTTTAAAGTTAAGTGATATTTTCCTTATTTTTCATTAACATAATTAAGTTTTTGGACAAATTAACTCAGAGTTCATTCCTTCAACAGGATTGTAATTTAGTGCCCCTTTTACTAGGGAATCATCTTTATTTGAAACTCATAAAATATTATTTAAGTCTTAATTTTCTGTTGGATTCATATACAGGGCGTCCCAAAATAACGTTTACACTCTTTGGATCATTATAACTTTATTGATTTTAATAATGAAACAAGATACATATGATAGCCAAAGGATTTATTTAAATATTTAATACTGAAATAAAAAAAATAACAAATAAAATTATTCCAAAGAAAAACTCTCCTTGGTTGAAATTGTAAAATGTCACAATTTGCTTGCTTCACTTCAGGTGTTCAAACTGAAATCCGTTCTGCTCCAGACACATCTCATAACGGGAAGAAATGGAAGTGCACACATCAAACACCATCTCATCTGGTATTAATGCACATTGTTCTTCAATTGCAACTCTTAATTAATTCGTCAATTGTTGCCCTTTTTGTGCTGTAAACTTTGTCTTTCAGAAACCCCCACAAAAAGAAATCCATAGGTGTCAAATCTGGTGATCTAGTAGGAAATTCTACACTTCCTCTTCGTCCAATCCATCTGTCTGGCATAGATGCATCCAGATAAGCTCTCACGTTGCGATGGAAGTGGGAAGGAGCGCCATCCTGCTGGAAGAAACACTTTTCTTCTCCAAATTGTTCTTGGATGCGTGGCATGGCAAACTCTTGTAGCATGTTGAGATAATTCAATCCTGTTACGGTGTCTTGGAAAAAGAATGGTCCGATGAGTCCCCTAGCGGACAGACAACACCACACAGTCACTCCAGGCAAATTCAAGTGATGTTCCTCTGTAACATGTGGATTTTCTGTTGCCCAGTAGGTACAGTTGTGTCGATTTATTGAGCTATTCAGCTTAAACGTTGCTTCGTCACTCCAAACAATTTTGAGTGGAAATTCATCATCGCCTGCACATATAGCAAGATACCATTCACAGAACTCAACCCTTCGATCAGGGTCATCTTCATTCAGAGCGTGAACAAGCGATGGGATGAAACTTTTGAATTGGGAACGCTTCAAAATGCGATGAACGCTGGATTTAGGGATATCTGTTTCACGAGACAGTTGGCGCACTGATTTTCTTGGAGAATTCAGAACATTATCAATGACCTCTTGCTCTCTTGTTGGACTTGTTGATGATCTTTTTCGACCGGAGCGACCCTTTCTCATATCGTAGAGAGTTCCGTGTTCATCAAACTTGGAGATGATGCGTGAAATGCTGGGGCGAGATGGCGCATCCATATGGAACTTTCTAGTAAAACGTCTTTGCACTTCAGCTTTGTTTTCGACTTTCCAAAAAGTTTTGAGAATGAATATTTTGTGCTCGATTGTAAGCTGATTATCTGCCATCCTTGGACACAAGTCAAATCTGAAACAAAAGAAACGGTTTATTAGCTATACACAGTCAAAGAGTGTAAACGTTATTTTGGGACACCCTGTAGATATATATTGCCAGTTGTATTTTATTAAGTTTATTTATGGGAGTAAATGCTAATATTGTGCTAATAATCTTATTTCATATTTTTGCAAATTATCTTCTGCTAAATTAACAATTTTTTTAAGATTCGGATAGTGTTTATCTTAATATATTTTGGAACGTTATTATATTTTTTTTTCAAAAATATAAGTTATTCACTTTAAATAGATTGAAGTAAGAGGTCAGAAGTAGCAGTGATTGTGTAAAGCCTTTTGAAATTGTGGAAACGATCGCTATGAATTTCAGAACGGACAGCAAAGCTAGTAATATGTATTAGGTTATGGAATAGTAGGAAATAAATTGCACTTTTATAATAAAGAGAGCGTGTATAATTGTAATAAGATTTTATTCAAAAAGAAAAATATATTGGAAATCTTTACCTTAATTTAATTTATTTTGTAAGCATCGTTTACTCTACTTAATGTGTATTGTATGTATATATATTTGGAAAATGTAAAATTTAGTTTATTTATGTTTTGTTGAAAAACAGAAGATGAATGTTTTATTATATTTGTAAAAAAGAATATCCTGAAGAGTGACCTTTGAAGTCATGAAAGCACTCAAAGAAATTAATAAAGTACAGAAGAGAGAGAAAAAAACAAACAAACAATATTCTAGTGTATTGTCACACACACATATATATATATATATGCAATGATAAACAAGTGTGATGGTATCTTATTCTTATATAATCAGAACGAAAACAAATATACAATAAAGTGGTATCATACTTACACAGTAGTAAGAGGTGAAAGTTGCTGAGATTTGGGACAAATAATTATATGGGGTGGATGGGAGTACCCAACCTAAAGCTGAGGCGGTTGGTGGTAGCCACTTGGCTGAGTTTGTGGTGACGTTTGATGTACAAGCTCGACGTACAAGGTTATTGTATTTTTAACTTTAGGAATAGATAATTATAAAAATGAAAATATGAACCAACACACGTTGGTTTATGAAAAAAACCAATCCAACAGATTCCCTAAATTAATTATTTTAATATTAATTTAATATTCTGAATTTAATCGTAATTTAATCGTAAATTTAAGATAAAAAATATAAATGTAAAACTATATTGTTGTTTTTTCAGCACAATGAAAGGTAGGCTTTGTACAAGTTGTTTCAGCTGAATAGTGTCCATAAAGTAGTAATTATCATCAGGTTTGTGGCTACCGTGTTAAAAACTGGTAGGATGAAATATCTAATACAGAGTTCGTCTTCCATTATAAAATGTTAATATAAAGATGATGAATATTTGGATACTTGTGAAGTTCATACGTATCAACATTATTAAAACATTCACAAAATCAAAAATGTGTAATCCACATTGTTTGTAATATAACGCTTTCAACTGCCCACGACTGTTTTCTAACGAAATCTTCTCACAGCAGCTGACGGCTCGGTAGTAAGTCTTGAGGCTTATAGAACTAAAAATTGAGTTTTGATATTCGTGTTGGGCAGACTACAAAGAGCCCATTGAAAAGCATTGTGATTAAGAGCAATGAAACAATAAACATAAGGTATTTAGTCGTTTGTTTGTAGTTAAGCACAAAGCTACACAATGGACTATCGGTGCTATGCCTGCCACAGGTATCGAAACCTGGATTTTAGTACTGTAAATCCGCAGACATACAGTGCCATTAGATAACTACTTAAAAGCCACCTTACGACTTTAATATCTGCCAGCATACGTGAACTTAGCTTCAACAGTGCTGTGCTGTTTTGAACCAATCAGCTCTTTGGATTCTACCTACTAAATTATATGTTGTAGACAGATAATTGGAGTAAAATTTAGCAAAAGACCGATAAAAAAGTAAGCTAACTGAGCAATTGCAGTCAATATTTCCAATAGTATAATTATTAAAAATTTATCAATAACTTTTATCAAAGCAAGCTACTTATATAAATCAGAATAAAAAAAATTAAGCCAAAAAATTAATGAACATAGCTGGCTTACTTTACTATTCTTACATATATCAATAAGAATGCACTTATTTATAAAGGAGGTACTAGCATTGTTAGAGAAATTTTCGGCAGTAATCCCAATAATACGAGATGTAGGTTTGTTAAAATTTCATATAGTGAATGGAAATTGCAAAATAACTCATATTAAAAATAACGTATTACACCCTTGTGCAAATTAATTGAAACAAATTGTCATTTTACAATATTTTCAGCATGGCGACCGGTGAAGGATCGCTGGACCCGCTGATTTCCTTTAATAGTCATTTTTTCACACAGACGGCGTCATTAGCTTTGTTTCGCAGTACGGTTGATCCATTTTTGGGATAGATGACGAAATTTTGAGGAATATTACGTCATTCGAAATTGCGTTAGAAGGGCAAGGAGACCAGTCAAAAAACAACTTCTTACCAACTCAATGAAGAAAAAACGGTGTCACTGGGGTCTGAAATACAAGAACTAGAAGCAAGAACAATGGAAAAAGATGTTATTCAGTGACGAGACTCATTTCTTCGTACAGGGTCAAAGAAGTCTGCATGTTCGCAGATATCCAGGTGAGAAACTTGGAGAATCTTACATCAATCAGTTCGTAAAACATACCTTAAAAAAGATGTTTGGGGGCTTTTTCTGCTACTGTGGCGTCGGAGGCTTACATATCGTAGAAGATATGATGCGAGGACCACAATACATCGAAGTTTTACAGAGAGAGTCGTTCCAGAATTGAAAAAGAGATTTCCTGATGGATCTGGAATTTTTCAGCAAGATCTGACTCCGTGCCACACACCGACACTTGTGAAGAATTTTATGACTACAACGCGGATAAAGATGCTGGACTGGCCTGGAAACTCTCCGGACTTAAATCCTATTGAAAATTTTTGGGCGATTTATAAAGAAAGACTTCGAGGAAAAGACTGTACTACGAGAGATAAGCTAATTGAGGCCACAATTGAGGTGTGGTACCGCGATCCAAAAATTAATAAAGATTGCAGTCAACTCGTGAACTCGATGCCAAAGCGGATTAATGATCTTCTGAAAAATAAAGGCGGTCATATCATGTATTAATTTGTGAGTAATTTTTGGATTCTCAGAAATAAAACGCAAAAAATTGAAAACATCGTAATTTTCCATCTTGTTTCAATTAATTTGCACAAGGGTGTAGATATTGAATACTTTAAACAGTACTACTAATAAAAGTAAAATTAAAGAAATAATAACATAAAACAACCCATATAGAAACCAATAAAAGCCCATTAAACTTTAGACTAGCTTAACTTCTGAAATAAATAATTATATATTACTGTCTAGCAAGATGGTACAGATAGTACAAAAAAAAAAGAAAACGACAACAAGTAGTGTTTAGAAAATCGTACAATAAATAGTAAAAATATTAATACTATATAGAAATGGAAAAATTATGAGTTCAAAATTAAAAATGTCTGCTTAACTGAATAGTTGGGACTTAAATGTTGGATTAAAGATGCTTCCATTTAAGTATAAGTGATGTGCTTTGTTTGAAGTGAAATATATATATATATATTTTTTTTTGTAGAAACGTTTTGCTGGATGAGCGTGTCTATAATGTAAAAAAGAACAAAACTTTCAAATTATATAAAATAATATCATTAATGTACCTATGCCAGAGCGACTAAAGTGTAAATTTCTGTTGTAACATATCTTACTTTGTACTACTACGAACGAAAATCCAAGTTCTGGTAAATATAAACCAGCAGCTTGTGGGCTGAAGTTATCATTACTCTTAATGGCTCAGCTGTAAGTGTAAGGGTTTTTAAAAGTTAACAATTTAATTTTTGTACCAGTTGTATGCAAAGCAAATATAGGCCATTGTGTAGCTCTGTGCTTGATAACAAATAACGAGAACAAAAAATAACCATCTTAGATATTTCGTAGAATTTCTGAAGACATATTGGTCAAAATAATTCTACAAATATTTTTTCAAGTGAAACTATAACTTGTAAGAACTCATTTACTGTGGAAAAAACAATAGTTTTTCTGCGCCAATATTATCATAAACTATTTGTGTTTACTAACACAAATAATTGTTTCCCGCTGATACAACGGTAAGCCTACGGATTTACAACGCTAAAATAACCGGTTAAATTCCCCTTGGTGGACTCAGCAGATAGCCGGATGTGGATTTGCTATAAGAAAACACACACACAAATAATTAATTTATAAAAGTTCTAAAAATGTTAAAATATATTTAAAAAGAGCTGTTAATTCTCTCAAAATGAAGTCTAGTTGATAGATTTACTGAAAACAAGTAACATTTAAGTGACATTTTCTCTTTACATTTGATGAGATTACGATGATAATAGCTGGAGTAACACCAGTTATTTTTTTTAATTATAATATTTATTTAAATGCTCTTTAATGTATTTCAAGCTTTTGCCTATGTTGAATGATAATTCTTCGATTGTAGCTTTATTTAAATAAACTCAATAAACCTATGTATTTCTAGTTGCTTAGATAGTTTTGTAATCCAAAATAACTAAGGTAATATATACTCTTCAAAGAAAAAAACGCAAAAGGGATATTTTTTATTTTAAAGAGAAATATATGTAATAACATTACAAGCTCAGAGTATGAGATGTTACACGTGTTAAGGCACTGATTGTCAGACCAAAATGACAATAAAGTTGTGCACTTTGAAAACGGAGGAAAACGTCGGATCTTTCGCCAAAACGCATTCGTGTCCAATAAACTTGTTTGAGAGATCTGCATGTTCTGCAAGTGCAACATGTGCAAAATCCCTATAAAAGTGACGGGTTCTCGATTTCCATAGCTCAGTGTTAAGCCACCGACACGCAATACAGTTAGGCCAAGACTGACTGAAGCACAACGCAACAACACCATTGGTCGCTTGGAAGCAGGCGAATCTCGATCAGATGTTGCCAGAGCTGTGAATGTCCACCCAAGCACCAGCACAAGGCTATGGAATCGTCACCAACAACATGAATCAACTCGTGACCGTCCACGATCTGGCAGACCTCGTGTGACCACGCCCGCACAAGATCGCTACATCCGATTACGTCACCTTCGGGATAGGACCACCACTGCGACGTCTACTGCCTCAACCATACCAGGGCTGCGTAGGATTTCCGATCAGACCGTACGCAACCGTCTACGAGATGCAGGAATCCGACCTCGACGTCCAGTCAGAGGCGTCATCCTCACCCAGCAACATCGTCAAGCACGGCTGCAGTGGTCTCGGGCACATCGGGTATGGCCTCATCGACGATGGAGGCATGTTTGGTTCAGCGATGAATCACGTTTTATGCTTCGTAGACAGGATGGAAGGACCCGTGTTTACTGTCGCCGAGGTGAACGTTTTGCAGCAAACTGTGTGCAGGAGGTTGACAGATTTGGTGGTGGCAGCGTCATGATGTGGGCTGCCATCGCCTACAATGCCAGAACAGACCTTTTGCACATTCGAGGGAATCTTACGGCTCAACGATACGTCGACGAGATTCTTAGGCCCCATGTGCAACCCATCATGGTGAACGTCAACGACGTTTTTCAACATGACAACGCCCGTCCTCACACAGCTCGACTCACCACTGTCTTTTTGAGACACCACAACATCAACATTCTTCCCTGGCCCTCCAGATCACCAGATTTAAACCCCATCGAACATCTTTGGGACGAGTTGGACCAACGTCTGCGACGGCGACAACCTCAACCGCAGACTCTACCTCAGTTTGCAGCAGCTTCGCAGGCTGAATGGACAGTCATTCCACAGGATGTGATTCGTCATCTCATCGCTTCCATGAGCAGGAGATGCCAAGCAATTATTGATGCTCACGGGGGGCATACTCGTTATTGACGTTGAGTGACGTTAAACTTCAACTAGTGAGCGTGGACTTCGCCTTTGCAGACTTTGGATGTTCAACAGTGAATGTGCAAAGTTTCACACATGTCATACAGAACTACCCGGAATAAACTTGTTAACAATTTGTCTCAAATTTTGCCTTTTGCGTTTCTTTTTTTGAAGAGTATATTACTAGTTTTTTCCAGAATGTAAACCAAAGTCTAACAAAACTTTAAGGTGTTCTTATAAAGTCCTTTTTTTATCCGTTTTAACATATTTATACACCTTATTACACGAAAATCCATTTTTGGATAAGGCATGAAAATTAAAGAAAGTGTGCCTAAAAAATTGAAGTAGGTGGTGGCTTATCCTTGACGAACCATTTCGAGTATTGCTTAAGATAGCTTTACTATCACGGTGAATTCCCTGTGCCCTGAAGTATACTTAATGTGCCTATCAACCATTGTGCAAGAATGTAAGAACAGGGTCGTGAAGTAAACAAAGAGGTGTCTAATACCACCACGAATATTTGATTTTTAATGGGATCTTGTTAACAGATATAAATCTAAACTACAGTTGATCAGAAGGGTGTTGCAATAAGCTAAGTTAATGTTTTTGTTTTGTTTGTTTTTGAATTTCGCACAAAGCTACTCGAGAGCTATCTGCGCTTGCCGTCCCTAATTTAGCAGTGTAAGACTAGAGGGAAGGAAGCTAGTCATCACCACCCACCGCCAACTCTTGGGCTACTCTTTTACTAATGAATAGTGGGATTGACCGTCACTTATAATGCCCCTACGGGTGAAAGGGCGAGCAAGTTTGGTGTGACGGGGATTCAAACCCGCGACCCTCAGATTACGAGTCGAACGCCATAACCCTCCTGGCCACGCTGGGCCAGTAAAAGTTCTAGGAATTATTGCTGAACTACGGCATAAATGTGTTCACAAACTAATAAAGAGTGTGTGTCACTTTTTTATGTTTAAAAATTTTGTAACAAATATCATTCAGTTTTATATTTATCAGCTGTCTTTTATTTGTTAAAATTGATCAGGAAAACCCTTATTGTTAAAGAGTCTCATTATTTATATAAACATATAGCTTATAAGTTCACTTAGTTTATTCATTGTCTAGTGCCAGGCTGAGAAAAGAAAGGTTGATGTTATAGTTTATGTAATTCTTCTGAACTAGAGTGTTTCCAGCCCTTTCTTTAATATAACTCTATTGGAAATGGAGGGGGGAATTATTAGTATACTGACTGAATAGTATCTTATTTCCACAACTATACTCACAAGGGAACAGGACACCGTATTATATCCTTTCACTTTCTAAGAATAAAATTGAAATATATTATATATATATTATGCATATTAAAATTATTGCCTGAATAAGAAATACCCGTCTTTTTAATTTGTTAGAGACTTCTGAATATAATTAACTCGTATACACACAAATATATATATATATATATATGAATACTAAAAATTATATTATTTTTATAAAGTAGAAGAACTGTATCATTCGTTTATTAAAATTAAAATATCGGTTTTCAAGTTAAATCTAATGTCTTTTGAGACATAAATGAAGTTATGTTAAAAAGTTTGAACTCCTGAATCTACGTTCCCTTTTAGACCAAATGCTTTGGGTGTTCTTGAGCTTTGAACATGGTGTGAAGTTAGTAAATGTATGTAGTGGTGTAAAAAGTTCACACTCCAATTCTAATAATGTTTGACATTTCGCTGTCTTACAATTATAAAAAAACTTCAACTAACGATGTCAGCTGTTGCTACTTTTAAAAACAATTATAAAATTACATCAATTCATCGTAAAAAGAAACGAAGTGAACAAAGAATATACAAGCCCCGGCATGGCCAGGTGGGTTAAGGCGTTCGACTTGTAATCTGAGGGTTGGGGATTCGAATCTCCGTCACACCAAATATGCTCACCCTTTCAGCCATGGGGCATTATAATATTATGATCAATCCTACTATTCGTTGGTAAAAGAGTAATCCAAGAGTTGGCGGTGGGTGATGATGACTAACTGCCTTCTCTCTTGTCTTACACTGCTAAATTAGGGACAGATGGCACAGATAGCCCTCGTGTAGCTTTGTGCGAAATTAAAAAAACAAACAAAAAATATTTCAAATCTACTACTTTCTTCTAGAAAACCTCACTCTCTGAAATTTGCTTTTCATAATGAAGTAACTTACAGTACATGATCCGCAGAAGCAGCACAGAAAGAAGCCCAGTATAAACGATCTAATTACTGAGATGGCTACTGATAATAACATATATCATCCAAATGCGCTTTTAAGTTCTTGTATAAAATATGTCAATTTAAAATAAATTGCTTATTTATTACCTAACACAAGTCTACCCAATAGACTATTTGTTCTACGCCAAACGTAAATGTCGGGCCAAGTATTTTACGGTTGAGCCACCAGGAGGTAATTTATATTAAATTCGAGAAATTAACCTTTTTATATTCGATTTAAATGTATGTAAAGTTAGTTTGCCTATGGTTAACATTAAAATTGACAATTAACTTAATCGTTAGTGAATGTTAGTGCTGGCTAGCGTCGTTAAACTGTTCGCTGGTGTTTTTATTTTAAGAGAAATATAGCGGTTTCTATATTTTGGGGAGCTAACTTAACATTAGATCTCCATCCCCAAAATGGAAACTAATAACGGAATTATTAGTGCTATGTTATTGCCCTTTTTATCTGTGTTATAACAGAGTTAAACATGAATGCACATTTAGCACCAACAATTAAATTACGAAGGAATTAAATATTTTTTTTTACGTTTTAATACTTACAATTAGGCGACGTTGTTTACAAAATAATTTTTGGCATCTCAAATTTTGATAATTATTATTTGTGTAAATTGCAGGGTTTTGTAGACTTTTCACATCCCGAAAAACGACGCTTTCTTATAGAATAAGTTCCCAGTTAAAAATCACCATAGAGTCTGACTAACTGAAGGCATGTTTCTGTTTTACGTTATTAAGTTATATTGTGTTAAAAGGTACAGCTTTTACAGTAAAAAATATTTGTTTTTAAAACAAGCACGACGCGTCAGTCACAGGTGTGATCATCCTCAACTATACAAGTTTTAACAGTAAAGAACTTTTTTCGTATTTAAATCAACATTAAACAGTCTAATAATTAAATTCTAGAATTGATAGTGGTTTATTATGCATGTGCATATCAATCCACGTAAATTGACAGATTATTTATTTATGGATGAACAGAAAAACAAAAACAAAAGTGTATAAATATTTAAAAATACTATAGAAGACGTTAGGCAAAATATTTGCACAAGGTTAAGAAACGTGTAGGGAAGAAACGATGAAAGACGTGTATATAGATTGCTCTGAGGATTTGTTTATTGTGGGATTGTCTGATTTTATTAGTAAGGCGTCTCTGATTTTTCTTCCGTTAAAGTCAGGCTCATGTTTTAGTTCTATGACGCTGTTCTTAGAAACTGTGTTTATTTTTATTCGTTGGATCATGGACTTGAGAAGGAGGTTTGGTGTTCTTTTAACTTGATCTTGAAGTTACATCCTGTTCCACCCATGTAAAAGCTGGGCGGCTATGACACTTTATTTTGTAAATGTTTTCTGGTGGGATGGATTTGTTGCATAATTTTTCTTAACGTAGGTTTAATTTTCAAACCAAGAGTTTGTTTGCTTGTTAAATGCCTCTTGTCTGTTTTTTTTTTCAAAGTTGTTAGTAGTTTCTATGACTATTTTAGAAGGAAACCATTTAACGTAAAGCATTGAATCAATTGTCCAACTTCATTATCGATGTCTTGTAGCACTTATAATGTATGTTAAATTTACGAGGCTTTATAGAGTGCCTAACTTCTGGTGGATTACATGATTACAAAACCAGTTTATGTAATAAAGTATTTGTGTTTACTAGCACAAATCATTAATTAAAAATTTATAAAAAAATATGTTAAAACATATTTTAAGAGTTGTCAATTGTCTTAGAAGGAAGAATAGTAGATAGATTATTAAAATCAAAGTGTTTATCGTTTATACCTCAAAGTCTAAAATTTTCTCTTTACATTTAATGAAATTACGATGATAACGAATAGAGTAACACAAGTTATTTTTTGAATTATAATATTTGTTTAAATGTTCTTTAATGTATTTCAAGCTTTTATCTTTTAGAAAGCCAGTGTATGTAATAACCGCTATATGCCTTTTGTCTATGAATTTTAGTGGTGGACCATGAGGGGTTCGTGTGATGCTAACGTTTAAAAATTATCGTGTAGTTGTTTTATCTTTCTACTGCGAATTTTGACTTTATGTAGATTGTTTATGTTTTAAAGAAATTTTGTTTGTTCATCTGGACAAATAAAGTCACAATAAACGTTAGAGTTGATAGAAACTCACAAGAGAAGAGAACCCTATGATAGTTTTAAAAGAGTTCACAACTGGCAGCCACGTTGATTGTGAAAGCTGCTACAAGGGATTACAGGTTCATCGATTATGTTCTGGTGTGCTCCAGTCTGCTCTGTTTGCTGATAATCAGGCTTAAATTTCGTTAAATTTTACTTAAAATCTATTACTTAAATTTTTGCTATATTAGGTTCTCAACGAAATTAAATTGTAATATTTAAAGAGTTGTTTAGTATTTTCCTATTTTAAAAATTCCAACGCAACATGCAAAAGTGGCCAACAATTTCTAGTATCAGTGTCAAAAAGGTAATTCAGTTTAATAAAATTTATATGAAATAATTACTCATTTTTGATTTCAGTTAAACATGAGATTCGGTCAATTTTTACATACAAGATTTTGTTAAACAAACTTGACTAAAAATTATTCAACCCATCAAGTAAGTATTGGGCTTGTATTTTTCTAGGAGCAGAGCATACTTATGATCTTATAAGTGTAAGCCAAAACCTGTGTTTACACATCCAATCTTTCCTCTACCCTCAAAACTTAACTAATTTCTGAATTGTATGCCATCGAGCTCTCTCTCTCAACGTGTGTGTATAATAATTGGAGAGATTACGAGCCATTGATAAAAAGTAACATGCCCATGCCTGTGTTACCGCCGTCTTGCTGGAGGTTTCATCCATACAGGAAATATTTGCGCTTCTTGCAGTTCAACTTTCCATGATTGTCAAAAAGACAATTAATTTGCAAATAAAGAATTATAGATATATAGCATAGGCCTGACATCAAGGCATCAGAACAACGCCATGAATAATTGCAATGGTCAACAGTAACATTCTAAAATACATGCAACTTTTAAAGTCTTCTGCCTGTACATAGATCAATCGGACGTACTACCTCCAGTTAACATTTTAAACAAGTTTCCAAACGTACTGCTACGCCATCTAGGAGCATTAAATTTTGATATCTCTAGAGGTTGCAATAATATTAATTTTATAAAACATTATATCCGTAACTGGACCGGCCCGGCATGGCCAAGCGTGTTAAGGCGTGTGACTCATAATCTAACATGTTCGCCCTTTCAGCCGTGGGGGCGTTATGATGTTACGGTGAATCACACTATTCGTTGGTAAAAGAGTAGCCTAAGAGTTGGCTGTGGGTGGTAATGACTAGCTGCCTTCCCTCTAGTCTTACACTGCTAAATTAGGGACAGCTAACGCGAAATTCAAACCAAACCCCAACAAAAAGGAGCATAAAACGTAATAGTTATTTGTGAAGAGTGATAAAAGGTTTGTGCTTGAAACAAACAAACCGTAATTGGAAAGATTTGTCTATATAAAAAAAAAAATTCAGACTCATGAAAGCTCTTAAGGTTCTATCTAAAAGTATTGAAAGATACTATGAATGAAATACAACAACAAAAAATGCGACAAGGCTGACCAAATTAATAAAATATTTCGTTACGTCAGTATTGAATATGAAAATAGCAAGATAACTGCTGTAAAGAAAAATGAATTTTTAAAGTGAGGACCAAAGAGCTGCAGGTATTGAATCTGAAATTATAAAGTGCACAGAAAGCAAAGGGTTGTTTGCTGTTGTTGTTGTTTGTAATTAAGCATAAAGTTACACAATTGGGACTGTCTGTATTCTGCCCACCACGGGTATCAAAACCTGTTTTCTAGCGTTGTAAATCCACAGACATACAGCTGTGCCAAGCATATGGGCTTGGGATCAAATAAATGTCGAAGAGCAACAATAATGAATGGCTTTTAGAGTGGTGTAGAAGCTTTAATCGCTGAAGAGAGTCGAATGTACATCACACAATCTAAATATATAATAATGTTTTTATGCAGTTATAAATATTCCTGAAGAGTATTTTTTCTGCGATGTAAAGACACATGTTTTACTGACATTGCTAAACTATGAGCGATTCTTTCCTCTTTCAAGAGTGAGGTCAGGGGTGAACCTTATAGATTGTGTCCAATGATATGATCATCCCATTCTAAGACTTTGATTGCCTTGCGTTTTCGCTTTCGAGATATATTGAAAGTACTGTAAAATTATTTTTCTGTCAAAAAGATGTGATGAAGTATATGAAGGCTTATAAATCTTGAAAATTTTCAGGTTGTTTTTATGTAATTTTTCAGTAGAAAACCTTAGAAACTGTAAATGATGTCCCTAAAATGTAACGTCGAGAGTAATTTGATCCCACGAAAGCCACAAAAAAAAAAAAAAACGATTTAAAGTGCTGATGAAAAACAAACATCGTAATAAATTTAAAAGTGCAATAGAGACTAAAGTTTCTCTTGCCTTAAAGTGAGTCATTAACAAGAAACTCGAAAAGCACAAAGATAGAGGGTAGGAAAAGTTAAACCGCAATTTGATAATTTAAGCGAGGACCAGGGACTAACAGATGGAAAGCAGATTTTATTAAAATTTCATTATTGTTTGGAAATTATAACTCAGCAGGTAGTAAAGCATTTCCGTAGTATGGATGTAATTGTATAAAGATTTGGAATCTTACAATAACATATCCTGAAGCCTCTAACAGATGATGACCTTTTTACCAAAGCAGAAGAAAATATATGAAGTGGCATTTCGTCATCATTTCCATGTGCTAAGTTTCCGATCTCTTAGGAGCGACATTCATAAAAACAGTTCAGTTCTCATTGTTGAAAACAACGCCTTAACGTTTCTTTTCCTGATCTTTGCACAGCCTGTGTTTTGTTTTTTGTCGCTGTTAAGAGATCTCTTTCCAAATTTAATCTAATTAAAACATACGCAAGTACAAAGTGCCAAGAAAGGCTACGGAGACTAGCTCTGTTAAGCACAGAACAAGTACGACCAAGAAAATTGAACGTAGATAAGACTATGGAGGATTTTATCGCCATAATATGTTTAAGACGTGCGTTTTAACTAAGGCTTTAACTAAATACACATATTTACTCAGCATTCTAGTTACGTATCAATAAAGAACGATAAGCGTTCTGTCTTGTGTTTTTGCTATAGAGCTTGTGACATGCTATGTAAACCATTGTGCACAAACATAACAATTGGATATAACTGATAAATTGTTTAATCTTGCAGCCCCAAAATAAATTTGAAGCATATTTGGATGTTCATGTAGATGCACAATAAAAGTAACCATAGTAATAAGCTAATAATGCCAATGAACTTACAAAAGAGATGGTATTGTTACAAATGTTCTATACATTAATGTTGCACAAAAATTATACAAATTTGCCACTTATAAGATATGTGGTTAAATAACGTAATAAGCAAATTTCCAGTTAAGAAACTCGAAAAAAAAATTGAAAATGGAAACAAAATTATTAAGGGCAAAAAATAGTTCCATACTGAATGACAAAATCGTCAAACTGAAAAGCAAAGTAAATTAAGTTAGTGTTTGCGCATAAGAACACTGAAATAGATATGCAGTCAGTATATAACATTATAATTACCGTAATACAACGGATAGAATTGTTCGACAGCTCAATCTTAGTTCGTATAATATATCAAAATTAAATTATTTTGAATATGGTTTATTATTTTAATTTCCTCCACCTGTGATACAAAGAAAGAAAAGTTCTAATTAAACCTGAGAAGATTAGTACGTCACAGCAAATTTGAGGGGAAAGACCTGTCAAATCAAAACTTGAACAATCCCAAATCGCCTTGATATCGAAACAAAAGATTTCTTCCTGTGGAGAAGTAATGGTGAATTACTGTCTAAAGTACAGAAACAATTAAGGTATTCGATTATTTCATTGAGAATCTGCTCTTACAATTGTTGCTCTAGTGTCAAAGGAGCTACAAAATATTTAAACAATTCTTGAAATTATACCAATCAAATGTTCTGTTAGTTATTTTTAAGAACATAGATGTTTCCTCAGAGCCATCAAAATATGGATGTTTAACATCACACCTAACAAAATCAGTAGCATCAGCCATTAGGAATCTATCTGAAAAAAAAAAAGTAGTAATTCATTTTCTGTTCAACCTATTGTATACGCTTGAGACTTAATCTATTACATAAACTAAGACTTTCTTTCTAGATTTTACAAACTTTGTGCAAGTATCGCCAATCAATTTTTCTACACTGCCTTGTGAATCCTGACATATTTAGAATATGTTGGATCAGTTATAGTGTTAGGTAAATCACGTATTTTAATTCGTATATTTTCCTGTTTCACCAAGTTAAAGTGAGAATCTCCAGCAAATAGATCTGTATATCTTCCTGAGTATTCTTCATATCCTATATCAGTTCTTCGATCTTGAAACTATTTTCCACTTCCAATAAATAATGTTTCATATCTTCGGGTAAATAGCTGAGCTTCAAAACCTGGCTGTAAAGGTCGAGTGAGTATCTGTTTTCCATTCACGTTGATTGTCACGAAATTGATGCTGTAATATTTGAAACTATGTATTTTTTTCCAAGATCAATTAAATGTGTCGTTATCAACACATCCTATAACAAGACGTATAAGCACTTGACGTAAAAAAAGAATTATCAATAGATTCTTGTAAGTTTCCATGGTGAAATTAAAACCATTTACACATTATATATATTTCAAAGGATATTTAGCAATTCCTTTCTGAAATGCTTCAGCATGTGACAAAACGATCAAAGGACTGATCTTAACGTGTTTAGTGTAGATAGAAACGTGTAGTACGTGTAGTACAATTGTGAATCCTGATTCGTTATTTGACATAATTAAAAAAGTACTTCGTATGAGTAGAAGTTTTAAACTTATACCATTAAGCAAGAATTTATTTCTCAAAAAATATGTCCGAATGTAAACAAACAATCTTGTCTACTGTTTGACTACAGGGTGTATCTATCTACATGCAAATCTTTGATTCTATCGTTAAAATCGAGATAATCAAAACTGCTTGCTGTGTCTTTTATCCACATGGATGATGTCAGATAACTTATTTTAGCTTCATCATTATAACTCAGTAATGTCTCTATATGAGACGAAGACATTAGTTTATCATTAAGGTGTTCATATATTTGGAAAAACACAGAAATAAGCAACAGGTTTAGAGATGCAGAGTAATCTTCATCCTTTTTTATACTTGTACCATCACACTTGATAATCTTTGTCTTTACATGAAGATATGATTGGACTGTTTCTATGGGATGGAGAGAAAATAATTCTAGCTCAGACTTGATACACTGACAAATCTCTTCACGTGGTAGGAGAGTCATAATCACTTGTTGACACTGACAGATCTTTTCACGTGTTAGAAGAATCATAATTACTTGTTGACACTGACAGATCTTTTCACGTGGTAAGAGAGTCATAATCATTTGTTGACACTGACAGATCTTTTCACGTGGTAGGAGAGTCGTAATCACTTATTGACACTGACAGATCTTTTCACGTGGTAGGAGAGTCGTAATCACTTGTTGACACTGACAGATCTTTTCACGTGGTAGGAGAGTCATAATCACTTGTTGACACTGACAGATCTTTTCACGTGGTAGGAGAGTCGTAATCACTTGTTGACACTGACAGATCTTTTCACGTGGTAGGAGAGTCATAATTACTTGTTGACACTGACAGATCTTTTCACGTGGTAGGAGAGTCGTAATCACTTGTTGACACTGACAGATCTTTTCACGTGGTAGGAGAGTCATAATCACTTGTTGAAAAAGTCTGGAGTCGATGTTTTTTAGTCTCTTAACTTAGATATTCAGAACATGGGAAATTTATAGTTCTTCTTTTCATTACATATAACTTCTCTGACCAGATTCAGAGCTTCTTGTATTACTCGTCGTTTTCCATCATTGACAAAAGGTTTTTCTTGTTTGACATCTGATGCTAACTTTATACCTTATTGAATTACCTTTTTCCTATGGCTATTACCGTTTTTTTCAGAAAAGGTATAGCTGAACGAAACTTATTACTCAAAACATCTCTTAAACCATAACCTCGCTCTCAATGACTAAATATAGCAATTCATTCACTACTTAATAATTGTAGTACGTGTCATATACCACCAGGTGATTATAATAAAGAACATCTCATGACGACGAAGCAACTGAAGAGTAATGATGACTCTCCACGTTCAAACAGTACATGCGGACCCATGTCATTCTATCTCAATTATGTCAATTATGTCTATATCAATAGTCTGAAGTATCGTTTTAGATACAGGTTTGTCACGAGGTTTCGTAAACGTTTCAGTAATCACGTTCCATTCTGACCTTCAACTTGAACAATTCGTATCAGTAGTGCATGTACGTCACCGACAATACTAGGTTACACGATATTTGAGTAAATACAGAGCAAATAAAATCATTCATGCATATTAACAATACGTGGAATAATATTGGTTCCTAATATTATATGATTATTTTGAAATCCGAGTATTACAGACAGTACAGGATCAATTAATATTGATTCTTCTTCTTTCATATTCACATTTACTTTTCTGGTGAATGAATTGTTATCAAGTAACAGGATATGTGTCAGTCTCGCAGGCTAACTCGTCTAATCTGTTTACTATTCTAATTAAATCTTTAGGCTCTTTGTAATTACCAGATCTAATATAAATGATTTCAACGTGACCATCAGAGGTTGTTAATAAACTGATCCAGCCTGTACCATCAAGTAAGTTATACCAAATATGTGAATGCTGTAGCTCTGTCAAGGTCATTTCCCATGATCCTTAAACTTTAAGAGGTATTGAAAGATGTGTGATATAATTCTTCGGAGTATTATTACCAAAATAATTAAAAAACTGTTACTAGGTAACGTCACATACACCTGATCTCTTTTAAATAGTGAATAACAGAATTATGAATAACATTTTATGATGGCAAGCGGATCAGATTTGTTTGAGGGATACAACTGACATATTTATCAGGATATCCTTTCCATTTACAAAACATTATTTGTTTTAACCACTTCCATGTTTACGCAATATTTCTTTAGCAGCATAGACGTCACAGGGCATGTTCAGAGCTTTTTGAGTTAACATTCGTAAAATGTATCATTTAATTTTCCTCCTAGAAAGTATTACAGTTTACAAACTGACTGGTGAATTTCCCTCTATTCTCTGGTAAGTCGAAGTATTTCATATGTCCTGGCCCGACATGGCCAAGCGTGTTAAGGCGTGCGACTCGTAATCTGAGGATCGCGGGTTCGCATCCCTGTCGCGCCAAACATGCTCGCCCTTTCAGCAATGGGGGCGTTATAATGTGATGGTCAATCCCACTATTCGTTGGTAAAAGAGTAGCCCAAGAGCTGGTGGTGGGTGGTGATGACTAGCTACCTTCCCTCTAGTCTTACACTGCTAATTTTATGGACGGTTAGCACAAATAGACCTAGAGTAGCTTTGTGCGAAATTCAAAAACAAACAAACAAACAATCATCTGGCCTTTTCCACATATAATCTTTCTTAAACTGACTCTTCAATTTACTAATATGTACTTGATCACATACTTTGAAATGAAATTTTACTTTAGTTGGAGGTTTGTGAAGTGTTTTCCACACCCCAGACTAATTAGAGTGATTAACATCTATTGGTCTTATTTTAAAGTTGCTGATTATAGGCACTAACCAGATGTTTTTATACACTAATATATTTATAAGCTGCACTCATTTTAAAGCTGCGATGATACGGCTGATTATAGACACTAACCAGATGTTTTAATACACTAACATATTTATAAGCTGCACTCATTTCAAAGCTGCGATGATACGACTGATTATAAGCACTAACCAGATGTTTCAATACAGTAGTATATTTATAAGCTCCACTCATTTTAAAGCTGCGATGATACGACTGATTACAGGCACTAACCAGATGTTTCAATACAGTAGTATATTTATAAGCTCCACTCATTTTAAAGCTGCGATGATACGACTGATTACAGGCACTAACCAGATGTTTCAATACAGTAGTATATCTATAGGCTCCACTCATTTTAAAGCTGCGATGATACGACTGATTACAGGCACTAACCAGATGTTTCAATACAGTAGTATATTTATAAGCTGCACTCATTTTAAAGCTGCGATGATACGACTGATTATAGACACTAACCAGATGTTTTAATACACTAATATATTTATAAGCTGCACTCATTTCAAAGCTGCGATGATACGACTGATTATAAGCACTAACCAGATGTTTCAATACAGTAGTATATTTATAAGCTGCAGTCATTTTAAAGCTGCGATGATACGACTGATTACAGGCACTAACCAGATGTTTCAATACAGTAGTATATTTATAAGCTCCACTCATTTTAAAGCTGCGATGATACGACTGATTACAGGCACTAACCAGATGTTTCAATACAGTAGTATATCTATAGGCTCCACTCATTTTAAAGCTGCGATGATACGACTGATTATAGGCACTAACAAGATGTTTTAATACAGTAGTATATTTATAAGCTGCACTCATTTTAAAGCTGCGATGATACGACTGATTACAGGCACTAACCAGATGTTTCAATACAGTAGTATATTTATAAGCTCCACTCATTTTAAACCTGCGATGATACGACTGATTATAGGCACTAACCAGATGTTTCAATACAGTAGTATATTTATAAGCTCCACTCATTTTAAAACTGCGATGATACGACTGATTATAGGCACTAACAAGATGTTTTAATACAGTAGTATATTTATAAGCTGCACACATTTTAAAGCTGCGATGATACGACTGATTACAGGCACTAACCAGATGTTTCAATACAGTAGTATATTTATAAGCTCCACTCATTTTAAAGCTGCGATGATACGACTGATTATAGACACTAACCAGATGTTTTAATACACTAATATATTTATAAGCTGCACTCATTTCAAAGCTGCGATGATACGACTGATTATAAGCACTAACCAGATGTTTCAATACAGTAGTATATTTATAAGCTCCACTCATTTTAAAGCTGCGATGATACGACTGATTACAGGCACTAACCAGATGTTTCAATACAGTAGTATATTTATAAGCTCCACTCATTTTAAAGCTGCGATGATACGACTGATTACAGGCACTAACCAGATGTTTCAATACAGTAGTATATCTATAGGCTCCACTCATTTTAAAGCTGTGATGATACGACTGATTACAGGCACTAACCAGATGTTTCAATACAGTAGTATATTTATAAGCTCCACTCATTTTAAAGCTGCGATGATACGACTGATTACAGGCACTAACCAGATGTTTCAATACAGTAGTATATTTATAAGCTCCACTCATTTTAAAGCTGCGATGATACGACTGATTACAGGCACTAACCAGATGTTTCAATACAGTAGTATATCTATAGGCTCCACTCATTTTAAAGCTGCGATGATACGACTGATTACAGGCACTAACCAGATGTTTCAATACAGTAGTATATTTATAAGCTGCACTCATTTTAAAGCTGCGATGATATGACTGATTATAGACACTAACCAGATGTTTTAATACACTAATATATTTATAAGCTGCACTCATTTCAAAGCTGCGATGATACGACTGATTATAAGCACTAACCAGATGTTTCAATACAGTAGTATATTTATAAGCTGCACTCATTTTAAAGCTGCGATGATACGACTGATTACAGGCACTAACCAGATGTTTCAATACAGTAGTATATTTATAAGCTCCACTCATTTTAAAGCTGCGATGATACGACTGATTACAGGCACTAACCAGATGTTTCAATACAGTAGTATATCTATAGGCTCCACTCATTTTAAAGCTGCGATGATACGACTGATTACAGGCACTAACCAGATGTTTCAATACAGTAGTATATTTATAAGCTCCACTCATTTTAAAGCTGCGATGATACGACTGATTATAGGCACTAACCAGATGTTTCAATACAGTAGTATATTTATAAGCTCCACTCATTTTAAAACTGCGATGATACGACTGATTATAGGCACTAACAAGATGTTTCAATACAGTAGTATATTTATAAGCTCCACTCATTTTAAAGCTGCGATGATACGACTGATTACAGGCACTAACCAGATGTTTCAATACAGTAGTATATTTATAAGCTCCACTCATTTTAAAGCTGCGATGATACGACTGATTACAGGCACTAACCAGATGTTTCAATACAGTAGTATATCTATAGGCTCCACTCATTTTAAAGCTGCGATGATACGACTGATTACAGGCACTAACCAGATGTTTCAATACAGTAGTATATTTATAAGCTCCACTCATTTTAAAGCTGCGATGATACGACTGATTATAGGCACTAACCAGATGTTTCAATACAGTAGTATATTTATAAGCTCCACTCATTTTAAAACTGCGATGATACGACTGATTATAGGCACTAACAAGATGTTTTAATACAGTAGTATATTTATAAGCTGCACTCATTTTAAAGCTGCAATGATACGACTGATTATAAGCACTAACCAGATGTTTCAATACAGTAGTATATTTATAAGCTCCACGATGAGTAAAGTAACGCCTTATTTTAGTTTTAAGAGTGCGATTAAATCTTTCTACTATGAAGATTTTTGTTTCTTTATTTGTAGTAAAGAATTGAATGTCATGTTCCTTAAGATATCATGTAAAAAGACGATTAGTAAACCTTGTCTCAGCATCGGTTTGAAGTTTATAAGGTTTTCAACCCTGTCTTAAAATTTCTTTGAACGATTTTACAATTGATGCACCTTTCTCATTGTTATTTAGAAAACACGTTAATACATGCCAATAAATACTGAAACTGATTGTTATATTTATTTAAGTTAAAGAGATCCGCCAAATAAGCCTGCCATTGTTCATCCATCTCGAAAGCTTATATTTTACTGGTTTGTGTGTCGACTTAACCAGTCATTAATATAAGTTAGACTTACGGGCTTATCTAGTGCTTTCACAGATCTAAATAACACCTTTACTCCACCAAAAACTGGGAGGATGTACAGGGTTTTAATAGATATATTGTAGGGTTTTATTAGTCAATATTTTCTATGCCTTCTACCTTTAATTTTTTACCATCACATTTGGCTGTAACAGTTGTAATAATGTGACCTTTACAAGAGACGAAGTTAATTCTTAGATGACTGAAGATATTACGGAGTTTAAAAAGCTAACAACAGCCCAAGACGACAGTCAAGACACGAATGAATAATACAGTAATGCTTTATTTAAAATGATTCAATTTCGATAGAGTGCGTTTAGGTCTTTTAAATTTGGTTGGTTATCAAATGTTGTAAGGTGCGTTTTATTTGTAATAACCTTAATGTTCGTCGTTTTATGTGGGTATCCTATAACTTCTACAAATGACCAAGTCGTGGAAACATTTCTTGATTCATTCTCACTAATGTTCTTTCTATGAGATTGGATATTATAGCTCGAAATCTAGTCATTTGGAGTTGACTTTTATTTCATCATGATTTAACGGAAGACATTTTTTGTCTGTTTTTCCTGACTTTTGACAGCAATAATCTTTCATTTGAGACAAGTGTATAATTTTTGTCAAAATCTGTTGCATTTACCAAACCTGTTGAAATAAGTAGGACGTTATTTTCTAGGGACATACATTATTTAATTTCTGTTGAATCAAACACGAGAAGCTATTCTTAGAGATTACTTACACTATTTGGCCTTCTTTTTACCTTAAAAATGTATTCTCAAGACAGCTGGTACTGGTAATAAACTTTAATTAAAATAACGTTTCGACCTTTCTAGGTCATCCTCAGGTTAACAAAGAGAGTTTCCAAACATTTTATATTAATTAAAATTTTAATTTCTATACCAGCCGTCTTGAGAATACATTTTTACTTCAAGGGGGTTTCTCGTCATTACGAATTTTCACCATAAAGTTCCTTGGTGAGATGACAATGCAACTGTTTAAATGCCCTATGATGAAGTGCTTATCAGTCTAACTTTTCACTTTTCGAATGCGGCATTAAAGTTCTACCCGTGTATCAAAGACAAAACTCAGATATATTCAAAAATATGAGAGAGATATTGCTGTTGTTCCTCTTTCAACAAGGAAACTTATCTTTCACTAGCTTGAAAGAAGTTTTGATATTTCTACAATTCCTTGGTATCTTCAACTGGAAACACGAAAGCTAAACCTTTTGTTACACATTGTAAGTAGAGTAATGGTTATGTTACAAGCTTGATTTCTAATGATTTATCCTTATTGGCTAGTTATGATATTCATTCACTCACTGGTTTAGTATTTGCTTTTGTTCTAATTTACGGGAAGGGGGAATAGAAGACTTACTAGCAGAAACTTATTATCTTCGTTGTATCTCTTGTTAGTTTTACACTTTTCACTATAAGTTGCACTTAAGTCACTTAAGTGCTTATAACCTAACTAACACACTAACAGTAACTAACAGTATTTCGACCAATCGAACAAGTTACACCACAAATAAGTGCCTATAAAAACACACGAAATCAAATTATTCACAATAACAATACGATGAATGTATTTAAGACTCCTAAATAGATATCCCACATCAAAAACTTGTAAACATCAGTTTGTTTGTTTTTTGCCAGATAAGACAGATTGAAGCAAAATTTCGTGTTTCGCCAAATGTATAGTAACTTAAGCAAGTACATGAAACTAGTATTTTTGTAATAGAAACTGTCAAGGTAGAGAGCCCAAATTCGACAAGCGTGACGTTAAGATACTCAATGTATGCTCTCTGTGTGATATATGACGACAAAGTCGAGACCTTTCTTTTGATTAAATTTAAGAGAGTCTAATAACATTACATTTACAACATCAAGATACACATTAATACGAAGTAGCTATAATCACTTTGTAGCTACTCAAACATTATCATTTATGAGAAGTAAACAAGAAGTTGATACTGGAATCGAATTTAAAGAGATGTACTAGGCTGGAAAAGGGCGTGCTTTTTTAAAAACTTAAAATCGTTTGGCAACAATTAAGGATAGTTTACTCGTAGGCAGACAGGACAATAGTATCATGGTTAACGCCCATCTACAGTAAAGTATGCTGAAGAACCCAAACAAGTGCATCTCAGCCAATAGTGTGGGAGAGCTACACACGTCTGATTACACCCTTACAACCACATTCTTATTTATCGTATCATTCTTTCAGAAACTCATCTACCAACAGAATGGTGATCTCAAATCTGTCGAGAATATAGTGAAAAAATATCTGGGAGGAGGAAGAAGCAGCTGGAACACTCTCAAAGATGTTTCGGTTTGAAAACGTCTCAATACAAATGTTATTTAAATTTATATGAATATGGCAACCAAAGTACTTAAATTAGTAGTGAAAAGAAATACAGGGCATAGGAGAAAAGATTTACTGTAGCATGAAAGCAAGATATTAGTCCACTTAAATAAATTCATTAAATTATGCAATGAACAATTGCTTTTATTTTCTATTTTCTGCGATAGTGTATTGTACATTGATAAATTTGTCATTATGTTCCAATTATGCATAGTGTATGACTCCTGAAAGTGTATCTTTTGTGCGTTTCCATAATTATTTAGCTTTAAGTCCGCCATAATAGCATAACATAACAGTCGAAGCCTTGGGATTTCTTTCAATCTTCTAATGTGTCCAAACCTCATAGGTTGGACATTATTGGAAATGCTTATAACATCTGAGTCTCACAAATTTAAACACGGGCTTTGTCAAGTGTTATAGTCTATACAGAATGGTTAAATAACAGTAAATAACATTAGTGGCATATGTTGTCAGTTACATTATTGTCATCGAGTAACAAGTTAGTAAATAATTAATATATACCTTAATTCTTTTTCAATAGTGGACCTTTATAATTTAAGAGATTTAGTTTTAAAATATTTGTATTAAATTCTAATCAATATAGCTTGATAGTTATCTGAACTCTGAGAGTTAGTCGCAACTGATAAACACTGTTGAACGTCAACTGGTAGTGCATATTAAATCATAAATTAACGAAATCTGTAGCAAAAGTTTAGAAAAGTCAGTTGTTTTAGTCTTGGTTTTGTTAGGAACACGCACACCTTTGTGCTTGTTTATATCGAATAATAGGGTATTAGTTACTATAAAAAAAACATAAGCACGCATTTGATAAACAAAAACATGACTTACTAGTAATTTTAGCCGTTTCAGGTAAAACTACAACGGTTAATTCTACTTCAGTTAGAAGTGTGTAACTCATTTTTAACATGCAATATTAGCTATTTAAACAAGAAAAAAAAAAGTTCCCTCCCTTCGGTAGCTTACCAATAAGTCTTAAAACTTGTAAAAAAAAATATGGTTTTGATATTCGCGGCGGACAGAACACAGATAACCAATTGTGCAGTTTTATGCTAACAAATTAAAAATATATCACTTTCATATCAAAGTGCTAAATCCAACTAGATGTGTAGCTTTTAACTTTCAAAACAGGTTTTGTTTGTTAGATTTCATGTATAGCTAAACAAAGATCATCTGCTCTATCACCCTTAATTTCGAAAGTGATAACTAATACATTCAATACATATACATGCATAATTCGATTAGATAATATTATCAACAAACTGTCCAATCAGATAGAAACTGATACTACCACCAACCTAGCAGAGAAACAGAACGCTGATATAGCTCAGAGCGTAGCTTTCGGTAAACCATGATTTTCAAATCAAAATAAAATCATATATATTAAAAATCATATAAATTATTACAATTATATTGTACTTTTGTCGTATGTAATATCTAGAAAATACATAAAAAATGAATTATTTTTACCCGACTTTTGCGATTAGTTTCTTTTTTTTTACAATGAGTGTTATAACAGCCATATTGCCGATAGTATACAATATAAAAACAGGTTACTCTGTTGTTAAACACAAAACTCACAGAGTGCTATCTGTGCTCTGCCCACCCTGTTATCGAAAACTAGTTCCAAGCGGGATGGTTCTACAAACGTTTCGCCATGCCACTGAGGGCTATAAAAAAAACAAGTTAATAATTTGAAGGTTACTTCATTATTACGAAAGCGTTCGCTTATAAAACGTTTGTAACATTTTAATACTTTGCAGTTAAATAAGAAAAGTGTGTGCGTATGTTATAGTAAAGCCACATCGGGCTATCTGCTCTGTTCATCGAGCCCTTGATTTTAGCGTTGTAAATCCGAAGAGTTACTGCTGTCCCAATAGGGGGGGGGGGACAAATAGGAAAAAACAACATCTGTAAAATAGATAAGATCAGTTGTAAATAACTAAAATGGCAGATAACTATAATATGAGAACAATATTAATACACATTTGCTGCTCAAGTTGAAATATCTTACCAGATTAAATCTGCGTTTGATCTACAATAAATCCCTTTTGGCTTCTCATGGTATTAAAAACAACATTTAGTTGGTTTCTTGTTCAAATGCTGGTTTTTGTATACATAGCCTAGTTTCTTTTTTATCATAGGCCATAGAAAACATGAAACAATAAAAAAGTTCGCGTGTTTGATACTCGTTAAATTTTGGAAACATAACTTGTATAATTCAAGATTTATTACTTTAGTTTTTGGAAATAATTATATAAAAGTTAAGAACACAAAGTACACTGTTGACTTCACAACAATCGTCTAAAAATCATTATTCTAAATGGTTCAAACAAAACTCTAAACCTGGACAATAGCTATACAAATTTTAAACATTTCAATTCACATGATCCAGTAGGTACAGATGGTTTACACAGGAACTACGGATAACCGAGAAAAGATATAAAATTTATCTAAAAATGAGTAATTGAAGAGAAAACATTTCCAGGTTCTATCTATCCTAATAGTAAACCAGTATTTTGCGCACTTCCTTCAAGACTGGAAACGCCGATAAAAGCTTAAACGAAAGTATTCAGAATTGTATCGGTCAAAACATTTGTATCCTAAAACTGAATTTTAGAATATACAGTCACGTGCTCGAAGGAGATTCCTACTTTTCCAGAAGACTCCAAAAGGCCTAAACTTTGTTCATATGTTAACACACATTTTTCTTAACTCTTCAGTAGCGGAAATGTGTTTAGTCACTACAACAGAAACAACACAGAGCAAGACACAAGGCACACAGACAGCAGTCTCTCCCACAGGTGTCTGTTTTCTTTTCTTTCACAATTCTGAAAGTAAAATGTAATTTTTCAGTCAATTGTCCTCATGATAAACGATACTCCAACATTCTTTTGGCAAGACTAGGATACTTTTTAAAACTGTAATATAATACACTTCAGCAATTTAAGAAATTCTGTACTTTTATAATATATATGTTTTTTTCTCTTTACATAAGAGCTATTTTCAATCTATAATTCTCTATTACTGACATTTTCAGTAGACTGACGAGTACTGATTTCATCACCGTATGGTTTATGAGCAAGTTCTTCATAGCAAATAATATGATGTTTAATAGAATTATTCATAAAGAAGGCTAAACTAAACTAGTCGTTGGCAAACTGTTTAGCGTCCTTGTGATCGTATCAGCAAACCTAGTAAAATAGAAATTTCTATACTAAATTTTGGAACATTATTCCCAGAGGCATTGAGGTAACTTCAAATTAATTCCGTTATAACAGATATAACAGTGATAAACCTTAAGTACATGAAGCAAAACCTTAGGTCGTAAATTAATAAAATAAATTATTACATATTAGTTACTCACATTACAGTTAAGCATAACAGCCTCATGAAATTAATTTGAACACAAATGGTTAAACAAATCGATTTGATTCTGTATCGAAATGTTGAGTAGCTTATACATTTGCTTTACATTAAACAATGTTTAATTTTTCCATATAAAAATATTACAATTGTTTTTTTAATATTTCAAACTAAAATTCACATGTATAATACGCAAGTGAAATCTGTTACAATAACTCACACGGTCGAAGTAACGGGTTGTTGTCCTAATGGTAGTGATTGGGGTGGAGGATAGTAACCACCCTGCTGTTCAGGAGGTGGGTAGTAAGCGCCACATTGAGGTTGGGGTGGCGGATAATATGCATTTCCCTGATAAATTCCAGCAGGTGGGGGTGGTTGATTGTAGTTTCCTTGATAATTCATTGTGCAATAGATTAGGTGAAATTTCTAGAACGATACACACAAAACTTATCATATTAAAAGGTTTGGATGCATATTATATTAAAAAATATTCACACTTGTGATAAGATAAATAATTAGTAATTAAAGAAAGGATAATTTCAATACATATTTAGAGTAAATGTGAAAATATGACGTCAGAATTAAAAATGCTAAAACAATGTTCAACATTTAGCTGTAATTTTAGTGGACTAAGGGAAACTGCTGAAACCTACTTGTGTCTATTAATAATCATTTTCTCGTAATATTTGTAACAAGGTTTGTCCTTCAGTGAAAAGGTAACAAAAAAAACCGTCGTCAGGGCAAATCTGACGTAATTTGTGACGTGAATATAATGTAAAAACATTTCATAAGATGTACACAGGGTTTTAGAGGCGGTTATGGATATAGGACCTACATAGCAATGGGGAAAACCCATCTAGCAGTCATTCTTAACAATCTTCGCTGAAGAAAGATTGGCTGGTTGGTTTCGCGTGTCATGGCGCAAAGCATCCAAGCTATCTGCGCCAAACACATTGGTGCATCATTTCCAGATAGAAGAAAACGACGAGTTAAAAAAATGTGACAAATGTGAAGTCTAGTTACGACAATTTCCTCTTTCCGATCTTTATGGAAGCAAGACGGCCAAAGTCCAATAGAGGGTTTTATTTGGAAAAGCTTTTTTTAACGTTGCTCACTCCAAGTCGACTACCGATTGGCACAGAGCCGAGCCTTGAATACAGGACCATAAACCATGTATGAAACAGGCAGTGATGGTGCCAGAGCAGACAGGTTTAGTTGCGGTGTCGGCGAGCGGTGCCCGCGAATACTAACGTGGCCTGGTATCCAGAAAAACTGGATAGAGGTAGATGTTAAAGAGAAATGGGCCAGTCGGTTTTGAATATCGGCGCGAACAGCTTAGAGAACTAAACGAGTCAGTATAAATAGTGCAATTTGAGTTCTGTTTAGCTTCTATGTTATCCAGGGCAAGATAAATGGCATACAATTCAGCAGTGAACACAGAAACTGTAGAGGGGATTCTGTGTAACCATCGAACCACAACAAACCATGGTAGAGCCCACAGAGTAACCTATCGAACCATCCGTATTAATAGGAATGAAAGGATGGTTCGAAAGATGTTCAGCAAGTAACAGACAGTATTTCCAGTCAGGAGTGTCTGTTTTTCTCACATGACTTAAAGAAAGGTCACACTTATGGATTGTAATAAGACATGGTGGGATAGTCTGACCAGTGGATTCAACAACGTTATCCAAGGACAGACAATTTATCCAACTGCACCTAGATACGAAGGCCAAAGGAATAATGGCAGATCGTCTGTTCTGATAAAGCATGGCCAGCTTATGGTCAAAGATAAGCCCCAAGAACTTTGTCTCAAGGACCACAGGTAGTACAACTTCACCAATACGGAGTTCAGGATCGGGGCGAATACCCAGTTGGCGGCAAGAGTGCATAGAAACAATTTTCGAGAGAGAGAAGATAACACCGTCTTCTGCGATCCACTTCAATAAAAGATTGAGGACAGTCTGTAGCTGCCGCTTCATGTACCTCATGTTCAACGACTGAGATGAGATGTGGAAGTCGTCGACATAGAGCCCATTTGCAACAGTAAGAGGGAGTTGTTCAGTGATGGTATTAATCTTTATACCGAAAAGTGTGACACTCAAAACACAGCCCTGAGGGACTCCAAGTTCCTGTAGAAAAGAATGGGAAAGTGTCGAACCCACACGAATTGAAATCGTCTGTTTATTATTTTTTTAAAAAAAAGGGCAAATGATCATGTAACCTATATAAGTGGCCCGGCATGGTCAGGTGGGTTAAGGCGTTCGACTCGTAATCCGAGGATCGCAGGTTCGAATCCCGGCCGCACCAAACATGCTCGCCCTTTCAGCCGTGGGGGCGTCATAATGTGACGGTCAATCCCACTATTCGTTGGTAAAAGAGTAGCCCAAGAGTTGGCGATTAATGGTAATAACTAGCTGCCTTCCCTCTAGTCTTACACTGCTAAATTAGGGACATCTAACGCATATAGCCCTCGTGTAGCTTTGCTCGAAAATTAAAAAAAACCTATAGAGTGAAGATCTCGCAAAATGCTATATCTCCATGTAGTATCATAAGCATTCTCAAGGTCAACGAATATTGATACGAGATGTTGTCGTTTGAGAAAGGCTTCTTTGATTGACGTTTCAAGTCGAATCAAGTGGTTCACAGTGGAGCGCTCTCGTCAGAACCTACACTGGGTGGGCGAGAAAAGGCTGCTTGATTCGAGGAACCAAACAAGACGAGAATTAACCATCCTCTAAGGTCTTACAGAGACAGCTCGTCAAAGCAACTGGACGGTAGTTTGAAGGAATCCTGGGATCTTTCCCAGGCTTAGAAAAAGGTAGGACAATAGCCTGGCGCCAGGCATCAGGAAAAACATTCATCTGCCAGATTCGATTAAAAACAATCAGGAGAATAGCAAGAGAAGCATGAGATAGATGGCACAGCATCTCGTAGTGTATATCATCAGGTCCAACCGATGAAGGGCCAGTTTGAGTCCTATTGGTGTAAAGAGGCGATTATTGTCATTTAAACCATCAGCTCGAAAGGAAAGAGGTGATTGTTCTTCTCGAGTCTTGATGGCTAAAAAGGTGGAGGATGAAGCAGAAGTGCTAGATACATGGCAAAAGCTTTCACCTAGAGTATCGGCGACGCTCCAGGTATCAGGTACTTCCTGGCCATCAGGGCGCAAGATCAAGGTGGCCATTTTTATTTATGTGTAGGCGAATTGGGTGACGATTCCTTCTTTTTCGACTACGTCTTTTTTCTTTATTCGAGGGAGATCTATCGACTTTCATGGATTCTGCCTTGGATCGATTGGGCAGGTCTTTGTCTTTGGAAGAGGATTCCAGCAACTAAGGACGTGAACGAAAGATCGTTTGCATCTTGCGATGAGAGAACCAAAGAAGTGGATATTGGGGTATGCTGGAATGAATGTTAGGGACAGAGATGGGTGTTGACGTCGATTCATCAACTTTTTAACCATGGAGGGAAACAGGCTTTCCTTATAGTTTGAGAATGATTCTTTTGGAGGCACAGAGAAATCCGTCTGCACTCCCACTTCAGTAGTGGAATGAAGTGCAGCAGTATACATCCGAGATGAAGTGGTGGACAACAACTTTCGAGCCTCAGGGTAAGTAATGTTTTGAACCATCTTCAAATTCTGCATCTCTTTTTCTTCCAACCACTTAGGGCAAGAATGAAAGTAAGATGGATGAAAGCCATTGAAATTAATGCAATTCAGGTGTGTTTCAAACTCGGGCATTGTGGTCCTTGCCACTGCAATAAGCGCATGTCAAGGAACCATGACATAATATCTTCGAGTGACCGAACTGCTAACACTGGAAACATCTGAAAGAGTTTGGAATATATGGCTATACCTTGCAATTAAGATAACCTGCGTTGATAGTGACAGGTAGACGCGGTGATGTAATTTAAAATGAGGACATTGGTCGGCATCATAATTTCATCTTTGCGAGTGGAGATGCGCTTCACTGCAGAAACTCCTTGGGCGGAGAAACCAGCGAGAATCTCAGACTTGGGGATGTTCTTCAAATCCCTCTCAAAAATAACTCCTCGTGACGAATTCAAAGAAGCATAAAGTGTAACATCAATAGGTATATCCCCAAATCGTCTTTGAATGTAAGAGGAGTTCACTGTGTTTAAATGTGGATGTTCTCACCAATATGTCACCAGAGCGAAGCTTTTTGACTGACTTTGGAGAGCCAGCAAGACTCTCTAGTCCCTTCTGAATAAAAAGGGTAGACATTTGCTCTGAAAGTTTGTCTGAAAAAGAATATCATAGGAAAGTGAGATACAGGTATTACAGATGTTGAAGATTGATGCTCAGAATCGAAGGAAGTCAGGGGTCGAAGGAAGAAAAATAAACAAAATAAATAAGAAATGTTTTAAGAGTGAAAATAAATTATGAATAAATTAGAAGAGCAAGACTTGGTGTTGAAGCACACAACGTCTACTTATTTATATCTGCCAACACACAGTTGTCGGTGACTACTCACCAAAGGAATATATAAAATGAAAGGAAAAGAATTGCTTTGGTTTGTTTTGAATTTCGCTCAAAGCTACTCGAGCACTATCTGCGCTAGTCGTCCCTAATTTAGCAGTGTAAGACTAGAGGGAAGGCAGCTAGTCATCACCATTCCACCCTAACAATTGTGATACTCTTTAAACAAGGAATAGTGGCATTACAATGTGACAGTCAATCCTCTCCACTTCTAGAAGGGGGAGCATGTCTGGTGAGACGGGAATTTGAACCAGCAGCTCTTGGATTACGAATCTAACACCCCTAACCACCTGGCCACGCCGGGTCAATTCAGACTAACTACCCAATATAAGAGCGTTTGTATTTATGTGAGAATATAATGTTTATTGTATCAGTGCACGGAAAAATATCCCAACTTTTGAATGTATTTGTATAACGTTCTATGCACTACTTATGATAAATTAAATTAGTACACATACAACACAAAACATTTAAAAACTTAATCTGATTATATGGTAATTAATGATTTCATTAAAAATTCTTTGATAGATCGTTTAGGCAGAGTATTCATGATGAAACTTTCATCGATTTCATTAAAGTTCATAAACATTCACTCTAAAGCTACTCCCTTTATAAATTTACTTTTCCTGTATGCTGTTCCTAAACTGCATAATTCTCCAATAAAAGTTACATTTATTTTCAGTTTGATGAAAAATTAAACGACGAGCCATTTTATTAAATAAATTCCTTAATATTTTATTTGATAGAATTAAAAATACCAACAGAAATAACAATAAACACTCTTTTTGGATAATAAAATATAATGAAGCTATTTTAGAATTCTTAAAATGTGAGAAAGTTAAAACTATTCAAACATTTGATTTTACTACTCTATAAATGATAATTCCTTTGAAAGACTTAATTTCAATTACTAATACGAAAAACTATAACCCTTCAGTGTTTAATTAAATAGGTTTTATCTCCAAATGTATAAAAAGATAAATTAAGTTTCTGGATATTGTAATAAATATTTTTAATACCTAGAAATTTAAGGAAATAGGAGTTTCAATGTAAAACACAATTCTATTTGTAAACCTAATTCCCATATCTTTGTTTTTACAAAACACAAGTTTATTGAAAACATCGTAACTCTAGAAATATTTGTCTTAACTTACAGATATGTTGGTGACTTAATTTAATTAGTATATACAATACCGAGATGATTTTATTACCACTATTTATCCGGTGAACTTAGAAATTGAATATAATTAATTTTTGAAGTACAGGAATTTTATTTAGTTGTATATATTAAAAGTAATTTATAATGATATTTAATTTTATTTTGATAAAATAAACCAACTTTCTTTTCCAATATACGGCCTACTCTCTCCTAATAGTTCTTCTGTTATAAGTTTTACGAGTTCACTATTGCCCTTCGCACCAAACATGCTCGCCTTTTCAACCGTGGGGGCGTTATAACGTACGTTCAATCCCACTATTCGTTGATAAAAGAGTAGCCCAAGAGTTGGCGGTGGGTGTTGATGACTAGCTGCTTTCCCTCTAGTCTTACACTGCTAAATTAGGAACGGCTAGCGCAGATAGCGCTCGTCTAGCTTTGCGAGAAATTCAAAAACAAACAAAGGCAGAAATAGAGATACGAAAGTTAATATTTAATAAAGAAACATCAAGTAAATCGTTTACCCGTGGTTATACCTTTGAAAAGTTTATCGGAAACTGAAAAATAGTCAAATTATTTTTCATAGTATGCGTGCTATTCTGTATACAGATATTGATTTTTACGACCACAGTTGTAAAAACTTCACTTCACAGTAATTGCAAAAAAAAATAAAAAAAATCAGTTATTCTTCTAATGTTTATTGGAAGTACCGAAAGTTATTGCTATTAATTTCTTCTTACTGATTACGTGTTCCAAAATTAATCGGAAACGTCCACTATCACAGAGTATTCGTGGGTTCCCCACAGAAATAAAGTCAAATGACAGATTTGCTCCTGAGCCCAATTCGCATTGTATCATATAATTGCACAAATGCATCGGTTTTCCCTCAGATGGCAGTGTTGTGGGTGTTAAGTTGGCCGTAGATTGAAAATTAAGTCTTAGTCAACATGATCTTGTATGGCGAAATTTCACCGATTTCTTGTCGAACCAAGAATCAGGCTACAAAGTCCAGTTGCTTTTGTGCACTTCCTACAAGCAGATCAGAAGTAATATAGTATAGAGGGATACAGTCTCGATGTCTTAATCGTGACTTTCCATACTGATTTTGTTATGGTATGATGAACTTGGCAACTTGATTGCAACGGAATTCCTCTTGAATGATGTTTTTTCTTCCAACAAGTCTTTTAACTTCCGCTACAGGTGTTGTGGGTGCAATTATGAGCTACATCGTGAAACAACCACGTTTGTTCATTTTGTTATCAGCTTTCTGTTTTTTAAAATTCATGCATAGCTATTCGAGGGCTATTTGCTCTAACCGTCCCTAATTTAGCAGTGTAAGACTAGAGGGAAGGCAGCTAGTCATCACTACCCATCGCCAACTCTTGGGGTACTCTTTTACCAAAGAATAGTGGGATTAACCGTAACATAATAACGTTTCCACGGCTGAAAGGACGAGCATGTTTGGTGCGACAGGGATTCGAACCCGCTACTCTCACATTACGAGTCGAATACCTTTACCCCGTGGTCATGCTGGGCCCCATTCTTAAGGGTAAATGAATTAACGCGTTTATGGTATTAGAGTTCTCAGTAAAGTATGCAAATTTCATGAGGAAAGTTTCCAGGTTACTGACTTTTGACACTGGAATAACTTCTTTAGCTTCTAAATATTAGTTTTATTATGATGAATTCTCGAAATATGGACGTATAGAAAGTTACAAATAACAGACAAAATCACCTTACATTTTCAAAAATATCTAGTAAGAATAGCGTATAAATATTTTATATTAATATATAAAAAAATCACGCAGAGCTAAAGGTGTTTAAAAAGTTACAAGCAGTAAAAGGTTTAACAATAGTTCTTTAATCACTTAAATTCACTGAACCACGAACCAAACAAATACAAGATATAACAAACGAGTTTACTGATAGTAGGATACGCCAACATTTAAATAACATACATTTCTGTTATCGTTTATTATAAAACACGCTTGTGACAAACCATGCTCATCTCAAACATGTAATTTCTAAAGCTTTGTTCTTCCTGCTTGTTTGCCTGGTTTAGAAAACGTGATTAAACAAATTTTAACTAATAGCATTTCGTTACTGAAGTTTTCAATCCGACCATTACATATGTAGTATGTTTAGTAGCATATTAAAGTTCGAACATGAGAATTGTCGTTCCAAGGACCACTAGAACACGCTCGGTCCTCTGTACCTGACACCAAAAACAAGTTATAGCTTGTCTACTTTACAGTAAGTTTTAGAAAAGCTACATGCACGCGGCATGTTTTATAAATTATATCCTTATGGGTAAATAAAACAGGTACATGTGTCACATAATGTCCGAAGTTGTTTTAATAGTACTGAAACAGCGTCTCACTGTTAGTGTAATAAAATAAATGCAAGTCACTTATGACATGTCAAGACGTCATTACACGTCATAACATCTTTCCGATTCAATAGCTATATCCAGGAATGGGTGGGCATTATATAGTTCTATTGTGCGTTGCTTCATGTACGTAATTAAAAGAATTTTTTTAACTTCATTACATTTTTTTTCAAAAATTTAGCAAACTCTTGTAATTTACAAATTTAATTGTACAGATAAATGGAGGGAGGGGTACACACAGTTTGACATTTGAAAAATTATATTTTAACTCTAAAAGTGCACTTATAAAGTTAACTTACAACTGAATTCAGATTTTGGTAGCGAATATCCTTAAAAAGTATTAAGTTTAAGCATTTTATCACGAACAAATAAACTATTTCTTACAGAGAAATTGTGTCGAGAGCTCCCATAGTGGTAGCAACTATCTATAATTCAGAAGTTTACTGGATCATTCTCAACTGAGTATATGGTAACACTAACATCCTCTCTAAAAATTTATTGTTTGTTTGTTTGTTTTGAATTTCGCCCAAAGCTACTCAAGGGCTATCTGCGCTAGCCGTTCCTAATTTAGTAGTGTAAGACTAGAGGGAAGACAGTTAGTCATCACCACCCACCGTCAACTCTTGGGCTACTCTTTTACTAACGAATAGTGGGATGATCGTAACATTATAATGCCCCCAAGGGTGAAAGTTTGGTCGACGGGGACTAAAAATATATACTGCTTCAGTTAAAAAATATATTGCTGTGTGAGATTATATATATTTATGATCTAACATAAATATGAAAGGCTTCTGTTTTACTAAAGTTTCTAGAAATGCCTTTTACTCAGTTATAATCACGTATTCTTCAAAATAAACTACACTTAAGGCATCTTTAATTGTTTGTTGTTGTTTTTAATTTTGCACAAAGCCACACGAGAGCTATCTGTGCTAGCCCTCCCTTATCTAGCAGTATAAGACTAAAATGAAGGCAGCTAGTCCTCACCGTCCTCCTCCTACTCTGGGGCTGATTTTTTTCCAACGAATAGTGGGATTTACCGTAACCTTACATTCACCAGGGCGAGCATGTTTGGAGTGACGAGGAATTCGAGCCCGCGACCCTCGGATTACGAGTCGAGTGCCTTAACCACCTGGCCATGCTGGGTCCTGCATCTTTAATAGCCGTTGAAATTTGTTTTTGTTTTGTTTAATTAGTATCACTGAAACAGTTTTAACTTTTGAAAACAATAAACATTTAACAAGAATTGTAAAATGTTAATATGAATTTTAAATCTTAGGCTCACCGAACGTCAAATTAAAACGATAAAAATAAATAAATAACTAGTTCAAGAACTATACTAAAAATAAATCACTTCACAAATGCATTATGGACTTGTTTAGATTTCGGAAAGGGGCTAGAATTCAGGGTACGGAAACGCTGTCGTGTTGCAGTCTTTTTTTTTTTTTTGCATTTAATTATACGAAAGCGAACATAACTGTTGTATAAATTTTCTTTACAATCATACAAAGAACTACATCCAATAAAGAGAGGCAATGTCTAGTGTTCTTTCACAACGATAAATAAGACTTTGAAAGTTGAATATTGATAATACCGCATAGCCGTTTTTCACTGTTGCTTCTAATAGTATCAAAAACACTTATTTTCTTCAATTTGGATTTTCACATTGGTACTAATTAACGACTGGAGAGCTTCTTATCAACAGCATTGTGTTGCAGATTTGTCGTGATAATCTGAAAACACGTTTACTGTGATAATGTATTTTAAGTTCCACAATGAATTCATCAACCTCTCGTCTTCCCCACCACGTTATAATAACATTTAATCAATGTTATATTTCTAAAGTCTATTGTAAATAACAAAACGTAAAAAATGCTTACTTTGTTCCAACTGACTTCAAAATTGTGTCAAACACTAACGACAACCAGAGAGACGAATCGTTATTCTACAAAGAAACTAGTGCATTTAACTGTCAGGTTTCTGATAACTATTTCGCAAGGTAACGCGAAAGATTACAGTTTACGACTACGTAAGTATTTGCACAACTTCGGAGCTTGCGAAACCTGCACGTGATAAACAATACTTCCTGCTAACTAGCTGGCATCATAGGTTATAACAAGTGATATTCTTATTAGTCAGACATTTGGGTGAAATAAACCAAGGGTAGGAAAAAACGTGAATAGACAAAAATGGAAGTTAAAGTGCAGTAGTTGTATTGAGTAACGCTTCTACCTGATTATGTTACTCGTCTGTGATCAGTCATATATTGTCAAGTAATTATTTATCTCAAGTGTTAAACAACCACCAGGGAGGTGTCTGACATGCGACGTCATGTCCCTACATTTTTATATTATCTTTCTCAAGTTGTAAGTGTTGATGATTTCTTAAAAATTGTTGCTATAAGTTCAAGTCAGATCAGATATATCAAATTTTAATGTACATTATCTAAAACCAGATCCCTCAGCTAATCCTTTTGTTTTGAACTTTCATCTGAAAATTACTTAATATTTCTATTCTCATTGATATCATCGTATTAAATCAGAAGTCAAATTTTAATATGTATTTGTATGATTGTTTGTTTGTTTTGGAATTTAGCGCAAAGCTACACGGGGACTATATGCGCTAGTCTCCCTAATTTAGCGGTTTAAGACTAGAGAGAATGCAACTAGTCATCACCACTCACCGCCAACTCTTGAGCTATTCTATACCAAATAATAGAAGAATTGACCGTCACATTTATAACGCCCCACAACTGAAAGGACGAACATATTTGGTGTAACGGGGATTCGAACTCAGATTACGAGTGATTGACAGGAAGAAATGGAGAACACTTTAATAGAAAAATATGGAGCTCTTGTCCGTGCATGAAGGTCCCTCTTGTTAGTTAAAACAGCTGTGATAAAGTAAAAGGAAAAGGTAACTAAAAACATTCATTAAGTTAATGTTCATTACCCTTTATAAATATTGTTTCCCAACATTCTTTAGATCAGGGGTGGGCAACTTATTTTTCATAGTGGCCACAATTGTGGTTAATGAAAACAAATTGGCCACACTATTCAAAAAATAAAAAATAAAAAATTGAAAGATATTAGCTTAATCAAAATAATTGCATTTCAACTAACATTCAATGTAAAATCTGATACGGGTTTTCACCAACAAGTTTCTTGAAATTTGGCTTAATATCTATGCTCAATGAGCATCTTAGCTCTGCCTCTAAATTTATGTTAGTAAGCCGAGATCTGTATCTAGACTTGAGAAAATCTAGCGTAGAAAATGTTGACTCACACGCCCATGTGGATTCCAACATGGAAAATAATTTTAAAATTGCTGTCTTTAAATTTTGAAGACTCATTTATCAGAATACTCGTAGTTGGTCACTTCTCTTTGATAGAACATTTTTATTTACCTTTTATGTGTTCTACACTTTGCAGGGTAAGCACCTCGATTTCAAATTCACACTTCAAAAAACAAAAAAGATATAATTTCCTCACTGAAATTTCTTAAGCCAAATTGAAATGGATCATGCAAAAATTCAAATATCAATTTCAAATGTTTAAATTCGGAAAAATGTGATTCAAATTTTTGAGAAAGATTTTTGACCTAGTTTACATAGAGATCATTTTTAGCATCAGAGAAATCAGAGTTCTTATTATTTTTCAGACAACTATTCAACTTTGCAAAATGTGTCAAATCATTCTTTGTAATTGTTCCGCAAGGAGGTTTAGCCTTAACTGAAATTCATGAATAGACTGCGATTGCTCGCTTATTATTTTATTTCTTCCCAAAGACTCAAAACACTGTCGATGGATGAGAGAGCTTTTACTTCTAATATAATTCACAATTTTTACAACAGTGTCCATCAAATTTTTCAATTAATTACTTAGACATCTGAGCGCGTAAATGTTCCTGATGCAAAATGCATCATGGACTTCACATTATTTGCAATTAAATGCTGCTTCAAAAGAGAAACAAATTATACTTTCACCCCATTCATGGCGGAAGCATTGTCTGTTGTGATAGAAACCAGCTTTTTAAAATCCAGATTGAATTTTTTTGAACATTTCAAAAAAATGTTAAAATATGTTTTTCCACAAGTTCGATCTCGTAATCCACAAAAGGCCAAGCATCTCTTCCCTCACTTGAAGACCTGAAGTTACATATCGAACCCAAATATCAACTGTGAAGTATTACTAACATCTGTTGACTCATCTAGTGCTAAAGAAGAATACAGACAGTCTTTTAGTTGTTTAAGCAACTGATTTTCTGTCTTTCGCTTACTCTAACATTCTGCGAACAATTGTTTTGCTAGTAATTGCAAATTATTTACCTTATGAAGAATATCATCATTTATTTTTGAATCATAATTCTCCCACAGAGTTTCAATGACCACAATAAATATTTTTTTTAATAGTTCAGCATCAGAAAATGATTTCTTTTTGAGCTAGAATCCAAGCTACTTTATAGATAATTACGTAACTAGTTCTATCGATGATCAAAATCTTTTTAAGCCTCCATTTTGTTCGTGAAGTTGTGCTTTTAGACGGCTAATTTCATTCATACGACTTTTGCTATCAACTAGAGATTTTACATCAAATTTGTTGTAAAAATTGTTAAAGTGTTGCTTAAGGTTTTGTACTTTATTATTTCTAAAAACGTTGTTACACAAAAGACACACTAGCTTATTATTTGCTTCAGTCACTGTAAATTTCAACTCCCAACTTTCATTAAACGTTTCGCGTTTCTCCAGTCACGTGCCATTCTCTTTTCGGCAGTAATGCCAGAATCGTTTAAATTGTCTTTATTTTCTGTGTTCACTATCATCTGGATTCTTTTGTTTTCGAATTATCCGCTTATCCATATTATGGAATTGAAAACAAAATGTATTTAAACACTTGAAAGTTGCACAATAAAAATATATTTGTAAGGGCATGCAAAACAACGCATACTCGATAACAAACATCTAAATCAGACTGACGTTACAAAATGGGCGGAGTCTGCCGCAGTGATGAAGCTCGCGACATTAGCGATGACGTGAGGCAGTGCAGTTGCTGATTACCAAATTTGCGACAAAAAATAAATGATGAAAGAAGTTGATTCCTAAATTCGAGCTGGCCATGGTGTTACCCACCCCTGCTCTAAATGCTTGGACTTATCTTGCTGGATAAATTCTTCTCGATGAGTCATGTTCCTGAGGAAATGGCACAAAAGATCAGAGTATGTAGGTGGATGTTTTCAGATGCAGTTCATTTTCATAGGATCCATAATTATTTCCACTACTTTATATTAGAAGGAATTATCTGTTGGAATTGATATGACACTTTGTCTCACTACTACAAAGATTTGTTTCTTACCATCACTATGGAAGTGTTTTCAGGCAGTTTAGTTTTTATCTTCATACCAATGATTACTCCATCATAGACTACCATGGTGGAAAACAATGCCGCAAGTTGGTTATTTTGTGTTTTAATTGAATTAACACTTTAGTCGTCCTATTCTAAACTCTTTCATACTTTCTGGGGCCTGGCATGGCCTAGCGCGTTAAGGCGTGCGCTTCGTAATCTGAGGGTCGCGCCAAACATGCTCGCCCTCCCAGCCGTGGGGGCGTTATAATGTGACGGTCAATCCCACTATTCGTTGGTAAAAGAGTAGCCCAAGAGTTGGCGGTGGGTGGTGATGACTAGCTGCCTTCCCTTTAGTCTTACACTGCTAAATTAGGGACGGCTAGCACAGATAGCCCTCGAGTAGCTTTGTGCGAAATTCCAAAACAAACAAATCAAACTTTCTGTACCAAAGTCAAGGGATATATTGCGATTTGTCAAAGATCAAGCTGCCAAAGTTTCGTTTTACTATCACTAAAGAGAGTCCAGTTTTAAGATCATGTAATATTTTCCATCGCTTCCATTATATTCACTCTGGATATGTAAAGATAGGTTGAATACACAAAGGCAGATTTCTAACACTTTCCAAAAATAACGTAAAGGCTTCAAGAGTTTCCACGAAAAAGACTGGACAGACGCTTTTCCTCATTTGACTATAGAAAGTGTTCAAATTTAGCTATTTTGGGATTTGGTCAAGACAAACAACTATCTCAGTTAGTATCCTCAGATCCTTATATTTACAGGTTCCATCAGAACATAAATATTCTACTGTTGATTTTGGCTCGTCTTAGTGAATGACTACTCAACCTTCCTTTACTTATGTTAGGTTTGTTCAAAGAATAACCATTGCTATATCATTTATCATACTGTTTATATATATTTCTCCAAACTTGGCTCAATTGTCTTTACTGTTCTATGAACACTACTTATTGTTATTTAGGGACCTTGAAATATGCTTCGCAAACAATGGTTGAAAAATGCTTTTTAATTTAAGTCTTAATTTTTTTTTAGCCATATATGATTTCCTTCTATTACCTTAAAATCTGACTTCCCTCTGTTACTCTAAATCATTAAACACTATCAATACTCGTATATTTCCTGTGATAACATTAATTCAATGGATTGTATGAAACATAATTTTTAAATCTCTTTCCTCTTTCTTAGTAATTTTTGTGCGAAAGTTATTTAACTATTTCTTATTATAAGATGACAGTATTTTCACCTACTTTATATGAGTCCTCCGACAGACTGTTTGAACAATGTTATCAGTACTTTTAGTATTGTTAAAGCTTATCACATACCTTATCACTTGGGAGTTTTCAGATAAATTAATTGCTTTTCTCCTTTTCCTGTACTGGATTTATTCAGAACTATTTACACTCAAAGTTCTTTCTACTTGTCATTACTTAAATCACCATCAATAATCTGTAGATGTCGCTTTTTGTAAATGAATGCGAGTTGCTTACATGTGTGGTTTTATTTGGTGTCTATACTTGCCAGGATTTCAGGGAATGGATGTATTGCCAATTGCTGTTAATTTTCCAACAATGTCTTTCTTTTTTGAAATATATGTTTTGAAAGTATTTAAATTATGTTCAAAAATCTATCTCAATTCCAGTAATGGTTAACCCTTGCCATTGAAATCCATAACAACTCCAGTCTTTAACTGCCGACACTTTGATTTCCTTTGAATTTCCCACAAAGCTACAAGAGAGATGTTAGCCGTCCATAATTTAGAAATAGTAGACTAGAGGGAATGCAACTAGTAAATAATCACCCACCGCTAACTCTTAGACTTATATTTTATCGTCACATAATAACGCCTCCCTGGCTGAAAGGGCGAGTATGTCTCCGGATTTACATCGCTAAAATCAGAAGTTCGAGGGCGGTGGGCTGAGCAGATAGCCTGATGTGGCTTTGCTATAAGAAATACACACCCTCAGATTGCAAGTCAAGTGAGTGACAACAACTGAAGATACTTGAATGAAAAAATAAAGAGCTCCTCTAGCGCGTGTAAGTTCCCCTTGCAAATGAAAATTGCTGAGATAAAGTAAAAAGTACCTAAAAATCATTCATTAAGTTAAGTCAGTGTCACTTTATTTTATTCTGCATCAACACTTTTTGTTTGTTTGGAGTTAAGCACAAAGCTACACAATGGATTATTTGTGCTTTGTCCAACACGTGTATCGAAACCTGGTTTCTAACGGCGTGAGTTCGCAAACATTCCGCTGTGCCAAAGGGGGTAGCACCTGTTAGATGACCCGTTCAACGGACAGTGAAGATCAAGGGCATGCCCACTGTCAACTATAATTTGATTCCAAACAAAATAACAATATCATTGTTACTCAGACAAGAAGATAAAAGAAAAAGACGCTCAATCTCAGTTTAATCACTTCATCACCGTTGTGTTTAATGAGTAAACAAGGAAAATGATGATTCTTTACATTCTTACGTTTTAACTATAAAACATATAATACGTTCCCTTGATACACCAATAACTATAAACAGATAAAACTACTGTTGGCCTGGCATAGGCAGGTGGTTAGAAGGCTCCACTCGTAATTTGCGGGTTCGATTCCTCGTTCCATCAAATATGCTTGCCCTTTCGGCTGTGTGGTCGCTACAATGTGAGTGTCAAACTTACTAGTGTTGGGTAAAATAGTAGCCCTTCCCTCTGATTTATCACTGCAAAATTAGGGATAACTTTGCGCGAAAATTTCTAAAACAAACTAATGACAGAGGATAAAGTCAAGCTGCAAAATACGTTTATTTCATTATTTATTGAATTTTTGCACATTGATTTGATTTATAGAAAATACACTGAGCAGTAGGGTTATAAAATATTGAAAAACTGCAGACGAATAGACTATAAATTTTGATTAGACATAACTGTGCTTTGTGTTATCTTTGTTTATTTGTATTGTAATTTAAGCGCGAAACCTGATAGGCGATATTTCCACAACAGGCATCGAATCTTCATTTTTTTAGTATGGACAATCAACTCTCATTATCATCACTGAGCAATCGGAGGTTTAATGCTGTAGATGTACACGTTTGTTTGTATTCAAATGCAAAGCTCCACAATGGACTAACTGTGATGCTTCCATCACGGGTGTCAAAAACTGATTTTAGTATCTAAGTCCTCAAGCTTACTTATTAACCACTTGGGGACCGAAGTACATTTTTTGCCTTCTTTATTCTCTCATCCGTTCTTAATCTAGAAGTGATAGATTTGAGGTACTTGTTTTGTTTTTGAATTTCGCGCAAAGCTACTCGAGGGCTATCTGCGCTAGCCGTCCCTTATTTAGCAGTGTAAGACAAGAGGGAAAGCAACTAGTCATTATCACCCACCGCTAACTCTTGGGCTACTGCTGGTGTTCCACAGGGAGGGGTGGTTAGCCCTATACTCTTCATCATGTATGTAAACAATATGCCATTGAAGGATCCAAATCATGGATTCTCACCACAGTTCGCAGATGATGTGGCAATCTGGAAAAGTGCTGCAACACCCACGATAGCAGCTACAAACATACAACCACAATTAAATAGAATTAGTGAATACTGTGAAAAATATAGAATTAAAATAAACACAGCAAAAACTCAGCTGGTACTCTTTACGAAATCGACAAAACACAGAAAACAACAGCTAGAAATATATATGAATGGCACTCTACTCCAGGTTGCCCAATCAGCAAAATTTTTAGGTCTGACTTATGATTCAAAATTAACTTGGATCAATCATGTCAACGAAATTAAAAATAAAATTTGGCGAAGAACCAACTATGTTAAGAGTCTAACTGGTAAACACAGTGGAGCATCTACAGATAACATTTTGAAAATATACAAAACATATATAAGACCAGTAATAGAATATGCAGCTCCAGCATGGGTAACTGTAAGTAATAAAACAATCAAAACTAAACTACAAACAATACAAAACACACTTCTCACAACAGCATACAGAGTACCGAGATCAACATCATCTAATTTCATTCACAATTACTCGAACATACCAACCATATCAGATAGACTCCTAAATATTACAATTAGATATTTTAACAAAAATTGGATGAAAAATGATTTATTATGCGAACTAGATAGGTACCTCATACATGATGAAGAAAATCCTAAATATCTCTCTCCAATTAACATATATTTTAAACATAAAGAAAAATAAAGTAAAGTAAAGTATGTATGTATATAAACTTTAAATATAATATTTATAGTTTACATATTTATGTATTTTAAAATAATAATCAGATAAAAAAAAATTGCCACCAGCTACCTTGACTACTGTGAATAATAGACTATAAATGGACATTGCCCTGAAAAGGACCTAACATACAAACAGTTAGGGAAAATAAGTTCAGGAAGGAGGAAGAGGTCAAAGTGAACCTGACCCTCCAGGGCAAAATACCCAAATACCATTGGAACGAGTGTTTCATGTGATCGAGTAATTGACACTCAATGGACGCAGAAGGATCTCAGGGGACAACGTAGGACGATTAAAGTTGCTGAGACATCAAAATGACTCTGGAGGCTGTTAGAGTAGAAACCTCAGCCGCGTTTACTTATAATTGAAATAGTAGCAACTATGTTTTTCACTGCGTTTCTTCACAGCGCGTGATCGTACAAATTCTTAGATATGAAAAACATTATTTATATGACCTCCTCAGTGTAAGTACGTGTCGCCATCTGTGAATATAATTAACGTTAACTTATGTCATTATTATTGAGGGGATTGTGAACCATCCTTTCACATAACACTTGTTCTAAACTATCAATCCATCATGTTTGGTTGAGATTACCTGACGACTCACGAGCAGTAATATAACGGACGAATTTTTGTGCTTAATATATATAAATATATATTTTGTGTGAAATTAAATAATTACATTTAAATGAAATTAAATAAGTAAACAGGAAGGATTGCGTTAAAAACAGTTAATCCCATCCTCTGATTAACTATATTATAACAATAATATGTTAAGCTATAAACAAAACACATTAAAATTAAACAAAATACGCTGCATATTTTTAATCATACATTTTTAATCCGTAAACAAAAGATATTAAAATTATGTGAGACTACCGAATTGGAGGTTAAGACTGATAGACAGTGTATCACCTCCGCAATGTGGGTCCTACTTCCCAGTCACCTCCAAAACTTGGGATACATTTTATAATCCCACATTGTAGCTTGTACCTTAGGATCTCTCGTAATCTGAGGGTCGCGGGTTCGAATCTCCGTCGCACCGAATATGCTCGTTCTTTAAGCCGTGGGGAATTATAATGTAACTATCAATCCCACTATTCGTTGGTAAAAGAGTAGCCCAAGAGTTGGCGGTGGGTGATGATGATTAGCTTCCTTCCCTCTAGTATTACACTGCTAAATTAGCGACGGCTAGCGCAGGTAACACTCGTGTAGCTTTGCGCAAAATTCAAAACCAAACCCGATGATGTTTTTTCAAATGCAGCGTATTTTGTATAATTTCTTAATTTTAATGTATTTTGTTTTGACTTTTGAACATTATGATTATAATATATATATATATATAGAGAGAGAGAGAGAGAGATTAAAGTTAAAACATATGTACAGCTGAGATTTCCTAATAGTTAAAATTGCTTTAATCTAGTATACAAACACGATTTATCACTCAACAACTCCCCAGTGGCTCAGCGGTATGTCTGCAGACTTACAACGCTAAAAACCGGGTTTCGATATCCGTGGTAGAAAGAGCACAGTTAGCCCGTTGTGTAGCTTTGTGCTTAATTCAAAACAACAACTGCATTTTAAAGTCGACACTATACTAGATCTATTTGAGGATATTTCTCATAACTTTGTCTTTTTTTCACTAATATACTTACTTTTATAAATCACATCGTTTTTATTGTTAGCCGCTAGATAGCAAATCATTGAAGTGCTCTAAGTTGTTTTTTTCTTTTTTAAAGTACAAACTCTTATCTCTTAACTAGGTAATATCTTAACTGATTTCAAATCTTATTACAGTTTTGGGCTCAGAAGGCCAAACCCTATCGAATGATATATTTGACGACATCAAAGTTCTCATAGATTAATTTAATCTAATTTTGCCAAGAGAATTTCAATTTGAGGATATGTGTGCTTTTTCTTATAGCAAAGCTCCATCCAAAAACTGATTTTAGTATCTAAGTCCTCAAGCTTACTTATTAACCACTTGGGGACCGAAGTACATTTTTTGCCTTCTTTATTCTCTCATCCGTTCTTAATCTAGAAGTGATAGATTTGAGGTACTTGTTTTGTTTTTGAATTTCGTGCAAAGCTACACGAGGGCTATCTGCCCTAGTCGTCCCTAATTTAGTAATGTAAGACCAGAGGGAAGGCAGCTAGTCATCACCACCCACCGCCAACTCTTGGGCTACCATTTTAGCCACGAATAGTGGGATTGACCACACACATTATAACGCCCCCACAGCTGAAAGAACGAACATGTTTGGTGTGACTAGAATTTGAATTCGCGACCCTCGGATTACAAGTCGAGTGCCTTAACCAAATGGCCATGTCGGGCCCATTTTCTGAATTAAACGGGTCAATTCAAAATGTTAATGAATAATTAACTTTCTAGTATAATTGCAAAAGAGGTACGAAACGAATATGCTTGTCCTTTAAGTCATGCAGTTTACAGAACGACATTCAACAGTTTATGTTGCTTACATATGTATAATTGTTTAAGATGAAATGTATGTACTAAAGAAACATTCAATATACCTCAACCAGCGTTCCTATTCTATAAAGTTGTTTTTGTTTTAATCAAATCAAGAGCTTCCACTCAGCATGTTCGTGAAATATACCTGGTCGTGACTGTATTCGTTTTGAACGTGCGAGTCCAAGAAACATAAGATAGATGTGCTTGGGGGTAAAGTGTTTTATTCTATTCTGTCATAAAATATAAGTAAGTTCTAAAGTGTGATTAGTTTTGCTACTGAATATTTTCATTAATTTCAATTTTTGTTTCAGAGCATTAGATCTTATCAAGGTGAAGTGGCTCTCGTATGTTCTCGTTTCTTACTTTGAGTGGCTACAAAGATAAGGGGATTAACCACAAGATCTTTAATTGGGGCTTTCTCAGGTACAGTTGGCTGAAAGTGTGGTATTCTGTAAGCTGTAGTTTTTTTTTTTATATTTGTGGGGAAGTAGATTAATTATTACTTTTTGATATTAGGTACTTTGTTTAATGTAAAAGCAGAAATGCTATAATTAATTATAAGACTGGATACAGTCAAGGTCATTACACCTTTTAGTTCGCTTTCAAATCGTATCTCCAATAATAATGTTATTGTTAAACTAGAGATTTCTACTTAAAAGCTCCGCCACTTTTTAGAGACTCAGGTTGATGTATATGACCACATTCGAAGTTTTATAGATTAATTTAGTGTAATTCTACCTAAATAAATTCACTTGGAGGGTAGACTAATAGTGTTCCTGATAAATAACAAAATCGAATCCGGTATAAGTGCGACCCACGATTGGTGTTGCTTTCACAGAAAAATATAGCTTATATTAAAGAAATAGTAGGTTTTAAAATGCTTATAGTGGAACTACTTAAAGATATCTTAGAATTATTGTTAATGCAATTATACAGATTATGACCGAAATAATTTCTTGTGTTGTTTGATAACTTAGTAAATGATATGTTTGTGTTATTGAACATTATAGATCTTATTAATAAACATTCAAACATTCAGAATGAAAAGTTCAATTATTTAGAGTTAGTGTTGTTTTAAGATAGCTGTGAGAGTTTCAATATAAATAAATTGTTAAAAAGTAAATAAACAAAGATTTATTTGATTTGTATTCAGTTGTCTCTGTGTGAATTTTTTTATTCCAATTGTAAACTTCCTCAAGTTGGTGGCTTGTGTGCTCCGCTATTTGCCTCTAGCACCTTAGTAACATTTAATAACCTATAGAAACATTGCCCTTAGTAACAAAGTCCGCCCATAGAACCTTTATAACACCATCTAGGTGTAGAATCATTGTCTCTAATAATACCGTCAGCCTACAAAATGTATAACACTGTACATCTATAGAAATATACAACACTATCTGTATACAGAACCTTTTCTCACTGTAACTCATTCTTTGGTCAGTAACACTAACTTTGATGCTACTCCACTTCCATCTCCTAACAACACGCCCCAGGCAACACAATTCAACTGTGATGAAATTTCCTAGCAAAACGCTCTTTGATACCACTTCATGGAAATATGACACCATCGTCTAGTTTCTCCCCTGTCACCTCAAGTAGCTATTGAACATGCAATATTTGAAGTACAGAGATAGCTACTAACGATAAAATTAATTTTTATCACTGAATTTCTCGAATGAATGAATGAAAGACATTCGTGGTTTGTTCAAGGTAAAGAGTAGACGTGTCCGAAAATCAAATTACGCGGTGCCTCCGACAACAACCACGAAACCCTTACACCTTTTTCTAGGCTCGCTTCACCCCCCATGTCGCCAATGGAACATCTGACGACAACTGCGGACAATCGTCAAGCAAATTTCACGCACTACTATATCAGTGTAAATCCAAAAATAGAATCAAATCAAATCAAATCGACTCTCCCTCGTGGGAGCACTTGCTGTCACAGGATGGTAAAAAAAAAAGAAAGGATTCACCAACGATACCAACAAAGTCTAAAGAACCAACTCACGGCACGACCGGACCTCCTGCATCTTACTGCAAAAAGAGAACTAGCCGCTAAGATTAAACTAGTACCTATAGAAAAGACAGCAAATAGTAATATAATCACTAAACAACAAAAATATGTAAATCCCCAATTGAAAATAATCACAGTGTAATCATGAACAGCGAGGCTAGACCTCTAGCAAACATAATTACAGAATTCATGACAAAATACTCAAAATCAAATGAAACAACTTCATAGAAATACCAATAGAAATGATACAGTCATTTCTCTCACTAATTATTACGAACGTACTTCAAAATAAATAAATTCAGGGTGCAACTGCTTTGAAGAGAAACGAGACCGGAAAAGTGTCCCACCCCGTCCATAGCGGTGACAAATCTATAACCATTATTAAACAATGGTGAAGAATAGTGCCAAACATATTGTATAAAAATAAATATACCAAAAATCAATTAGTAACATTCACAAAACAAATAAAATGTTAAAAAAGACCCTCCAAAATTGTACATGAACGGAGCATTTCTCCAGACCACAACTTCAGCGAAATTCCTGGGTTTAACCTTCGACACAAAGCTAACGTAGGTGAAACATTGTTTGTTTTTGAATTTCGCGCAAAGCTACACAAGAGTTATGTGCGTTAGCTATCTCTAATTTATAACTTGTAAAAACCAAGGAATCTAACCAGACAATCTAATAAAAATCTACAAAATATATATAGGACAAATCATAGAACACGCATGCCTGGCATGGTTAAATATAACACATAAACAAAATACAATACTCAGTAATTACTAGAACATACAAAGTCTCCCAGAGTACGTAGTCAAAATTTATGATATATCCAAATATGCAAACCATGGCTGATAGACTCTTTCATAATTCTCTAAATTACTTTTAAAAAACGGCAAAAAATGATCTACTATGTAAACTGGATCGCTACTACAAAAATGGTGAAAATAAACATAAGTACCTTTCTCCTGTTAATATTTATTTTAGAAATAAATAATAAGGCAACATATTACTAGACAATAAAACATACTCAAATTTTGGACTAATATGATAACATTGAAAAAGGGTTTATATGTGTAGAATGTCATCGCATTCGTCGCGAACTGGTGAAATGTGTTGACTGTGAATAATAAACTGTTCGTTTAACGAAATACGCCTTAGAACTGAATATTAGAGACGTTATACGTAACATAAGAATCCTAATGAGGATACCTTCATGGATTTTTGCCCTGAAAGGGGTTGGAACAAGTGTGGTTTACTTTGACGCTCATGTAAGATCATCATGAACATTCAGCAGTAAGTTAATCAGCTGTACAGACAGAAGGAAGAGGTCCAAGTGACCCTGACCCTTCCTGGTCTATAAGACCTAAAACCCTGCAACGAGAATAATGAATGAAGGAAAGATAAGACATACAAGCTACTGGTTTCTTTAGGTAGTTAATGTTTTTCCAAGTAGAAGTTTAACAAATCTGCCAATCTTAATGGTGCTTTAATCTAATTAGATATTTAAACATGGTATTAAACAGGTTCTCGACTAGAGGGAACAATAATATCAACAATTATTTTCTCGTGATAAAGTAAAAATATCAAAAAACTGTAAATTATTTCTTTTAATCTAATATTTAAACAATTCCTCCAATAGTATGATAAGTTTTTTTACAGCTTAAAAAGCTGAAGTACGATCACTTTGAAACCCATCATTTGTTCATAAGCAGAATATTTTGTGTTTACCTAATTGGCATCATTACTCTATAGCTTACAAAAAATAACATTTGATACAATAAAATGTTTTCAACATTATCCTTACAAAAAAGTATGCCATTTGTTTCATTTATTCTAAAGCCACAGAGTGGTCACAGTCATATTTAATACATCATCTTTTTCGAATTAAAGATAAGGTTTTAAAAGATCAATTTCCATCCGATAGTAGAAGACTTTGAAAGGAAAGACTTCAGCGTACACTCTCGGGGAGCAAACACTGAAGCCGTTACGAATATAAAACTTTCTTGCTTTTACATTATAAACGTCGTTTATTAGGTAGGCGAATCCATCGCCTTCCTTCCTAAGAACGTCAAAGCATTTTTTCATCATCAACTTTCCTATTCCACAGCAACGTGCATCCTTCCTTACATACATTCTGGCAATTTCCGTAGCGTCATTTAGATTTCTTTTGATCAACGTTGTTGCTACTAGATGGCCATCAATCTTACCCAATAAAAGTCTATGATTGTTCTCATTGGTCCAACTATATGGATCGGATAGCAACCTATCAGACCAAGGATAAGCTTTGTTATGTACACGGTGTAATAACAACCATGCTGCACTGAAACCAATAGAACATCCAGTAATCATCCCCAATGAAACAGACATAAAAATGTCAAATGTCATAATGTATGTTACAAGCATGATAAACAATATTATTACCCACAGTCTGAAGCTCTTGCAAAACTGTCTGAAATGAAATGACGAATAATCTCTCCTTAGTTCTCGGAACATGAAGCTGATAAACTCCCGCACAGCTGGTTCGTCTTTTGTAGTCACAAAATTAATCTCCAGTTTGGAGTTAGAAAAGTATTTATTGAAACTGTTACAAAACTCCATGATCCGCTTCAGATTGTTTTCACTGTCCTGTGAGATCCTAAAAAAATACGAAATCTTTAAACCAAGTTATGAAAATTCAGATGATAAACTGCGTTAAAAACTTCAATAAATTAGTGCACTTGAAAGTGCACCCAAGTATAGAATGATGCAAAAGCACAAAAATAGAAATATATAATATTTATTTATATATACTATAACGCCTTTATAGAAGACTATACATCACTGAAATAAGAACAGAAATAAGAATTTTTTCCCCTAAAATTTAATTGTAATATAGTTTCGTTAACTTGATAAACAACAACAGATTGGTCAAATTGTAGTATTTTGATTCTGCTCTTAAACAGTTTAAATAGTATTCGTTCATTTGTGAAAACACAAAAAAAATTATTCTTAACAATACGTTTATTTGTTTTATGAATTTCGTGCAAAGCTGCACAAGGGCTATCTGCGCTAGCCGTCCCTAATTTTGTAATGTAAGACTAGAGGGAAGGCAGCTAATCATCACCACCCACCGCCAACTCTTCGACTACTCTTTTGCCAATGAATAGTGGAATTGACCGTCACATTATAATGCCCATACGGCTGAAAGGGCAAGCATATTTGGTGTGACGGGGATTCGAAACCGCGACCCACGGATTAGAAGTCAAGTGCCTTAACCACCTGACCATGCCAGGCCTATTTCTCCGGCGTTTGTCCCATATTGTGAGCAAGAGAACTGTTTACATTATGAACTCAAAGAGCAAGAAAAAAGATGATTTTTTAAAACATTAGTTTTGCTTGAGAGTATGCTCATTGCACAGGTACGAAATCTCATTATTAATATATCTATGTTATTCCACTGCAGTTTTGTACACCCACTTCTTCATCCTTTATATTTTGTGGTTATTAACTTACTGAAGGCTTAAAAAAAAACTAGTATTTCATATGCGCAAGATTATCAAGCTGAAGACGGTGTTTCAGGTTACAAGAGAAGACAGCTAGGCTAGCACATAACATGGTACCTCACCAATACGGGCGTATGTTTGATACCCAACGTATACCCAGTGGAACCACAGCGAGGATCAATCAGCCTGACTGCCGTCCTGAAGGTGTATCTCTGCCTGAAAGATTCAAATGGTACAAAAATTGTATCATGCCGCTTTATATAGTTTGAAACTTTCGCATATCCATGAAGACTTCGAGGAATTCTATAACGATGAGGCACATTGGATGACCTCGTGGTAGGAACTAGTTGCCCCTAAATAACAGAGCTGTCAATAACCAGATCAAACCATGGGTTTAGTTATTACATCTTAGTAGCTGTTTTTGCGCAGCTGCAATCTCGAAATAATCTCGAAATAACATTCATGCTTGCGTTCACGAACAGTTGTTGGAAAATGTACTGAATGACACTCCAATAAAGAATTTGAAAATCGATAGAACTGATTGGGTTGACAAATACCATATAATTATAAGTTCATAAAAATCCAGATTGAAATCGAAAGGTGTGTGCTGAAAAGCTAAAGTCAACCTTAATTAAGTCACATTGGTTCTGTTAGACCTTTACCTACTATACTTAACATTAACAAGGTAATATATTTAAGGGAAAGCAAAAACAAACAAAAGAAAACCAAGAACCTACCGATGTAACTACACAGAACTTACATTTTGTCTATTGGTACGATACATAGGTATTATTAAAATACATGGCTATTTTCACATCATTTTACAACTTGAAAACTCTACAATAAATCTCAGAAACTGAAATTACAGGAAAAAATAACAAAATAATTACTTTATAGACTTCACGAGAAAGAGCCAACACTGAATCTAGTTTAGTTAGTTAGTTTCTTTTCTGTAGTCAGACAAAAGCTGCACAATGGGCTATTTGTGCTCTGCAAACAATCGTATCGAAACTTGATTTCTAGCGTTGTAAGTCCACAGACATACCGCTGTGTCAATGGGATGGCTCCAGTTTAGCAAAGAAATCAATGGTTCGGCATGTGTAGATGAGGGTATATTATATTTATATTAATTCAAATGTTTATTTTAGACATGCATATGAAATTTAAATTTCTATTTTATAATAACTTCATATAATAACAATAACAATATTTTTTATCAACTAGAAATTTATGAAGACTTAACAATAAATATTTAAATCTAATGTTAAACAACTTATTCAATAGTAGTATAAGTGTTTAACACTTCAGAAATTGAAATACAACCATTTTGAAGCATGTTATTTGTTGATTGGCAGAACATTTTATGTTTATCTTATCGGTTTCTGCGAACTTACAACACTAAAATCAGAGGGTTCGATTTCCCTTGGCGGACACAGCAGATAGCCCGATGTGGCTTTGCTATGAGAAATCTCCACCCACTAATATTGTACATTGTCGTGATAATGTTTTGCTTGTTTGTTAGTAATTAACAAAAAGGTACATGATGGGCTATCTGTGCACTACATGACACCGTATCGAAACCCGATTTCTAGTGTTGTAACTCTTAAGACATACTGCTGTGCCAGTGGGGTATCCTCAGTTTTGTGGTTCAGCATGGAAAGTGAAGGTGTAACTATATAATACTGATTTAAATGTTTATTTTAGACATGCATATGAAGTTTATATTTCAGTTGGTGTGTATTTTATACAAAATTTTTAATTTATTAGCGAATTAATTCTGAAGAGTTGCGTATAAATTACAACACCGATAACAGAAAACAATAAATGTTTTGAAAATCCATGAACCATTGTAATGATAATCCATCAGAAAAAAGGTTGTTTCGTTATCTATTTGTATTCCAAAGCTACTTAGAAAGTGAATGTTGCATACAAATTGATTATAACATTACATTCAACATTAAAGAAATTTTATTGTTAAAAGAAAGAGAGAAAATAGCAAACGTTTTAAAAGTTAAAAAAATATTTTAGTGATCCCGCAACCCACTCTCCTGTTACGATCGCTTGTGGAACTTTTAAACATACCTCAACGTGTAATTTGTTATGAGAAACCAACATAGCATTTCATATATATTATCACAGCTATTACTCACTCTCAAATATATTCATTAATGTCATGTAGTACCTTATATTTAAATTAATAATAAATATATTTCACTAACCTTATAAATGATTTTCCTTCTTCTTTAATGTGACACAAACTTGTCAACATACTCTACTTGAAATTACAGTCCAGTTGTACGTTTCTTAATTATACATTTACGTCTACCATTATTACACGTACATTAAAATGTCCTCGTTTCCTTTTTTTTTCACATAAATTCCAGCAGTAAAAGCAAGTGGTGTTCACGTGCGCTAAAGCACGAGAGAAAAAAATTAGCTTAGAGCATGGGTCATTGGAGATCTATCGAATGCGCTGCGATCGCTCACACAATTTTGTTCATTCCATTGATTTCTGTAATGACCTGCACTGCATCAAAACAAGTGTGAAGGTAATAACGTTTGACGTCGAGCAAGAGCCATAATGATTGTTAATGCAAGAGTCGCCAAGAGATAGTTTATTGTGTTGTTATCATTAACTCTTGAGGTTTTAGCGGTCTCAGTATTTACGATATTTATTATCACTATTGCATTTTGATCTGTTTTTATAATACCCTTATCTTCTCTGTTTTAAAACGTTTTTGTTGCTTTAGTAACTGTGAAGAAAATTGTTTTATAAATTGTAACAATACTTTTTGTACAACTGACGTAAAAATAAAGCAAGCAATAACAAAGAAATACAGTTATGCCGATCATTCGAATATAACATTTATTATGTTATTATGTAATTAAATAATGATACTGTGTTGGTCGAAATTGACTTTTTTGTGGTCTGATGTATTATTAATATTGAATTGTTGAATTTCAGTGGAAATTATACAAATCTGTGGGTAAATAGAAAAGAATGAAACATTCATGCTGAAATTGCACAAACTATTAACTGTTGTAACTGATTACACTATGTTACAAAAATTTCGTTCCTGAATAGTATGTGTTATTTCTTAATTCCTTATGTTGTAAAAGTACAAAAATTGTCATTATTCCTTCAAACTTTGCCCAAGAAGCCTTAAACTACTGCGACAATGCTGCTCCAACCTTTACTTCCCTTCCTACTGAGCTTCATAGGGAATTCTGTGCACTTCAGGATCTTCTTTATTTGTGGTCCAACATAGACACCAGCTTTGACTTTTGCCTCAGACAGCTCACAGAAGAAGACTCAAAGGTTCCTGAAGGATGCAGACTCCTTATCAAGAGCTGTGACAAATTCTTTCATAAGACCCAATTTTATGTGCAATGGTGGGAACAACACCTTCTGGAGGTCCACTCTTGGCTCACACACGACATTGCGCTGCCTCCCCACAGAGAACTCGGTCCGTTGTGGTCGGTGCTTCCTATTGGAGTGCGCTGCGGTGTCCCTGCTGTCCCAAAGGCAAATATAACAGGAACACTTGGTAAAGCTTTCAAGAAGCTTCCATGATTTACAATCCTTCTACCAATCAGGAATGCCATAATTTTGAAGTCTCCGATAACATAACAGCCATACTCATCATACTTCAAGGCTTCTATCAAGGCCTTGACACTGTTGTATTCCTCTTTGAAGTGCACCGAAAGATATATAAATTTTAAAAGGTCTAAAATTTGTATAATATAAAACCTTATTATTCACGCAAGCAAAAATTGTCCGTCGTACCTTCTAAAGTTTTTCTGCAGTGCTCGCAGGTAAAATCAGGTGTCCAGGGTTTGTATTGATCCCCGACAGGCATACCGAAATAAGCCTTGTAGGCTTCACTCGTATAATGTTTTCTACGGTTTGTGGAGGAAACTTATTGATGTTGATGAAGTATTGTTTTATTTTGTCTAATTCATCGTTAATTTTATCTGGTGAGCATAGTTTTATGGCTGAGTTTATTTGGTTTTTTAGTATGTTGAGTTTTTGTTTTGTTTCATGTGTTGAGTCCCAAGGAATGTATAGTCTAGTATGGGTGATTTTTCGGTGAATTTCTGTTTTGAATTGTGTGTCGGTTCTTGTAATTTTGAGAATAAGAAATGATATTTGATTGCTTTCTTCCTGTTCACATGTGAAGTTAATGTGATTGAAAAAAATTAAGGGTGTGTTCTGTAGATCTGAATCCCGCAACCATGTCATCTACATATCTGTACCAGTATTACCAGTTCTAGCCAATATTTTTATGACACAAGTTGAAACACAAGCAATTAACACAGCATTACATCCACCACTATACTGGTACAGATATGTAGATGGCCCATGCTTAGGCCATTTGTTTGTATATAGTTGTGGTTGTTGAACATGAAGTTTGTCTTTATCGTGGTGAATTCTATGAGGGTTGCTAATTGATTGCTGGGAACGTCTATAGGTGGGTTAGGGTCTCGGATATAGAGTTCTAAGGCTATCTTGCAGGCTTCAGTGGTTGGAACTTCTGTAAAGAGGGATATAATATCTAAACTGGCCATTAAGGCTTTATGATTAAATTGATTTAGATTAGACTTGAAATTAAAAGAGTCTTTGATGAATGAGCTGGCTGATGTTACATATTTGAAGAATGCTCATGCTATGTATTTACCAAGATTGTGATTAAACGATTCATATGTGAACATTATTGGTCGTAATGGACATTCTGGTTTATGTGGTTTGGGGATGCCGTATATTTGTGGTGTGCGTGAGTCGGTTTTACGTCGGTAGGAAAAAAGTGTTTGTGAAATTGTGTTGGTTTTTTTTCATTTTTAGTAGTAATTTGTTTAGTTGTGTATCGTGTGTCTTTGTTGAATTTGTATGTATTGGTTTAAATTTGTTCGTGTCTAATAGGATGTTCTTCATTTTTTGGATGTATTCATTCGTGTTCATTATGACTACAAATAAACCAATATAAAGGAACGCCTTTATACCTATATTAAATATAATAAAATAAAATTATATATTCAAACATCTAACACCGCTCTCTACATTCCGACACTGAGTTACACAACCCCTTCCAAACATGTGATCAGCTTCCGGTCAGTTACCTCTTTCTTTCTTTGTGAACCTGACGATGACCGAAAAAGGTCGAAACGTTGTTCGCTCTTCTACGTAAAATATTTTCTCAACCCAAACGAGCCGTTTTTGCATATATATTTCTCTACAAGTGGGTTTTCTCGACATCACTGAAACTACTCATGTTAATTTAAAGGGTCATTTTATTAAAAGTGTCGAAAGTGCTATGATAATATTATTAAAGTTTACACTGTTTTTTTTCTGAAACTATTTTGGTTAATGATCGTCACCATCTTATTCGTACCTAGAGAGGTTTGTTTATTACATTTCTTTTAATACATGCAGGGGAGAAGCACATCATAGTAAAATGATTTTGTAGCCTCACTACATCTTTACAGTCTATGTCACCTCGGTCAGTCAAACTGTATTTGACAATCGTACATTTTGACAATAGTTTTCATTTTAAGAGGCTCTGTCGTTAGACTGTCACATACAAAGAACACACCCTTCCCCACGCATTGTTTTCCATAATGTGTTTAACATCCAAGAAAAATAAAACATTTTCCTCTGCTTATTTCTATTGTCTGATAGATGTTTCGTCTCGTGAACTGACTGTCTTATGTACTCGTTTCTCCAATTACTTGAGTCATACGATGAGAGAATGAATATGCCATGAAAACTGACACAGGGTAAACCAGTTTCTTTAGGCCCGGCATGGCCAGGTGGTTAAGGCACTCGACTCGTAATCCGATGGTTGCTGGTTCGAATCCTCGTCACACCAAACATGCTCGCCCTTTCAACCAGTGGGGGCGTTATAATGTGACGGTCAAACCCACTATTCGTCAGTAAAATGGTAGCCCAATAGTTGGCGGTGGGTGGTGATGATTAGCTGCCTTCCCTTTAGTCTTACAGTGCTAAATTAGGGACGGCTAGCGCAGATAGCCCTCGCGTAGCTTTGCGCGAAATTCAAACCATACCCAATTTCTCTTAAATTTTATCAAAAACAAAAGATAGAAAACATTTAACGCTTAAAACTTTTCGAAATTAAAGTCACTTTGCGTCAGGAGCACGATTAAGTTGGAAATATAAACTTTCCATGTTCTCGAATTTATGTACATCTACTGTCTCTTTGTATTGAAAAATTATTTTTTAAATATAAATTATACAGCTAGCTATATAAAACTCAAGAATGTACGGAACTAATATAGTTTAAAATGGTTTTAATAGAAGGTTTTATTTTGTTTTGAAGAGTGTGAGGTCTGACTCTCAAGGTTACTGGTGTATGACTGGCTCTTGTAAGCATGTCTCATTCTTATTTTTTACACAAATTTTTATTAATAGGTGCGAGTTGTTTCGTTGTTTCTGTGGAATTAAGCACAAAGGTATAGAATAGGGTATCTGTAATCTTCCCACATCGGGTATCGAAATCCGGTTTCTAGCAGTGTTAGTCCACAGTTATACTGCTGTTCCACTGGAGGTCACACGTTTTTGTCTTGAAATTAAAATAATCATCTAAAACAAGTCAATTTATCTGGCTCCTACTTTCACTTTTCTCTCTTTTTACATTTCTTCCTAAAAAAGTTGTTATAAATTCCATTATCATTAAAATAGATTAAATTTTATTGAATATTAAATACTATAGAAAAACCCCCCATAAAATTAGGCGACGTCTATGTTAAGATAACAAACACAGAAACTCTTAACTTTTAAAAACAATCTAGACAACGAAAGTGACAACAAAAATCTGCATTAATTTCTATTATTGAATTTATCAAGTGAATGAGAAGTAAAGCAGACAAGTTATTGACTGCTGAGAGCAATTAAAAATAAAAAAGAGCAAATAAAACTATTTATGACAAATTAATTCACATAATAATAATAATTATCTATCAAATAGAAATTTATGAAGACATAACGATAAATATTTAAATATAATGTTAAACAATTTCTTTAATAGTTATATAAGTGTTTAACACTTCAGAAATTGAAATACAATCATTTTGAAGCATGTCAATTGTTCATTAGCAGAATATTTTGTGTAATTCTTATCGGTTTTGTTACTTTAAATCGTATAAAATCAGCATTTGATTGAAAGAAAAAGTATCTCGTATTAACTTTACAAAAAATACGTAATTTGGGTTTTCATAGAAAGCACATATTTGTTATCTTGTTAGACTTACATATAAGATTTTCAAAGATTAATCTTCATTCGATAGCTGTACAGTTTGAACAAAAGAAATGCTTCGACATCCACCTCCAAAGAACAAACTTTGAAGCCATTACGAATATAAAACTTTTTTGCTTTTATATTGTACGTGTCGTTTATCAGGTAGGCGACTTCTTCGCCTTCCTCCTTAAGAATATCAATGCATTTTTCATCATCAATCTTCCTATTCCATTACAACGAAACTCCTTCCTCACAAACATCCTACCAATTTCAGTTGCACCAGTTGGATGTCTTTTGATCAACGTTGTTGCTACTAGATCACCATCGATTTTACCCAACAGAAGTTTATGATTGTTCTCACAGATCCATTTATATGGTTCGGATATTAACCTATCTGACCAAGGATAAGCTTTATCGTATATACGGTGTAGTAATAACCAAGATACACCGAAACCAATAGCACACCCAACAATCGTCCCCACTGAAATAGACACGAAAATTTCAAGTGTTAGAATAAATGTTACAGAAACGATAGACAATGTTATTACCCACAGTACGAAGTTCTTGTAGAACTTTCTAAAATGAAATAAAACATAATCTCTCCTTCGTTCTTGGAACATAGAACTCATAATCTTCCGAACAGCTGGTTCGTCTTCTGGAGTCATGAAATTAATCTCCAATTTAGATACCGAAACCTGTTTGTTGCAACTGTTACGAGGCTCCATAATCCGATTGAATTTGTTTTCACTGTCTTTGAATTATGAGGTGCTGAAAAACAGAGAAACCTTGTTATCAAGTTGTGAAGGTTTAGAAGACAAGCGGCGTTAGATATTTCAATAAATACAGTAGACAGTTAAGCGCATATTTATATATGGAATGACGTAAAAGCGCAAAAGTAGGAAATATAATATTTATTTGTACTTGACCGACTCACGCCAACTTACAGAAAAAAAAAACCTTTTGCTAAATATAAGAGATAACATTCACAAATTCTGCGAACTTACAACACTAAAATCAGGGGGGGTCGATTTCCCTTGGTGGATACTTATTAACTTATTAACGAATTAATTCTGAAGAGTTGCGTATAATTACAAAACCGATAACAGAAGGCAATAGATGTCATGAAAATCCATGAACGATTATAATGATGATGCGTCAGAAAAGGTTTTTTTTCGTTATCTATTTGTATTCCAAAGCTACTTAGAAAGTGAATGTTGCATACAAATTGATTATAACATTACATTCAACATTAAAGAAATTTTCTTGTTAAAAGAAAGAGAGAAAATAGCAAACGTTTTAAAAGTTAAAAAAATATTTTAGTGATCCCGCAACCCTCTCTCCTGTTACGATTTCTTGTGGAACTTTTAAACATACCTCAACGTGTAATTTGTTATAAGAAACCAACATAGCATTTCATATATATTATCACAGCTATTACCCACTCTCAAATATATTCATTAATGTCATGTAGTACCTTATATTTAAATTAATAATAAATATATTTCACTAACCTTACAAATGATTTTCCTTCTTCTTTAATGTGACACAAACTTGTCAACATACTCTACTTGAAATTACAGTCCAGTTGTACGTTTATTAATTATACATTTACGTCTACCATTATTACACGTACATTAAAATGTTCTCGTTTCCTTTTTTTTTTTTTCACATAAATTCCAGCAGTAAAAGCAAGTGGTGTTCACGTGCGCTAAAGGACGAGAGAAAAAAAGTAGCTAAGAGCATGGGTCATTGGAGATCTATCGAAGGCGCTGCGATCGCTCACACAATTTTGTTCATTCCATTGATTTCTGTAATGACCTGCACTGCATCAAAACAAGTGTGAAGGTAAAAACGTTTGACGTCGAGCAAGAGCCATAATGTTTGTTAATGCAAGAGTCGCCAAGAGATAGTTTATTGTGTTGTTATCATTAACTCTTGAGGTTTTAGCGGTCTCAGTATTTACGATATTTATTATCACTATTGCATTTTGATCTGTTTTTATAATACCCTTATCTTCTCTTTTTTAAAACGTTTTTGTTGCTTTTGTAACTGTGAAGAAAATTGTTTTATAAATTGTAACAATACTTTTTGTACAACTGATGCAAAAATAAAGCAAGCAATAACAAAGAAATACAGTTAGGTCTCTTATACCGATGATTCAAATATAACATTTATTATGTTATTATGTAATAATTAATGATGCTGTGTTGGCCGAAATTGACTTTTTTGTGGTATGATGTATTATTAATATTGAATTGTTGAATTTCAGTGGAAACTTATACAAATCTGTGGGTAAGTAGAAAACAATGAAACATTCATGCTGAAATTGTACAAACTATTAACTGTTGTAATTGATTACACTATGTAACAAAATATTTCGTTCCTGGATAGTATGTGTTACTTCTTAATTCCTTATGTTGTAAAAGTACAAAAAATGGTCATTATTCCTTCAAACTTTGTTTTTGTGACCTGGATAATGACATTTAGAAATTAACTTATTTTCTATGTAAAAACAGGCAAATGTGCACATTTTCATTTACATAAGGTCTGAATAAAACAGCACATAAATCAAGATTTACATGTATTTATACTACGTTATGCAAAAATGAACAAAATATTTAGCAGTGAATAGTTTTTCGAGATTTGTCACTCAATGTAAATCACTTTTACATATCAGCCCCCAAATATAGTCTCCCATCATTTTTTCATTATATGCTCCTTGGTAGTGGCATTCAGAGTCCAGTATATCTTGGTGAAAGCACTCGTCTTGCTCCGCTGAGTATGCCCCCCATGTTCTTGAATTTATCAAGATGAGCGTCAAGGCAATGGACTTTCAGGGACATCTTGCAGCCCATTTTGCCGTAGTTCTTCACCAGAGCCTTAACAAGTTTCACATAATTTTCGGCCTTGCGATTGCCCAAGAAGCCCCGAACTACTGCGACAATGCTGCCCCAACCTTTATTTCCCTTCCTACTGAGCTTCATAGGGAATTCTGTGCACTCAGGATCTTCTTTATTTGTGGTCCAACATAGACACCAGCTTTGACTTTTGGCTCAGACAGCTCAGGGAAGAAGTCTCAAAGGTACCTGAAGGATGCAGACTCCTTATCAAGAGCTGTGACAAATTCTTTCATAAGACCCAATTTTATGTGCAATGGTGGGAACAACACCTTCTGGAGGTCCACTCTTGGCTCACACACGACATTGCGCTGCCTTCCCACAGAGAACTCGGTCCGTTGTGGTCGGTGCTTCCTATTGGAGTGCGCTGCGGTGTCCCTGCTGTCCCAAAGGCAAATATAACAGGAACACTTGATAAAGCTTTCAAGAAGCTTCCATGATTTACAATCCTTCTACCAATCAGGAATGCCATAATTTTGAAGTCTCCGATAACATAACAGCCATACTCATCATACTTCAAGGCTTCTATCAAGGCCTTGACACTGTTGTATTCCTCTTTGAAGTGCACCGAAAGATATATAAATTTTAAAAAGGTCTAAAATTTGTATAATATAAAACCTTATTATTCACGCAAGCAAAAATTGTCCGTCGTACCTTCTAAAGTTTTTCTGCAGTGCTCGCAGGTAAAATCAGGTGTCCAGGGTTTGTATTGATCCCCGACAGGCATACCGAAATAAGCCTTGTAGGCTTCACTCGTATAATGTTTTCTACGGTTTGTGGAGGAAACTTATTGATGTTGATGAAGTATTGTTTTATTTTGTCTAATTCATCGTTAATTTTATCTGGTGAGCATAGTTTTATGGCTGAGTTGATTTGGTTTTTTTAGTATGTTGAGTTTTTGTTTTGTTTCATGTGTTGAGTCCCAAGGAATGTATAGTCTAGTATGGGTGATTTTTCGGTGAATTTCTGTTTTGAATTGTGTGTCGGTTCTTGTAATTTTGAGACTAAGAAATGATATTTGATTGCTTTCTTCCTGTTCACATGTGAAGTTAATGTGATTGAAAAAAATTAAGGGTGTGTTCTGTAGATCTGAATCCCGCAACCGTGTCATCTACATATCTGTACCAGTATTACCAGTTCTTGCCAATATTTTTATGACACAAGTTGAAACACAAGCAATTAACACAGCATTACATCCACCACTATACTGGTACAGATATGTAGATGGCCCATGCTTAGGCCATTTGTTTGTATATAGTTGTGGTTGTTGAACATGAAGTTTGTCTTTATCGTGGTGAATTCTATGAGGGTTGCTAATTGATTGCTGGGAACGTCTATAGTTGGATTAGGGTCTCGGATATAGAGTTCTAAGGCTATCTTGCAGGCTTCAGTGGTTGGAACTTCTGTAAAGAGGGATATAATATCTAAACTGGCCATTAAGGCTTTATGATTAAATTGATTTAGATTAGACTTGAAATTAAAAGAGTCTTTGATGAATGAGCTGGCTGATGTTACATATTTGAAGAATGCTCATGCTATGTATTTACCAAGATTGTGATTAAACGATTCATATGTGAACATTATTGGTCGTAATGGACATTCTGGTTTATGTGGTTTGGGGATGCCGTATATTTTTCGTGTGCGTGAGTCGGTTTTACGTCGGTAGGAAAAAAGTGTTTGTGAAATTGTGTTGGTTTTTTTTCACTTTTAGTAGTAATTTGTTTAGTTGTGTATCGTGTGTCTTTGTTGAATTTGTGTGTATTGGTTTAAATTTGTTCGTGTCTAATAGGATGTTCTTCATTTTTGGATGTATTCATTCGTGTTCATAATGACTACAGCGTTACCTTTATCTGCTTTTAGAATTTTTATGTTTTGTCTTGTTTTAGGTTTTTAATTCGTTTTATGTATTTATTCAATTAAAAACCTGAAACAAGACAAAAAAATAAAAATTCGAAAAGCAGATAAAGGTAACGCTATAGTCATAATGAACACGAACCAGGCACAAAACTGAGGTCTACACTATGTAAAAACTACACTGACAAACACCACACCAACATTATTTATAAAATACAATGTGATAACTGCCACGACTTCTATATTGGAGAAATAAGTAGAAAAATGTAAACTAGATTCAAAGAACATAAAAAGTCACCTTCACTCGTGTTTGAACACTGCAAGTCAAATAAATAGAACATAACCATAGAAAACACTCAAATACTAAATAAAGAAACAAGCACAAACAAACGCAAAATTAAAGAAGCCTTACTTATACAACAACTTAAACCCAAAATAAACCAATATAAAGGAACGCCTTTATACCTATATTAATGTAATAAAATAAATAAAATTATATATTCAAACATCTAACACCGATCTCTACATTCCGACACTCAGTTACACAACCCCTTCCAAACATGTGATCAGCTTCCGGTCAGTTACCTCTTTCTTTCTTTGTGAACCTGACGATGACCGAAGAAGGTCGAAACGTTGTTCGCTCTTCTACGTAAAATATTTTCTCAACCCAAACGAGCCGTTTTTGCATATATATTTCTCTACAAGTGGGTTTTCTCGACATCACTGAAACTACTCATGTTAATTTAAAGGGTCATTTTATTAAAATTGTCGAAAGTGCTATGATAATATTATTAAAGTTTACACTGTTTTTTTCTGAAACTATTTTGGTTAATGATCGTCACCATCTTATTCGTACCTAGAGAGGTTTGTTTATTACATTTCTTTTAATACATGCAGGGGAGAAGCACATCATATTAAAATGATTTTGTAGCCTCACTACATCTTTACAGTCTATGTCACCTCGCTCAGTCAAACTGTATTTGACAATCGTACATTTTGACAGTAGTTTTCATTTTAAGAGGCTCTGTCGTTAGACTGTCACATACAAAGCACACACCCTTCCCCACGCATTGTTTTCCATACTTTGTTTAATATCCAAGAAAAATAAAACATTTTCCTCTGCTTATTTCTATTATCTGATAGATGCTTCGCCTGGTGAACTGACTGTCTTATGTACTCGTTTCTCCAATTACTTGAGTCATACGATGAGAGAATGGATATGCCATGAAAACTGACACAGGGTAAACCAGTTTCTTTAGGCCCGGCATGGCCAGGTGGTTAAGGCACTCGACTCGTAATCCGATGGTTGCTGGTTCGAATCCTCGTCACACCAAACATGTTCGCCATTTCAACCAGTGGGGGGCGTTATAATGTGACGGTCAAACCCACTATTCGTCAGTAAAATGGTAGCCCAATAGTTGGCGGTGGGTGGTGATGATTAGCTGCCTTCCCTTTAGTCTTACAGTGCTAAATTAGGGACGGCTAGCGCAGATAGCCCTCGCGTAGCTTTGCGCGAAATTCAAACCATACCCAATTTCTCTTAAATTTTATCAAAAACAAAAGATAGAAAACATTTAACGCTTAAAACTTTTCGAAATTAAAGTCACTTTGCGTCAGGAGCACGATTAAGTTGGAAATATAAACTTTCCATGTTCTCGAATTTATGTACATCTACTATCTCTTTGTATTGAAAAATTATTTTTTTTAAATATAAATTATACAGCTAGCTATATAAAACTCAAGAATGTACGGAACTAATATAGTTTAAAATGGTTTTAATAGAAGGTTTTATTTTGTTTTGAAGAGTGTGAGGTCTGACTCTCAAGGTTACTGGTGTATGACTGGCTCTTGTAAGCATGTCTCATTCTTATTTTTTACACAAATTTTTATTAATATGTGCGAGTTGTTTCGTTGTTTCTGTGGAATTAAGCACAAAGGTATAGAATAGGGTATCTGTAATCTTCCCACATCGGGTATCGAAATCCGGTTTCTAGCAGTGTTAGTCCACAGTTATACTGCTGTTCCACTGGAGGTCACACGTTTTTGTCTTGAAATTAAAATAATCATCTAAAACAAGTCAATTTATCTGGCTCCTACTTTCACTTCTCTCTCTTTTTACATTTCTTCCTAAAAAAGTTGTTATAAATTCCATTATCATTAAAATAGATTAAATTTTATTGAATATTAAATACTATAGAAAAACCCCCCATAAAATTAGGCGACGTCTATGTTAAGATAACAAACACAGAAACTCTTAACTTTTAAAAACAATCTAGACAACGAAAGTGACAACAAAAATCTGCATTAATTTCTATTATTGAATTTATCAAGTGAATGAGAAGTAAAGCAGACAAGTTATTGACTGCTGAGAGCAATTAAAAATAAAAAAAGAGCAAATAAAACTATTTATGACAAATTAATTCACATAATAATAATAATTATCTATCAAATAGAAATTTATGAAGACATAACGATAAATATTTAAATATAATGTTAAACAATTTCTTTAATAGTTATATAAGTGTTTAACACTTCAGAAATTGAAATACAATCATTTTGAAGCATGTCAATTGTTCATTAGCAGAATATTTTGTGTAATTCTTATCGGTTTTGTTACTTTAAATCGTATAAAATCAGCATTTGATTGAAAGAAAAAGTATCTCGTATTAACTTTACAAAAAATACGTAATTTGGGTTTTCATAGAAAGCACATATTTGTTATCTTGTTAGACTTACATATAAGATTTTCAAAGATTAATCTTCATTCGATAGCTGTACAGTTTGAACAAAAGAAATGCTTCGACATCCACCTCCAAAGAACAAACTTTGAAGCCATTACGAATATAAAACTTTTTTGCTTTTATATTGTACGTGTCGTTTATCAGGTAGGCGACTTCTTCGCCTTCCTCCTTAAGAATATCAATGCATTTTTCATCATCAATCTTCCTATTCCATTACAACGAAACTCCTTCCTCACAAACATCCTACCAATTTCAGTTGCACCAGTTGGATGTCTTTTGATCAACGTTGTTGCTACTAGATCACCATCGATTTTACCCAACAGAAGTTTATGATTGTTCTCACAGATCCATTTATATGGTTCGGATATTAACCTATCTGACCAAGGATAAGCTTTATCGTATATACGGTGTAGTAATAACCAAGATACACCGAAACCAATAGCACACCCAACAATCGTCCCCACTGAAATAGACACGAAAATTTCAAGTGTTAGAATAAATGTTACAGAAACGATAGACAATGTTATTACCCACAGTACGAAGTTCTTGTAGAACTTTCTAAAATGAAATAAAACATAATCTCTCCTTCGTTCTTGGAACATAGAACTCATAATCTTCCGAACAGCTGGTTCGTCTTCTGGAGTCATGAAATTAATCTCCAATTTAGATACCGAAACCTGTTTGTTGCAACTGTTACGAGGCTCCATAATCCGATTGAATTTGTTTTCACTGTCTTTGAATTATGAGGTGCTGAAAACAGAGAAACCTTGTTATCAAGTTGTGAAGGTTTAGAAGACAAGCGGCGTTAGATATTTCAATAAATACAGTAGACAGTTAAGCGCATATTTGTATATGGAATGACGTAAAAGCGCAAAAGTAGGAAATATAATATTTATTTGTACTTGACCGACTCACGCCAACTTACAGAAAAAAAAACCTTTTGCTAAATATAAGAGATAACATTCACAAATTCTGCGAACTTACAACACTAAAATCAGGGGGGGTCGATTTCCCTTGGTGGATACTTATTAACTTATTAACGAATTAATTCTGAAGAGTTGCGTATAATTACAAAACCGATAACAGAAGGCAATAGATGTCATGAAGATCCATGAACGATTATAATGATGATGCATCAGAAAAGGTTTTTTTTCGTTATCTATTTGTATTCCAAAGCTACTTAGAAAGTGAATGTTGCATACAAATTGATTATAACATTACATTCAACATTAAAGAAATTTTCTTGTTAAAAGAAAGAGAGAAAATAGCAAACGTTTTAAAAGTTAAAAAAATATTTTAGTGATCCCGCAACCCTCTCTCCTGTTACGATTTCTTGTGGAACTTTTAAACATACCTCAACGTGTAATTTGTTATAAGAAACCAACATAGCATTTCATATATATTATCACAGCTATTACCCACTCTCAAATATATTCATTAATGTCATGTAGTACCTTATATTTAAATTAATAATAAATATATTTCACTAACCTTACAAATGATTTTCCTTCTTCTTTAATGTGACACAAACTTGTCAACATACTCTACTTGAAATTACAGTCCAGTTGTACGTTTATTAATTATACATTTACGTCTACCATTATTACACGTACATTAAAATGTTCTCGTTTCCTTTTTTTTTTTTTCACATAAATTCCAGCAGTAAAAGCAAGTGGTGTTCACGTGCGCTAAAGGACGAGAGAAAAAAAGTAGCTAAGAGCATGGGTCATTGGAATCTATCGAAGGCGCTGCGATCGCTCACACAATTTTGTTCATTCCATTGATTTCTGTAATGACCTGCACTGCATCAAAACAAGTGTGAAGGTAAAAACGTTTGACGTCGAGCAAGAGCCATAATGTTTGTTAATGCAAGAGTCGCCAAGAGATAGTTTATTGTGTTGTTATCATTAACTCTTGAGGTTTTAGCGGTCTCAGTATTTACGATATTTATTATCACTATTGCATTTTGATCTGTTTTTTATAATACCCTTATCTTCTCTTTTTTAAAACGTTTTTGTTGCTTTTGTAACTGTGAAGAAAATTGTTTTATAAATTGTAACAATACTTTTTGTACAACTGATGCAAAAATAAAGCAAGCAATAACAAAGAAATACAGTTAGGTCTCTTATACCGATGATTCAAATATAACATTTATTATGTTATTATGTAATAATTAATGATGCTGTGTTGGCCGAAATTGACTTTTTTGTGGTATGATGTATTATTAATATTGAATTGTTGAATTTCAGTGGAAACTTATACAAATCTGTGGGTAAGTAGAAAACAATGAAACATTCATGCTGAAATTGTACAAACTATTAACTGTTGTAATTGATTACACTATGTAACAAAATATTTCGTTCCTGGATAGTATGTGTTACTTCTTAATTCCTTATGTTGTAAAAGTACAAAAATGGTCATTATTCCTTCAAACTTTGTTTTTGTGACCTGGATAATGACATTTAGAAATTAACTTATTTTCTATGTAAAAACAGGCATATGTGCACATTTTCATTTACATAAGGTCTGAATAAAACAGCACATAAATCAAGATTTACATGTATTTATACTACGTTATGCAAAAATGAACAAAATATTTAGCAGTGAATAGTTTTTCGAGATTTGTCACTCAATGTAAATCACTTTTACATATCAGCCCCCAAATATAGTCTCCCATCATTTTTTCATTATATGCTCCTTGGTAGTGGCATTCAGAGTCCAGTATATCTTGGTGAAAGCACTCGTCTTGCTCCGCTGAGTATGCCCCCCATGTTCTTGAATTTATCAAGATGAGCGTCAAGGCAATGGACTTTCAGGGACATCTTGCAGCCCATTTTGCCGTAGTTCTTCACCAGAGCCTTAACAAGTTTCACATAATTTTCGGCCTTGCGATTGCCCAAGAAGCCCCGAACTACTGCGACAATGCTGCCCCAACCTTTATTTCCCTTCCTACTGAGCTTCATAGGGAATTCTGTGCACTCCAGGATCTTCTTTATTTGTGGTCCAACATAGACACCAGCTTTGACTTTTGGCTCAGACAGCTCAGGGAAGAAGTCTCAAAGGTACCTGAAGGATGCAGACTCCTTATCAAGAGCTGTGACAAATTCTTTCATAAGACCCAATTTTATGTGCAATGGTGGGAACAACACCTTCTGGAGGTCCACTCTTGGCTCACACACGACATTGCGCTGCCTTCCCACAGAGAACTCGGTCCGTTGTGGTCGGTGCTTCCTATTGGGAGTGCGCTGCGGTGTCCCTGCTGTCCCAAAGGCAAATATAACAGGAACACTTGATAAAGCTTTCAAGAAGCTTCCATGATTTACAATCCTTCTACCAATCAGGAATGCCATAATTTTGAAGTCTCCGATAACATAACAGCCATACTCATCATACTTCAAGGCTTCTATCAAGGCCTTGACACTGTTGTATTCCTCTTTGAAGTGCACCGAAAGATATATAAATTTTAAAAGGTCTAAAATTTGTATAATATAAAACCTTATTATTCACGCAAGCAAAAATTGTCCGTCGTACCATCTAAAGCTTTTCTGCAGTGCTCGCAGGTAAAATCAGGTGTCCAGGGTTTGTATTGATCCCCGACAGGCATACCGAAATAAGCCTTGTAGGCTTCACTCGTATAATGTTTTCTACGGTTTGTGGAGGAAACTTATTGATGTTGATGAAGTATTGTTTTATTTTGTCTAATTCATCGTTAATTTTATCTGGTGAGCATAGTTTTATGGCTGAGTTGATTTGGTTTTTTAGTATGTTGAGTTTTTTGTTTTGTTTCATGTGTTGAGTCCCAAGGAATGTATAGTCTAGTATGGGTGATTTTTCGGTGAATTTCTGTTTTGAATTGTGTGTCGGTTCTTGTAATTTTGAGACTAAGAAATGATATTTGATTGCTTTCTTCCTGTTCACATGTGAAGTTAATGTGATTGAAAAAAATTAAGGGTGTGTTCTGTAGATCTGAATCCCGCAACCGTGTCATCTACATATCTGTACCAGTATTACCAGTTCTTGCCAATATTTTTATGACACAAGTTGAAACACAAGCAATTAACACAGCATTACATCCACCACTATACTGGTACAGATATGTAGATGGCCCATGCTTAGGCCATTTGTTTGTATATAGTTGTGGTTGTTGAACATGAAGTTTGTCTTTATCGTGGTGAATTCTATGAGGGTTGCTAATTGATTGCTGGGAACGTCTATAGTTGGATTAGGGTCTCGGATATAGAGTTCTAAGGCTATCTTGCAGGCTTCAGTGGTTGGAACTTCTGTAAAGAGGGATATAATATCTAAACTGGCCATTAAGGCTTTATGATTAAATTGATTTAGATTAGACTTGAAATTAAAAGAGTCTTTGATGAATGAGCTGGCTGATGTTACATATTTGAAGAATGCTCATGCTATGTATTTACCAAGATTGTGATTAAACGATTCATATGTGAACATTATTGGTCGTAATGGACATTCTGGTTTATGTGGTTTGGGGATGCCGTATATTTTTCGTGTGCGTGAGTCGGTTTTACGTCGGTAGGAAAAAAGTGTTTGTGAAATTGTGTTGGTTTTTTTTCACTTTTAGTAGTAATTTGTTTAGTTGTGTATCGTGTGTCTTTGTTGAATTTGTGTGTATTGGTTTAAATTTGTTCGTGTCTAATAGGATGTTCTTCATTTTTTGGATGTATTCATTCGTGTTCATAATGACTATAGCGTTACCTTTATCTGCTTTTAGAATTTTTATGTTTTATCTTGTTTTAGGTTTTTAATTCGTTTTATGTTTTTATTCCATTAAAAACCTAAAACAAGACAAAAACATAAAAATTCGAAAAGCAGATAAAGGTAACGCTATAGTCATAATGAACACGAACCAGGCACAAAACTGAGGTCTACACTATGTAAAAACTACACTGACAAACACCACACCAACATTATTTATAAAATACAATGTGATAACTGCCACGACTTCTATATTGGAGAAATAAGTAGAAAAATGTAAACTAGATTCAAAGAACATAAAAAGTCACCTTCACTCGTGTTTGAACACTGCAAGTCAAATAAATAGAACATAACCATAGAAAACACTCAAATACTAAATAAAGAAACAAGCACAAACAAACGCAAAATTAAAGAAGCCTTACTTATACAACAACTTAAACCCAAAATAAACCAATATAAAGGAACGCCTTTATACCTATATTAATGTAATAAAATAAATAAAATTATATATTCAAACATCTAACACCGCTCTCTACATTCCGACACTCAGTTACACAACCCCTTCCAAACATGTGATCAGCTTCCGGTCAGTTACCTCTTTCTTTCTTTGTGAACCTGACGATGACCGAAGAAGGTCGAAACGTTGTTCGCTCTTTTACGTAAAATATTTTCTCAACCCAAACGAGCCGTTTTTGCATATATATTTCTCTACAAGTGGGTTTTCTCGACATCACTGAAACTACTCATGTTAATTTAAAGGGTCATTTTATTAAAATTGTCGAAAGTGCTATGATAATATTATTAAAGTTTACACTGTTTTTTTCTGAAACTATTTTGGTTAATGATCGTCACCATCTTATTCGTACCTAGAGAGGTTTGTTTATTACATTTCTTTTAATACATGCAGGGGAGAAGCACATCATATTAAAATGATTTTGTAGCCTCACTACATCTTTACAGTCTATGTCACCTCGCTCAGTCAAACTGTATTTGACAATCGTACATTTTGACAGTAGTTTCATTTTAAAAGGCTCTGTCGTTAGACTGTCACATACAAAGCACACACCCTTCCCCACGCATTGTTTTCCATACTTTGTTTAATATCCAAGAAAAATAAAACATTTTCCTCTGCTTATTTCTATTATCTGATAGATGCTTCGCCTGGTGAACTGACTGTCTTATGTACTCGTTTCTCCAATTACTTGAGTCATACGATGAGAGAATGGATATGCCACGAAAACTGACACAGGGTAAACCAGTTTCTTTAGGCCCGGCATGGCCAGGTGGTTAAGGCACTCGACTCGTAATCCGATGGTTGCTGGTTCGAATCCTCGTCACACCAAACATGTTCGCCATTTCAACCAGTGGGGGCGTTATAATGTGACGGTCAAACCCACTATTCGTCAGTAAAATGGTAGCCCAATAGTTGGCGGTGGGTGGTGATGATTAGCTGCCTTCCCTTTAGTCTTACAGTGCTAAATTAGGGACGGCTAGCGCAGATAGCCCTCGCGTAGCTTTGCGCGAAATTCAAACCATACCCAATTTCTCTTAAATTTTATCAAAAACAAAAGATAGAAAACATTTAACGCTTAAAACTTTTCGAAATTAAAGTCACTTTGCGTCAGGAGCACGATTAAGTTGGAAATATAAACTTTCCATGTTCTCGAATTTATGTACATCTACTATCTCTTTGTATTGAAAAATTATTTTTTAAATATAAATTATACAGCTAGCTATATAAAACTCAAGAATGTACGGAACTAATATAGTTTAAAATGGTTTTAATAGAAGGTTTTATTTTGTTTTGAAGAGTGTGAGGTCTGACTCTCAAGGTTACTGGTGTATGACTGGCTCTTGTAAGCATGTCTCATTCTTATTTTTTACACAAATTTTTATTAATATGTGCGAGTTGTTTCGTTGTTTCTGTGGAATTAAGCACAAAGGTATAGAATAGGGTATCTGTAATCTTCCCACATCGGGTATCGAAATCCGGTTTCTAGCAGTGTTAGTCCACAGTTATACTGCTGTTCCACTGGAGGTCACACGTTTTTGTCTTGAAATTAAAATAATCATCTAAAACAAGTCAATTTATCTGGCTCCTACTTTCACTTCTCTCTCTTTTTACATTTCTTCCTAAAAAAGTTGTTATAAATTCCATTATCATTAAAATAGATTAAATTTTATTGAATATTAAATACTATAGAAAAACCCCCCATAAAATTAGGCGACGTCTATGTTAAGATAACAAACACAGAAACTCTTAACTTTTAAAAACAATCTAGACAACGAAAGTGACAACAAAAATCTGCATTAATTTCTATTATTGAATTTATCAAATGAATGAGAAGTAAAGCAGACAAGTTATTGACTGCTGAGAGCAATTAAAAATAAAAAAGAGCAAATAAAACTATTTATGACAAATTAATTCACATAATAATAATAATTATCTATCAAATAGAAATTTATGAAGACATAACGATAAATATTTAAATATAATGTTAAACAATTTCTTTAATAGTTATATAAGTGTTTAACACTTCAGAAATTGAAATACAATCATTTTGAAGCATGTCAATTGTTCATTAGCAGAATATTTTGTGTAATTCTTATCGGTTTTGTTACTTTAAATCGTATAAAATCAGCATTTGATTGAAAGAAAAAGTATCTCGTATTAACTTTACAAAAAATACGTAATTTGGGTTTTCATAGAAAGCACATATTTGTTATCTTGTTAGACTTACATATAAGATTTTCAAAGATTAATCTTCATTCGATAGCTGTACAGTTTGAACAAAAGAAATGCTTCGACATCCACCTCCAAAGAACAAACTTTGAAGCCATTACGAATATAAAACTTTTTTGCTTTTATATTGTACGTGTCGTTTATCAGGTAGGCGACTTCTTCGCCTTCCTCCTTAAGAATATCAATGCATTTTTTCATCATCAATCTTCCTATTCCATTACAACGAAACTCCTTCCTCACAAACATCCTACCAATTTCAGTTGCACCAGTTGGATGTCTTTTGATCAACGTTGTTGCTACTAGATCACCATCGATTTTACCCAACAGAAGTTTATGATTGTTCTCACAGATCCATTTATATGGTTCGGATATTAACCTATCTGACCAAGGATAAGCTTTATCGTATATACGGTGTAGTAATAACCAAGATACACCGAAACCAATAGCACACCCAACAATCGTCCCCACTGAAATAGACACGAAAATTTCAAGTGTTAGAATAAATGTTACAGAAACGATAGACAATGTTATTACCCACAGTACGAAGTTCTTGTAGAACTTTCTAAAATGAAATAAAACATAATCTCTCCTTCGTTCTTGGAACATAGAACTCATAATCTTCCGAACAGCTGGTTCGTCTTCTGGAGTCATGAAATTAATCTCCAATTTAGATACCGAAACCTGTTTGTTGCAACTGTTACGAGGCTCCATAATCCGATTGAATTTGTTTTCACTGTCTTTGAATTATGAGGTGCTGAAAAACAGAGAAACCTTGTTATCAAGTTGTGAAGGTTTAGAAGACAAGCGGCGTTAGATATTTCAATAAATACAGTAGACAGTTAAGCGCATATTTGTATATGGAATGACGTAAAAGCGCAAAAGTAGGAAATATAATATTTATTTGTACTTGACCGACTCACGCCAACTTACAGAAAAAAAAACTTTTGCTAAATATAAGAGATAACATTCACAAATTCTGCGAACTTACAACACTAAAATCAGGGGGGGTCGATTTCCCTTGGTGGATACTTATTAACTTATTAACGAATTAATTCTGAAGAGTTGCGTATAATTACAAAACCGATAACAGAAGGCAATAGATGTCATGAAGATCCATGAACGATTATAATGATGATGCATCAGAAAAGGTTTTTTTTCGTTATCTATTTGTATTCCAAAGCTACTTAGAAAGTGAATGTTGCATACAAATTGATTATAACATTACATTCAACATTAAAGAAATTTTCTTGTTAAAAGAAAGAGAGAAAATAGCAAACGTTTTAAAAGTTAAAAAAATATTTTAGTGATCCCGCAACCCTCTCTCCTGTTACGATCGCTTGTGGAACTTTTAAACATACCTCAACGTGTAATTTGTTATGAGAAACCAACATAGCATTTCATATATATTATCACAGCTATTACCCACTCTCAAATATATTCATTAATGTCATGTAGTACCTTATATTTAAATTAATAATAAATATATTTCACTAACCTTACAAGTGATTTTCCTTCTTCTTTAATGTGACACAAACTTGTCAACATACTCTACTTGAAATTACAGTCCAGTTGTACGTTTATTAATTATACATTTACGTCTACCATTATTACACGTACATTAAAATGTCCTCGTTTCCTTTTTTTTTCACATAAATTCCAGCAGGAAAAGCAAGTGGTGTTCACGTGCGCTAAAGCACGAGAGAAAAAAAGTAGCTAAGAGCATGGGTCATTGGAATCTATCGAAGGCGCTGCGATCGCTCACACAATTTTGTTCATTCCATTGATTTCTGTAATGGCCTGCACTGCATCAAAACAAGTGTGAATGTAATGACGTTTGACGTCGAGCAGGAGCCATAATGTTTGTTAATGCAAGAGTCGCCAAGAGATAGTTTATTGTGTTGTTATCATTAACTCTTGAGGTTTTAGCGGTCTCAGTATTTACGATATTTATTATCACTATTGCATTTTGATCTGTTTTTATAATACCCTTATCTTCTCTTTTTTAAAACGTTTTTGTTGCTTTAGTAACTGTGAAGAAAATTGTTTTGTAAATTGTAACAATACTTTTTGTACAACTGATGCAAAAATAAAGCAAGCAATAACAAAGAAATACAGTTAGGTCTCTTATACCGATGATTCAAATGTAACATTTATTATGTTATTATGTAATAATTAATGATGCTGTGTTGGCCGAAATTGACTTTTTTGTGGTATGATGTATTATTAATATTGAATTGTTGAATTTCAGTGGAAACTTATACAAATCTGTGAGTAAGTAGAAAACAATGAAACATTCATGCTGAAATTGTACAAACTATTAACTGTTGTAATTGATTACACTATGTAACAAAATATTTCGTTCCTGGATAGTATGTGTTACTTCTTAATTCCTTATGTTGTAAAAGTACAAAAATGGTCATTATTCCTTCAAACTTTGTTTTTGTGACCTGGATAATGACATTTAGAAATTAACTTATTTTCTATGTAAAAACAGGCAAATGTGCACATTTTCATTTACATAAGGTCTGAATAAAACAGCACATAAATCAAGATTTACATGTATTTATACTATGTTATGCAAAAATGAACAAAAATATTTAGCAATGAATAGTTTTTCGAGATTTGCCACTCAATGTAAATCACTTTTACATATCAGCCCCCAAATATAGTCTCCCATCATTTTTTCATTATATGCTCCTTGGTAGTGGCATTCAGAGTCCAGTATATCTTGGTGAAAGCGATCGTCTTGCTCCGCTGAGTATGCCCCCATGTTCTTGAATTTATGAAGATGACCGTCAAGGCAATGGACTTTCAGGGACATCTTGCAGCCCATTTTGCCTTAGTTCTTCACCAGAGCCTTAACAAGTTTCACAATTTTCGGCCTTGCGATTGCCCAAGAAGCCTTAAACTACTGCAACAATGCTGCCCCAACCTTTATTTCCCTTCCTACTGAGCTTCATAGGGAATTCTGTGCACTCCAGGATCTTCTTTATTTGTGGTCCAACATAGACACCAGCTTTGACTTTTGCCTCAGACAGCTCACAGAAGAAGACTCAAAGGTTCCTGAAGGATGCAGACTCCTTATCAAGAGCTGTGACAAATTCTTTCATAAGACCCAATTTTATGTGCAATGGTGGGAACAACACCTTCTGGAGGTCCACTCTTGGCTCACACACGACATTGCGCTGCCTCCCCACAGAGAACTCGGTCCGTTGTGGTCGGTGCTTCCTATTGGAGTGCGCTGCGGTGTCCCTGCTGTCCCAAAGGCAAATATAACAGGAACACTTGATAAAGCTTTCAAGAAGCTTCCATGATTTACAATCCTTCTACCAATCAGGAATGCCATAATTTTGAAGTCTCCGATAACATAACAGCCATACTCATCATACTTCAAGGCTTCTATCAAGGCCTTGACACTGTTGTATTCCTCTTTGAAGTGCACCGAAAGATATATAAAGTTTAAAGGTCTAAAATTTGTATAATATAAAATCTTATTATTCACGCAAGCAAAAATTGTCCGTCGTACCTTCTAAAGTTTTTCTGCAGTGCTCGCAGGTAAAATCAGGTGCCCAGGGTTTGTATTGATCCCCGACAGGCATACCGAAATAAGCCTTGTAGGCTTCACTCGTATAATGTTTTCTACGGTTTGTGGAGGAAACTTATTGATGTTGATGAAGTATTGTTTTATTTTGTCTAATTTATCGTTAATTTTATCTGGTGAGCATAGTTTTATGGCTGAGTTTATTTGGTTTCTTAGTATGTTGAGTTTTTGTTTTGTTTCATGTGTTGAGTCCCAAGGAATGTATAGTCTAGTATGGGTGATTTTTCGGTGAATTTCTGTTTTGAATTGTGTGTCGGTTCTTGTAATTTTGAGAATAAGAAATGATATTTGATTGCTTTCTTCCTGTTCACATGTGAAGTTAATGTGATTGAAAAAAAAATTAAGGGTGTGTTCTGTAGATCTGAATCCCGCAACCATGTCATCTACATATCTGTACCAGTATTACCAGTTCTAGTCAATATTTTTATGACACAAATTGAAACACAAGCAATTAACACAGCATTACATCCACCACTATACTGGTACAGATATGTAGATGGCCCATGCTTAGGCCATTTGTTTGTATATAGTTGTGGTTGTTGAACATGAAGTTTGTCTTTATCGTGGTGAATTCTATGAGGGTTGCTAATTGATTGCTGGGAACGTCTATAGGTGGGTTAGGATCTCGGATATAGAGTTCTAAGGCTATCTTGCAGGCTTCAGTGGTTGGAACTTCTGTAAAGAGGGATATAATATCTAAACTGGCCATTAAGGCTTTATGATTAAATTGATTTAGATTAGACTTGAAATTAAAAGAGTCTTTGATGAATGAGCTGGCTGATGTTACATATTTGAAGAATGCTCATGCTATGTATTTACCAAGATTGTGATTAAACGATTCATATGTGAACATTATTGGTCGTAATGGACAATCTGGTTTATGTGGTTTGGGGATGCCGTATATTTGTGGTGTGCGTGAGTATGTTTTACGTCGGTAAGAATAAAGTGTTTGTGAAATTGTGTTGGTTTTTTTTTCATTTTTAGTAGTAATTTGTTTAGTTGTGTATCGTGTGTCTTTGTTGAATTTGTGTGTATTGGTTTAAATTTGTTCGTGTCTAATAGGATGTTCTTCATTTTTTGGATGTATTCATTCGTGTTCATTATGACTACAGCGTTACCTTTATCTGCTTTTAGAATTTTTATGTTTTGTCTTGTTTTAGGTTTTTAATTCGTTTTATGTATCTATTCAATTAAAAACCTGAAACAAGACAAAAAAATAAAAATTCGAAAAGCAGATAAAGGTAACGCTATAGTCATAATGAACACGAACCAGGTACAAAACTGAGGTCTACACTATGTAAAAACTACACTGACAAACACCACACCAACATTATTTATAAAATACAATGTGATAACTGCCACGACTTCTATATTGGAGAAATAAGTAGAAAAATGGAAACTAGATTCAAAGAACATAAAAAGTCACCTTCACACGTTTTTGAACACTGCAAGTCAAATAAATAGAACATAACCATAGAAAACACTCAAATACTAAATAAAGAAACAAGCATAAACAAACGCAAAATTAAAGAAGCCTTACTTATACAACAACTTAAACCCAAAATAAACCAATATAAAGGAACGCCTTTATACCTATATTAAATATAATAAAATAAAATTATATATTCAAACATCTAACACCGCTCTCTACATTCCGACACTCAGTTGCACAACCCCTTCCAAACATGTGATCAGCTTCCGGTCAGTTACCTCTTTCTTTCTTTGTGAACCTGACGATGACCGAAGAAGGTCGAAACATTGTTCGCTCTTCTACCCAAACGAGCCGTTTTTGCATATATATTTCTCTACAAGTGGGTTTTTTCTCGACATCACTGAAACTACTCATGTTAATTTAAAGGGTCATTTTATTAAAAGTGTCGAAAGTGCTATGATAATATTATTAAAGTTTACACTGTTTTTTTCTGAAACTATTTTGGTTAATGATCGTCACCATCTTATTCGTACCTAGAGAGGTTTGTTTATTACATTTCTTTTAATACATGCAGGGGAGAAGCACATCATATTAAAATGATTTTGTAGCCTCACTACATCTTTACAGTCTATGTCACCTCGCTCAGTCAAACTGTATTTGACAATCGTACATTTTGACAATAGTTTTCATTTTAAAAGGCTCTGTCGTTAGACTGTCACATACAAAGCACACACCCTTCCCCACGCATTGTTTTCCATACTGTGTTTAATATCCAAGAAAAATAAAACATTTTCCTCTGCTTATTTCTATTATCTGATAGATGCTTCGTCTGGTGAACTGACTGTCTTATGTACTCGTTTCTCCAATTACTTGAGTCATACGATGAGAGAATGGATATGCCACGAAAACTGACACAGGGTAAACCAGTTTCTTTAGGCCCGGCATGGCCAGGTGGTTAAGGCACTCGACTCGTAATCCGATGGTTGCTGGTTCGAATCCTCGTCACACCAAACATGCTCGCCCTTTCAACCAGTGGGGGCGTTATAATGTGACGGTCAAACTCACTATTCGTTAGTAAAAGAGTAGCCCAATAGTTGTCGGTGGGTGGAGATGACTGGCTGCCTACCCTCTAGTCTTACACTGCTAAATTAGAGACGGCTAGCGAAGATAGCCCTCGTGTAGTTATGCTCAAAATTAAAAAAACAAACAAAGAAATCTACCATGGGTATTAATACCCGGCTTCTTGTGTTAGAAACCCGTCTAAAATAAAACAAAATTGTTTGCTTCAAAATATATTAGTTCTCTTTGAACTTATAGTGTCTTCAAGATACTGTTATGATCAATATTTTTAGTATTATTGTTTTGTTTTTTTCTAGAGGGAGAAGTGGATTGTAATGATGATGTTAAGTTAAGCCTACTTCACATAGAAAGTTTGAATAACATTTTGACGTCAGATATTTTAGTAAATTCAAGGGTATGTTATAAACGCAGGGCTCAGTGAAACATAAAAAAGATAGTTATTTGTTCCTAATATGTATTGTTAATCAGTCAGTGTGTTTCTTTTTCAGTCATGAAGTTATATGGATAGGTTTATACTTATATTAGTACAGTGCACTTGAAGTCACTTGTAACGTGTAAATTATTACAGTTTAAGTTTTTTAAAGTAAAGGAGGAAATAAACTAAATTGTTGTCGCTGTGTGAACAGTATGCTGAATTATTTTCACCAGATTAAAAGAAAAAGTATCTCCCTTCGAAAGCACAACATAACAACTTCTATCAAAACATGAAAGTATATGAAGAACAGAGTTTGTATGGAAATATAACGGTAGTGGGTTCACGTTTCTTACAATATTCAACTGAACATGCAGTTAAATATGAAATAATTCGAAAGTGAGAAAAACACAGTATTTGTGTTTAATATTATAAATAAAGCTAGAGACAGAAGATGATGAAAATCTATTTGTGTTTAATAACATTAGATTGATACATATAGATTTTCGTGAGCACTTTTTATATAGATTAATTTTGAAAATAAAGTAGTTTTACGGAACAGACACAGTCAATCTGTAAACCATGATGAAAAACAACTGACTATGTGGGATATTTTGCGCATATTTTTTAATCCTTAAACTTAAACAAACTATAGCATACATTGCAATTGTTACACTCTGAGCAAATGAATTTCTAAATAACATATGAAGGAGTTTTTGTAATACTGTTTTTAAATTTAACGTTGCAAGTTGTATTTGAGGGTAGATCTTATAACTCAAGATAATTTAAATATTTTTCTTTAATAATAAAGCATGTAAATACCAAGGTACATTTCAGAAATGTGTGCTATTTTGAACTGCGTTTTCCATATTTTATAAATATATGTAAGTAACAATATTGGGGACTGAGGGGAGGGGCTTGGCTCATTTTGGGGGGCTCAAGCCCCCTTGGCGCCGCCACTTAGTCTGTGAACTTAAAACTAAGTTTCGATACCCGGAGTGGACATACTACGGATAGACCATTGAAAAGCTTGATACTTAATAATAGAAACCCATAATAACAAGAAACCATTTTATAAGCGCTATATAGATAAATTATTTTAAAACTATTCGTTAAATAACTATAAAAAGGAAAATATAAACCTCAGATTACCTGGCCATTCCGGGATGCTTAGCAAATTAAATTATTACTTTTATCTATTAAGCACAGGGAAAACTTCAAGTGAAAAAGTGTTAAGAACTAAAAATATTGAGGACGGACAATGTAGATCTAGAATTGGATATCATGTCTATAGCAAAATGAATAGTTTCTCAATACTTCTTTAGTAATTTTAGTTTGGAATTTCCTGGTTATAAACCAGATTGATAACCATGTCAAGTGTTTCGTCCAATGGTATCCGCTCCCTAGTGGCTCAGCGGTATGTCTGCGGACTTACAACGCTAAAAACCGGGTTTCGATACCCGTGGTGAACAAAGCACAGATAGCCCATTGTGTAGCCTTGTGTTTAGTTCAAAACAACAACAACAACTAATGGTATACTTGTGAATAACGATACATTATCAAAACTGTCACAGCAAACATTATTTTCAAAATTTAGTTTTGTATTTATGTCTCAAACTGAAAGCTGTATGAAACAGTAAATACATCAAAACTTTATGGCGTAACATATTTTACTAAAGAAAAATTTAAAAACTGCTAGTTCATCATTTTAAATACTAATGTTAAGTACGATCTGTCTCACTAGAAATCCTTCCTAAAGTACATCAAGCAACTTGTATAAGATACCTGCTTTATATGCTATCGGCCTTAGCAAATTATATTCATATTCATTTATTAAGCCTTTTCTTCTTGAAAGTTAACAGAAATGTCTATTAGCTAACTTCCCTCTGGTCTTACACTGCTAAATTAGCGACGTCTTTCGCAGATAGCCCTCGTGTAGCTTTGCGCGAAATTCCAAGAACAAAACTGTGTTAATGTAATATATTTTATTCATTAATACGATTCCATTTTCTTTATCTGGTTTTGTTATTATTGTTTGTTTGTTTGAAGTTAAAAACAAAGCAATACAATGGGCTATCTGTGCTCTGCCAACTACGGGTATCAAAACCTGGGTTTTAGCTATGTAAGCCAGTGGCACATACTGCTGTGTCACTGGGTGGAGTGTCATTATTACATTTTTAACCCTTTTAAACTTATTAAGCGTCCGTAGTTTATCGGGCCCGGCGTGGCCTAACGTGTTAAGGCGTGCGCTTCGTAATCTGAGGGTCGTGGGTTCGCGCCTGAGTCGCGTCAAACATGCTCGCCCTCCCAGCTGTGGGGGCGTTTTAATGTGACGGTCAAACCCACTATTCGTCGGTAAAAGAGTAGCCCAAGAGTTGGCGGTGGGTGGTGATGACTAGCTGCCTTCCCTCTAGTCTTACACTGCTAAATTAGGGACGGCTAGCACAGATAGCCCTCGAGTAGCTTCGTGCGAAATTCCAAAAACCAAACCGTAGTTCATCCCTCTTTGTGTCAAATGATTCCTGTTTTTCAATGTGTTTGTGAAAAATGTCAGAAAATTTACTGTCGCTAGTGTTCCAATATTCTTAAATGATTCCTTACTATTTGGCCACATACTAATTGTTTTAAATTGACTTTAAAATGTTTCAAAATTTATCAGCTAATCTGCATATCTCAAATTTTTAGCAGGTAGCTAAAACTGTAAAAAAACCTCTTTTCGCTACTTTATTTAAATTATTAGCGAAAGTATCCAGCTTTGCTAGGACAACTAGGTTGTTATATTCTGGGTGTCAGTGTATGTGTGTTATGAACTTATTTTAGCATAAAAGACCAGTCATGCCCCCAGTGGAACAATGGTGTGTCTGCGGACTCACACCAATAGAAACCAGCTTTCGATACTCTTGGTGGGCAAAGCACAGACAACCTATTGTGTTATAGCTTTGTGCTTAATACCAAACAAAGAAAAGAACAGTCATAACTACTTTAAACATTTTCATTTCCCAGAAACGTAAACACATTGTAAAGAAAGTACAGTAAATTAAGAATTATTTATTATCAATGAATTTATCATTGTGTTAAATATTTCACATGTGTATTTGATAAAACATTTGATCAAAATCTATTACAATTTTTTACCGCTCGATTATCGTCTGCCTATTACGATTTTAGAGACAAAGGTGCAAAGGGGCTATAAATGGGGTTGCCGTGAAATCTTGTAAATGTAGTAAATATTGAATTAAAGAAATTAATAAATAAACCTATAGTGAAGACATAGTGTGAGATAGCCTAGACTATAGTCAAATGCATAAAATTTATCATAAAAGTAAAGATATCGATCCAATTTCAAACTTAAACAACAAACCGCTTTAACTAATGGAGATTCTAAATTAAGATTGATTGATTATTTGGAATTAAGCACAAAGCTGCACAATGGACTATATGTGTTCTGTCCATCACGGGTATCGAAACCGTTTTGTACCGATGCAAGTCCACAGAAATATCATTGTGCCACAGGATGGCGGTAAATTAAGAAATCAACAAACGTTTTTCTTTCAATTTTATAGTTCGTGCCAATATATATTTTGAGTGCACAGACTAATAACAATATTAAGTTGTACTTTTGTCGCTAAGCAACATGACATAAAAGCCATTGTTGGAACACAATATTACTAAAAGACAACGACCTTATATATATTAAAATTTATTACATAAGGGAGCACTTCTTTTCTATGTGGTTTTTCGCTTCCGTAATTAAAATGATGCGCACACGCATTCACACATATACGTATAATATCCAGGTGCACACCCTCAGGGTCCACTTAGTATGGGTGAAAATTTTCAGGTTTCTAGGTTTTTCCATCTTGGTCATATGATTTAAAGATCACCTTATCAGGATCCTGTATAAAAGATTTGATATTACATACACACGTATTCTTTCACGTTAATTAATTGTTTCAAATGTGTTAGGGCCGGCATGGTAGAGTTGTTAGAGCGCTTAACTCGAAATATGAGGGTGTGGGCTCGAATCCCTGTCACACCAACTATGCTCACCCCTTTGAGGGTATTATAAGGTGCAATCCCACTATTCGTTGATAAAAAAGTAGGCTAAGAGTTGATGGTGGGTGGTGTTGACTATCTGCCATCCTTCTAGTCTTACACTGTTAAATTAGGGACGGCTAGCACAGATAGCCCTCGTGTATCTTTGCGCGAAATTAAAAAAAGAAACAAATTGAATGTGTTATTCTTATTACTTTTAACCTTTTGCTATTTTTGTGTTATTATCCAGTTGTTAAATATATACTATCTTTCCTTTTTACGCTTTCTTTCAAATTCCCGTAATTATCATCATGGTATTTATCTAAGCAAATTAGGCTGTTATAATTTTTTCTTTATATCATAATTTACTTATTGAATTTGCTTTTTATGTAATGCTTTGATTTGAAGAAATTTTAGTATAATTGAATCCCTTTAACATTTAAAAAATTCTAAATGTAATAGCATTTTAGAAAATATATAATACAATTTTTCTGTTCTCTTTCTTTTATAGATTTACCTTTAGAAAAATTAAGAATAAAGTGATAGTCCACCAAAACATATTTTCCTATATTAAGACGGTTTTAAGTTAATATTTTCTGTGTACTTTGAATATTACTGATTTAAGCATTTAAGTTTAGTATAAAAGACGACTCACCGACGGTACGAATCAATCTCCCTTAAATTGTGAAAACCAATTAGAACTGTAGATTTACCAAAGAAATATTTAGGAAGTTTTTGGATATACCTGCTAAGCAATCACGTTTTTAATTAATATATATATGATAACACAAACGGAGTTGCTATGAAATATAGATTATCATTGTTATTGACTAATCATTTTGTATGTTATTATGAAAGAATAGAATAAATGAATGTTATGAATAATATAAATTTACATGCTCTAACTGTATGTTTTTATTCAACAAGGTTCTTGTCATATACTTTATTCCTAAGACGGATGGTAACAAGTTTTCAGAATTGCTACATTGTATCTTCTAGCTTGTTCGAGAAATCTTATTTTTACTAATAAAAAAGTATTACAAAAATACACACTATGGGATAAATGTATAGTCACAATAAATCACTTCTTTCAAAGTACTTCCGATTGTAATATACTACTAATAGTAAGAAATATAACTTCTACTTAAGTATATTTCACCAATCACCTGTGAAATGTCAAGTGCTTGTGTAAAACTTAGTTTCCTGAGTACCTATGTTCGAGTTATTACTTTTGTACAAGTTTAACTGACAATTGCAACTACACTAATGTGTATTTGTGGCATTAACTTTCGATAAAAGCTTGCTTCCCAATGTCTAATAGAACACTTAGAACGTGTAAATCCTTAAGAATATACTATACAATGGAATAACCATTGATATATTTGTCAATAAAATGACTGATTTTGTTGTTATTTTAATCAACGATTATAGTTATTTTTTTTACAGTATTAATCAATTAACTATATTTCATGCATGATATTTCAAAGCATGCAGGATCAACATAAAAACAGCAACTTAACATCAGGAAAGAATTCCAATAAACCAAGTATTTTTGGAAACTTTGTTAAGTAACATTACGTTTAGTACAACATAGGACTTATTTGTCCATCATGGATGATCCGTCTTCTAAGTTCAACTAACAAAAATTATAAGATATTAAAACTAGCTCTTTCATTCATATACGTATCAAGCTTTCTTTTAAACGCACTTAAATTTACTGCTTCAACAACATCTAAAAGAAACGCATTTCAGAAGCCAACTACCCTCTTAGAAAGATAAAACTGTTTTAACTGAAGATGACTCCTATACTGCAAATATTTATGCTTGTGTCACCTGGTCCCACTGTTATCACTGCAAAGTATGAAACAATATTATGTATCAACACTATTAATTCCTTTTACGATCTTAAACACAGCAATCGGATCCCTTCTAACTTTTCTTTTTATAAAGAGAAAATAATTTGTAAAATATCAACCCTTTCATCCTAGACACAATTCTAGTAATCTTTGTCTGAAGCCATTCCAACAATTAAATGTTCTTTCTAAACTAAGGAAACTAAAACGGAACACAATACTTCAAATTTAGCCTAACCAGTGATCTAAAGAGTGAAATTATACAACGTAAAACCCTATTTGTCCTTCCGCTAGCAACAGTACACTGCTTGGAAGGCTTTAGAGACTGATCAACTATTACACCAAGATCTCTTTCCTTTATAATACTGTTAAGATTATTCCCATACAAATTATACTTATAATTTATTGCATGTATTATAATCAAAATACATTTTCCATTTATTTGCCCAGCTCCGTAAATGATCTAAATCCTTTTGTAAGTCAACAGTATTCCTTTCATAATTAGCAAAACCCAAGGCCTTAATATCACTAGCGAATTTAAATAATTTATTGACCATTCCTGCATCTGTCATTGATGTAAATCAAAATGAGCAAAGTCTAATACTAAGTCCTAAGGAACTTTACTTATAACATTAATCCAGTTTAACTGAACTCCATTTATTGCAATCCTCTCCTTTCATTCATACATTCAATATTCTATCCACTTTGCTAACTTGTTCCCCCACATTTATAGAGATAATGTTTTTATAAGCCTCTTATGTGTTATTTTATAAAATGCTTTATAAAATCCAGATACACCAAATTTACACCCTTAACCTCATCTATATAAGCAGTAACCTTTTCAAAGAATGTCAAAAGGTTTTTAGGATGAATTTTTTCCCTTAGTGATACCATGTTGACTATACCCATTTAAAAAGTACCTGCGTCTAGTTTTAAACTATGTTAAATGGTTTTACAAAACAACTTTTATCTGACTTTTCAAAACTTTTATTACAATTGATACAAGACACTAATGGGCTTATAATTACTGGGACAATTTTTATCTCCTCCATTGAAAAGAGAAATGACATCAGCTAACTTCCAATCCTTTGGTAACTGCCCAATACAGAAGAAATTACCAAAAAGAATAGTAGCAAGTTGCTCATGTATCCAATCTTTAACCTGCTTCAAACTTCTTGCAAAAATATTAACTAACCCAGGAATGTTATCGTTCTTCATTTTTTTTTCTAAACCAGCTTAGAATTAATGTAGTCAACTTGTTCGACCTTATTTCAATCTATCAGCTGTTAAAGATGTGGAATACTGTTTAAAACTACATTAGTAAAACCCGAAGTAAAAACCAAGCCATCTCATTCTTATCAGATAAGAACCTTCCTTCATTATCTCTCAAGGGTCTTACCCTATCCTAATATTTTATTTACCTTTAATGTATTTAAAGCAATCTTTATTGTTTATTTTTATATTTTTAAACAACCTTTTTCTTGCATCCGTTTTTATGTCCGAATTTCCTGTTTCACCAACTTTCCTGATCTTTTATAATCTCCTAAATTTTCCGTCATACAAGGCAATTTAAAATTCTTAAATTTATTGTGCATTTCTGAAGTAGAAAGTTATTACACATTGGGCTATCTATGTATGCTCATTTCTAGTATCAAAACCCAAATTTTAGCAGTATAAACCATCAGACTTACCATTGAAACACCGAGAAGATTAGAGAAGTGAATTTTTCTTCATCAGGAGTGTATATTACAAAACATTTCTTAAATGTACTTTCATTAAAACATGGATAAAACAATTTTACATTAATATAGTTAACTTTAATGTACTTACTAAAAACTGTTTCTAAATAAAAATTCAAACCATATCCTGTTATACCAACGTCTAACTTTTATAAATAAAAATATCCACTTGGAGTATTTTTAGATTTCACGGAATAATCTGAAATAATAATAAGTGTTTATAAGTTTATTATGTAACGATCCCTTTCTAGAAATACTTCCTCGTTCACCTGATGGAAAACTAAGAAATAATGAAAACAAACGTTTAATAGTTCAAGAGTCGCTTTCAGCGTTTTATAACTTTTCATCTTTTTTATGTACATGAAGATTAATTAATTCATATATAGAAGAAAACAAGGTAAATAATATTAAGAATAATGTCTGAAAACGGAAAAACATTTGATGAGTTACACTTTCAACCTTATGACTTTCCTACAGTTTCAATCCCTCGGTTAAGTCATTTGAATCCTGATGCTGACAGGCTTATTTCAGAAATGGTGAGGATAAAAATTCTTAGGTTTACCAGTTTTAGACTTTTTTTTTTTACAATTTTTTTTAGTAGTTTCAATAAATTCCAGGTAATGCATATATATTTTTTATCATGCATTATGAATAATCAAAACAAATTCTACAATTCATACGAAGTAAAAAAAAGATCTTAATACCTTATTTCTTTAACTCAAGTAATAATGTTATTGTTACTACTTGTATTACTACTGACTCAGTACTATTACCATTAGTACACGTTAACTGCTACACAGTAGTATGAGTATCGTGCAGTTACAGATTAACAGCACAAATTTCTTTAATCTTCTTATGAGGATATTTTTTACAGTAACATTAAAATTATTTTATCAGTCATTGTGAGAATTATTTTACTTAATTACTTTGATGGGCAAAGAGTCCCATTTAAAATTAACTGGTTATGATATTTGTGTAAGTTATAAAACTAGAATGTGCAAAACAGAAGACATCTAAATAGTGCAGATGCTATAAAAAAAGGGGGAAGTGTCTGCAGAGATTAATCACAAAGTTTGCTGTGAATAAGTGTGATGTTTATGTATTTGCCAAACTGGCTGTTTAACTGTGAAAGTTATGGGATAAAACTTTCTAGATATTATATACAACTTAGTAGTGTTTCTTGGTGCTGCTTGAACTCTCTTTAACATGCCTATTTAATTCAGTTTTATACATTTTACAAAATTGTTATTTATAAAGCTTTGAAGTCTAAAATGATGCATGTTATATTGTATAGGAAAGTGAAACTGTTGCCTGGTTTGTTTAAAATGTACATACAGAAATGAGTATATGATACAGACTATAAGTTTTATATTTGTGTTATTTTTTTTTTCTTTTAATGTGATATCTCTTCTGTTTAAAAATAAACTGCATAAGGTAAATAACTATAATTAAATTTAGATATTCTAATTATTTGAAATGTTATTTTATCATTAAGTTTTGCTTTTATGCTATAGCACTTGTTAAGTCTGCTATAAGACATGTTAAATGTTTATGAATGAACAAATGATAGGTAAGAACTTTAACCTTTTCCATGATATATTATTTAAACCGTATTAATAAACTTATGAATTTTTCACTAAACTTGGTAACTAGGATGTATAATTTAGATGAGCATTTTTTTTATACTTAAGGTGCATTAAAGATTAACTGCTTAAAAAACTCTTAAGTGTTTTTGTATTGAGTTCTTGTCAGAACCCAACTTCTTTAAAAGTCTTAATATTTAATGAGCTTTAGTTCATATAGATTTATACAAAGACTGAGTACAATGTATTAAAATTGTTTTGAAGATTCACCACATAGTTATAATCCATGTCACTGCTCACAGTATTGCTGTGATGCTCCACCAGATGACATCCCTGTAACATAGCTCACATTTTGAAAGATTGCATTAGAAAATTGTCATATTCCTTCTTGCAGGTTTTTCTTAATCTATCTAATGTTTGAAGATGACAGATTCTCAGTGTCTGTTTCAACAATCCTGTTGCATGCGCATACTTAGAATGCAGCATCCAGCAAGTTGACCAATATGTCAATACTTAGAATAACATGAATACCAATTTTATTCTTAAGTTGCTTGAAGTATGTGATAGCTGATCAGAGGGTATGATGGAAAGCCTTATCTTGATAAATCCACATTGTGCTGGTTTTGTTTCCATATGTAGAACTTTCCTTATTATGTTGCATATTTTGCTTAAGGAACGTAGATAGTGTTTGCCACTTTTTTTGCATTCATGAATTTTTCACCTGTTGCAAGGTGCTGCACCTTGTATACCACAGCTAAAACATGAATTGATTAAATATCTAAGGGTTGTGGTTTCCATAACTGATTCATATTTCCTTGTTTTCTGATGCCATTGAGCACAAGAGAATTCCTATTTTGAAAATTCTATATCCCAAACTCTAAAGACATGTTTATGGGCTAAGTATATGAATATTTTGCATCAGAAAAGGCTGTTACATACACTTTTACAAAGCAATGAGTGCTCGGTAGCATCATGCTACCTATGAAAAGATCAAGTGTCAAAATGTAGTTCTGATGTATTTCCATTGTGACTTTATATTAGCTATGGCTGCCACATAATTTATTTATTTGCATATTAAAAATTATTTTAATATAATCAATCCTCTATATGCTTTATTTAATCATACTGCTTTCTACACTTATCAAATGTTTCAAAAATTTAGCTTATTTTTTCTCTTATTAGAATATCAAATACAGAGAATTAGTTTTGATCTTCCTTCATAGTCATTTATGTAATAAATTTATGGATGTAAAAAGTTATACTTCTATATATGTTGCTACATGCAATAGTTTTTTTTATATCAGTTTATTTTGTGTCTCTTAATACTGAAAATGTTCTCGATATATTTTGATATGTTATTTATATCTGTTATTCATATGGAATATTCAGTGCCTTCCAATTTGTAAACTTTTACATTTATAGAAGCCTGTAGTCCTGACAGATACAGAATTAGTTGCCTCTGCTCAAAAATGGAACCTTGATTACTTAGAGAAGAACATTGGATCTGGGTCTTATACTGTTTACCTTTCAAACAATAAAAAATTCAAATATTTTGATGAAAGTAAGATACAAGAACACAATTTGAATTTTACCCCTCCAACTGAACGAACTGAAATGAAGTTTTGGGATTTTGCTGAGTGTCTTCGAAATTGGAAAGCTGGTGAAAAAAGGTTAAGTATCAACTACTTATTTTATAAAGTTTCTATTCTTATAGGATACCAGGATTGAAATTCACAGGCAAATTGGTGCAGTTTGTCCTGAAGAAATATATTAGTGCACCAACAAACCTTCTTTTAATAAATATAGGGGTTTATAAGAAATCTGTCAGTTTTCTGGCCAGATTTTGTTCAGAGTCTGATTTCCATTTATCATCCATATCAGTCTCATTTCCTTTTATGGAAAGAATATACAGTGAATATCCTAGAGACATGATTTTTTAGCAAAGGCCAAATGTTTCTTCTGAATGGTTGAATAGGTTGGTAAACTTGCATAAAAAACAAGATATTGATTCATTTCAGTGGAGTTATTCATGGTTAACTAAGTTACCTACATGGACAAGTGCAACAAATTGTTCTGGATAGTTGCATGTGAATTTTGATCCCTAGGATACTGTAATAACATTTAATATAACCAGATTAGTATATTTTCTAATATATCATTTATGACAATTAAAGTTGGAGATGTTTGATTGCTTTTCATAAGATTTTGGTGGGTACATTTTATTAGAGAAACATCTTCTGAAGTAAAATTGAAGTTACTTTCTTTTAAGAACTTCTGAGTGAAGATAGAAAAATGTATAAGAATATTTTAACATAAAGTTATGTATGTATTTGAAACTAAATTTTTTATTGTCATGTATGTATTTTTACTTGAATTTACTTGTTAATTCTTCAGAAGAGCTGACAAGTTGTAAACAAACAAGCTAGTCTTCTTGATAATTAAGCACAACATCAAGAATATATTTTTGGTCTTCTGACAATGAACACTCCTTTCATCCAGTAATTCTTACATGATCTTCAGATTTTATTGTTAGAAGCTTTTTTAAATTCAGATTTGTTTATCGAATTCTTCTTTTTCTTCTTTTATGAGAAGATTACAACTGCTTTTAACTTTCAGATTGTATCTACAACAGCCTCTGAATGATACTGTGGGAAAAAATATGGTTGATGATTTTCTAAGTTTTAATTGGAACTGGATAGCAAGGCAGAAAAAAGAAAACAACTGGGGACCTCTAACATCTAACCTTCTATTAATTTCTACTCCAGGTAAAGTTCAGGCTGTTAGTCTGGTTTTCATGTTGATTTCATTAAAATTATTTAGAAATAGCAAAATTGAAATTATTTCTATAGTTGTCTTTATGCTGTTCTTTCTGTTCTTAAAAGGTAACATTACACCAGTCCACTATGATGAACAGGAAAACTTCTTTGCTCAAATCCATGGCTACAAAAGGTTCATTTTATTTTCTCCTGATTGTTATGACAAGCTCTATCCTCATCCTGTTTGGCATCCTCATGATCGACAGAGTCAAGTAAGTAAATACTTATCTAATGTATTCCATGGATTACTAACGTTAAGTAATGTAATTCTTATACTTCATAATATTCCCATGGCTAATGATAATTAAGCTAGTTAATCCTCACCTTATATCACATGATGGTGATTGCCAAACTTAGTTATTAAAAATTTAAGAATTTTGAATTATAATTTGATATTGTTTTCAGATTTGAAGTCTATGAGAATGAATTAAGTTCATTTTACCAACTTTGAAACTGTTAAATTATATATACTGTGATTCTGAATTTATTACATATATCTTCATGAAATTTGATGAGCTTTCAATAAATATTACAAGTCTGCTGTACACAGAAAAAAAAAATAAACAAGTTATTTCTCCTACAGATTTATCTGTGAATTTCCTACACCTTTACTGAGTCGGCCTGAATGCAAGCTAATTTTATTCTAAGAATAAAAATACTTATTTTAATCTTACATTTGTTTTCATATTTCATGTGAAAAACACCTCAAACCTCCTAAACAAATCTTAGAAATTTTTAGTTTTGTCATTAAATAAAACTTGCTTGCCTCCTTCTTCTTAGAATTTTGTTTCAGTTAACTTTGCATAAGATATGACATTTGACTTCCTCTCTGGCATAACATATTCATCATCCATTGGAAGAAATTCTTCAATCAAGTATATGGAGGATTCCTGAAACATTCATCTCACACTACATTTATTGGGTGGCTAACCAGAAGTTTAGTCTTCAGCCATGGAGGCTGTGCAATCTTTCACACAGCATCTGGGTTTTATTTCTAGGACTGCCATGTATATGTCTCATTCTTTGTTTTGTCCCATGATAGATATTTATCAACAGGAAATGACACACTTGTTGGCAATGATGTATTGAGAAGAGGGTGTTATGTTGACCACCTCCCCCAGTACTTTTATCTCACATTATACTATATAACAAATTTTTTACTTTTTCTTGTTCCTGGGCAGAAAGTGTTATTTCTCAATTGCTTATGCCTAAACTAAATGGAAAAGACTTATTTTTCTCTTCAAACATTGCTGTTGTGACCTGGGAGCATATAATGAAAATATGATGGGAGACTATATTTAGGAGTTGATAAGTGAAAGTGATTTACATTACAGTTATAAATCTCGAAAAACTACTCACTTCTAAACACTTTTGTTCATTTGTGTATAACTTTAGCATAAATACATGTAAATCTGGATTTATATGTTGTTTTATTCAGTCCTTATGTGAATGAAAATGTGCAAATTTGCCCGTTTTTACATAGAAAATAAGTTAATTTCTAAATTTCATTATCCAGATCACAAAAGCAAAGTTTGAAGGGAATAATGGCCATCTTCTGTACTTTACAGCATAAGCAATTAAGAAATAACAGATACTATCCAGGAACAAAATTTGTGTTACATAATGTTATTTGCATGATCTGGCTATATGTTCATCTGAGGGTTTTTGCCTACCACCTGTAACTTTCTTAATCACATCCACCAGATTATAAAAAAAGGTGAGAATTTTTATTGTTACCTTTCAGTGTCTCTTACTTCATTTTCACAGTATTCTACTCTTTGGAAGGTGTTACCCAGGTTGGTGTGCTTTTATTGAAACAAGTCTGCACTAGCAACCACTAATTCAGTACATGCTATTTAGGCTGCAACAGGCTCTAAAGAAATGAGGTGTTTGTAAGACCACCTGGAGGCTTACTGGGTGGTATTACTGTATTATTCTGGACTGCTACTCATGGATTATGATGAGTAAAGCATAAGGAGATCCTTCCCATTCCTGCCAATCATTGGACTGAATAAATCTGGGTCCATTTACTTGACATAAGGAGATCCTTCCCATTTCTGCTACTCATTGGATTGAATAAATCTAGATCAGTTTACTTGAAAGTTTAGAGAACTTGGGGTACCTGTTGCATAGAATACTGTTTCTCAGGTCTGCCCAGTGCATGTTACCCCCCCTTTTTAGATTTTACTGGTGGAACTAGGGAGACCTTATCACACCTGTTTTATTACAGTCATTGAGGGGGTGGACAGAGATTTTTCATCTTTTTAGAGGTGAGGGACCCTTTTACCTGGATTCCTGGATGAATTTTTCCCAAATGCTAGTAAGAAATTTTTCAGTCTACATGGGAGGCTAATCATAATACTAATTCAGGTTTGATTCTCATATATCTAGTTGGGTTGAGCATGGCCTTTTTTTTTTGTCAATATTGGTTTAGTACATCATTCATGAAAGAAAATCCATGATCATCTTGCAATTTCAAATGCAGAGTGGTCCCATCCCAGGTATTTGGTTGAGCACAGTTTGTTTCACATCCTCTCTGTAATTCCAGAGGCAAATGGAATTTACTTTGCCCACATGATTTTGAAATGAGGATGAGTGTTCATAATTACAGACTGGATGAGTTCTGTTACTTCAGATTGAATGAAGTGTATGTTATCCCATCATTCTGAACATGGATGTTGCCTTTTGGATTTCTTAAGGCTGAAGAGAAGGTTTGTACACTTTAGTACTGCTTATCTTGTCATCATGATTCTGATCACTCAGAACACATGAGTCTTCAAGTCTACAGGTTGAGATCTACTCATTGGATCTCAATCTATACAGTTATATGTATAGATTAGGGGCCAATTTCCCTAGCCACCAGTGTAGAATATAGGGACCATGGCCATGTAATTCCAACCCTGAATAGTGTAAACTTGGCTGTCTTGCTGGGGTCTGAACAGTAGTGATGACAAATCATGCAAAATTCCACCCACAAAACAATTAAGTTCCAGATGAAGAGTATACCTGTTCTGGATGTAGTGCTATTCTCCCATTAGGGTGCCAGCCTTTTATTGACACACCCCTGATCTATGCAAACACTGTCTGTATGGATAATGGCCTCACTGGCCCTTTTACCTTATTAATATGTGATTCTGGCTTTAAAAGTGGATTTTGGAAGTTAAACTTTTACCAAATTGAAAATATATTTCCAATAATAATAACCTCCTCTCACACTCTCCTGCTCTTCCTCCCTACTAAGAGCTAGTGTTAGAGACTGAGTCAGACTCGTATAAGTGATAACTTTATCTGAATGAATTTCTTATATGCAGTGCTCAGAATAGAGGGTGCATTGATGTAGGTGGAGAGTGTCACAAGACAAATATTGCTAAAGACAGTAAGAGAGTAGAGCAAACTAGAAAAATCATAATTTTACTTAGGTGGGCAAAGGAAGAAACCCTGGAAGTTGAATAATAGCTGTAAGTGTGAGAGTAGGTGAGCATTACTGTAAATAAATCTTCAGTTTAAGAAAAGATAATTTTAATGTCACTCCTATTTTTAAGGGAGGTGGTAAGAGTTGTGCTATAAATTATATTCCTTATGTCTTTCTTCTGTAGTAAAACATTTGGCATAGAGTCTGGCAAAAGGAATTTTGCAAAATCTTGTAATAAAATATGATATCATGAAACAGAATCAAGAAGAATTTAATGAAGAGACATTTTACTGCACTAATCTGTTAAGTTTATGTTTTATACTTCATTATAGTATTAAATTATGTAAATATGATGTAAAGTAACCATACCTTTGATTTAGCATTTTGTGATTTTTAACCTTGAGACCTAAGATTTTTCATTACAAAGACACAACATAAGATCAGAATATGCTTTGAAAATTTTTTTTTCTTTGAAACATTGGGTGTATATTCATTCTCAGTATTATATATCCCAAATTTCATACAGAGTTTTTTTATCTCTACTGATTTTTTGTGTGTGTTCTTTATTTAATCTCTATAACTTTTAACACTAATGTGTTGAAACACTGTAACCATTACAAAACATACGGGCCCAGCATAGACAGGTGGGTTAAGACATTTGACTCGTAATCCGAGGGTTGCAGGTTCAAATCCCCATCACACCAAACATGCTCACCCTTTCAGCCATGGGGGCATTATAATGTTATGGTCAATCCCACTATTTGTTGGTAAAAGAATAGCCCAAGAGTTGGCAGTGATGACTAGCTGCCTTCTCTCTAGTCTCACACTGCTAAATTAGGGATTGCTAGTGCAAATAGCCCTCGAGTAGCTTTGCATGAAATTGAAAAAACAAACAAACAAGACATATGGGTTTATCAGTAAAGTTGGTTGCTTCTGAAACTAGCATGAAAGCCCTAGCTGTTACAAATTACAGGGTTATCAGAAAGTTGGTTGCTTTAACACCAATTTAAATACTTGCATGTACATTTATGTAGGGGTTTATGAAGAAATGTAGCCAATTATAACATCAGTATGAATATTTTAGCTGTTACACTTGTAAAGGTTAGCTTGATGCAGCACTGTCATAACTTGTTACAAGTTTTATAGGTTTATCTAGAAGTTGACTTCTTACATCAGTAACAAGAACACTGTAGCTGTTACAAGTTATAGTTTTATTATGAAAGTTGGGTGTTTGTAAAGCACTGTGATTGTTACAAATTGTTAAGGTTTATTCAGGAAGTTAACTACTTTTAATAAAGAGAAAGTTGCTGTGGCTGATTGAATGGTTGTCTAATGACCTCCTCAGCAGTTGAAATTAGACTTTTTAGTCAAATTTGCATATAATGTTCTTGCAGCTGTTCTACAAGTTTTACTTCAAATGTTGAAACAGCATTGATCATTTACAGTATAGTATGGCTCCCTCTGTGAATTAAACATTTTTTTTAAACAGGTTGACTTCGATGTTCCCCAGTATGATAAGTTTCCAAAGTTTCATGATATCAGTGGCCAGGAGGCAGTGTTAGGGCCAGGTGATGTGCTTTATCTTCCCATGTACTGGTGGCATCACGTTGAAACTCTACAGCATGGAGACTATGTGGTTTCTTTAAATTTCTGGTACAAGGTTAGTTCTTTTGGATTAATATCTTGCTGTTTGGTGTTCAACAGTACTAAAACTAAAGTTGTTTTAAGAGAACTAATATAAACCTGATAGTGTTGCAGAAACTCAAGTATATAATAATACATTCTTTTTGATGCAATAAACAATCTTATATTCGTTTTAGTTTTTTGTCAAATATGTCTGTTATTATAAATACCTTTAATTTACCTTCCCAAGTTGCAAGCTGATTGTTTTAAACTTGATTATTCACAGTAAAAAAAATGGAATCCAGTCAGTTCAGCTTTGAAGATAACAAACTAGATATCAGTTGAAAATGATCCTGTGAAACCTAACATAGAACATACACAGTGTTTTTAGATATTTTGAATTCTTCAAATTTTTACTTTATTTTTTCATCAATAAATTTTAGTGAAGATAATTGTTTTAATGTTCCCAATCTATATCAAACTAACATAGATATAAAGGTATTGAAAGTTATATATTTTTAAATAGTTTATTTTAACATGTTACAGTTGATAATTCTTTGAGTTAAGCATAAGTTTCAGTTGTTTTTTTTTAAATTCATAAGGTGAAGGGTATGGAAAATTTAAGTGAAAAAATGGAAGAGAATATATTTATACTTTTTAAAAATCTACTAACTATTCCATGAAAACATATAGAAAAATAAACATAACATTTAAGATTTTACTTTTACAAATTGTTTATAAAACATATTTACAAAAAGCAAATAAAAAGTGTAACCTTTTTTACTTAAGAGCTTTATAAGAATGGTAGGAATTGTGCAAGTCAAAATAAAAAATATATGAAAATTTTAGTGTTAGCTAAGCTTGCTGATGAATTATGCAAGCACAAAAGAGATGGGTAGATGTTTATAATCCCTAGAAAAAACAATTTTCTGGAGTAAATTAGGTTCTAAAATTGCTTTTTTTTTAATGAATTACAGAAAATCACCTTAATCATTAAATATAATACAGAAACTACTCTCTCTTCTAAAAACACAGTGAAATCTGTATCCACTTTCAATGAGCACCACATCATCATACAAATGTGATACAATATTTGTAAAGTAGTTGTTTTTCCATGACCAGTCAATTACAGCATGCTTCATTGCCATGCAGAATTTTAGTAAGATACAATCAGAAATGATTGACCTAAAATATACATCAGTAATTTAAAGTGCACTACACTGTTTCTACTGTACAAATACAAAAATTATAATTGTTGTCTATTTTGTTTGTTTTTTACTGATTTTATTCATGATTTATATAAACTTATGTGATAAACAACAAATTCTCTAGGGTTAGTTCAAGTATTTTCTGTAATTTCTCTATGCCTGTCAGTGGTCTGTGTAGTTTCTTGGTTCAGTTTTATCATTATGAACTTGGAACAAGGCTGAATGTGCAAATATATTTTTGTGTACTTTTTGGTAAATCAACCTCCATAGTTTCTAGGGAAACAACTGCTTAGATGATTCACATGCTGCTACTTTACCCAGTTCTATTTCATGTTAAAAAAATACCACCTAGCAATGTAACATGCTTTATTTTCACTTGTAGTAAATTTGTAGTAAACAACTAGTAATGTGAAATATATGTGTAGATATGCTTTATCTACCTCAAGTTAATTTCAGAAATTAGGACTATCTTTAATTGTAATGTGCATACAAATGTAAAGCATTTAAAAATATAAACAAGAGTCTTAATGTAATTGAATAATTTATGAAGATAATGAATTAAGTTTACATACAAGAAGGAACTTGAAAATTAACTGGGTCATCTTAATAAAGTAATTTTTTTACTTAGTTTGATCAATACAATTATTTTAATGAACCTTTTCTGTGGCTTATTTTTGACTTATAACATTTTCAGTGAAAGTGATAGAATGTATGTTGATTAGTGTCAATTTCACAAATCAGATTGTGCAATATTTATCAAGTCTCCTTTTAAATCTTTTTTAAAATCCTTTTTTATCACATTAAATTGTAATAAAAGTATGCACTGTTTGTTATGTAGTTTATAATCACTACTAAAATAAAACTTAATGAAGGTAAAGTACTTGAAAATGGATACATTTGCTGTTTTTTTGTTGTTATTAAGCTCTTAATGGTAAAGCATAGTTCATGACTGAACAATATCTACTATAGCCAATTGTAGTTAGATAATTGTTAAGATATGAATGGTAAAGCACATAAATGGGAAAATGAGGCTTACCAAAGTTCAGTGTAACTAGTAACTGTTAATAAAAGCATTCATGAGAACTATGTTTTTCACAACTCTTTATTTTTCCTCATCATTAGTCTGGACCTTCAGGAAAAATTACGTATCCTCTTCAAGGATTCCAGAAGATGGCAGTAATGAGAAATATTGAGAAAATGTTGGTAGAGACATTAAAGGATGTTAATGAGGTATTGTAATTTGTATATTATTTAAACATGAATGTTGATGACATTTTAGGTCTAACAATTTATTGTGATAATTTATGTTTCTGGAATCTCTCTACTGTTTAAATTTTCTGTTTCATCTGATTATAAATCATATATTGAGCACTCAGCTGAATAAAACGGTTGCTGCTGTTTTAATTTTCTTTTTTTCAATTCAGAAAATAAAAGCATTCATGCTATGCAGTGGCAAATGTACCAATATCTTTTCGTTTTGGCTTTCTTTCTGAAGTTGTCTTTATTCAGTGTATCTTTCATCATTAAAGCACAGAAAGCTTTAAATAAAATTAACTTAAAAAACAAAAACAGTCTGAACTTTACACAGCTATATGATTTTATTTTAGGAAAGTTAACTAGTACATGCTACAAGATTGAATCAGTTGTTAAACTGAACAGAAATGAAATGACAATATGGTACTTACCTCATGTCACAAGACTAGCTGTTCCTGTTTACTGCTGATTTCTATATTTCAGTGTTTTCTTTATGCATACCATAAGTTCTCTTCTTTTCTATTGAAATTACAAGATTTCAACTTGTGTCCCATGTAAATTATCATGCATCACATCCTCACCAATAGGAGCATGACGTGATCATGTGACGTATGTGATTCTGTCTACACTTTTTGACCAAACTATTACTTCTTATTTGGCAGTATTTGAGTTTGGATGTGCTGCTTTGAATGCTTAATACTTCATACTCAACTTTGGTTTCCTCACAAAGTGGTCATTTTTTATTTAATTTGCTTTAATTCAATCCAGTTCCTCTATGAATATTTATCAGTTAATTTTCATTGCTTTAATTTTGCATACGACTTTGCTAAATTTTTTCTGTGCAATGAATTTCAAAGTTAATGTTACCATTTGGGAGGTTAGACCAATAACTAACATTTTTCTCAAGCCTCACTCAGGTGTGGGCAACCCAACACTGGATTTATCTGCTTTTATATGTCAGCAGATTAAACATTACATGGGACAGTCTTTGTCCACAGACATTGCCCTGGCACCTCCTAAGCTGGTTGAGCCTCTACAGACTAACAAAGACTTTGATCGTTTTTTTTTTCTGTTTCTAGAATTTGCCATTTCTTCCCATTTCTAAAGTGAGTAGTCTCTTAGACCTCATTCAGTTTTTGTTGATTTTATGTCTCAGGTTTGTGATGTTTTATCCTCTTCACCTATTTCTTATTCACCTTGTCGTACCTTATTGTATGAACTACCTTTCCAACCTTTTTGGTTTTTCCCCCTCTACTGATATTCAGGCTTATGCTGGTCAGTTTGCTTCACAATTAAGTGAGGGGTTTATCATGCTGTGCCCCCAGAGAATGTCACATCAGTTTGTCCTTTCTTACCATTGTTTGGACTATCATCTTTTATATCAGCAGTTGTTAGGTTCCTGGTTATCTATTTGGTGGCTAGCTCCCAAATCAAATGTAAGTCTTTTCCATGTACAATATTTTTGCCTGCATCTACCCTTATCAACCTCTTACCATATCTTTCTTACATACACTTTCTATCTGAGGTTTTCAACATAAATCCTGAGGGCTCTTCTGCAGACAACCTTGCTCTTCTCTTCTCCGCTTTAGCCCCTATGTCATCTTTAGTTCTGATATTACATGCATGGTTTATTTGTTGTTGGGACCTTATAGGTCATAATGCCATACTGGCTCAGGTTCATTTATCCTAGACATATCTCAGGAATTTATGTATGGCCCCATTTCTGAGATATTACATCTTTGAGATGGTGAAACTATCAAGCCTCTGGTGGCATCAATTCATCAACAATCCACCCTTACAAATATTGTAGCCTGTTTGTCTCAGTCAGAGATTCATATGCCTTTAGTTCACATTTCCAATCCTTCACCTTCCCAGTCATATCTATTTCTTCTACTTGGGGCTCTTGCTCGTACAGTGGTAAGTCTACAGATTTACAACACTAAAATCAGGGGTTTGATTCCCCTTGGTGGGCTCAGTAGATAGCCTGATGTGGCTTTGCTATAAGAAAACACACACACGCTCCTTCTACTTGGGGGACTTCTCATTTCCTTCCCTGATGACACTTCCCTGTGAGTTTGGGTATGGTCGGGGCTTGGCTTTTCAAGTTTCTTCATTACTGGTCTCCCTTTGTCAACGATGAATGGGTAACTTTAGTTTCTGTCACAAGGATTCATTGTTCAATTTCTTTTCTCACCTATGGTTTTTACTTTCCCCATTTTCTTCTCTCCTCTTTTTAGGTCCCATAACCAGCCAGGGCTTGTTTGGAGTGGTTCTGGAATTTCCGTTGCAGCAGTCAATCTCATCCGCTCCCGATCTTTTCAGAGGATTTTTTCCCACCTTTACATTGTCTGAAAAACAACCATGGATTGATGGCTGATATTCAATTTATCTTTCCTCAACCCTTGATATTACTACTCAATAGCTTAGGTAGTAATAACCATAGAACTTTTTCTCCCTCTGAGATTAATGTTTTCTGCAGGGTTGTGGATGACAGAAATGAATGTCCCCAATGGTTACCTAAATAATTACTTCATCTCAGTCTCATCCTTAGCTTTGGTTTGTCCATTTTGGGGTGGTTTACCAATTTGGGTTCTTCCATTCTGGCATGTCTTGGTACCTAACATTCAAGTTTTTGCATGTCATCTCCATTCTTTTGACTACAATTTCATTATTACAAGGATGACTTGCTTCTTCTGGCACATTCAAAATGGTAGATTGGTAAATCATACTCAGCAGCTACTTTCTGTGGTGGTTTGTGTGGGCTGATCAATCAAATTGGAAAGTTCTTTCTCAGATCTATTCAATATCTTGTCTGTTTGGGGTATTTTTTGAGAGAAATATCAGTTAAACACTGCATTCTCCTTTACAGTTTCGTTCAGTGGAACTTTTGGTTCACTGTGTCCTCTAGGATGAGTCACTTATTGCTCAGAAAGTTCTCTTGCTTTTGGAGATGTAGTCTTCCATGACATCACTGATCCCTCTCGGTCATGCCCATATCAGGTCCTTTTAGCAGGCACCATGAATGATGGAACTTTGCTCAAGAACCTTTTTTTTCCTTCCTTGCATGATTATCTGCATTTGTAGCTGGATAAAGCCCATAAATCAACAGATGTGAACTTCCTTGACCACATCCAGATCTACATTATTTCATTAAATGCATCACCGCAGGGATGGGGAAAAGGATCAATCACCAGGAAGCTTTGGGCCATTGGCTGGCAGATGGAAGCAATTTGTATGTCAGTGATCTTTACATTTTAGCTATATGTTGGATATTGCATCACTTCATTCATTTCACCCATCATTGTCTGGTGATAGTTTATATGGACAATTCTATGGTTTGGGGCACACATCAACCATCAAGGGAGCACACAGTCCAAAGATTTATGCTTTCAAATGTTAGATTTATTATACTGGGCTCAAGCACATCACATTTGCCTTATTACATGTCATGTGCCAGGTATTTTCAATCTGATTGGGATGGTCCTTCACACCCGAACTAGATATATCCCACAGGGTGGACATTAGATTCCCTCGTTTTGAGGAATATTTGCCATTGGTGGGGTTCTTGCTATGGGGCTTCAACACCAAGTTATATTTTTTTGGTTGCCTGTACCTCGTCCAAATGCTCTGGCAGTAAATGCTTTTAACCATGATTAGTTGCAAAAATATCTTCATATGTACCAACTCATCTGATTACTTCATTGGGTGATTTCTTTTGTCCTATTTACTCCTTGTCGAATCCTTCTGATTGCACCTACTGGCCAGCTTTGGTTTCCAAGGCTACAATGATTGCTTCTCCAAATCTATCTTCCATTTCCTCTCTTTCTTCTTTGTCAACCTTGATCATGTCTCACATCCAAACCTTGAAGTCCTAAGTCTTCATGTCTGGCTTTTGTCCTTTCTTTGGTGAGATAATCCAATTTTGCACAGCATGTCACATCTTTGTTTGCTAGTTTCATCTATCCATCTTCCAAGGAGGTGTACAAATGCAAGTATTCCACATTTGGTCTACTACCAGGGGGGGTTTCCACTGACAAGCCTATCATGACTCATGTGGCAGAATTTCTCTCCTGGTTCTTCAATCATGTGTTTTTAGTCTCCTCACTTTTCAGATGTTAGGCGCTCTTATTCCATACCTTAGGATTTTTACTTCCTCTGTTATTACCTTTCTTATTCTTCCAGATGTCACCTCAGGTATTCTGCCCTTCGAGATTGTGACATTAATGTGGTCCTACATTCCAATATTTTATCGTCATGCCATACCAGGGAATTGGTGTGGTTCTTAGTCTCTGGTTTAAGGTGAAGATAGAATGATCATCATCCTACTCTCATGTGGATGTTGGTATTCTGCAAAGAGGTTTTGAATGTAATTGACTCACATAGTATGATCCACTGTGCTTGAGCCACTCTACACCCAAAGGTGCATCCTCATTTATTCACCTTTCTCATTGTGAGATTGAGTTACAGTATTTGTCTCTGGTTAGAATCACTTTTCTGTCACATTTTCTTCCACTTGTATGTGCTCTTCTCTTTTTCCACCCTTATATATTATCCATTCTACAAATGGATGAGGAGTATAACTGGCTTAGAAGTTCCTCTCTTCTGATTGTTGGATTTAAATTTCTCATTTTCATGTGTATTCTTTAGATACTTTCAAAGGTCTTATGTCAATCCCTTTCACTGGTTCTACCCTCTTTTCAATATGGGATTCTAACTAATCTTATTGGAAGAGATGAGTACTGTATCAGAAATTATAATTTTCCTATACCAAAAATGTCATCTTACACTTCTTGCCCACCTTTCTCCATTGCTGACATCTTTTACCAAACTTTGAAGTGGTAGTTTGGTGGAGGAGTGTATAGGAAGTCACATGCATATTATGTTCCTATTGGTTCCTATTGTCACATGAGTGACATGTTGAAATAGGGGAAGAGTGGAAGGCTTGTGGCATGTATAAAGAAACAGTTTGCATATAGAAGGCAATTGAACAGGAATAACTCATGGTGGAGGTAGGAACCTATCAGAAAGAAATTTTTAGTATATTAAAATTATAACTTTTTAGTAGATAAAATGTTGCATAATATGCAGCCCACAACCAAACAATTTGATGATAAACTCTTTACAAAAAAGGCTGGTAAATAAAGTATAAGACATGCTTATCACCAAGCAGAAATATATTAAATTGTGCCATAGTAAGTAAAACTTGGCATTATATATTATTAGATGAATTAGAAATTCCTTGTAATTAATGAATAAATCTGGGTAACTTGCACTTCATTTTGAACTGAAGAAACACAAGTTATAAAAAAATATATAATACATTTAAACTCTACTAAAAGAACTGCATGTAGTTATAAACTAACTTGCCAGAAAACTTAAAAAAATTATTTTCTTCCAAGGGATAATTTTATTTAGAAAAACAGTTGATGAAGAATGAGGTTAAGGCTCAATTAGGTTTATTTCAGAATCTTAGATTTTTAGTCCATACTTTAGGATATTTTACTCTTTACATAAGGTTCTATTACCTGAATGACATTTTAAACACTACATAAATATACGTACTATAACTTTTTATGTACTAAGTGTATCTTCATGAAATGTAGAAAGCTTTTAGTATACATTAAGTCTTTTGTGCGTAAAAAAATCAGATTTTTTTATTAAGTGTGACTAGTTTAAGTGCAAGGTGATTTTCATGTTAAAATTTACAACAGAAGTTATAAAAAAAAATTATAATACATTTAAACTGTACTAAAAAAATGTCTCAGATTTCATTTGTGTTATTTCTAAAACATCCTGTATAAATATTAAAACTTTTGTCAGTAAGTTTTTGTATCGTATATTTTGTATTCTCTACCCTAACACAATATATAAGCTTAGTTCATTTGACAAACCTTGTAACCACCACAAAAACAAAGAAAAATTTGTATTGCCCTTTCTTTTTAGAATTACTTTATATTGTTACAGACAATTACACACTATTTATTCTTACAGCCAAAGCCAATACAATTCAAATCTCTCAGCCATTTAAAATTACTGCTTTACCATCACTTAGAATAGTATCAAAGTGAATTATCATGGTATGGAAGATTTGGGTAAGGAGGACAGCATCGAATTACCAACATTCGCAGTAAAATTACAACATGCCATGCTCATGTGCTCAAACTGTCAAGTATTTCTTTAATGAATTTTTCTTATGTAACTTATAAGTTTCTAATTTTCATGTATTAGCTACTTTTATAACAGTAAATAAATATACATAAGAAACATGAAATTCGGTACTTATGTGTGTATCTTACATTATTCTCAAAGTCTCAATGCCAATCCAATTTTTTGTAGGGGTATTGTTACTGCTTTAAATAGTAATTTATTTTAAATATGCAGTGTGAAACAAACTTGGATTTTTAACTAAGCTATATGTGATTTAAAATGTTTTCTTTATTTGGTTGGGGCAATCTTGGCAATAGCAAACTATGAAATTGATGCAGAATAACTCAAAATGCATCATGCAAATGTACTAATCTCTTAAAGAAAACAGTAAATTGAAACCTTTCCATTGGTCATAAATAATCTAGTAGCAAATGTGAGGAGGAATTAGTGACATTTTTTAAAGACAGCATGTGTGATGAGGGACACAGCATGCGAGTTTTGGTTTATGGGATATAACTAATTAAAGTAACAAGAACAGACTTGACAAACTTTTGCATAGAGGTATATAATATATAAATCCTTGTAAACTTAGAAGGTAATAAAGGGTAGAAAGAAATTTGAAGTAAAGAAGTGTCACATGAGGTATAAAAGTGATGATAGAAAATTTAAGTATTTCTCTTTCTGAAATTATGAAATTCCAACTTTTACAATAATTTGAATAATAAATTGTTTATTTTAACAATCTTTTAATATGTCCTAAAGAATGGTTTATACCCTAAATGGAGAAATAATTAAATACTGTCCTATTTTTCAAGTTTTACTTATTTTTTATCACATGTTTTCATCACTTTATTAATCTATTTTGCCTTTATCATAAATTTTTAGCAAATGAATTTTGAACAAGTTTCATTATTAATTTTTTTCATAATGATTCCTTCTGAAGTTGGAATTTTTATGTTGCTGTAGTTTTGTTTACATTTTGAGAAAACTTGTTTAATATTTGGTCATATGGGGCAGCATTTCTCAAAATCTTGTCATCTATGCTTCCTCTCTTTGAAAGGAGTGAAAGTTATGAAATATAATACATAGATACACATTACAATTTTATGTTATAGTAACCATTTTTTATTTTTGTTAGTGAAGAATATATTAAAACTTAATTTTGCATTATTACACTATTGAATCTACCATATTTGTTCACATACCCCCAAGAGATCATTAGTACCCATCCCCTCCTCAGCATATGCCACATTTTGAAAAACATTTAAATAGAACATATTGTAACTAAGTCTGAAAACTTTAAACATTACATTTTTGTGTAAGAAGTTATTAATTAGATTTATACTTCACCACTTCATTTTTTCTTTCATGTATTCAATTTTTATTGTCTTTTTATCTTGACTTTACAACAAGATCAATTTTTTATTGCTATTTTGTGAAGAGTATAAGCATTATTACTTATTGCAGAGTTAAGATAATAGGTAGAAATTACACAAGGTTCCATTTTAGAACTCAGACTAGAAAGCTATGCTGATAATTACATACAGGAATATCAATTTCTTTACTGAACAACAAATTTCAACTCTTGGTTTCTGTAGACAAGGAACTATTAAAGAGAAAGAAAACAAAAGGATCTGAGAAGAATGTGGATAATAAGGAGGCTGTCATTATAGGTGGTTTGTTGACAGTGTATGTGGTTAGAATTGTCTGTGAGGTGAATAGGGAGAAAATAATCAAATTATGCCACCCAGGGGTACATGTGGAGGATATAACTAATAATGCAGGAAATATAATAAAAGGGGCTAGCAGAAATGCAATTTTTGTGGTGCATGTAGAGACTAATGATCTAAGGAAAGGTAGATCAAAGGAGCTAATTATCAAGTACAAAGGGTTGATAAAGGTATTAAAAGAAAAAAGGTTGTAAATTAGTTTTGTCAGAGATACTGTCTGGAATTAACTGTGGAGAAGAAATTATAAGTAGGTCACTAGGGCTAAGTGCTAGGCTTAGGTTAGTATGAAAGGAAGAATAGATTGATTGGTTGAACTTGTGGGATTAGTTCAGTGGAAGAAGAGAGCTTTTTCAAATGGATGGTTTACATCTAAATAGGATAAGGTCCGGCTTGTTTGCAAGGGCTATTAACTCAGCTGTAAGGGAAGTTTCAAACTAGGACTAGATAATGGTGAAGACCAGAATAAGCTAAATGCAAAAAAATAAGAGGCAGAGAAATGTTTAGCATAGGAATTGAGTACAGAAGTAGTTATAAGATTAGGCTTAATTGTTACTATTGTGATGCTAGAAGTATAAGAAATAAAATAGATGACCTTAGAACACTGATAGGAATGTCAGATTTTGACATAATGGAAACACTGAAACAGGGTCAAAATGTTAGCTCCCACACACTCACCAGTGGGTCGTGATAGTCTTACAGTAAGACCCACATGGGCCACAGGTGAGTCATGCTCTATTTTTTTAAAGGGTCACTTATTGGCTGGGACACAATGGCTACATATATATACTCACACCATAAAAAAGTAATTGTAAAATGACTAGTGGGATCCTGGAAAGTATCAGCAAAATAGGCTTGGGAGCCAACATATTAAATGTGGGTGATTTTGATGACAGAAATTTCTCTGAAATACAGGATTTTAGGTTATTTAATAAAGACAGAGTACTAAAGATGGGGGGGAAGAGGGGCTTTATATGTAAAATGGGAACTAAATCCTGTTGAAACTGAAGTTAACAAAGATAAAAGTCGGGAGATTGAAGCCATTTGGGTTCCTGTTAGTGTGTATAGAGGAAAAAGGCATTTAGTGGAAATTTGTTACAGACCAACAAATGATGCTGATGAAATTAGTGGGACATTTTACAATGAGGTTAGGATTTCAGCTGTTAATGAGGTCATAATTATAGGTAATTTTATTTTCAGGCATATAGATCAGGAAATACAACAGTCAAACCATGAGGGGAAAAAGTTTTGGGAAACTGTTCAAGATAGCTGTTCATATTTCTTGTAGAAAGAGTAGCTGCAAGTAAAAGTCAGGTGGGCTCACAAATAGTATAAGAGATAAAATTTAAAAAAAAAAAAAGCATTATAAGTTTTTAAGAAATTTATATTGACTGATATGACAGGACATTATAGAAGATCCAGAAAGTTGGTGAACCAGGAAATTAAAACATCAAAAATAATGTGTCAGAAAAAGTTGGTTGAAAATGTAAAACACAGTAAAAATTTATTTAAATACATTAATGGTAAACAAAATGTTGGAACCATTGAGGAATAATAAAGAAAGGCTTGTATCTGATGATTATGAGAGGAAAGTGTTTTTATTAATGAGTCACTGGTTTGGCCACATTTGAATTATTGTGTTCAATCTTGGGCTCCTTACCTTAGAAAAGATATTGAACTTTTAGAAAGGGTTCATAGAAGGGTTAATAGAATGATGTCTGAGATGGAGGGGCTGTTGTACAATGAGAGGTTGAAATGTCACTAATTGTTTTACCTTGAAGAAAGAAGAGTTAGGGTGAATCTGATTGAGGTGTTTAAGCCCATAGAGAATTAGTAGTTTTGATACATCATCTTTATTTGTACTTGGCAGTGAGAACAGTAGAACTAGGGGACATGGGTATAAATTTCAGCTGGGAAAGAGTCAACTTCAGCTGTTTGTTGGCTTTGGAATGGATAGCCTTTGAATGTTGTAGAGACAGTAAATTTAAGTGAATTTAGGAGAAAGTTTGCTAAGTATATGTATGATAATGGCTCACTTGAATTTTTTTTTCTGAAATATATATATATCTTTATATTAATAGTTTTACTTTAGTGTAGAGGATGAAACAGCCAAGATGGACAATAGGTTCCATGATTTTCCAAAACATTATGCTATAGCATGTATTAAAGCAGTGTTGTGGTTGTGTTTTTGGATTTAATATGTAGAAGCTTGCTAGATTGCATGAAGAGAAACCATCAATTATTGTTAAAAGCTAAACAAAACTAAACAAAGAAAAAAACTTGAAAATTTAGATGAAAAATTTAGAAAATATTTCAAAAAAATATCTGCTGCTTTACTTAACATGCTTATAAAAAATTATCCCCTCTGACTAAACACATTCTTTGGATATAATGGTATGTTTTATTATCTTAGTAGACATTAATAGTATAAATGTATCAAAAAACTCTGTTAGTTTTGAAGACGTGATAACAAACACTACAGGTTTAACAAACATATGTTTTATTTTTCTTTTGATACAGGTTGGACCATTATTACAAGCTTTGGTGGAAGGACGGTATACTTAATTATTATTCTGGTATATGGCCTAGTTTCCAATAAAGATTTTGTAAAGTAAAAGTTATTTGTAAAAACATTTATTCCACAAAATGTTTGGTGCTGATTGTTTAATTCCTGGCAGTGTATTTGCAAAATTAAATTTCTAAATATTTTGGAATTAGTTTAAACTAAACTATTATTATATAAGCTTATAAACCTATATGTTAAAAAAACAGTCCTTTCTAAATTTGATGTGATCTTTATTTGAACATGATCAGGCCACTGATACATTTAGTTTCCTAAGAATGTGTCTTTTACAACATTTCTTAGGTATAATTGTGTTTGTAGCAAAAAACAGACAAAGTACATAGACAAATTATTGACGTCCATTCCTGCATTACTCTATTGTAAATATTTTTCCTTTGATTTTATCTGGATAGTTTGAGACCCACTTTTGAGATAAAATGTGAACTTTTTTTTTTTTCAGGAAATGTACAACATTTATTATACAAAAGTTTACTAGTATTTGTTAGGTAATATATATCAGCTCAAGGTATTATCATTAGTATTTTTACTTCATATTATTTTAAGTTTAATCATGTTTTCAAAATGTAAACAAATGTCTAATAGTCTCTGCTGTTTAAAATGTCTTCAAACTCTTACAGGAATATGCTTTGTAACTTTCATTATTTAAAATTCTCTTGCTTTTAAAATGCTTTTAATGATTGACATCTTATTTCTCTTATATTTATTTTTTTCATATGAAGTTTTATCACCAGGGTGGTTGTTTATTTATCATACAGTTTTTTTTTTTGTTGTTTTTTTCTGAGAGACAAAAATGGTTGTTACTCACTTCCTTTATAAATTATTTTTTGGCATTCTTTTAATGGTTTGTGCTTGCTTCACCATAGACTGCCCTTCTCTTTGAGTGCTTTTTCTAGGCCTTTTAACTTATATTAGTTTTTTTACTTTTTGAGTGATCTTAATGGTTGTTTGTTTGTTCATTATAGTTTTCCTTTTCAGAAAGACCATAACACTTGTTGCTTATCACTCTTACTGCTTTCCATTTTTGAGTGCTTTTAGTGGTTGCCATTTACTTCTGTTATAGTTTTCAGAGCTGTTAGTGGTTGTTCCTTACATCACTTATAGTCTTGCTTTGTTTCTGTGGGCTTCCAAATGCTGTTATTTACTCCTTTTGTATTTTACTGTTATTGTTATTTGGTTGCTCTCTCTTTTGAAAGTCCATTAGTGATTGTTTCTCATTTCTTTCATGGGCTGAGTATGAACCATTGGTCAGCATACTAAGCTGTGGATCTAAGCTCCATAGTTTGTGTTCTCTTAAATCCCTTACCCAGAAAAACTAATCATGCTCTCCATTTTGGAGCATTGGATGCATTATAAAAATAATAGTAAAATCCCACTATTTTGTTAGATTGGCTCATGAATTGGCAGTAGATAGCATTGACTGGCTTCCTTCTCTCTAGTCTATCACTTCAAAATTAGGAACCGCTAGTGTAGACAGCACTCAAGTGGTGTTGTTCAAAATTCAAAAAACACACTTTATAGTATAAATTTCCTTTTTTTAAATTCTTGTTGGTTATTTCTGTTATAATTTCTTTCCTCTAGGAGTCCTCTTAATTGTTTTTACTTAATTGTGTTAATGTTTTCACATTTTAAGGAATGTTCATAGTGAGTTTGTATTTTTTATATTGTTTTTGTTTTCCTCATGAGTGTTCTAATGTTAGCTTATTTTTAATATAGTTATACTTTCCATTAATGTTCTTAATTGTTTTGTGTATTTCTGTTTCTCTCTTAACTGCTGTGACCAATGCATATGTTTGTCATTTGGATTTCTTTTCATAAGAGTTCTTTGAAGTGGTTTCTTAATTCATTTTGTTTCTCTTAGTAGTTGTTTCTTGTATGTATCATAATTTCTGTTTACAACTGGCTTTGTTCAACAAATTATGATGATAGTTTAAACTTGTCTTTACTGCTTTGATATTGCCTTCATCAAAAACATTTCTTTCTAGCTGGATCAACAGATATGAGAATTTAAAGTATGGTAAGTTAGATAGTGCTGTAGACTTCTCTGATTGTAACTTGCTGTTTTTAAATCCTTTGTGCTTTTCTATTGTATGTTTTAAAAATGTATATAATTTTCAAGATTATTGTGAATTTCCAAGCTTTTTTTATATAATAATCAGCAAGTATAATTAATTTTTTTGACTTGTATGTAGTTTATGTTTTATCTTTCATTATAGTTTTGGGCATTTCAAGATCTAGTTTTGGGCATTTCAAGATCTGTGTTGGCTGTAGTAATAAATAGTTATATGTAGAAAATCAGTTAAATTGCAGTTGTATTTCGTGTTAAAACAAAAACCCTTAATGCTTGTCTATAAAACAAAGTTAAGTAGACATTAAACTAATGTCATCGAAATGCTGTTTCAGAGAGAAGGCTACTGTTTGATCAGAAACCTTGTTTTTTGATTGTGGAATTTGTGTTTCCATTTACTACAGTGTTTACTTCATTTTGCTTCCATTTTCGAAGAACTAATATCTCTTAAGTTTTTGCTATATCTTTTTTTTTATTGAGGAACTTGTTAAACTCATTTCTTTTCACATTCATTTCACAGTTTTTCTGAAATATACTTTTTTCTGTTTTATTTACTCTTTTAAAAGTTTTGCAGACAAATTTTGAAATTTTAATTAAAGATTCAATGCACGACATTATATCTTTTCATACGTTTTCATGAATGTCATAAATAAACCACTGTTATTAATATAATCAGAACATTGATGTTCTATCAAAAGCCTTCTCCTAAATTTTTGCTATCTTCGTCATAAAAGTTTGTAACATGAAGTTATCATTGCAAGGAACATTTTAATATAATGCTTTGTTTGGATGTTTTTGTGTGGATAACAAAATACTGAATATGTCTTCTACCTTCATTGCCCTTTATAATTAAAATGTTCTCTTCTGTAGTCTTTTATTACTGGGGTACAGTGGTACTTACTGGAAGTAAACTGCAATACTATTTAACTATTCAAAGATAATTTATAACTTGTTTTAGCAACTGTAATTTGTTGAGTTTTATAGTACAATATGTATGTACTTAGTTTCATACAGCATTTTAATAAACATTTATCCTTAAATTGAGAGAAGCTGATATGTGCTGTATCACCTACACCATGCTTTTTTGATGAATTTGCTTGTTACACAAAAGCCAGTTTGAATAATATATTTACATGGTTATGAAAGTTGTAGTCTATTTAATAATAACCAACATTATGGTGTTAAGAGTAGTAGTGTTTTTTTAAAAAAATTTTTAAAGGTAAGCTTTGGTTTAACATAAATTTCTCATAAATTACTGACTACTTTTATATGTAATGTAGTGTACTCTTTGAAATTCTTTAATTCATTTATACCACTCACCATTTGCCTTGTTTTGAATACCTTTTGACATGCATTTCAGGACACTTTTGAAATTATGCATTTTTTAATTCATTATTTAATACCACAGTAGATCAGATGTGAAAATTAAATAAAAATCTTTGACTGTAAATATAGAAAGTAACTTGTACATATAAAAAAGTAATTTATAGAAATAGACCCAATCTACTGCTAGGACACAAACGTTCCTAATTCTCTTAATTTTATATCACATGCAGAAAATTTCATTGAATTTTTAATGAAACTTCATTTTTAGTATTGAGATTTAAAACTAAATTATTATTTTAATATTTTGATTTGAATTCATTAAATTATGTACAGTTGTGTACCCTTCAAATCTGTTTTTTGTTCATCATTAGTGAACTATTTGAACAGTTTCTAAGTACAACAGTATCTATTGTTGTACACCTATCTTGTTAGGATTTGAAATACATCATTTTCAACAAAAATCATTTTTAAGATATTTGCATACAAGAATAAGTAGAAATAAATAAATTCAGATTATATAATGCTTCTTGTCTCCTATTTATTGTGTTTGCATTGCATGTGAAAACTACAGTTAATATATAGAATGCCATTGTCTCATAACAGCTGTCTTGGGTGAAAAATATATGTTTAAAGTGGTTGTTTGTTTCAACTCAATTTTTGAAAGTTTATAAAATTGAATTCTGATTCGAAGTAAAAAATATAGACATTTTAAATACAGTTAAAACTAAAAGGATGATACTCGAATAAAAAATTATTTGTTTCTTACATAGTAAGATGTTCCACTGAGAGTGACATTTTTCAGCATGAGATTTCTTCAAATCAACTCATTAATTGTGGAACAATCATTTGTGGTGGACGAAAATACCGGTAGTGCTATTATGACAGTTTTCTGAAAATCCATATTTTTTGTTTATTTAAAATGTTGTACTGAGTGTTAATTGATTTTATTTTTTAAATGATTTACAAAATCCTGTTGTACTATTAGAACTACTTCCATCTTTATCAGTTGTGTTTAATCTACAGGTCACATTTGCTAGACACCATTGAACAAGTTTCTGTGAAAGATGGATAGAGGCTGAGTGGCCCAGAAGTTAGTGTGCCAAAATGTGGATCTTTGAGTCCATTGTTTGAATCAGTTATTGAAAAAAAAGCTCCACACTTGTAAGGATGATGGTCAAATCTTTCTATTTGGTGTGACAAGAACTGATGATGTATACAGTTGACTAGTTGATTTCTCTTTATTCTATGATTTCAAAATTAAGAACAACTATTGCAATAACCTTTGAGTGGTTTTGCACACATATCTGAAGACAATTGAACAAACAAAGAATAGCAAGGTCAGTCTTAAACCATATATTGTGATAAACCTTCAATAGACATCACTATTTGAAAATTGCCTTCCAAGGCTATGTTCAAGCAGTCCAAAGCCATAAAAGGCCATTGGAGCTTCATCAAAGGAGAGAAATGTTGTAAAATTGGCTTGTTTTGATTTCAGCTTATTTGAAATATTTCTCAAAAAGAGTCATTGGTTTCAAGGTGTAAATTTTAACTTGTGATCTTAAACTTCTTGTTTATTATACTGTTAACGTTACATGGAGAAATGTCCAGTGTCATCGTACAGACTTCTTTTTGAGAGAATTTCTTTGAACTAGTTCTTAGTCAGTTTTGCATTATGTTACTGCCTTAAACCCTATAAGTTTTTCTACTTGCTCAATGAACAATGAAACATTTGTAATGTTTGAGTGTGATAACACCTTATGTAGGGATGGCACACTGGTGCCTGTGTGAAAGCAGTACGAACATCATCAGAAGCTGGCATAGTCACTCTTTACAGCTATCTGCAGCATTTAGAAGTCGAATAGAGGTGAACACCAAAACCAAGATTTATAATTTTCGTTCATCATCATCTTTTTTAAACAGACCTAGCGCCTACCTAGCTCTAGTAGTAACCATATTTTATCATCATTTAATAGAGCAAAACAGTCTTCGCAGTGTGTCACTACCTAATTTATTATGTGCATAACTTATAGAGCTGCCTTTCCTTCAGTCTCACACTGCAAAATTAGGGATTGCTAGCGCAGATAGACCTCGTGTAGCTGTGTTTGTTTTTTTGCTTTTTTGAATTTCTTGCAAAGCTACACGAGGTCTATGTGCGCTAGCCATCCCTAATTTAGCAGTGTAAGACTAGAGGGAAGGCAGCTAGTCATCATCACCCATCGCCAACTCTTGGGCTACTCTTTTACTAACGAATAGTGGGATTTATCGTAACATTATAACACCCCCACGGCTGAAAGGGCGAGCATGTTTTAATTTGACATTTATTACATTTGTAAGTTTGATTTTCTCTTAGTCTTATTATTTTACATAGAACTTGTGTGAATGTTTATAGGCTGTTATAAGCCTCACAGTGGGAAGTTTTAAGGATTTTCAACACTAAAATCCAGGATTCAGTTCTAAAATAAACAAAGCATGTTGTGAGTTTTTATAGCCGCTTTTTAACCATTGTTGTGACCTGGCGCCAAATTGTTAATGTTTCAAGTTTTCTTTCCTTAAGCAAAATAATGTATATGTATTTGAGTATATCATTGCCCTGATAAAATATTAATGTAACTGTATTTTTAAGCCACATCATGAATGTGTTTTCAGAGATGTAAAAAAATATTAAAGAACACGCATTTACTGATCGTATCTGTTAACAGGGAAGAAGTACGAAATCGCACGTATTTACTTTTAAGTAAACAGATTATCAAAATTATTCTATTATAACATATGTTATAAAAGCGAGTAATTATTGGATAGAATGAAAAAAATAATTTCATGTCTTACGCTAAAATATATTTGAATGAAACCGGTTATTAGAACAATGTTTTCCAGACTCAATTTTTGTACGAATTAAGGTAGGTAGGCAATTGTCAAGTTTACCCTATGTCTCAAATGAAGGCTTAAAATTTACTTACTTAATTTTAATAATATAGGTTTGGGTAAGACAATTTATGGATGATAAATAATTTTCTTCACAGTTTAGAAAGCAAGAGGACCTAAAATATAACATACTCTGATGAGAATATGAAAGTTGAGAAAAGATAAATTCCTACTCAATAAAATTGTATATAAATGAGTGTACGAGTTGCGAACATTGCAACTTTCAATCAAACTATACGATAAAATACAATCATATATTCACACCGTTCAGTAATGTAAAATTGGAAGGTGGATGTAGATCGCCTAGCATGACCTTGTGGTTGAAGTCAAGGTCGAATCACATCACAAATATTCTGGCCGTTTCAGTCTCGGGGGCGTTATTTTGTGACAGGTAAAACTACTTTTTGTTGGTAAAAGAATGGTACGAGGTGGCAAAAAATGGCATTGTCTAGCAGCCGCTTTCCTTCTAATATATCGTTTTGATTTTGTTTGTTTGTTTGTTTTGGAATTTTGCACAAAGCTACTCGATGGCTATCTGTGCTAGTCGTCCCTAATTTAGTAGTGTAAGACTAGAGGGAAGGCAGCTAGTCATCACCACCCACCGCCAACTCTTGGGCTACTCTTTTACCAACAAATAGTGGGATTGACCGTAACATTATAACGCCCCCACGGCGCCCCTTAACGCGCTAGACCATGCCGGATTTCGTTTTGAAATTACGCACGAGTAGCAGAGATATAGTACTGTGCCAAAAGTTAGATTTCAAGATACTTTCAAAGAAAAACGGAAGGTAAATCAGAGGTGAAACATCAAAATTGTATTAATTTACATATTTAGTACAACAGAAACTCAGTAGAAGTGCTTGAGTTCAGCAAACAGTTAATACTTTGTGTGTGTCCCTTTTGATTCAATAATTGTAGAAAAATTTTCAGACATTGTTGCAGCATATTTAATTAAAGTATCCTTTAGGATATAACTCCAAATATTTTTCATACACTCCCATAAAGTTTCTTTGAAAGTAACTTTTAATTTGACAAGATTCTGACCTATCAAATCCCAGATACGCTCAATTGGGTTGAGATCAGGGTTCTGCATAATTTGAATGACTTCAGCAGCTTCTTCTCAACTGAGCTATTTCTTCATAGGTTAAATAAGTTTTTTGAAGTCATTATCTTCTAGGTAGTAGAATAGCATACAAGTCATTGTTAAACGACCAAATATTCGATTCCAGTTAAGTCATCTCAATACTGGAGATCTGGACACATTTCCATTATTTGATATATGGTCGTTTATCTCATTCTTGAGATAAGTTGCAGATTTTATTCTGTCACAAAGACTACATAAATTAAGATACTTATTATCAATATCATTAAGTTTAGGTGTTCTGCCTCTTCCTTTCCTGTTTTCGAATTAACCTGTCTTGGTGTTTTGGAGAGCATTTGAAATCTGCAGCAATTTGTCAGAGAGTCCAACCAGCATCACGTAAAGTTTTATGCAAACTTACTGATCTACTGACAATTCTCTGCGCTTTTTGGGCATGACAACAAAATTTAACATACAGTTTTCAATACTTGTTTTTAATCAAGATTTATTTTTGGAGAGCTATTAAATTGATTTTTGTAGCATATATACCGGTGCTATATGCTAGTTCTCTTTATGTATTGTTAAAAGTCTTAATGAGAAACACCAAAATCCAAACATCTTAATTTAAATTCAATTTCTATGAAGACTCTTGCATAAAATTAAAAACTTATTTTCTTTCTGTGAAAGTAAATGTTTATTTTTTAAACGTGAAGTATAATATATTTCAACATGCAGAGAGTGCTGCATCAAATTTAGCTGGCATCAAACTATCGAAAGGAGTAAAAGATAGTTATTTTGTGTTGTTTTTTTTTGTAAATCGGAATGAAATTTGAGAAAAAAAAACATTTTCTTTCTAAATTACACGGATTGTAAAAAATCAGTTAAGACTAATATAATCGTAATTTAAAAGACAATTGTGTTCATGGTACAAAAGCATTCGGAAAGTTAAAAGTTGTATCTATACACTAATCTCATTACATATAGCTGTAAGCCAGCTATAAAGTGACTCACTAAAGCGTTTTGGTTACATTTGTTTACTCGGATGATCCAACTTTTTTCATTTCTTAAAACGCATAAACGCAATAAGTAAATTATATAATTTTCTCAATCTTTGGAAGTTTGTAATAAATGGCCCGGCATGGCCAAGTGGTTAAGGCACTCACCTCGTAATCCGAGGGTTGAGGGTTCGAATCTCCGTCACACCAAACATGCTCGCCCTTTCATCTGTGGGAACGTTATAATGTGACTGTCAACCCCACTATTCGTTGGTAAAAAAATAGCGCAAGAGTTGGCGGTGGGTGGTGACGTCTAGCTGCTTTCCCTCTAGGCTTACACTACTAAATTAGGAATGGCTAGCGCAGAGAGCCCTCATGTAGCTTTGCGTCCCTAGTCTAGCAGTGTAAGATTAGAGGGAAGGCAGCTAGTCATCACCGCCAACTCTTGGGTTGCTCTTTTAGCAACGAAGAGTGGAGTGACCGTTACATTATAACGCCCTCACGGCTGAAAGGGCGAGCATTTTTGTGTGACAGGGATTCGAACCTGCGACCCTGAGATTTTGAGTCGAGTGCCTTATCACCTGGCCATGCCGGACAAACTTTAAAGTAAGATCAGTAATGAGAGCTAGCATCACTGACATTTCATTTATGTTCGATTCTTCTTATATTCTTGTTACTGCAAATTCAGATAGATTGTATGGATTTTCTGCACAATGGTGTAGCGACGCACACATTGCATGCAGGCTTGTACTGAGGTTATATTATTAATATTCGATTTATAAACTTAACCTATAATTACAGTTTGCGTTTTACAATCATCAACGCATATGTGATTATTCAGGGAACTGTGTCGAAAAACAAAACTTAATAAACGGTTGTTTTGAATTAAGAAAAAGTTTCATTGGAACAGCTGAGAATAGCAAGACATTGCTTACCGTTATCGATTTAGGCTTATAAACACTTTTCCAATAATGACTTTTTGCTCTCGCGAGGAAGTAATAATAGTTGGTTAAAATACAGTTTGAAAACTGGATATTTTAACAACAAAACTACGCCATGTTTGGATGTTATATTCACGACTAAAATAGTAGGTTTACGGCATGGAATATTTTGATACATTCTCACAGCGTTTATAATACAATATTATTATAACAAAGAAATAGTGGATTACTATCTGTTAACTTATCTATCTAATATAAATGAAAACAACACACTTTTCTGGGTATTATAGATTAAAGGTTATTCTTTATTGAAACAAGTTCTAAGATAATACTAATGTATTTGGTTTTACAGACCTAACGTTACCGAACCAACTTAAGATCAGCGTTTTTATCAGACACCTGCATCAAACTATTGATCAGATGTTCACCTGACATGTCGGGCCAGGTGGTTAGAGCGCTCGACTCACAATTTGAGGGTTGCGGGTTCGAATTCCCTTCACACCACATTTGCTCGTTCTTTCAGCCGTGGAAACGTTATAATGTTATGGTGAATCCCACTATTCGTAATTAAAATAATATCCTAAGCATTGGCAGTGGGTGGTGATGACCTGCTGCTTTCCCTCTGATCTTACACTGCAAAATTAGGGATGGTTAGCGCAGATAGCCCTCGTGTGGATATGCGGGAAACTCAAAAAACAAACAAACCTAACATGTTCCACCACTCCCACAGTGACATAGACATATGTTTGCGGACTTACAAAGCTAGAAACCGGGTTTCGATACCTGTGGTGGGCAGAGCACAGATAGTTTAATGTGTAGGCTTGTGCTTAACTTCAAACTAATTAATTGGTCAATGATGTCATTCCAGTATGTCTTGATGAATAAGGTTCGATACTGCAAGCTACATGTAGTTAACTGTGATATTTTCAAAGTGCCTCATTAACCTGTTGACTGCCAAGTATTTCAGCTGCAACAGCAACTCCGAACTAAGTCCAAAATACAACTCTAATGCTTCTTCATTTTGTAACCTTTTTCGTGACGCCCTTTTGGATCGAAAGTGAAACAATATGTAAGTAGGTCAAATACATGTATGGTGTGACATCTAGCGTTGAAGTTAGGTATTATTGAGAACGAACTGACTCGTCCGTTGCACTGTGTTTCCGATCGGCTTGGACGAGTTATCTCGTCTACGGCACTGTACAGGTTAAATTAAACCACTTTCTCTCATCAAACTAATTCTCGTGTTCAAAGATATTTCAACATTATACGTTCGACACGCAGAAAGGATGCAGAGAAAATGAAGCAATTTGGATCAAAGTAATATAAGAAAACTTTATGTCCCATTACGAGATTCATTAGAAACAAGTAGATCAAAATATTGTGTACTTTTTTCAGTTGACTTATAGCTCCCAGTTGGACAGTGGTAAGTCTTCGGACTTACAATGCTAAATCCAAAGATTTGATTCTCCTCGGTGGACCCAAAAAATAGTCCGATGGATTTGCTATAAGAAAACACACACGGTTTTTTTCTAGTAAAAAGTTCTCGAAAATACAGGATGGAACTGTATATGTGATCGTTACAATGTTTAATTATCATTCACGTTTTAGTGCTGTTAGGATCACCATTGGGAAACCAATGGAAGTCTGGAACACAGAGAATGATATATAATAGAGTGATATTATGAGCTTGAAACACAAAGGATGAAATAGCAGAGAGTGACAATGTGGGCCTGGAGTACAGAGAATGAAAGGGAAAAAGTGATAATGTGGACCTGGAGCACAGAGAATGACAGTGACTCTCTAGAACATAGAGAATGAATTAGCAGAGAGCGACAGTAGATAGCTGAAACATAAAGGATGAAAGAACAGAGAGACAGTGAGAACTTGTAGTATAAATAATGAGATATCACATTGATATATGTGACACATTGATATATAATGAGTGACATTAGCGACCTGTAAGATTACCAGTCGAATGCCTTAACCACCTGGCCATGCCGGGCCCAATATGGGTGGTTCTATGTTCTCATTGTTCAGACGTAAAGTGGATATTATATATACTAGGCCCGTTGAAGTCGCTACCGAAATAGAAAACAACCTCCTATACCCATCTCCGAGTTAAATCTCTTGTGATTTATAGTTATATTTATATATACTTATGTTTATATATATTTTATATTTATATATACGACACTCAGTTGAATTTGAGGAGTTTGCCGTCATACTTCATACAAGGGGCTTGACACAGTGTGAGGATCACGGGTTCGAATACCTGTCTCACCAAACATGCTTGCTCTTTCAGCCGTGGGAGCGTTACAAATTATAGCCAAACCCACTATTAATTAGTAAAAGAGTAGCCCAAAAGTTAACAGCGATAACTAGCTGCCTTCCCTCTAGTCGTTCACTGCTGAATTAGGGACGGCTACCGCGGATCGCCCTCGTACAGCTTTGCGCGAAATTCAAAACACGCGAAACTTTATACGAGAGCACAGAGTAAACGTGCCAGTTATGACGGATAATCAAAATAACCAGTGTTCAATCTGTTGCCAATAAGAAAAACTGAATTGACCAATACAGTGGCATTTTACATTGCATACAACTTTTCTGTTTGAGAGTTTCAGTATACAGTGTAGGAGAAAACGTAAAGACGCATTTCCTACTTCTCAGCGTTAGGAGTCTTTGTGTGTGTGTGTCTATACATATATTGTTATCGTGACTACAAAGGCCGAGTCCAACTCGCAAGCCTGTGGATCCCATTAGTTCGTACCATGTTAATGATAAAAAGGAAAAAATATATTGCCACGCAATTTTACGTAAATGCGTAATAAAAGTGGCAAGTAAACCCCCTATCTGAGTAGAGTAGCCCATTAGATAGCAGTGTGTAGTGTTGAATAACTGTCTACCTTCCAATTTAACATATCACTTCAAAATGTAGAATGTTAGCGCAGTTAGCCTTTGAATAATTTTGCATGATATCCCACAAGCAACACGGGTTTAGCTAAAATTTGTTGACGGCATGATGAATTTTAATGGCTACACATGTTCCATCCACCCTATAAATATGTTTAATGAACGAAATTTAAAGCGTTTCTAAACAAAATATTGTTGAGTGTGCTATATATAAACTATTTAGGATCCTCTCTATGGCGTAATTGTCCATGTCGTCAGAACCGGTCAAGTTTTATCTGACGACCACGTACCTTCGTAATATCTCTACAGAGTTTTATAAGTAGAGAAGACTGTCATCACGAACCCGTACCACCATTTCTCGAGGGCTTTTCATAATATATTTAGTGTAAGAGAATAGTCTGATCGTACAGAAATTCATATGCTCTGTGTCCGGCGACCTTACCGGAATGTCTTCCTTTGGAATAGCATAAATAATTGTTTTATTCTCCTGTTGATTGAGGTATGTAACGATCGAACGGAAAGTTTCACTGAAACTCTTACCTTGGGGAATTCTTATTGTTGATCTGGTTTGCAGATGGAGATCTTTTCTGGCTATGTTGCCTGAAGTACATGAATGGTCTTTGTTACTGATATTTGCATTTGTGAATGCTCAACGGATACTCTATTTACCATGGCCGAGGTACGACTTGTTGAGAGTCTCTTTCTGGGTGGTCCTAGTTACATAAGTTGTTCGACAATCTTGTTGTTTCTTCAATACAGTTAAGTACAAGGGATGTCCTAGTCTTGGAAGTACAGGATTCCCAGTTTGAACATATCTTTACGGTCAGAATGCATAAATATTTTGCTTTGGAAAAGGAAACTACATACCCTTCATATGACCTACACAATTTCAAAATGTAATTCTAATACCATCTCTTTCACCGCGACTTTATATTGTCTATGGCTGTCACATAACCCTTGATTTTGAATATCCAAATAATTTTAATCCACCATACTTAGTCCTATATACAAATATATATATCGTATGAAAATTATTCTACCTATCAAACGTTTTTGAATAGGGCTAATAAAAACCAAATAAAGTATAATCACTTGTGCTTTTCAATGTTAATTTGTAATTATTATTGTTTCTTTTGTATATGTAGATAACTTTACTCATTTTTAATATTTTTGTCCTTGTAGTTAGATTATCATCTCACTACATGCTGTAAACGCGCAGACTCGTGGTCTATGTATTTTCTCATATCTATTATCTGGTTTCGTGATAAAATCAAACTGTGATAATTTGGTTTCTACAGAAGCTGGCCTTATACATTTCGAGTATTCTTTTCTCGGAATAACTTAACTATAATCACGCATTATTCTGTAGGTGTATATTAAAAGGTTTAACGAGATTCCTTCACCTAAATAATAAACAAAACTGTGATAACTGGTTTAAAATACTGAAAAAAGTGATATAATGAGGCCTGAAATCTTCTGGCTGCATGTTCAAAGTTTGTATGTTATACTGCTGTTGGTTACTCCAACTTATTCGGAGATCAATAAAGTAAAAGCAGTGGTATCCGGATATGGAACAGTTATGTTTGTTGAAGATTGAACAGTGAAACAAAATACATTAAATGTTTTATAGCAGCCAATCTGCATGCTGAGGTTTATGTGGGTGAAAGAGATGGAGGTGGAGGCCACATGTCACGAAATTTGTTTATTTGCGTGTAGTGTTTTGATAGATTGAAACATATGACAAGAACCAAGCTATGTAGCGAAATGTACATAAAAATGTTATTACCAGTTAAGCATGTATAGTAAGGCGCTATCGTTTAATCGAATAAAATTGACGTTGGTAAATCTGATACTTTTATTAAAAACAGATAGATTGCTATGCATGGACTCAAGAAAACGTAAGGCATTTCATTTAAGAATTGACAAGTCGCTGTAATAATCAATAGAGTTTGAAACGACCTTCAGCTGGTGAATTATAGGACTTTTGACTTTCGTCATGTGAACATATTAATCACAATAAACCATACTATTGGTTGGTTTCATGGAACGATCAGAAATACAATACATCTGATGAATGTAGTTTCAAACTAATGAAATATTTTAATACTAAAATCATAATATATTCTCTCTTAAGTACGGGATGGTTGGTTAAATAGTAACAAAATATATGGTATACAGATTTCAAGTATAAAAAACACCAAAAAAACACCATATTTCTTAGCATAAAACACGCCAGCATAACTGAAAGTAAAAATATATTTTACGTTCTTGCTTCAGTCATCTAATGTTAAATACAATTAATTTAAGAAAAAGACCTTGTAACTGTCCAATATAATCTGGAAAAACATCGGAATTACTGTAAAACATAAACGAATGATTATCATTTATGTGCACTGTTAACTTAGCATGGTTCTAATTATGATATATAACTTACTTCCCAAACCTTATTCAAGTAACCTTTCCTTTCACCGTGGTCGAGGATCTGTCAGAGCAAAAGTCCTGTGTAAGAGCACAGTGTACACATCACTTACAGTTCAATCATGGACGCCGCAGCCGCTGGGAAAAGTGTTCACCTGAATATACAGGTGTTATTGATGTTTCAATTGTTTTTATCTTCTTTTCTTGACTTAGAGCAAGATGATCTCGTCCTGTTTAACTTTTCTTTTCTTTTTGAGGTTGTAAACTATACCTTAGGCTTAGAAATTCAAATTTCCTAATTGTTATGAATATTAGGAAACTTTTAACTTTAAAGGTTGGTATGTGAAAGAAATTAGTGTTTTGATTATTAAAAATTATTTGATCTTTCTCTGAGCAGTTATTTAAAAATAGTTTGTGATACTTGAAATGCCGGTTAAACTGAGTGGCCATACATTATATACATTTTACTGGCAAAATTTTGTATTAGAGTTTTAGTACTTTTTTTTGTATGGAAATAAATAACAACTTAATATTACAAAGAGGCACCGAGGTGCAAAAATATTATCGCTTCCAATCACCTTTATGTATTTAAATCACGAGCATTGAAATCCGTTTTCCAGCATTGTATGCCCACAGACATACCGCTGAACCACTAGGTAAAAGAGCTATTGAAATGTATTTCATGATCTGTTGTCTTTTGTACGTATGTAGATAAAACAATTGAGGAACAGAGTATTGGCATGCAAGCATTTTCTCAGTATTGATTTATGGAAATTGTTTTAACAGCACTGAGATTTTAAACTAGTTATAAAGTTGTATTATTTCCAGAGGCAGTCTTAATTATTTTTAGGCAAAATTCTGTAAATTGGGCTTTAATAACGATAAGAAAACTTGAGAAGTAGATTAACAGGCATGACACTTCCATGAGGCCCGGCATGACCAGGTGAATAAGGCATTCGACTCGCAATCTGAGGGCCGCGAGTTCGAATTCCCGTCACACCAAACATGCTCGCCGTTTCATCCGTGGGGACGTTATAATGTGATGGTCAATTCCACTCTTATATGTTAAAAGAGTAGCGCAAGAGTTGGCGGTGAGTGGTGATGACTAGCTGCCTTTACTCTAGTCTTACACTACTAAATTAGGGACGGCTGGCGCAAATAGCCCTTGTGTAGCTTTGAGCGAAATTAAAAAAAGAAACAAACAAAAATAACGCAATTATCACAAAATGACTTCAGAAAATTTAGACAAACAACCTACCCCTTGGTCAGAGTAACTGAAGAGATAATAGATAGCTTTAACAAAAAACAATGCACTGTCTTTGTTTGTTTGTTTGTTTTGGAATTTCGCACAAAGCTACTCGAGGGCTATCTGTGCTAGCCGTCCCTAATTTAGACTAGAGGGAAGGCAGCTAGTCATCACCACTCACCGCCAACTCTTGGGCTACTCTTTTACCAACGAATAGTGGGATTGACCGTCACATTATACACCCCCACGGCTGGGAGGGCGAGCATGTTTAGCGCGACGTGGGCGCGAACCCGCGACCCTCGGATTACGAGTCGCACGCCTCACGCGCTTGGCCATGCCAGGCCCAATGCACTGTCGCCTGCTTTCTTAACATTAAGAAAGCATTTGATGTTGTATGGCACAATGGCCTACGGTTCCGTACGTACGAAATGGGACTACCGCGTGGAATTATTCGCTGGTTATCCTACTTTTTGGAAAACAGTAAACGTAGAATAAATGTAGAGGGAACCTTTTCTGAGTACTTTACTTCAGAATCTGGCGTCCCTCAGGGAGGGGTGATTAGCTCTTTCCTCTTCATCATGTATGTAAACAATGTGTCACTGAAGGATCCTAATCATGGATTCTCCTCACAGTTCGCTGATGATGTGGCAGTCTGGAAAAGTGCTCCAACACCAGCAATAGCAGCCACCAACACACAACCACAATTAAATAGAATAAGTGAATATTGGCATAAATATAGAATAAAAATAAATACAGCAAAAACACAACTAGTCGCCTTACCAAGCTGACAAAACATAAAAAGTACAGCTTGTAATATTGGCAAAATTTCTAGGTTTAACCTATGACTCAAAATTAACATGGTTAACCATTTAAATGAAATTAAAAGTAAAGTCTAGTGAAGAACCATCTCTGCTAGGAGTCTAACTGGCAATAATAGTGGAGTATTAACAAACAACATACTAAAAATGTGCATAACATACATTAGACCAGTAAATGACTATGCAGCCCCAGCTTGGATTATTGTAAGTGACAAAATAATCAAAACCAAGCTGCAAAAAACACAAAACATACTTCTCACAACAGCTTACAGAGTTCCCAGAACTACATCATCTAATTTCATACACAAATATTTAAACATACTAACCATACCAGATAGACTCCTACATAATACAATAACGTACTTTGATAAAAAATTGAATGAAAAATGAATTACTATACGAACTAGACAGGTACCGCAAACATGATGAAGTTAGTTCTAAACATCTCTCCCCGATCAACATATATTTTAAACACACACACACAACAAATAAATAAATAAATATATATATATATATAGGTATATATAACAGAGAAAGAGAAAAAAGACGCTACCATCAAACTAGACTTCCTACCGATAGGGCAAATAATATCTATAAATGATAAAACCAGTACATGGACAATGGCACAGATAGCCTAGCTGCTTTGTGCCATAAAACACCAAACCAACCAATCATTGCCCTGAAAAGGGTCGGAGTAAACTCAGACCACTCTGACTCTAAAGCAGCAGCCATACCAACCAACACTGCATGATCATGTAAGTAAAGGAAGGAGGAAGATGTCAAAGCGCACCTGACCCCCAGGGTACATATGATTACCGAAATCCCGAGAGAGAGAGCAATTATCTCCAAACTCAATCATAAAGGGTGTTGTATAACGCAGTTATCACAAATGTCATTTTAAACTCGATAACAGAGGGTGTTTTACAACGCAATTTTCACACATTTTACTCCAAAATCACATCTAGGATATACCGTTTTTAGCAGAAAATTACCGAAAACCTTTCGTTTCCGAGAACGTATGTCATGCTAATAGTGATGTAAATTAATCTTCCCTTGTGACTCGTGTTTAGCCCGGCCAAGTTATCCCACATAACACCAAGTATTGAAATTACGTAACGTAATAAAGAATGTAACAGAAACTTTGAAAAAGTCTCAGTTCTGCATTTAAGTGGTTAGGTCAATGTGAAAATAAAAACAATGAATATGTACTTGATCATGAATATTGTTCTCCGTATTTTTCAAAAGCTAAATGTATACAACTATAATACACGAACATACATTTGACGCTTTAGTTTGTTTTCCGGTGACGTCAAAAAAGCGTCTTAACTAAGGAAGTTCAAGCTCACGTGCTCATATGCTGTCTCCAATCAGCGGAAAGTTTACTCCCACGTAAAAGAGCGACTTTATGGCGCTTGTCGTGTGAGGTGTAACGGGATTTGTTCAATAGAATCGTGGAAGGAACATGTTTGTGTTGTGGTTACTCAAAGGTCAGTAACTCATGTGAAAGTTTAACAACTTTTAGTGTAGTAAAAATACCGGATCACAGAAAAAACAACTCGAACGTAAGCAACTATTCTATCTAGAATTTACTTTGCTATTTTAGTCTTTTTACGGGACGTTTCGAGGCCTACAGTCCAATGAGTAACCCAGAAAGCAAGTTAGCTGAGAGACGTTTACCAAGTGCTTGGGCCAGTGTGGAGGAGTCGGGTTCTCGTGACCTGGAAGCATATGGTACGGATGATTTAACCTACACTGGTGTTGGAGAACATGACGTCATTCCAGAGGGTCAGAGGACAGGTTGTTGGCACGGGTTTAAGAGCGGCATCGGAGGTCAGTTTTAGCACGCACTTATGGCACTATTCAAAATATGTTACATATAGAATTTGCTGTAATTCTTAACTATAATTCGAATTTGTCATGAAAATCAATGTTTTTAAAAAGTAGGGTATGTATTGACATAACTTTTAATTTTATTACTAGTAATGTTAGTACGATATAGGAATACCTTAAGTGTATTTTAGGTGTCTTGATAAAAACTTTTCTGGCCATATAACATGTAAGAAACAAGATAAAGCAAGTCCTTCTTTAACTTAAGATTTCATGGTTATTTATGCAAGAATAATTTAAATAAAATATTACAAAGAAATAATAAATTAAGAATTTGTTAATGTCTTTAAAAATAATATTGTTCTCCAGTGGCATATTTAGTTGTAGGCAAGAATGGGCTCAGCCCCAGGGCCCATTAATTATTTTATTCTACGTAAAATTACATGGGATGTAGGGTCCACAAAAATTATTAGTCCATAGGCTCACACAACATTAAATCCGCCACTTTTGTTTTTGAGTAAAGAAGAAAGAACGGAAGCATTTTGTAACTTCGATGAGCCAGTACTTGTAAATTTGATTTGTAGGACTAGAATAAGTAAATCAAGAGCTTTACCTAATCGCAGCACTTAGCACCTCCTGACTTTCTGTTAAACGATTTCCCGCACTGATAAGCGAATACAATTATTTGCAACCTAACTAATAGTGTTAGTGATACAGACGTTACTTTAGGGTTTTTGTCAAGCAGTTGAAGCGGCATTACGAAATGTCGGTTATTGTGTTACGTCATCCAGCCTTAGTGATATATATATATATAGTAAGTTACAGCGTTACAAGTTTAATACGATTTTCCCGAACCAGACCAAGGAAAACGCGAGAAAGAGCGTATTACGCTATTATTAACAAACTTGATACACTTGAATTACAGTAATATTGAAAGTAATTTCAAGTATTATGTGATAAAATTACTATCATGAGAAATCCAATTTAGATGATGAATTCTTTTGTAGTAACTTATGAATGTTCTATAAAATAACATAATAAATTTTCTTTGAATACAAGAGTTTATTCTTTGTTTTGGCAGTACATGTATCAGCAGTCATGTATTTCTGTAAACTTATTTTTGCAATGTAAATGTATCAAAAATATGTCGTTTTTCGGTTTTCTCAAAGTATAGCGATCAATTCATTTTTAAGATTTGATTCTCGATTCCTCTAGTGGTGTGCATTTGGGGTAATAAACTGCCTATTTTTGGAGCTGTAATATGTAGATCTTTAAATTGAACGACACTTGTGAGTTCACACGGTATTATAGCCAGGTTACTGTTTATTTAGATAAAACAACTATACTAATTAATAATGACGGAAAGAAAATACTTCGATTATGAGCAAATACTTTTTTCTACTTTGCGACGCTGAACATATTCAAGAACGAAAGTATTGCTGTGTTATTATAGTGACATTTAACACTTAAATAACGGTTTTAAAAGGTATGATGAATTCCGTTATAATAAAATTTGGATCACACGTGTCCATTACATCTCATCTTACTAGTTATTGAGTGAAAATTTAATGCTTTTCACTTGCACCCTTATATTCCTAACATTGCAAATAAATTGAACACTTTTAGAGGAATTTCATAAGACACAGAATTAAAAGGTGGAAAATGTTTTATTGTAAACGGTGAAGAGTAAGTTTCTGATCACACACACGTACTCAAATAAAATGTTTTATTGTAAACGGTGAAGAGTAAGTTTCTGATCACACACACGTACTCAAATATTGTTGTTTTGAATTAAGCACAAAGCTACACAATGGGCTATCTGTGCTCTGCCTACCACGGGTATCGAAACCCGGTTTTTAGCGTTGTAAGTCCGCAGACATGCCGCTGAGCCACTGGGGGGCTACACGTACTCTCAAGGCACTAACTTGAATACTAGTGACTTACAAAGACGTACATTGAATTCAGATTGCAATTAGAAACCAAAATATTTGCTTTGTCAAATTCATTAAAATAGTTATGTTGATGTTATGCATAATGCTTTATTAAATTTTGGATTTGAAAAACGCGTTCTGAACTTTATATTGTCACTGATTTTGGTTGATTTTGAGGTAAAACTTCTAAGTAGCTGATAAATGTTTTGAGGAAACCATCTCACATTTTCAATTTGACAGAGAGAATTTGTTTGTTTTATATTTGTGTGAATCATCACGCAGGTGCAACGTCCCGTGTGCGTTCATATGATGTTAGCTATTACTGTTTTAATTTGAACTGGCTGACCATTTTTGTTCACAGTATGCGAAATTTTCTGAATATTAATACATTAATATGCAAGTTACATTGATTAAAATGTACGTGCAATAAATTTCAAGCAGATGCGTGTAATGTTTGGAATTGCTGAAGCTATTAGTTTTCATAATTTAATAGTTCTATGCTCAATAATTCATATATATATATGATGCCATTTACTGTGACGCTCAACACAACTTAGATTAGTTCCCGGGCTGTAAGATCTAATTGTTTAGTCTGTGGATTTCGCGTTCTTGGGATCTTAGCACAGTTTCGTGTTTTCATTAAATGTATTCGAATCAAGGTTTAGCAATTAACATCAGAAAAATAAATAATGTGAAAAAGCACATCTTTGCTTGTTTTAATACTTGATATTAACTATAACTGAATGTTGATGTCTAAGAGCTAAACATGGAAGCTTTCGTTGTTTCAAAATTTCCATCATTATCTAAAGGAAGTTTTTATTGTTTTCATTGTAAAACTTTTTCATAAAATCTTACTTGCTATTAAAGTTTTTTACACATAGTGCGGTAAGAGGGCGCTGTATATAAATTTTACAAATTTCTGTCGGCTCAGTTTATATCATGTTTCATGTGATTCGTGGTTAACACATACTCGAATTATTTTTCTTTGACAAAACAGAATAATAACTTGTCCTCACATATATGTACACTCAAACATAACACTTGATAAATAAAAAATGTGGTAAACCACAGTGTGTCTGTGAGTATATAAACTAATTTATAAAGTACAAAATTTTTTTGAATAAACATTAGAAAACATTGCCTTGCCTATCGTATTTCGAATAAAAACTTCGAACAAGCTTAATCATAGATATTTACTTGCTAAATATCCCAGATGTTTATGTGTAATTGACAAAGTTACAACAAAAAGCAAAGTTTCAAGACCAGTAACAAAGTAAAAAGGTGTATTATCATTTAAAATATGTCAATGGATTTTATAAGCATTTTTACACAGTAATAAAACTAAAATTAATAACTTTCTATAATAATAAAAGGGTGTATGTTTCTTATAGCAAAGCCACATTGGACTATCTGCCAAGCCCACCGAGGGAAATCGAACCCTTGATTTTAGCGTAGTAAATCCGTAGAATTACCGCTGTATTAGCGGTGGGCAAATGAAAGGGAGTGTCTGTGTGTGTGTGTGAACGCCATAGCTCCAAGAATAAAGAACCTATAACACTGAAATTGTGCACCCGTACTAAGTGGACCCTGCGGATGGGCATTATTAATTATCTACGTGCGTGGATACTGGCTTTTCTATATATTAGAAGTTGTTATGTAAGGAGCCACTTCTTTTCTATTTATTTTTTGCTAGCATGTCCTATTAAAAAATGCACATGTGCGCACGCACGTAAATAAGATAAGTAAAAATATTATATTGCACACCCTCAGGGTCCACTTGACATGGATGTAAAATTTTAGGTTTGTAGGTTCTTTCCCTTTTAAGCTGTGGCAGTTACACCTACACGGACGTATGCATACATGGAAAAGTAACGCTCAGACGCATACCTTCAGATTCTACTTTTTATGGGTGCACAACTTCAGATTTTTAGTTTCTTTCCTTTTGGAGATATGGTGGCCACACATATACAAACACACACGTGCTTGCGAACGGTCATGGGCCCACGCACACATATGCCTGCCTGTCTGTTTGTATTTTATATAAGAAATAATTTTTTTCTATGTGATGAATGCTAGTTTGTCCTTATTACAAATATGTGCATGCCGCGCACACGTATTTCAGTAATAATACCCAGGTGCACACCTTTAGAGTCCACGTGGTGTGGGTGCAAACTTTTAGGTTTCTAAGTTTCTTGCTCTTGGAGCTATGTAGGTCACATATTCTTTTCTGTAGTTTTTTGCTTGTTTATCTCACAGAAAAGATGCAATGCGCACTTAGTATATGTGCAACAACATTTCAAGTTTCTAGGTTCTTCTTGAATTATGGGAGTCACACATACGCACACACAGACCCACAGATATTCCATTTTTTATTATATATAGAAATCACAGATATGTGTGTGTCTGTGTATCTGTGTGATTACCATAGCTCCAAGATGAGATAACCTAGAAACCTGAACTTTGGTACCCATACCAAGTGGATCCTAAGGGTCTACATCTGGGTATTACCTATCTTATCCACGTGAGGCAAGTTAGTGAAAAACCACACAATAAAGAAGTGATTTTTATAGAAAACTTCTAATTTATGGAAAAATCAGTACGGTTTAGTGACAATACGTTTCAGCAATGGCTTTTATGTCATGTTCTCAGCAACAAAAATATATAGGTTATATTTTTGTGTTAAAAGGTTATCAGAATATACACACACTATCAATCTAATAATCCGAGTGAAGCCAGTTAATTTCGCCAGCTCTTAATAGAAGGTGAGGCACTTAATGAAATTATTTCTTTGAATGTTTGTTTCGAATTAACCAGGGAGGGAATTTTATGATAAACGAGAAGAACGAATTTTATTCTATTGAATTTTTTTGTTGTATAGTTTTAAGACCAGATATTTTAAAGTGAAGGATGTATTGAGATTCATAAACTTACAGCTTCTTGGCTTAGTTAATTTGTTTAATGGTAAATCACGATTATGTTTTAATGAACATCTCTTTGGCTTTAGGATGTTGGAGAACGAGAGAAATGGCTTCGGACGAGGACAAAGATTGGCACGTGAAAACGACGTTACGCGAACTTATAATTTACATCATCTTCGTTGTGGTTCTTTGTATCTGTAAGTCTTCTGTAAATGGAATTTTATTAGTTTATTCAAATTTCAAATTTTTGGTAGTTGATCGTAAACACTCAAGCTTGTTTTAATACGTAAATGTTTTTTTTTTTTTACTTTTGTGCGTTTGTGTGTTTCACAGCATTTGTTTTCACTTCTGTTTTTCCTGACTTGGCATGGCCTGGTGGTTAGAGAGCTCGGCTCGCAATTTCCAGGTTACGGGCTCGAATCCCATTACTGAAGTTTTTCTTTCTTTGAACTGTTAAAGCGTTATATTGTAACCATCACCAACTATTCTTTGGTAAAAGGAAACTTAATAATTGACGGTGAGGGGTGTCGTCCGATTACCTTGTCTCTGTTCTATAATTTCAGAATTAGAAACTGCTAGGACTAATAACATTCGAAAAGCTTTACAAGAAATAAAAAACAATTTCTTTTATTTTTAAAAAAATTTATATGCCTGAATACGTGAATTTAATTAGATTACATTAAATAAATACTATCTAACATGATCGACAGAGAAATTATTTTGTGTGTCAAAAGCCTGGTTGTAATTCCATCTGCCAGACATATTGTTAAGTCTGTGTTTTTTATAAGTTGTCCTGATGATTTTTAGTATTATTTGATATAAATCCCCCGCCCCCACAAGTGGCTCATCGGTAAGTCTTATAGCTTACATCGCTATCATTCCGTTTTGAGTGTTCGTGGTAGACTTAGCACAGAGAGCTTATTGTGTGACTTCGTGCTTAAGAACAAACAAATATATATTGTTTTTCTTCGAATATTAACATGTTAGGCGTGCACGTTCCACATACAGTACACGGTTTATCCATTTCAAATTTATTTGTTTTCCGTTACCTTGTACTTCAAGATGTATCGACACGATTGGGAACGTTCTTTGGTATAGATCAGGGGTGGCCAAACTTGCTTAACGTAAGAGCCATATGCGATAAACTTCAGATGTTTGAGAGCCACAAGACATGAACAAATATTACACACGTCTTTATTGTTACATGTACAATTTGTTACATAATTTTTATATAAATATTAAGAAATACATGTACGTAATAATATTTATTCATGTATGTAGTTTTTAAACTGTTAATTTGTATTAGTTTCAATAATAACAAAGTACACACACACACACACACACACACATACCAAGTGTTTTCAAAATCCTGGCTGATTATTGTTGTAACTATATTGAGCGTATTTAACACGGTAACGAACTATAGAAATGCCAAAGAAAAATATACAAATTTGCATTTCATTAACATTAAATGAAACTGCCAGAAATAAAAATAAAAGGGGTAAAACAGATATTTTTAATGGCTTTTATTTGTCTTAGTAAATATCTGGTCGAAACGTGGAGGTGAATATGTAAAACAATAAAATTAAAGATATTTTAATCAGATACCACCTTACAAAATGTTAGTCTTATCATAATATTTTTGTGACACAAACAGACATTGATGCAATTATCAGACTATTTACTGTTAGTAGAGATGTTGTGAGTTTCAATCTTGTTTGTGAGTCGTTGAAATTTCGGCCATTATGTTGTCAATGATGTACGAATTAGTTCTGTCAGGTGTTGATTTGTGAGGATTGCACAATGCTTCGACTTCACAAACTTCATTGCAAGTACAGTGATTCACAGCAGTATGTTGTGCTGAAAATTGAGATGATTCGCACACTGGTTTTCTTCTGTTCAGGATATTTTATTTCTGGAACTTGCTTCCAGAACTCAATTGTAATATCGGATTTATGGACCATCTTTAGAACCAGGTCCTGTAGATCTATTAGTTCTACTTCCACAGCAGATGATCCTGTAACCAGAGGTTCGAGAATTGGACAACCATTATTGATGACATCAACCATGAATGGATTTATAAGAAAGGTGAAGCAGGGTTTCAGCTTCTACAATTCCTCAAACCTGTCTAGGAAATTATCAAGCGGTCCTTGTAATTTATCTTTGTATTCTTCAAGTTTGTGGTCTTTTTTATTTCAATACCAGGAAATGTATTTACACTCCTTTTGAGATTGGGAAAGTAACTGAAGTTTCTTAACAGTTCGATTCTTCGAAAAAGTCTTTTATTCTGAAAGCTTAAAATTGCCTGAGTAAGATTAGAAACAATTTCATCCTTTCCCTGGAGTGCCAAGTTGAGAGTTTGTAGAGATGGTTCATTATATCAGTAAGGAACATTAGATCGTGCACCCATTCATCATTTCTCACTTGAGGATAGAATATTTTCTTTTCTTAAGAAAAGTAATAATAGGCTCCAACAGATCGACAGACATATTTAAGAAATTGCTGGTTGACAACCACTTCACAATGCAGAAGAAAGAAACATCACTTGATTTATCTTCAAGCTCCAGTTCTTCAATAAAATTTTTGAGCTGTTGGTGGGTCTTCCCATTTAAGCGTATGAAATTGACAATTTCATAACATTTTCATACGTAAAGTATCTGGTGTTCACGATAAATAATGCAAAGAACAGAGAGAAACACTAGAAAGCTGGGTCACTTTTCATAAGTGCAATTAATTCTGCATTTTTCCTCACTATTACAGGTGCTCCATCTGTTGAACACTGACGACTTTATCCAATGGAATATCAGCATTTGTTAAGGCTCTGCCAAGCGCATTTTAAATGTCAACACCTTGAGTTGTTATTTTTAGTGCCACTAAGTCCAACATCTCTTCTTTCGCAGTTACATCAGAGGAAACATAACGAATAAATACCGCCAGTTGTGAGTTGTCTTGTATGTCCGTAGATTCGTCAAGGGCTTTAAATCATTTTGCATTTTGTCTCAAACATCATCACTGATCTGGGAGATACGTCTCTCTGTAGAGCGTGTGAAGCTGGTGTTTGGGCTATTAGTCGCTGAAGTTGTGTGTTATTTCGATGTAACCCTGCAACAACTTCAGCTATATTCTTAAAAAATTCACCATCAGAATATGGGTGTTTAGCATGAGCAAAATTTTATGATATAACAAAACTAGCTTCAGTCGTATCAACTTCCTTACTGAACGTTGTCAGCAGTGTCTGCTGGCTATTTAGTGATGATTTTAACACAGTTAACTTGTTTCTCCGTAATTTTGATTTAGGTAGATAATCAGACGAAATGTTTTTGTGATTTCTTTTATTGTGGCGTTTCAAGTTACTAGCCTTATAATGACTGAGTAACACATTACAGATAATACACAAATGTTTACCTCCTTCAACAGTGAATGCAAAATCTTCCTCCCACTCTGGCTTAAGATTTCTGTTTTCATCCTTATACTTTTGCTTCTTACAATTTGATGACTCCATCTTTCTTCACAAAGTTTTGACAGGCACTTCTAAAAAAATTAAAGTTAAAAGAAACAGTAAGCTCTAACACGCTCAACGCAACCAAACTCTACGTCGCCAAGTATCATATTAACACTCCGCTAATTTCACTGCCCGCAACAAAGCCACACACGCCACAATTACACTATCGCAAGCCACGCCCATTAAATCTAACATTGTCAACTCCGGCTTGTACGATTACTGATTCTCCAGCACAGTTTCTCTGTAATCCTTGCTGATCCGAAATTTATTTAATCCCCGACACAAATCTTGTATTAAAATTTAAATTCTTAAATATATTTACTGACCATGAACATTAAACTTACATTTTAATCCATTGAACTCTCAGTTTATACCCGGTTAATAATTATAAAGCTTGAAAAAATTTTATTTGCCTTTTATATTAATTGTGATGTAAAAAGGAGTTCAGCCAACATATTTCCGCGAGCCGCACGTTATATGTCAAAGAGCCACATGTGGCTCGTGAGCCGCGGTTTGGCCACCCCTTGTTTCAGTTCAACTGCATAAATTTTATGTATGTATGTATGTGTGTGTATGTGTGTACGTAATAATGCACAAACAGTACGCAAAAATATGCATCACTTGGACAGTAAGTCAGAAACTGTATACATCTAAAAACATACAAAACTCGTTTAGTTATTATTTTGAATTATTGCTCAGGATATAAATATGACTAACGTGTATTTTGTATTTTGGAAAAAGCTAATAAGACTATCTACCGCCGTCCTTATTCCTTAATATTGAAATATACTGACCAGAAGAAAGGCAGCCAATCGGTAGCTTTCTATACCACATACCCACCAGCAGTCCTAAGTAATTATTTGTCACTAACTTAAATCTTCTAAAATGGCCAAACCTTATCAGGTATTGTTGGGATTACGACCGAAAACATGGAACAACGACAAGTATCCAACTATTGAATGAATAACATTTTAATAACTTTGAGTTGTTGTTTTGTTTTATGACATTTCACACTTCTCGCTAGATTGTTTTATAAAATTAAGTACATTAAGTTCTTATTTTCTTTCTGATATTTGTAGTTAGTTTCAGAAACTGTTAATAATACCCAGCCATTTGTTCAGTGATAGCTGTCGTTTATAATATTTGACGTAGTTATATCTTTATTTGTATTTACTTTCTTTTTACGGTAGCAGATAGCATATCTGTATTCAGTATTTCGTAAACTTTAATGTGGTACTTGAAGTTTTCTGAAAGAATAAGATAAACAGCTACATATGTGTGGCGTACACGTAGCAGAAAAATAAGTTTTGCACGAACCAGATGTGACATATTCGATATCTTGTAAATTTTATTCTAATATCTGTAGTTTTCCGAAAGGACAAGATAAACAGCTGCATGTCCATGGTATGCACGTGGCTGAAGAATTGGCTATTTACTTGTGATAATTTTAAGAGAGGTAACTTAAGTTTAGATTTTCTGGATGTTTAATAATCACGCATACAACCAAAAGTTTGAAATGTTACCTTTTAACAGCATCTATTTCGAGACTCAGTTTTACGTTCGAGTGCGTTACTAACTGTATTAAGTGAATAGTTCTTAAGCTTTTCTGGTAACGGAAAAATTGGGATGTTGTTTCTCATGCAAGTTTTATATAGTAACCAAATAACTGATCTCACACAGTATGTGAAAGAAACAGAAAACTCTGAAAACATATTCGTGGTGGAATTTTATTGTAAAATCACCGTGGATAAAGCAGATCTATTAGTAAAATCATATATTACCTTCGTGGGTGTTATTGTAAACTTTGATAATTTTATCTTAATTTTAGGAAATAGCTTCCTGAACGCACAATCTGTGCATGTCTGCTGACAGCATCTCAGGGTTCACGAGTGCCTGATAAACTTGATCAAAGTTGAATGTCTGTTAGGATAAACAAATATTATTTGATTCAATTACATACAACATGTATTGTAGGCTAATATGAAATGCTGGAAATTGTAGATTCTCACCTAAATGCGTAAACAATGGATTCAGATTTTTTAAAATAGTTATAATTCATTTGAGCATAAAACAACTACATTTGAGCATTAATCACATCTTCATCAAACACACAAGGTGTGACAAAGGAAACATACCACTCTTCGCAAGTTCTCAACTTTTCGGATCGTTTTTCAGTACGAAGTTGGGGAATACGTGTTCAGTTCGGTTTATCAGAGGATTTTTCGACTCAACTACTGTTGTGATTGATCAAATATATATAAAGATAATTTTGAGCCGAAATCCATCTTTTGATTGGATCGGTGGGTTTCAATCCCTTCTTGCTGCACATACCCTCTGTCAGACCGAGATGCTTGCGTTGTGTACTTGCCGTACATACTTTGTTAAAAACAGCAACAAACTTAGAGAGGTTTAAATGCACATAAAAATAATTCAAGGATGAATCAACAATATTAAGTATTGGCTCGTGAAAACCAGGGGCTTCCAAACTGGGGGCCGCAGGAAAGTGTTTGGAGGGTCATAACAAAAACAAAGTACAGAATACTTTTAAGATACTCAGTATCTAAAGGTTCATTAGGATAGAGAGTTTATGTTGGGAAAGTTTTGGAACTCATGAGCTAGTGAAATACGCTGGTAACTAATCGAGACTGCCTTCCAGGTTTGTGGCATGGGGTTTATTTCATTTTTAATGTTTTTCAAATATTCCCTCGTATCCCCACGAATATTAGCACCACAGGTTGTGAACAGTTGGGCTAGAGGAGAATAATGCACGAAAACATCTCCAGATGATGCCTAACACATCAGGAAATATGAAGTGAAATAAGGGCTAATGTACGTAGTACGTTTAGTAAGGTTCAAGACTGGTGTGTAGTTAGACGCTTATCATTGTATTATATAATACTAGTATAGAATACCCATGTTCCGCAACGAGGTTCAACAGCCCCTCATACGCTCACCATGTACCGATCAAGTTTTCTCTGTTTTCCCCAGTTACTTCTATACCCACCCCATAGAGAGTTCATACCCAGAAACAAACCCCATTAAGACCCTGCCTCTAGTACCTGAGCATGTATCACGTTTGACCCCACTAAGTTTATAAGTAGGGGGTATGAATACATTTGCAAGCATGGCGCCATTGAAACTTAAAAAAACCAGGAATACCGAATTAGATGCTAGGTTTGAGTTTAGCGACCCCGAAAAAACATTTCCACACTCCTGTAATTCTTGGGTGACCTTTCGGATGCGTTTTAACTTCTTTCAGTAGGGAATACTACACCATATGGATAAGCAAACTCACAGGCCATTCGAGTTCGCATGTCAGGTTTGGGTTTCAAAACTCTGGGAGACGTTTGTGAACAAAGAAAACAATTCCACACACTATACAGGTTTTGTCAGGTATGGCCTGGTGGTTAGAGCGTTTAACTCGCAACTTACGCGTCGCAGGTTTGAATCCCCGCCACCAAACATACTTGTCCTTTCAGCTGTGTGGGGGTTATAATGTGACAGTCACCGACTATCTGTTGGTAAAAGATGACGGAAGGTGGTGTTGACTACCTGTCTTCCGTCAAGTCTATCATTGCTAATTTAGGGATAGCTACCTCAGATAACTCGCGAGTACATTTGCACGAGATTCAAAATAAAACAAACCACTTGTCACGCATTGCCAATCGTAAAAAAAAAGAAAAACATAAATTATTTATTAGTAAAAGATGAAACTGTTTATTAATTTATATCTCTGGTAACAAAATTGAAATATGGTGTGATAGCTGTCATCAACACTCCGTAGAATATTAAATAAATTTACTGTGATTTGTGTGCCTAGTATTGAAAAATAATTTTTGGTATGACATCGATAGTTGTAAAATGTACCGCTATTTTATGATGGAATTAAACTACACCACAGGAAATATAAAATATTTTGTGGAAAAAATACACTTTTTTAAACTGTTAAAGATTTCAGATGATTAATAAAAATGTCTAAGAAAACGATTAAGGTCTCACTTTTGAACGATATAATGGTATAATTTGATGAATATACACGCATTGAATTATTTCGAATTCTAGTAATAAAAACTTCATATCAAACGGGAAAAAAATTTACAACTCGTAGAAAGCGTCCTCCTCCTATCAATGCTTTCAATTTTTGCACGTGTGTATGTGTGTTTCATATATCAATGCCACATTAGGCTATCTGTTGAGTCCCCCGAGGGGAATCGAACCCCCTTTTTGCACGAACCAACCTACATTGAACAACAAAAGATTCCCCACCTTTATCTTTTTTTAAAATAATTAATGTATATAATATTTATCATAGACATGTATATTATTCCTATGGGAGTATTTACGCAACGCTTTACACTGTATAAAATCTTAACAGTTTTTTTTTGACACGCATTGATTTTCATATGTACCAGTTTTCTGACATGTTATACAAGAAAAAGAAGAGAGAAAAATAACAGAATAATATCGAACAAATTAAGGATTAACACTAATCTATTATCGTTTCTTAAGCAATTAAAATCGAATATATATTACTGATTAAAACGATAAAAAAAACCCTAAAGGGGAACCCACTTTCAAGCAACTATATTGGTAACATCACCAGGGTGACAAACTAAGAAAGTGTTATGTTGATTGAGTACCCAAAACGTTGAAATTTTCTGTAATAGTTGTTTTCCCTGCAATATTCGCATGTACGAGGGCTGTTCAAAAAATACGCGGACTCTTTGAATTGCGCGGCTCCAGTTGGTTCCAGGAGAATCCGCTTGGTGTCGCAAGGTTTGCACAGATCAGCTGATTACGACGCCATTTCCCGATTGCAGATATCTTCATTTGTGTATTAGCTACGCGGTTTTAAGTGAAGTGCGATTTTTTCGTTTGGCGGATTTCAGAATGAATGACCTGAAGGAGCAACGACTTGCTGTGAAATTTTGTGTTAAACTTGGAAAATCGGCGACTGAAACTTTTGCTATGCTTAACACGGCTTACGGTGATGTTGCTATGAAGCGTACGGCATGTTTCAAGTGGCATGAACGTTTTAAGGATGGTCGACAGTCCATTGAAGATGATGAGCGTCCTGGACGTCCTTCCACGTCAACTGACGACCCACACGTCGACAAAATCAACACCCTGGTGCGGGCAAATCGACGTCTGACTGTCAGGGAGCTTGCTGAAGAGTGTGGGATATTAGTTGGATTTTGTTACGAGATTTTGACCGAAAAATTGAAGATGCACCGTGTTGCTGCGAAATTCAGCCCTCAGAACTCGTGAGTTTATGGCCAAACACTCGATCACTGTTCTTTCCCCCCCCCTACTCACCTGACCTTGCTCCTTGCGATTTTTTCTTGTTTCCCAAACTCAAAGGACCCTTGAAAGGAAGAAGATTTGAGACGATTCCCGAGATTAAGGCAAATGCGACGAAGGAGCTGGAGGACATTACAAAAGAAGCGTACCAGGACTGTTTCAACAAGTGGAAACACCGTTGGGATAAGTGTGTGCGTTGGGGAGGAGAGTACTTTGAAGGGGTCCCAGACCTGTAACTTCTAAATAAAGTACATTTTGTTTTATGACGTCTGTCCGCGTATTTTTTGAACAGACCTCGTAGAAAGTATGAAAGTTGGTGTGAAGAACAAAACGACTCTGACAACAGCCTCAATTTATGACATACATCGCTCTTTTGGAAAACAACAACAACAACAACATTTTTTTTGAAACTTTGACCAAATTGAATTTATTGATGAACCCCACCTATCGTGATAAATGTTTTTTTAGTCATTTGTATTTCTGAAAACGTATAGATTTCAGGTTATTTACTTTTCTTCAGTTAAAAAATATTCATGTTGAGCTCTTTGCTCAAAAGTTTTATTGATCTTTGGACCAAGTATGGTCTGATGGTTCAAGTGTCACGCTGTAGATCGAACGATTGGTTCAAGGCTCGAGACGTGATGCTGTAAACGCATTTGTAAAGGGTTAGACAAAGCCATCGTGGCGACGGTTGCTGCTAATGACTGCCTTTATTTTAGCCAGTAATAAAACTTAAGAGTAAGCTATCTCTGAAACCTAGGAGTCTCTAACTTAGACGTTTAGCTAACGGACACGTAAGATGTTGTATAGATTTAAAACTGTAACTCATTTCTGAATGAGCTTTACAAATTTTAACGCTTTCTCTCTAGTCTTACACTGCTAAATTAAGGACGACTAGTGCAGATAGCCCTAGTGTAGCTTTGCGGGAAATTCAAAAAACAAATAAACAATCTTTATAAAGTTATTTTTATCATACTTGTTTGTTTCCTTTTCATTTGCTATATTTTGTACATTATCAATACCAAGCATGGGGTATGCGTTTTCCTGATTCGATTTTGCTTATCAGGATGTCTACCAAAATACCCTAAAATCTAATTTTATGCGAAAAGTGACGCATTAACTGTTTCATATGTATATTTTCGATACAAGAAAGGAATAATTGTGCCCCAAATGTTAGAGTTCTGTAAAAGAAGTAGAGTAATAGGGTTTCTCTTTTGTTTTCTGTAGGCTTGTCTGGAAAAGTTACTTACTTAGATGAAATATTTTTAAATAGTGAAATTTTGATTCACTTCATTAACACGTGTACAGCGAATTAGGAGGCTTTGTAAATACAGTCAGTTTTATTTTGGTTCAGCCAGTAGTCTGCTGGAGAACCATCTAATATCTTAAACTATGCTGCTTTAGATATATATTTTCTCAAAGTTGATTTCCAACTTGGAATAAAGTTTTGGATAAAATGAAATATTTTTGCTTATAGAATTTCTTCTGCACCATAAGGAACAGTGCTGAAAGAATTACTGAAGGTTTGTTTGTTATTTATTGCGAAGTTACATAATGGATTATCTGTGTTGTGCCACAAAAGTATCGAAATTCGGCTTTAGCCTTCAAATTTGCTGCTGAACCAAAGGCATTACTGGAGAGAGTATTCGAGCTGAGAATTCAAATTATCTAGTTGATGAGAAACAGGCAAAGCTGACGCATGGGCACCTTCATTTCAATTCCTCGGGTGAATTCCTGTAAGTGGGGGACTTTCTAGGGAAGGTTCTGTATGTACAGTTTGCTTCCTTTGGGATTCAAACATCCACAAATGTGTTTGCCGTGTATGGCGTCTCATGAAGGGGAGGAGGGGATCTTGGTGGTTGATGAGTGTCATCTTGATGGACCAGTTATACCAGTGGCACTCCGACTCGTCACTCTGATCCTGAATTCTTGTAGACGGGTGGCCTTAAGGTGGCTACTTTTGGGCCAGTCGACTGGTTCTGTTAGGATAGGGTCCACTAAATGCCAGTGTTGGATGTTCTCAACGGGTCTTGTGGACTTTATGTCTAATGCTGATAATTGGGTATAATGCTCATGAAACCCTGACAATTTCATTGTTTAGCGTTATAGTACGTAGGGCTCCATAGTGAGTGGGGTAAGTGAGAACTGAATATTTTCCATTTCATGTGAATCCTTCACTGAACGAACCAAAAACCATAAAGAAAACCATACTGATTAGAAAGTGACGATGTATGGAAGTAACCCACGGATAAGTGATCATTTTTTAGTCATTTTGAGAAAGATTGGCCACAGTAGCTACCACCTGACTCATGTGCCGTGGGAGAAGTTGGAGCAAATTGACGACACTCCTTCACTACTCTCTCAGAACTTGATTCTGCTGTCGCTGGTTTTCCATCTGTTAATGAATACATGTATACAGAAAATGACTGTTATTTAAACAGCCGTTTGTTCTATCTCTAAATCCTGTACACGTTTCCCACTGTATCCTCGTTCATGGTGTTCTCCTGCCTGTCAGCGAACTTAGAAAATTTAGAAATTGGATACCACATCAACCCCCCTGAGGTTGTGTTTTCCTCCTCAATGGTCTTTACTTTTTCAGAATTCGCAGTTAGCAGTTCCTTCATTTGGCCTTTGTATTTGTACACAGCTAGCCGATTTGAGTTTGGTATTAAATAATGTTGCTGAGTCTAATGACCAGCTCATTTCTTTATAGTTTGTTATCAACCGTACCTGTGACTTAGGCCCGGCATGGCCAGGTGGGTTAAGGCGTGCGATTCGTAATCTGAGGGTCGCGGGTTCGCATCCCTGTCGCACCAAACATGCTCGCCCTTTCAGACGTGGGGGTGTTATAATGTTATGGTCAATCCCACTATTCGTTGGTAAAAGAGTAGTCCAAGAGTTGGCGGTGGGTGGTGATGACTAGCTGCCTTCCCTCTAGTCTTAGACTGCTAAATTAGGGACGGCTAGCACAGATAGCCCTCGAGTAGCTTTGTGCGAAATTCAAAACAAACAAACAAACTTTTTTGTGTCATCTGAAGGAAATGGGTAGTTCTGATTTGAAGTACCATCTTCTCTTTACCGAACTCTGTGGACTCTGACATGGTTTGTTGTGGCTCGGTTGTTGTTTACAGAATCCTCTCTACAGTTTTTGTTTTCACTGCCAAGTTATATGGTGTTTCTCTTGTCTTGGATTACAGTGAAGCTAAGCAGTATATTTCCTGTACTGTTTATAACGACTTTATCGGCTTTCTACTGGCTCTGCAGTCGCTTAAGGTGAATTCTGAGCCTTTTCTCTTAAGACATTCAGAAACAATTTGCCAAATTTTCTCTATCATCCGTTTCTGTCCAGTTTTTCAGAATACTTGGACATGTCGGTTATCTAGGGAACGAATTTGCCAACACCGCAACAAAGTCTGCCTGATCTGGCGCTGTCACATCCGTGCATGTACTCTACATAGATTATAGTTCTATGATCTAGGTACGGCTTTGCTCCAGTTAACAGTCGATGTGGAGTGAGCAAATTCACAACAATCTTTTCAAATCTAACCCGAAGTTGTTATTTGGCCGTTTAGTTTCCGTAAAGATCAGGAGAAGGAAATTGTCGTGTATAAGCTTTGCATTGACCACAGTTTTTATTTTAGACTTGCTTTTTTTCTAGCGGTTTCTCCCTGACGCTGGACAGTGCCATTGGTGGTGGCGATACTGTTTAGACTGTCCGTGTTTTAGCCTTTTACGTATTGTTGGTCTTTTAAATTAAGTTTATTTTTACCTGATTTTTTATATTTGCTTGGCTTTTAGTGTGTCTCCTTTATACTTTTCTTTATAGAATTTTACTTTTGTTTGTTTGTTTTTGAATTTCGCGCAAAGTTACACAAGGGCTATTTGCGGTAGCTGTCCCTAATTTAGCGATGTAAGACTAGAGGGAAGGCAGCTAGTCATTACTACCCACTAAGGCTTCTACGTTTACTAATTTCTGTAAACGTTTACACGTCACTCAGTACACGAAACTCTCCATGTACACTGAATTGATGTTGGTGTTGTGTTCAGTGAATATATTGGCCACATGTGAAATATGAATAAAATGAAAATTAATTGCAGGTGTGTCACGTGTTTTGTTTTAACATTTTACCTCACCCTGTTACTGCCAATCTTATCGCGTCATTACATTATCTTAGTTATGTTGCACCATACAAATGATAAAATATTATCGCTCTGAACCTTTTACTGAAAATGGGAAAAACCCAAGTACCAGGAGTGCGCATGCTCAGACACATACAGACAACGACAAAAACATGATGTCGGAGAATTGTTCTTATTTCCACACAAGTTTAGAAAAACATCAATGCATTAATTGAAGTGAATATGAAAGTTACAACGTGCAGTAGAAAACATATATATGTTGGACTTTGGGCCCACTCCTACTCCAAGTCAGTGACTCCTCCAAGAGTAGGGAGAGCCGGAACATCACTGGAGTGTGCAACACTGACATCCATTGGCTCTTGCTTGATGCGGACAGGGAGATTGGTAGCTGTATCGGGAGCTGAAGCCTCAAGTTTTACGGAGACATGATCCACACTCTTGGCATTGTTTTTGGCTTTTAATCGTTTGTTTAAAAAAATCAACATGTCCACTGTGTCGGGATCAAGAGACGATCTCAATTTTGTAACAGTTCCTGGCATAAACATATAATAGAAACATTTAAGTATTTACAATAGAACATATTCTGATATGTCGGATAACGGTATATATCTATAATCATGATGAACCACATGTGTGATATAGTGTGAATGTTTTATAAAAGAAATAAAGAACTCGCCACCAGCACAGGAAAATACCCGCTCGGACGGTACAGAGGTGCCTGGAATGGAGAGCAGCGTTCGGGCCAGTTTAGACATCGTTGGATACGATGATTGTTCATTTCGCCACCAGGCAAACGGAGATTCTTTGCATGGGATTGGCTTTTGCTCCAGGTAGAGTTCTAATTCAGCCTCGGGGGATTCAGGAACAACAACAGAACAGTCTTGTTCATAAAAATCACCTGACAAATAAGCCATGTCGTCTTGTGATAGTTTGCTGCCTGGTTTGGTACTTGAATTCACCTCGGCTGTTGGTGTTGAGGAACAGACTTGTCATCTGCTACTCCAGTGACTTGTGATGCAGACTGTGCCAGTTTTTGACAGCTACAAATAATTTCTCGGTGAACTACATCTCGCTGAGCTGGTGTCAAAAATGGCAATCCTTTGTATCGGGGATCCATGAAAGAACACATCAATCTAATGTTTTTGTACACGTCTTCAGTTTCTGTCTTGAAACGCCTTTTCAGATCTTGTGAGATTTCATCTTTGAAGTTTTTAACCACATTGTAATCTGAGTCTTTGGTCTTTAAATGGATCTCCAACAGACTGTATACGATCGGCATCACCCCAGAGAGGGTTGGATATTGTTCTGAGCAAAGAACCCTTGTGGCTATGTATAAAGGCTGAAGAACTGGAACAATACCTTGAATGACCTCCCAGTCTTTATCAGTAATGTCAAGAACCTTTGCTTGAGAGTCCTTCACAACATTACTGTGCAAGAATGCATATACAGCAAGTCTCTGTTCTATAAGTCTGTCAAACATCTCGTACGTGCTATTCCACCGTGTTGCACAGTCTATGATCAAACTATGGTGCGGTAATCCCATCTGCTTTTGACGTTGGGTGAGCTCATTGGAAGCTAACACGGATTTTCGAAAAAAAAGTTACTAGTTTTTTGGCGCTGTCAATAGCGTGGTTAATTGATCTGACTTTATCAAATGCAGATCTGATGCAGAGCTGCAGCGTGTGTGCGAAACATTTCACACTCAGCCAGCCAAGATTGTCGCAGCACAATGTCATGTTGCTGGCATTGTGTGTTATGAGTGCCGTAATTTTGTTCAGTGGTATGTGAAATTCTGACGTGATTGACCTCAGTTCATTAGCCAGATTTTCTCCAGTATGTCTGTCTGTGACTTCTCTTGTGGTTAAAACAACATTGTGCAGTGTCCAGTTCGAATCAAGATAACTGTTATGTACGCTTCAGTTGCCTGGCTTGTCCATAGATCAGACGTCATGGCAATACTCGTGCAGTGATTCAGGATATCATTGATGAGTAACTCTTTCTCAGTAGCAAATATTTTTTCCAGATGATTTGTGACCGTTTGTTTCGATGGTACAGTGTAACTGGGATTTAGTTCTCCACAAAACGCCCGGAAACCGAGTCCTTCACAGATTGATAACGGACGCAGGTCCACGGCACAAAATAAAGCTAACTTTTGTGTGCAGCTATTCCACCTATCCTTTGATAATACAGGTACTTTATATGCGTTGATTTTAGTTTGAACTTTTGTTTCTTCACAGTGGATTGACTTATGTTTATGCTTAAGGTGGTTTAGCATTGTTCCTGTTGAACCTCCAGAAAATGAAAGGTGAGTGAAACATAACTTACACTTCACTTTGTTGTTATTTTCACGTTCAAAATGGTCCCATACTTTTGAACGCTTGGCGGTAGCAGGCCTAGAACTAGCAGAATCCATTTTGTACCACTTCCGTTGGCTGGTTTGGGTGTGTGCGCGTGGCAATTTTCACATTCATACCAGACAACAATTACAAGATCGTTTGCACGTGATTTGACCATGTTTACGGCTGCATGCGCGCGCTGTCAGGGATCTTTACTGAAGTGTGTTTTGAGTGATGTTCGGGTAGAAGACAACAACAATTTGCATTTGCCATTTAGAAAACGATTTATGGAATAATTCTTTTTGCAGAAATATTTTGTACAATCTCATCCACCACTCGGTGCAGGTTATCCGAGGAGCCAATATGGCAAATGTGAGTAAATCGTAACAAAACAGCGAAAACTGTCCGGGACTGTAGGGAAAATATTTTGTCACAAATGAGAGCTACCGTATGTTTATTAATTAATGACGTTACCAACTGGCTCACACTTAGTGCAGGACCTAAGCGATTAAACGTTTTGTAATATCCTAAACGGATACACCACAAACAGTAACCTTCATCGTGTACACGTGTAAACGTAGAAGCCTTACTACCCACCGCCAATTCTTGGGCTACTCTTTTACCAACGAATAGTGGGATTGACCTTCACATTATAATGCCCTTACGGCTGGAAGAGCGGGCGTATTTGGTGTAACGGTGATTTGAACCCGCGACCCTCAGATTAGGAGTCGAGCGCCTTAACAATCTGGTTATGCTGGACTTTTTTTAAAACTCTTCTTTGCCTTTTTAACGATTGTTTGGTTCATGAAGCTCCAGTCAACCAACCGACCTGCATTTCATAAAATATATAAAATAAACAAGAATTTATGGCTACATATTGGATTTGAATTTTGCGCAAAGCTACGATGTCTGTTAAAAAAATACGCGGACTGACGTCATAAAACAAAATGTACTTTATTTAGAAGTTACAGGTCTGGGACCCCTTCAAAGTACTCTCCTCCCCAACGCACACACTTATCCCAACGGTGTTTCCACTTGTTGAAACAGTCCTGGTACGCTTCTTTTGTGATGTCCTCCAGCTCCTTCGTCGCATTTGCCTTAATCTCGGGAATCGTCTCAAATCTTCTTCCTTTCAAGGGTCCTTTGAGTTTGGGAAACAAGAAAAAATCGCAAGGAGCAAGGTCAGGTGAGTAGGGGGGGGGGGAAAGAACAGTGATCGAGTGTTTGGCCATAAACTCACGAGTTCTGAGGGCTGAATTTCGCAGCAACACGGTGCATCTTCAATTTTTCGGTCAAAATCTCGTAACAAAATCCAACTGATATCCCACACTCTTCAGCAAGCTCCCTGACAGTCAGACGTCGATTTGCCCGCACCAGGGTGTTGATTTTGTCGACGTGTGGGTCGTCAGTTGACGTGGAAGGACGTCCAGGACGCTCATCATCTTCAATGGACTGTCGACCATCCTTAAAACGTTCATGCCACTTGAAACATGCCGTACGCTTCATAGCAACATCACCGTAAGCCGTGTTAAGCATAGCAAAAGTTTCAGTCGCAGATTTTCCAAGTTTAACACAAAATTTCACAGCAAGTCGTTGCTCCTTCAGGTCATTCATTCTGAAATCCGCCAAACGAAAAAATCGCACTTCACTTAAAACCGCGTAGCTAATACACAAATGAAGATATCTGCAATCGGGAAATGGCGTCGTAATCAGCTGATCTGTGCGAACCTTGCGACACCAAGCGGATTCTCCTGGAACCAACTGGAGCCGCGCAATTCAAAGAGTCCGCGTATTTTTTGAACAGCACTCGTACATCAGAGCAATTTGCGCTAGCCAAACCTAATTTAGCAGTGAAAAACAAGAGAGAAGGCAACTAGTTATCACCACACACCGCCAAGTATTAAATGCTCTTTTACCAACGAATAGTGGAAATGACCATCACATATAATGTCCCCACGGCTGAAACATATTTGGCGTGAAGGGGATCCGAACCCGCGACTCTCAGATGATGGACAGAACGCTGATAGCCCGTTGTGTAGCTTGCACTAAAACAACTAATAATACTGTAGTTATATTTTGAATTAAGATATTTCAGTTTTTGATAAATGTGTGGTATGATGTGACGTGATAAGACTGTAGGTTAACGTTTCGAAGCATTTCCAAATTTTAAAACTTTTTGAATCAGTATTTGAAACCAGAGTTGCTGATGATAAGTATTGAGTTAACGAGTTCAAGTAACGTACGTTGAAACCATTCAAAGACGGCTTGAAATGTAATTTTTGATTGTTGTTGCTTTAACACAAAGTTACAGAATGGGCTATTTGCGTTCTGTACCGCGAGGAATTGGCCCCTAAAATATCTTATTTTTAAGTCTGTAAACTTACCGTTGACTACTGGGAGACTTTTTTATTAATAGTTTATTGTTAAGTGCAAAGATGCACAATAGGCTATCTTTGTTATTCCCATCGTAAGTCTCAAAATGTAATTCTTAGCGTTATAAGCACTCAGACAACCACTGAGCCAATTTTTATTGAGGCATACTTATCCCTTACCCAGTTATGCATTAGAGCGTAATGTGATGATGGATTTAATTACTTCAAAAAAAGACTATCATCTTTAGATGGTAGTCTAACATTGAGTAAGTTAATGATAAATTGGGAGACATGTAGTGTGTTATCCCGAAAACAAATCATAATGCTTGTAAATCGTTGTTTGCCAACTTATTATTACATTACCATAATGTGTTGTTTTACTCTAGTATTAACAAAGTTGTTTAGAACGAGTATAGCTTTGTCATTAACGTGTAGGACAGTGAATTCAAGGATCCCTGGTTTGCACGTGGATGCTGCAAAATCGCGCATAGCATCTAGAAACAAGTTACTTTAAATAATTATATTAAAATAAAAAGACATGTTAAGATAATGAAGCTAACTAAATTAGAATAATAAACAGGTTAATTAATACACAGTAAGTTACAATAAAGTTGTTTAAATTAAACACAGTGGGTTATCTATGCTTCGCCTATCAGAGGTATCGTACCCGGTTTCTAGCATTGCAAGTTCGCAGATACATCTCTGTGCCACTAGAGGGCTACAATAAATGTTAAAAATACTGATTATGAATTGTAAACTTCTAAATACATACGAAAGCACAGTTTTATTTTTTATACAATAAAATTGCAAAGTGAAATACTACAAGTACATAGCAGTTGTAGATTTTCCCATATTACTGCAGGAATAGTTTCGTTGAAAGCATATTTGTAACCATTACATTAAGCTTGTCTGAAATAAATCAAACGTATTTTTATGAAACTTGCGTAGTCTGTATTTAGAACCAATAAATTCTCATGAAATAGCTCAGTGGCAGATTTGTTGAATAAAATTGTGTTAAGAAAATAGGTAATCTTTTATAACGCATGTGTATGTATATCTGTATGTCCATTTCATTATATACATCGACTTAACCCGATATGTGGTGCTTAAAAATAGAAATTTAGAAATAGTTACAAAGTTACTATAGCGACAGAAACTTGTCGTTTCCTATCATTTAGCCACGAGCTTTGATTGGCTATCCATTAATGTACGTGACTTAAATCTCACCAGAACTATTGTCTGGTGTAGTTTCTATAGCTGTTTAGGTACATGAAGATTTACTGTTAAACCAATCAATGGAAATAACATACCTAATCAATTACTTCCATATGTTGCCCCTAGAGGGAGTTGATTGTATCTAATTTGGTATCATAAGTTTACCCAGATGGCGTGATGTATCTAGGGGAAAGGAAACTCTCTTTCACTGTCGGCAAATGTTAAACAAAATGTTTAACCGAAATTCGCTAACATAGCAACTATCTGGGCATTGTATTGCAATACAAGATGGTAATTAAAATATAGAATATTTGAATTAAGACATGTTATGTCCTTTGTTAAAACTGTAAATGTACTGAAAATAAAATTTTTAATTACTTTCTCAAGCGTATTTAGAAGTCAACCTTGAGAATAAATAGCAGAATGGAAGAAAAAAGGCATACATTGAGAAAAATCAATAAGTTATGAAAATATTAATATTTACTATGTCAAACATTATTATTGAAATAATTAGTTTCGCACAATGTAATACGTTATTATGACTCGAAAACAATTTGCATTTATTTGAAGTTCAGCACCAAACTACACAATGGGCTATCTTTGCTCTGCCCACTACATGTATCGAAACCCGATTGCTAGCGTTATAAGTCCGCAGACATACCGTTGTGTCACTGGGTGTCTAGATAAATTGCCTTCTACACTTTGGAATAATGTGTGCGTTAAAAGACAGTTAGTCAAAACCCTCTATTCGATTATAGTAGCTCATTAGTTGGCGATAGGTATTGTTGATTAGCTGCCGTTTCTTTATGATATATTAGCTTAAAATTAGGAACGGCCAGCGTAGAAAGCACCTGTGTTTTTGTGTATATCAGAAATAGACAAATTATAACAGAAATATGCAATAATTTATCGTGATGTAGATACAAGGATGTATAATGTTTAACTTGTGTTTGTTTTTGAGATTTGTCGTCGCCATAGTTCTTATTTTATTTGTTAATAATTTTGTAACTCGAAACATATAAAAACTGTCGTGGTATTTTATACGAATGAGCAACTTCAGCTAACCATCCTTTTTTGTACTTTCTAATTAAAGATTCCATAATTTTGCATAATGTTATTTATTTTGTAACTTTCTTAGCATCTCTCATTAATTAACAGATCCCTTTGTTCTCCAAGAACCATAACGTCATCTAAAGTTATCCGAATGTACATAATAAATTATCGTTTTAAGACAACTTTCGACAATATTTAAAAATCGAGCTGATTTTCTGAAATTATGGAGATAAGAGAGAAAATACGAAAAGAAAAACGTGCGTTTATTAACTGTTTTTGTCTAACGGTTGGGAAACAGTGGGCTAAATTATCAGTAAGTAATGACGAAATTTTAGTGCTTTTTTTTAAATACTTGGTATGCCTCAGGTTGATAGTGAACTAGGAAGACTTTATTATAATTATCAGAAATTAGAGTTTCAATTGGATTGTGCATGTTCGTGTTATGAGATACGCGGGAATTGAAGCTTGATGCGTGAATCAGAATCATTGTTGTGGAATATTCTTTACGTGATGTAACTATTAAGAACATTAATAAAGAATACTTGGCGCCATAGATCAGATAATATTCAGTTGTATGTAGGAACACTTTTCGAAAGAAGGTGTTCTTCGCCGCAGCTTCAAAAAAAGTAGAAATGGACGATTAGTATGATAGATTTTTATGTGTGAAAAATATGGTTAAATGTTTATTTTTCATACACGTTAACGTCTAAATAGGCTATTTGATGTCATAAATTGCTGCTACAAGAAGGTAAAAGCCTAACATACTTTTTACTATCAACTATTATATATCAAAAAGATTTTCTCCATACACTAAAACAGGTTGTAATACTAGGAATAAATATCAAAATAAACAAAAAACACCAAATTGGACACTCAACATGTTACAGTTTGTGTTTCAGTGGAACGATCCTGAAGAAGCTATAAAATGAAATGTTAAGTGTCCAACTAAAGAAAAACAACAACTTGGTGTTATAAGGTCGTTTTAGTATTAAAAAGTCTGTTAGGCACCAGTATGCACTATAGAAAGTAAATAAAATATATCATATTTTTCAATAAGACTACACATTATTCTGTAATCCACGACGATACAACATGAGCTCATGAAAGGAAATCCGTAATGTATTTGATAAACTCTGTCAGTTTGTTTATTTTATATTTGGCGCTAAACTACACACGAGTTATCTTCACCAGCCGTCCTTAATTTAGCAGTGAAAATCTAAAGGAAAGGCAGCTAGTTATCACCAACCACCACCAACTTTTGGGCTAATCTTTTACCAACGAATAGTGGGGGTGATTGTAACATTACAACGCTCCCATAGCTGAAAGGACAAGTATGTTTGGTGGGACATGGATTCGAACCCGCAACCCTCACATTTTGAGTCGAGTGATGTTTTATGGTATTCAGTGCTTACTACAGGTAAAGGTAGCATCGGACCCGACAAGCCATGCCAAGCCAACTATCAGTGAGCAACTGTTAATGAACAAATTAGAACTTAGCACATTTTGACCTCAAAAGTGTTAAACATAGTCATTAACCGTTTTAAATCCTGAAATACAATCTCCATTTGGATCGTTATGTTGTATCTCGATGTATTCTTACTATCATTAGAAAAAATATATTCCATTTATTGAGAGAAACTAATTTGGATCAACGCTGGGTTTTAATTACGTGCGTAATAACGCGTTATACCATAGATTATATTACTGACACCTTGTTTGTTATTTGAAAAGACAATGTATTTTGAAATGTTCTGTACGCATAATGGTAAAAGAAACCCTCATGTTATCATAATTATCATTTTGTAGCATCTCAAAAGCTTAAGTATGAAGGCTTATAACGCTAAACAAATGCTGTGGGCAAAGAATAAATAGCTCATTGTGCGTCTTTCCGTTTAGGAAATAAACGAACAACAAGCCTTAATAGTTTGAAAACAATCTAGTAGAATCTTTTAAAATTTAAGTTAGATGATATGTCAAGTATGAAAAAATTATTTCGAACGTAGATTTTTATTACGGAGTTTCTTGTTCGTCCGAGGGTCGCGGGTTTGAATCCACGTCACACCAAACATGCTCGTCCTTTCAGCTGTGGAGGCGTTATAATGTTACGATCAATCCCACTATTCGTTGGTAAAAGAGTAGCCGAAGGGTTGGCGGTGGGTGGTGATGCCTAGCTGCCTTCCCTCTAGTCTTACACTGCTAAATTATGGACGACTAACTCAGATAGGCCTGGTGAAGCTTTGGGCGACAATAACAGCGATTTTGCTGGCTACTTTTTTTAAAACCAAAACAATAGTTTGGTTTATTCGTTAACTTGCTATTTTGTAATGTAATAATTTCACTTTTTCTTCCTCTTGTTACAGACATATAAGAATTCTAAATGTTAAATACAATCTCGATGTTGTGAAGCTAAAAGCTTGTGTTTTTCAAATTTTTGTTTTTTTACTTGGTTAATATCTTGTTTGAATTAACGTTTTAAGCAACCTAATTAGAAATTATATCTTTATATATATATATATTAACTTATTCGGTAGCAGTAAGAGTATATTATAATATATAAGTGACGTAGGAAGGAGTTGTATGGGGGGTGTTTGGCTAGACATGCAGAATTCACAATGAAGAGCTGCTAAAATCAGCTCCTGTGTTGCCAAAGGCAGCTCATTCTAGGGGGTCTGAAGGCATACTTCTAGTAAATTAATATAGCAATGTCATTTTCAGTTGTGGTCAAGTTAACTTTGTAAAAGTGGGGGTGCTCCACTCTCCAACACTCTCTTCAACGCCTATGCATATGTAGTTTTATTCTTTAGTGATGCCGCATGGCCAGGTGGATTAAAGCACTCGACTCGTAATCTGAGGGTCGCGGGTTCGAATCTCCGTCGCACCAAACATACTCGTTCTTTCAGCCATGGGGGCGTTATAATGTGATGGTTAGTCCCACTATTCGTTGGTAAAAGAGTAGCCCAAGAGTTGGCGGTGGGTGGTGATGACTAGCTGCCTTCCCTCTAGTCTTACCCTATTAAATTAGGAATGGCTAGCGCAGATAGCTCTCGTGTAGCTTTGCGCGAAATTTTGAAAAACAAAACAAAACAATCTTTAGTTATTTTATTTTCAAGGTCAAGGTTTTAATTAGATTAAAAATAGTTATTCACTAACGTATGTAAAAAAAATAGCAATGAATGTACTTCTTGTTACTATTATAGATTTTTTTGAAGAAAAGTTTTAATAGATACTTTGATTTGATGGTATGAAGTTGGGTTATGTAATTACTTAGGTCCACAATAGCGCACTCCATGTTTCAGTTACATGAACAAAGTACGTGACAAATGGTCAGGACATAATGAGGTTTCTGTGTTTCCGTAATGTGAATAATAAAAGAACAAAAAAAAAAAATTTAGAAATTAGATTGGTTCACGACTCTTTAATGTTAGCATTTTAATTGTACAAACCTTTCATCAGTCTAAAGTATTTGTGTAAATTAGTTCTGCAGAGTGTTTATTGGAGTATTGAGTTATAAGCTCAACAACATTCGTGAACTGAATGACATTTATATAATATATATATATATATATACAATAAACCGACATGCTTAGATCATGAAAGGAATTATTATTTAGAATTATTGTAAATAATGAACATTATTTCCTTGTTAGCCCTCTCCAGGCACTAATTTTTGATTACATTCACCTACAGACATAGGTCGTAACTAGTAATTAATCTCACAGTATGTATAGCGAATTAACTGTATTCCATTTTTAAGCGTTGTTTGTTTTCGGTCATACTGCGGGCACTGCTTTTAAAAATTTGAATTATTTTTATTATTTTAACATACATAAAATGAAGGTTACAAAGAAAGTGAAACGAATGTATATTTGTGTATACCTTTCCTCTTTTAGACAATCGACTTTTAGAATACCGTTTCTTATTTCAAAATTTTTAAGTACATCTATACAAATTGTGAATCACCTTTATTAATTTTGAAAACAATAAACCACCAATTCTTAGACCACACTTTTCTCACCGAACAGTGGGTGAGATTTGACTGCTATTTTTATATCGTACCCACAGCCTGAACGTTCAGAGCACACTTTTGCAGTAACGGGCCGAGAAACATGAACTTTCGGATTCACAGTGAGAGTATGCTAACCACAAGGCTAGTCCTTGAGAGCATGCGCCATGATTGATAATTCGATCTTTCCGTGAACACTTGCCAGAAGTTTCACTTGCATCAAAGCGTTGACTATCACCTAAATTCTCAAGGCGGGTTGTCTCTTGAACGATTTTCAATTTTTTAATTTAGATGTTTGTTTGCTAGAAAAGGCTAACCGTGTTGATGAAGCAGTATTTACAGAAATTCATGAAAATGAAGGCCTCTGTAGAATCTAGTAATTTTATGCAGTATTTAGGAATTAGCATATGGTACAATTACGTGGATCAATGATATAATCACTTAATACGTTAATCAGTAATTAATGAATGATTCAGGTTAGTGTTAGTAACGAGAGTAACTGCATATGTTCAGTTACTCGGACAGTTAGTCGGGAATCCTGCAAGCAAGTGTATAGATAAGTAAGGTGTGCGTATCATTAGTCTTAGAATCTTTGTTTAAAAGTTATTTGTGAAATTAGGTGTACAGCTTGTGTCAAAATGAAAGTATCATGTAGCAAACGTAATTGCATAAATAAATTAATTGTTGTCATTACATGAACTGGATATAACTTTGCTTTTACCTAAATAAATTAATTGTTGTCATTACATGAACTGGATATAACATTGCTTTTACCAAAATAACCTGCCCAGTTTTAGAACACATTACAACTTTGTTGTCAAAAGTGGGATTACTTTGGTAAGAATAAAATGGCAACCAGGACAAGAAGCGAGATTGAAACCTTGCTAGAAGATTGAAGAAATACAAAAAGGTTGTAATAACAGAATTGAAATAGAAAAAACCAGTGATAGAATTAAGTATTTGAAGAAAGAATTGGTAAATGCAAAGATCAAGTCAACCACATCTCTTTATGCATCTACCAAGAGTTCTAATTTAAATTACCATTTACTATCATAAGTACAGTAATACTAGTGGTAGGAGTAGAATGGTTACATAATACATGCAACACAAACTATTTGCTCCCCGCTAGTACAGAGGTAAGTTTACGGGTTTAAAACGCTAAAATTAGGGGTTCGATTCCCCTCGGTGGGCTCAGCAGATAGCCCGATGTGGCTTTGCTATAAGAAAACATACAAACACAAACTATTTAATGATATACACCTTTATCAACCAAATAAAAATCGCATGTTATAGAACAATTTCAGAAAGTCAGCAGAGCAAAATACAAATCACAAAACCACAAATTTCTTAATCTCACTGACTGACTGACTGACATTCTTGCACACTTCTAGCTGCGTTAAAGAACAGACTTACCATAGTTGTAACCGCACTAAATAGAACAATAGCCCAGAGACCGCCTGTCAATGTTAGCATGAAGTAGTTAATTAAACAGAGTAAGTTACACTGCGCAACAATTTTTTTGAAAAGTTTTCGCTGATTGTTATAGGTACCTGGTTGGTATGCGCAAATATAGTTTTGGGTTTTTTTTCATCATGTAGGAACTCTGAGAAATAGACAGTTAACTGTTTACCGGTAATAACGTATTTAACTTCGTTTATGTTTTTAATACGCTATTAAGTTCAACATAATTAAAAGTGTTTTGCTCATGATTTTCGTTTGTATTCAATGTCCGGTGCATCACGTTGCAGTGTCCAATAGTAGTCAGCAAGCATTGACGGATTCCAGTTGCCCTGATATCGTTTTTCCATTGTAGCAATGTCCTGGTGAAACCAAGATTTCGATGAAACGGTACGTGATGGGCAAATTTGGATGTGATTTTCGTGATCAGCAGCCAAAAATCTATAAGGAAACACCCAATAGTGTTCAAGAAGCAAAAACTTTGTTGTGCAGTGTTATCAACCCTTAGTGCATGTACACAACCACAACTCGCACTGCATCATCCAAATGACATTTCACACCACAGTGTGTGTGTGCCATCACATGTAATCACACATGCACACTCAGTGTTAACACCCACCATAAGTGGAAAGAATGCATACATACGTACACCATTGTTATCACATACCATAATATTACGGTGCACACTCATTCAGATGACGAATATCCTCACAAATTAACGAATGATACATAAGATCGTGTTACCTTGTGTGAAATAAGTGTACGAAGAAGTGGAATTTTTTAAATTAAAAGTTTAGGAATGAATGCACCAAAAAGTGAGGAAAAAAGATTGGAATGGGCATAGTGTAATGAAACTTCCTCTGTACAAGCTAATAAGGGATCGTGCCCAATATCTGACCCATACAAGTTTGTTTTTTTCTCTATTTATGATATTATACAGCTTATGGGTACATAAAAAAGTGTGTCTATGATTATTTTACTTTTGTGTAGACAATAACGAATGATGTTAATACACAGAAACATCTTAGGATTTTTATTTTTGTATCTTAGTCTACCTATATATTTATTGTACGAAATCAAGTTGCCTTTTCATGCAATTGCAGAAGGAGGGACATGATGTAAATAGAAATAACTCATACAGATTAGTTTCCCGCTGGTACAGCGGTACGTCTACGGACTTACAACGCTAAAATCAGCGGTTTGATTCCCTTCGGTGGACTCGGCAGATAGCCCAATGCGGCTTTGCTATAAAAAAAAAACACATACAAATTACCGGTTTTCACGAATGTCTTTTTCTTCTGGTGTGGCATAAACACTTTACAATACATGTATTGTCTCCAGTAATTCGATTCCCAGAAATCCCTAGTCATCATGTGATAAGCAGAATTATGCTTAATAAGTTTAGTCTACCTGGCTTATTGTACATAGGATAGTAAAAACAAAAGGAAGTATGCGTGAACAGGATGCTGGACACGCTCCCTTGTGAGGTTGTACAGTGGAAGTTTTATTACACCATTCACATTCGTACTTTGTTTCTTCATGTTTTGGTGTCAATTCCTACATTTTGAATTTTTTAAATGTGTTTTTCTACTTGTTAAATATGATAATACATTTGTTTTATACCTGTTACTTTAACTTTTGTGCCATCTGTGGCTGTTGGATCTTCCTGGACCACTACAGTCACAACCTGCCAAGTCAGGTTTCAGAATCTAGCTGGCTAGTTTAACAACATCGGCAAATTGAAAAATCAGTGGCATATGAAAAGGTGCCATGGGAGATATATTAGAGTCAGTTTTAAATACTTTTTATTGTAAACAGGTGGAGTGCTGAACAAAATTTTGTTCATCTTGCTGCCTATTTAAAAGGAGCAGCTTTAACTTCATTAAGTAACCTTTCAGTTGAGAGCTGTAACAACTATCAAATATTGGTAGCCTTATCCAACTGGTTCTGAATGACAAACCAAAAGAAAGTCTCTAAGTAAATAGTCTGGAGCAGGATATGGAGAAAAAAAAAGAGGTCTTAGCTGAAATTGCGGACGAGCTGGAAAGACTTGCTCAGTTATTTGTTATTTAACCTGGATGCTCCACATTAAATAATTGTCAAGCTATTAATTTATAGACGTCATAAAACACGAGGATTTACGAATTACGTTGAGACAAAGTTGGTATACGTGTGTAAAAGAAGTTAGTCTGATGGTGATGGAACTTGAAGCAATTAAAGTTAAAAATAAATAAACTAATTTATTTCTTTAATGATGTTTGCTAGCGGCTACATTCGCTCTGAAACAAATTGTATGCCTTGATTCACAAACAATATTTTATGCCTAATTTACTTATAAACTTACATCTAAATTAAAAATTGACGGTGATTGGTGATAACCATCTGCCTTCCTTCTAGTCTTACAATGCTAATTTAGAGACGGCTATCGAATATAGTCTTCGTGTAGGTTTTGCGCGAAATAAAAAAAAAACAGTTTAGTTACAAGACCATTTAAACCTGTTACATAAATATACATATTGACCACATGTTTTCAGTATGTGCTTTCCTTCTTATTTTGCAAATGTGAACATTGGATGAAAAAAGATGTAGTCATTATTTAGTATATATCAAATTAGAACATCCCGAGCGACACCTGAAAAAAATACACTCCTTTCAGAGAGTTTTCAACGAGTGCCATTGACTGTTTACAATGTATTACATGTCAAAAAGTTACAAAAGTATGCTTCCAGTGTTCTCAAAAGTCCAATATAAAATTTCTGGTATATTTACGGAACCATAAAGTATAATCTGCAGGGGCTTGTTGAGGTTCATGTTCGTGACTTTGAATTTAGCCTACAAAGATGAAGATGTTGGAATCGCAAAAGTGTTACTCAAGCATAGCCTTGTGGCATAATCATGCAGAAATATGCTTAAATAAAATTAAATAACTTTGAATGATGAAAAGAAATTCACTGGATGCTAATCAAGAGTAGGAACCAACAGGAATCCCCAAATGTTCTATCTTAGCTTCCAAAAAGATCTATCTCAAGCAGCATGCTACTTATGTGCCCACGAGTTCTATCTGAACGATGTAATACAAGCGAGCATTTTTGATTTAGGTTCATATATTCGGTTAGTTGCTGTTTAGTTAGAAGACACAAAGCTTTTTACCAAGTTAAGCACCAGCAAGCTAATATCCATTGAATCAAAGTGCCACAAGAGATACATTGCTACACTTTTTAATAGTGCAAGGAATAAGATTAAAAAAGAGTCGTTCTCATCAGGTAGTAAAGCGAGGACTTACAATATTGTACTTGCTTAACTGATTTTTTACTTACAATATGATCAATTAGACTATTGTATAAGACCTGAACACTTGGATGTAAAACAAATATAAAGACTTCACACAACCAAACTGAAAAAAAAAAAAAATTAGCTCATCCTCTAGGTATTGGAGAACAATCCAAAAGAAAAGTATTTTTATCATTTGACGGTGGCATAAGTCAGGTATATTAGGATGTTTTTCAGAAGGATATTGAATGTGATGCAAAATATGTGTCACGTGTAATGAAGAGAACGTACCATTCATCTATGATTACTAGAAACATTCAGTCTCACTGCTAATCCTGCTGCTTCTTGAAGGACCAAATATCAACCAGTAAAACCAAAAAATTAGAAAGCGCAGCTGTTGAAATTGAACAATATAAATAGCAAATAGAGAGGAAATATTTCTGCAAATAATAACAGAAAGGCTGCTACCAGTTAGCAATCAACATGGAAACAATGCTGCCTGCTAAGAAGACTGGTAGACGGACTTTCCGAATTGCATCAGTGGTATAGGAAGAAGTTGTAAAGTAGGGGTGTTTGGCTAGACGTGCAAATTTTAGGTGGCTCAACATAGTGGGTTCTGAAGCATGCCTCACAGAAAGTCAATAAAGTGATATATTTGCAGTTGTTATGTAAGACAAATATGTAAAAGTGGGAGTGCTGTAACGCCCCCTGGTTCCGATGCTCCTGTACATCTATGGCTGTTGTAGATAAATATCTTGATAGAAGAAAGTAACTGTATTATGCTTCTCTTTCATAAATATCAAGTGTCATGCTGGTTTTAACAATGCACAATTTTACCCAACTTCGAAAAAAACTGAAGTGTACAGTTTGTCTGATATGAAAGGCAAAGTGGTTAAAGCACTCGATTCATAATCTGACGGTCGCGGGTTCGAATCCCCGTCACACCAAACACGCTTGCCCTTTCAGCCGTGTGGGCGTTATCACGTGTCGGTCAATCCTACTATTTGTTGATAAACGAGTGACCCAAAAGTTGGCGGTGAGTGGTGATTATTAGATGCCTTTCCTTTAGTTTGTTTTTTTAATTTCGCGCAAAGCTACTCAAGGACTATCTGCGCTAGCCGTCCCTAATTTAGCAGTGTAAGATTAGACGGAAGGCAACTAGTCATCACCACCCACCGCCAACTCTTGGGCAACTCTTTTACCAACGAATAGTGGGATTGACCATCACACTATAACGCACCCACGGCTGAAAGGGCGAGCATGTTTAGTGCGACCGGAATTCGAACCCGCGACCCTCGGATTACTAGCCGAACGGCTTAACCAACGAGGCCATGCCGGGCTTTCCTTTCCTTTCGTCTTGCACTGTTAAATTGGGGAAGGCTAGCACAGATAACCCTCGTCTAGCTTTGCGCGAAATTCGAAATAAACCTGATATGAAAATCGTTTATCGTTAAAGTAACTGTCGATTAACGACTCGTCTAATAAATTTGTAGGTAATCTTCTTTCATAAAATATAATTATGTTTACTAGAATAAATTGAAAATGTATTTTAAATGAAAAGACATTAAATTGAACATTATGAAACTATACTTACTGTTTATATGAGAGAGGTTATTTTTAATTAATTTATGTATATTTTGGTGATAATTTTAAATTAATGTTCCTCATAATTTATGTATTTTTCTGGTGATAATTTTTATATTTCACCTTCTAGTAACTTTCGGTATGATGAGCCCAGTGATGTACTACCACACAAAAGTAATAAGCGAGCTTTTTCTTGACAGTACATTCAAAGATACTCTTGGTAGTGTTAGAAGTTCGACTCAAGTTATTGACTTCTGGCGAGTAAGAAAGTTTATTGTATGCAGTTATATACTACTTGTAATTCTGGTAAAACATCAGTTTGTTTTAATGAAAATATTGAAAGTTTCTTAATAGTATCGTTATATATATTTCTAATTGTGCATGTATATGAACTAACGTGGTAGCTTGTTTTATTCGTGTAGCTTTGCACGAAATTAAAAAAAAAAAAAAAAAATCATAATTTCCCTGTAATTTCTGTTTAGTTCACGTTTTTTAAATAACTTAATGTATGGCAGAACATATGTATAAAATGTTTAAGAAATGTGAACATTTATAAATACAATATCTCAATTGAAAGGTGATATATACTTGAAATGTGTAAAAAGGCTTAGGCAAAATTAACTTAAATAAAACGAGTTCAATTAAATAATCTAGAGGGTAAATATTTAGCAAAGAAAAACGTTCATAAGCATTAGTATATAAAAGTAATTCTTAAAAATTACATTATTATTTTTGCTATTTTCAATTATCTGTTAAATATGACGTGAATATTTTTGTTATAAAGGAGCATATAATTTGTAAATTATTCATGTATTTTCCCTATTATGTTTTTACTGTAAAAATATCTATAACCATTAGTTGTCTGATTTATTTATTATAGTTTGTTGACTATGTTATGCTGGATAATATGTATTGGGAAAACTGGTACAACAATGACCCAACAACTTCAAATGATCGTAACATCTTGTATGAGAATCGACTTTTAGGATCTCCTCGACTCCGGCAGTTACGAGTGAGAAATGATTCATGTAATGTACATGATGATTTTACTACAAGTATTTTGACGTGCTTTGATGCATACTCACCAGAAAAGGAGGATAAAAATCTTTTTGGCTTGCAGAATGGAACAGCGTAAGTTAACTAAAAAGATATACATTTGTAAAAACTAACAGATTTGTCTTAACAGGTCCATCACGAGCCAGTAGGGGACATTTTTGTTTAAAACATCAACAACAAAAACTATACAATCCGTTTTTTAAAATTTGAACTGAAGATTTTGGACACGTTTATTGGCTACGAAAGTGATTTGAAGTCGTAATACGACTGAAATCTGCCAGCGCGTCACGAACTTAACGACTAAACACAAGAAACATGGGAGTCATTTAAAATGGTACGCATAGGTAGGTATTCAGGAATCGTTTGGATCCATCTTGGTAGATATTGTGCAGCAAACCAAGTACAATATTATACCTGTAGCTGATTTCAAAGTGTTATTTTCTCTCATCCTTTTGCTGACTACCGTATAGCCTCGACCTTCCCTACCGAATCGCGGGTGAAATCGTTCGTATCTCAAGTGAAAGCTAGCATTAAAAAGGTGAGAGCAGTTGTCTGATTAATGATGCTGAGGATGTTGCTTTGTTGATTTTTACTGAATTTACTTCCAACGGGTAGACCTCAGTACTAAGTAATATTGAGATTCGAGAATGCTTTATTTCACATGAAAAATATCATTTAACAAACGAAAAATTGGCTCGAAAAAATACGTCCAAAACCACCCTCTTGGGAGTTTCCGGTTTGAACTTATTTTAGTATCCAACAAACAGTAGTGTACAGACACCTCTTGGCTCCTGAGGGACGTGTTAAAAAGTAAAGCAGAAAAGTAATTGATAATTAAAACAGGTCTTTTGTTTAGGTTTTAAAGTTTATTAAATGGAAAAGTTTAGGTGAATTTGTTGGGCTATAAATTGCATATATATGTAGCAGATATACTTAACACAAAATGTGTTTTAATTTAACACATTAAAGCTTTTGACCAATAAGGTAATCCCACTATATTGGATGTAATTTGTGTGTATATGTATCTATCTATGTATCCAATTATGCAACCAAAATAATAAATATAATGTGGTGCTGTCTAATGTTTTTCCAAAAACGGAAATCTATAAAAAAATTTACACAATTTTGATATTCAAAATTCAGACATTGGAAAAGTAAGTGTTGTATGTATGTTAAAAAACACATTTCTTTATAATATAACACAATTTTAAATATAAGTATTCTCCTCACAACACAAACACGATTTTCACCATGACTGTATGTGAGGGTTTAATTATATCTTTATTGATGTAATTACTTAACGTAGTACTGAGAAACTGGAGTTCCTAAAACTTTTTTTTTAATAAATGGTACTACTTTTAATATTATATAAAAACATTACACTTTATATCGTTAAAATTTGTGAAAATTGAATAATTTTGATGCATAGAGTTGCATTTAACTAATCAGCATAATCTAAACACTTTTTTTGTGCAGTACTTCCCAGAAAAAAATATTGTTTAGGAAATGGTCACTTTTTCTAAATTTTATCAGTAAAATATGAATAATACAATTAGTAATTACTAGCATAAAGAGCCACCCATAGGATGGTATTTGTGCTAGCAATTAAGAAAAGTGCAAAAAGTAAATATTGGTAATTTGAGAAATCAGTCTCTAAAATGAAACACTTTCTGTGTTTAAGTTTATTTTCATAGTTTATATAATTGTGCTTATACTGTGTTTTTGTTGTGTAAAGTATAAATTTCCTTTAGCAAGTAAAGGCAATTTTAGAAGGTGATTGACTATGTTTTTCTAAATGTATTTGTGGAAGGTTTTAGTGCTTTGATTTTATTGTTTCAACAAGGTTATATGGTACACCTTACTTTCCTTGAACTTACACAAATTACTAGTGGGGTATATAAACCTGTTTTGTGGTAAAATGGTAATAATCTTGACATTTTAAATTATTTTTATGTATTTCTCTGCTTTGGTTAGATGGCAATATGCTACAGAGAAACAGTTGAATGGGTCAACCCACTGGGGCAAACTTGCCACATATAGTGGTGCTGGATCATATGTAGATTTGGGAACTACTAAACAGAATGCAAAAAAAATCATGGACGAGTTACGGGACAACCTGTGGTTGGGCAGAGCAACAAGAGCAGTGTTTTTGGACTTCACTGTCTATAATGCAAATATCAATCTTTTTTGTATTGCAAAGTAAGATATTTTATCTTAAAGTGTTTACAGCACATCATTCTTATCACGTTTATGGTCTGAGGTATTATGTTTAAAAATGTCATACTGACATATTTAGAAGTATCATACCAATATTATCATCTACTGTTACAAACTGAAGTACTACAACTACCCTTTCCTTATAGTTAAATAAAGTGTTGCACTTATCACTTGCTATGTTTCTTATAAAGGTTTCTAGAATATAAATTAGACATAAAATTATTCTTCTGTTACCAAATAAAGTATCACAGAACTGTTCAACTATTATAATCTTGTGTTAGGCAGTGTGTCATACAGTTTTATCACTGTTATTATTTTGTGTTTCTAAGTGAAGTAACACATAACTTACTACTGTTAGTATGTAATGTTGCTGAAAGGATTATAAAAGTAATTAGTGTTTGTATTACCAGATGAGCTGTCATTGAGCTCTGACATTATTCTAAATTTATGATGCTAAATTAAATACAAAACCAAGGTATCTTTGTTTATTGGTGTTCTTTTATTCTTGTTATTAATATATACTAGGATTGTGTTTGAGTTCCCTGCCACTGGAGGGATGATACCTTCGTGGTCTTTTCGCGTACGGTCAAATTACTGCGTTATGTAAACCCCTTTGATTATTTCATTATGGGCTGCGAGTTCTTGTTTGCAGTATTTATTGTGTACTACATAATAGAGGAGGCCATTGAGGTAACTCTCTGTATTTTTTATCACTTTTAAAATTCTTCTCTTAGCTTCATTATTTTCATTACTATTTTCAGTTTTTAAGTATTAACATTGTTCCTCAATAAATGACTGTTGGGTTTTAAGTATTAATACTGTTTCAGTTAAATTACTTTTTGTGTGATAATAATTGTGTGTAACTCTCTTATGGCTTTCCATTTTTAGTTTCATATGTTATGTTATACCACAGATATTTGAATATGTGTTTATTTAGATGCTTATAAAACAAAAAAGAAGAAAGTTTCTTTTGAGATGTGATTTATGACCAAGCAAAGAAATTATTTGAACCTAGATATGATATTGTTACATTTCAAATTATGTACAAATAAAAAATTAACTTGTTTTTCCTATATTTGGTTATTTGGTTTCTTTCCAACCATAAAAACAAATTATTTTTAAATATTCTCTTAACTTTAAAGAATTTTAAAATTTGAGTGTATTTTTATGTTTGAGAGATGGTAATTAATACGTTTTTTTATTAAAGTAATTTTTCCATTACAAAAAGGAATTATGATTTACTAAATTACTGTAAGGTGGATTTTATCTAAATAAAAACATTTGGAATTTGTAGATCAAACAAAACAAATGCAGTTATTTCAAGTCAGTTTGGAACATCCTGGATATTGTAGTGATTTTGGTAAGTAAAGTTTTAGAGTTATCAATATTATAGCTAGTTCATTAATGTTTTGTATATAGTAAATGCTTTGTATAATTTTTTATGGATCTGTAAGGACAAAAGAATCACATTTGTTGATAAATAACCACATTGAAAGAGAGATCCACTCTTAAATTTTTTTAGTAACACTTGATTGTCATATGGCATCAAAATATTATTAAAATCATTATTGTTTTATAAATTATGAACTAGATCTCACTATGGTATATAAGTGATGATTGCTTTTGTGTGATAATAGAGTTATAACTATTAAATGGAAGGTGTACTAATATTAATCTGCAATTAATTCATTTTGTTATCAGATACTAAAGATTATTGACATATTCATCTTTTCTAAGTGGTAGATAGTACAGAGGGTTGAGTAAACTATGTTTAAACTATTTTGAAGTCTCACCAAAGTAGTTTCCAATTATTTAGGTACTTTCATAAGGCTGTCACATTCAAAGGACACTACTTTTCTGTCTTTGCTTTTCATAATTAACCTGGTATATGAGGATGATGGTTGCTCACTGCCTGTTAAAACTATTCAATTGCACAGAAGTGAGCAGATGCTGCATCTGACAATGTGATCAGTATGTTTTAATGAATACCTGTTTCATTCTATAGCTGTTTAAGATATATGATTTTGGTGAACTCATTCTCTCTTGGGCATGGAAATCCTTCTTGACCATGTTGAGTACTTTTGCTTGGAGCATGTAGACTGTTTTTGCTACTGCTTTTTATGTTTGTGAATTTTTGCCTGTTAAAAGATACAGCACGTTTTTTACCATGGTTGAGGTATGTAGTTCTCTTTCTGGATAGTCCTTGCAGTATTTATTGCAAATTTGATTAAACTTTCAATTAACTTATCCATATTTTTTTGTTTACTAATAGAAGTAAAAATGGTATCCCTGCCTTGGAAATTTTAATTATTGATCTAAACATCTCTTTATGTTTGAATATTTTGCATCAGAAATGGCTGCTATATACTCTACCCAAAAGCACTCAGGTTTTGGTAGCATAGCATTACCTATGAATGCCAAACGATGTGAATATGTTGTTTTAATATATGCCATTTCACTGCAACTTTACATTGGCTGTGGTTGTTGCATGACTTGCTTATTCAAAATAATTTTCATATAACTTACTCAACCTTGTATTCCTATGTCAATATGTATGATTATACCTTTAAGAGAAATAAACACCTCCAATTGCAATATACAATTAATAGTGATGTGCAATAATGATATCATAATTGGTTGCAAATCTCTATTGAATATATTATAATCCATCTGCATTTTTATATCATTGGTGTATTTTCACTTTTTCTTATATGATGTTATATATATATATATATATATATACTTTCAGATATCAGTGGCATGTATAGTCTTTAGTGTTTATCGAACTATAATGGTGGATAAATTGTTGGAGGAATTGTTAAATAAACCAGATGGATTTGAGGACTTCGAGTTCTTGGGGTTTTCACAAACTCAGTTCAACAATGCTGTAGCTCTGGCTGTATTTTTTGCTTGGATAAAAATTTTCAAATACATTAATTTCAACAAAACAATGACTCAGCTATCATCTACTTTATCACGGGTTAGTTTATTTTAAATATTTAAATTTTCTTTACATGTCTATTAACTATGAAGAAAAAAGTTTTGCTTTTATCTCATAAGTACATTTTCAGAGGTTGTGAAGCAGTAACAAGTAAAATAATAATATGTATATCATAGCAGAATATTATTCTTTTTTAGCTGTATATTTTTTCACTGTTGAAATTTGTTTGTTAGCTGAAAGAAGTGGGTCATTGATAATAAATGTTAAATTCTGGTAGTTAAGATAGGTCTATAATATCTAGAAAAATCTAAGAATATGATGCAAAATTCAAGTATGTTCAAATATTGATACTATAACAACATTTTTTTAACTATTAGTAAAGTTGAGCAGAATAGAGAGTTAGTTATATTTAGAGTAGTTGTCTCTGCCACATAAGGTGGACAGAGGTTATGTTTGTGTTTGTCCATAAGATTTCAAGAAAATGGCTAAATTGATTTAAACAAAAATTGATATGAATTTTGGACTATGACCAAACGTAGAAATGATTAGTTCTTGGAGGGTCAAATTCAAATGTAAAGGTCACAGCAAAGTCATTAAAATCCACAAAATCTCTATTTGTTAATATGGTCATCAATTTTTGCATAATATTTATTTGTTGAAGATAAACACCTGAACACACTTTCAAATGTTTTGAAAGCCAGATATGATTGGTGCTGTGTGGCAGAAATATGCACTTCATGGAGTGCTTCACTTTAGAAGTAAGATGATTTCTGTTTTGTGTAGTACAACTGGAGTGGCCAAAAACTTAAGCTTACAAGCTACAATACTGCTCCAGCTTTTATTAAGGATAACAGAAGAAATAACTTAAATTGTTTTGCATTTACAAGGACTAGATTTTGAGTTATTTCCTCTAGATAATGAAAAAGCACCAAGACAGAATCATATCATAATATGTTGTGTCAGAAGTGGGATTACTTGGTGAAAGTAAATTAAGTAGAACCTAAATTTGATTAAACTTCAAATGTTGGAAATGGTGACCATAAGGTCATGTAGTGAGATACAAGCATTACCTGAGATCATAAAATGTTAAGACAAGGTAAAGAAGAAAAGATATAGACATTTAAATAACCAAGAAGAAATTTATAAAAAATTAAAAGAGAGCCTAGAAGAAGGAGATATTAAAATAAGAGAACAATACAATAATTTAAGAAAGGAATTAAAAGAAAGAGAGAACTATTTAAACAAAATTAAAATCAAAAATGAATTTGATTGAAGAAAGATTAACAAAACTGTTGTAGATGTACAGAGAGAGATTACAACAGTAAGTTTGAAAAAGTATGGAAGGGCTGTAATAACAAAATTAAGGAAATATAGTAAGGCTATAAAATCAAAAGTAAAATAAAGAAAGACATCAATGAGGAAGAAAAACATCAGGAACAGAAAAATAAATGGCTGGAAAATTAATTATTGAATGCAAAATGTAAATCAATCACACCTGTAACTGATTTAAAAATATATATTTATTTTAGTTAAATATTTTTTAGCAATGCATGTAACTTATATTGTTAAGTATGTATTGCAAAAGTCCCAGAATTTGTAGAATATTCTCAAGTGTAAGAATCAATAATATGTGTTTTACAAAAGCAATAGCATATCTTCAAATATCATTGCAAACTGAACTTTCTAGAACCTTGTCTTAAAGCTTATAAAAGGTAATCAATGCAACACAGAGAGACGGCTTTATATATTGTTCATTTGCTACATTCAGTATACTGTAAACCTTGAAAGAACATTATATGTATCAGTCTTGTTGACAAATCTCATAAACGCGGTAAATATCAACATTCAATTAACCTCTAAATTAATATTAATTTTTGGCTATTTGAAATCATAACATGTAACATAATAATTCAGAAGCTTGTCTGAGATAAATTGTAATATCTAACACACCTTCTTGTGCAGTTGCTCAAGAGTTGCAACTGAAAACACCATATACAAGATATGTATAGAAAAGGAGAATTTATATGGTGTCCAGTTATTACCACTTTTGCTGTACCATCCATTAGTGAAAGACATTCATGGATTGCTTCAAACATTATCTTGCAAAATCCAGTTACAGAGTTTTAGCTAGCCAATTCAACATTGGATAATTGAGAGACCAGTAGACAATGATGAGAAAGTTCCATGTGAGTCATACCTGACTCATTTCAAAATAGTTTTTAGAGTGATTTGGTGGAATAGTGAATAACAAGCCATCCATCTTGCTGTTTATAAAAACAACCAAACAATATCCAAGAGGTTTGAAATGTTGTGCAAGGAAGAAGTATTTAGAGAAACTTTCCAGGATAAGGTTTAGAAGAAAAAAAGACCTCACTTTAACTTGTACAAGATTTGGAAATGCTTGCCCATTTATTCTTCCTATATGCTTCTCATGAGATGCTAGACTTGTTGGCATATGACGAATTTGTAGATGCTGTAACAGAAGAGGATATGATGATCAGGGTGAAGCAGAATAAAGGAAGCTCTACAGTTATCAAAGTAATCTTTCAAAGTTGCCATCTACAAATATTATATCCTGTAGCACTGAAACATCAATACCTCCTTAGAACAGTCTAGAAGAACTGAAATAATTAATCAGACAACTACTTGAACAAAAAATAGGAAATTGATCACAAAGAAATAGGTGTTATTTTACAAAAATTTGTTGTGAGGAACTGTAAAGTCTCTATGAAATAAGAACTCCTTCCACAGAATACTAGAAAGAAATAAGTGTACAGTCATGGGAAATATGGCCAATACAGCTGACACTGTAAGGAATCAACAGCTGGGAATATTCCATCTATTCTTAATAAGAAACGAAGCTCATTATCTGAGGAATCTTCCACAAGTCCACAGGCTTATTGATGGAAAACCCTACAGTGTACTGATAGACACTTGTTTTACAGCTACAATTGTTCAACCTGAATTTTTAATGAAGGATGGGAAATTATCTTCATAGGTGAAAAAGAAGAGAAATTTATAGGAATAGCAAGTGCACATCAAGTTAAAGCAAAAAGGAAAGATAGAAGTTACCCTTATTGTCGGATAGTTCTCTATATATCATGATGTTGGGGTAATTGATCTCGAGGAAGAATTACTCCACATTATAATGCAAAAGAACTAACTTGTAACATTATGAATTCCTAGTGTTACACAGTATAACACATCTTGTTTTTATACTGATTTAGTTAAAAGCCAGTGATAGAATATGCATATGTGTGGAAAATTATTTAATTTCTATTCTGAGGATTTCAGCTAAACCAACATTTGAAATTTTTCATTTAAGTACAATAATTGATATACAATGCAATCATTTGCTACAAAACTATTAGATAGCTTGTTCTGATATTCTCTCTCTACCACTTCCACACAAACACACAAGTATGTTTATATGTGCACATACACATATATTATTAATTAAGTGTTCATCTTATCAAGAGTGGTGGGTAAAACCTAAAGTTAAATAAAGAGGACAAAAAATTAGAGAAAGTAGTAGCTACAACCAGAAAACTAATGGGTTTTGTTCCTCTAGCCTCACAGCTCTTACCAGCCAAGACAGCAGGAACAACATTGTAGACACTAAAACTCTAGATACTGATGACCATCAACCTCATCATATCAAATCAAGCCCTTGCCATTAATCAGAAAGTGTCTAAAACATAACCACAAACCAAGACTATGATAACAATCATGAAGAGACTACAACTCCTGATGATTGTCAACCCCATCAATTTTAACTGGTCTTCTACTAACAGGAAGAAATCAATTGTAATGGAGATGAAGATACTGACCCATCTTTCACCTTTGTCATTGGAACATGGACATAAAATTGTGATGAAATGAGAGATTTTATTTGTGCATTGGAAATTACCTCTTGCAGATACATGAATACAAATTTCAGTGCATTTACAAAATCGATTCTGAGTGACAAGTATAAATGCTTATGCTCAAATAATTTTTAATTGCAAGCAATGGAATGGAGAAAAGGTTAAAAGAGACTCGCTTTTCTACTCACTGTCAAAGAGGAATGTCTTCTGGATTGTATGCAAATTGTTTTTAACATCAATGGAAACTTCTTAGTTGGCAACAACTGATTAATATGTCTGGATGTCTGGAAACAGGCTGCAAGTGAGTCAGCATTAAACAAGTTTGCTGCATCACCAGATTTATTATTTTATTTGTTACATGAAGCCTACAGATAAACTCCACAATGGAAGTTTCACAGAAGAAGAAATTATTCAGCTTACTACCCTCTGCAAGGCAGGGTTTGTTGAAAAACTCTCAGAATCCAAGGAACAAAATAAACTGAAAATGATGTATGACCAGTTGCTGAAATAAACTTTTTCAAATGTCCTGATGTCCTTAAATATATACTCGTGCCTCATGTCAAGCAATTGTTTTGGAGAAAGATCACTCTTAGCACTAACAAGGATAAAGAACAAACTTTGATTGGCAAGAAGGACTAAATTCACTGATACTTCTGTACATATAAAATAACTTGTTAGAATCACTTGACACCAAACAGATCATAACTACTTTTGGTACAGAAAAAAGGAAGGAAGAAAGTAATTTAACCAAGTACAGATAACATTACCTGCTACTGTTGCAAGGCACACTGTGTGAGTACTGGAATGAATGTACAAGTTGTTGAGTTTGTATATATGTGGCTTCTTTCCATCTATATGCTTTGTTGTCCAAATGCAAATTTTGTCTGTGTTAAAGCACCAATTTTTTCCTGTTTGAAAGGCATCTAATATTGTTCATTAATTTGTAGATAAGTATTGCAAATTTGTGGGCATTATTTTTCCCTTGTCTCCAAAAGTAAAAAATATTTTCAGATTTAGCTTTTTTTAAACTTTAGCCTTTATCTGTATTCTAAATAGTCTCAGTACAAAAATTTAGCTTCAGGGCTATCTAACCTTAAATTTGTTCCTGATCTGATGTTACTGTCAGGTAGAAAAATATATAATGAGTTACAAGTTAAGTTATTGGAAACTTCATTTTTTATGAAATACTTTTAACATATAGTTGAGTAATAAATGTGCAAATCATATAATTTATTTGTCATGTACACTAAACTTTCATCAACTTTCTTCTTCTTTTTAGTGCTCCAAGGACATTGCTGGGTTTGCAGTCATGTTCTTTATTGTTTTCTTTGCATATGCTCAACTAGGTTATTTGTTGTTTGGAACCCAAGTCCAGGATTTTAGCAGCTTCATAAGAGCTATGTAAGCAGTTAGAATTATGTGCTAAACCTTTGCTTCAAAGATGTTTCATTAAAAAGGAAAAATACCTTATAAATGAACACAAAAATGTTTGTTTTTTTATTTTGTAAACTTAAAAATAAGACATGTAGAGAAAGATAGATAATACAACTTTTATTACAAAAGTTAAAGTAACAACAACATAATTTGTGTTATTATGTTATGATCTAAAATTAGGCTTTGATATTGTTGAACTATCCTAAAATCAACATAAATAAGATATTTGAATAAATAATATTATTTTTTTTATTTAAAAATGGATATAATAAAACATATCTTTAATTTTCTACCAATATGAAATGTTTGAAATGTTAAAGTGGGTCAGATATACCTAAAATTGTTGTTACATATGTATTTTATCCTAATCTGCAAGTTTTAATAAAATATACTGATTGTTCCTTTAAATTATTGTAGATTTACTTTGCTACGAGTGATCTTGGGTGATTTTAACTTTAATGAAATTGAAGCAGCTAACAGAGTTCTTGGTCCAATCTACTTCCTAAGCTATGTATTTTTTGTTTTCTTTGTCTTAATGGTGAGTAAATCATTAACTTATTAAACATTTACATCATGCTTTTAGTTTTAAACAATCTCAGTTAAAGTAAAAACTTAAAAGCATGTCACTTAAATGTTTTTTGAAATATTTTTATTTTTATATGCAGTAAATAAGCCTATTCAAAAGACTTGTGAGATGTATGTTTGTGTTAAATATGTTGCATGCTTTTCCTTGTAATGTTTAATGTTATCAATATTACTGACTATATTTTAATAATGGAATAACATTACTTTTTTTTACAGTATTTAAATTTTCTTTGCATGAGTAAAGAAATTGTCTTGCCAACATATAAAATTGAGCATATTAACTGTTGTCCATTTTATTTCCTGATAATTTATTGAAGAAACAAATAAGAAATGAACAACGATTTTCTTCTTCTAATAGATTTAGTTTGTTTTTTTTATAATTATTTACATTAGATCAGCAATATTTTGGTAATTCAAATTTCTTATAATATTTAACAATAAATGCAGGAACTGGTGTAAGTTTTGTAATGTATACATAACCATTATCTTGTTTAACCTTTTCAGAACATGTTTCTGGCTATCATCAATGACACTTATTCTGAAGTTAAAACAGATATTGCTTGCCAGAAGTCTGAAATAGAAATTGGAGAATATTTCAAAAGGGTAATATAAAATTTTTCTTGAAACATTTTCATATAATTTATTTTGCAAATATGTCATGAGACTCCAAGTAATGAGGATATCTTTATTTATTTACTTATTCATAACTATATTTCACATTCCAGATAGATTGCTAAGAAAATAAAAAATAAATGTCCAAGAAAAGTAATCGAATGTGACTAATTATATTCTAGAAAATATTTTGAACCAATTAAGTTGCAAGAAGAGTGAGTTCACATTTGAAAATTAATACTTGTCAATTAAAAAACAATTTCAGACCTACAACAACTTGGTTAGCAAGCTGGGGAAACGAGAAAAGATTGTTGGCATTCAGAATGCAATGAAAGACGCCAACGGAGATCAAGCTAAAAAATTTACCTTCGAAGAGATTCGCCAGTCTCTGAAGCGGTATAACAGATATCTTATTGTTTTGAAAACATCTGATTCATTAACTTTTATTGATGTTCTTCATTTAGGAACTTCATTGTTGAACTTCTTGGAAATATTAAACTAATTTTTTCTTTTACATTATTTCCAAATTTTAAGATTATTCTACTGCCTTTTTTTATAGGAGGGGAAAAGGTCATAGGTTAGGTGAAGGTCCATGTATGGATGCAGTATGTGAACTCAGTACTGAATTCATAGTGAAAATTCAATAGATCTAATATATTTTAATCCTCCATTATACAGACTTAATGTAAAACTTCTACAATTCATCCATATGTATATCCATATTTACAAGCCCTCTGGTGCCTGTACGATAAGCTTGAGGTTTTATATAACCAATGCTGAAGAAATAAAACATGTTGTATAACTCAGTTATTTGAAAAGTTGAAAATGCAAAACACCTGTTTTAAAGCACCATTTTAGTTATACAGTTGTATGAAAAATAAATTATATGTTAAAATACTATAGAATTAGTTATAGTTTAGGCATTTGTGTCATATCATTGTTATATGCACTAATTTGTTATTCATGTTTTGTATATCTGCAGACAAAACTTCTCAGATGTAGAAATTGAGATGATTTTTTCAAAGTATGATGAGGATGGTAATCGTGAATTGGATGCAACCGAGATGAAACAAATGTTGGTGGACTTAGAGGATCAGAAAAGGCTTTTGGAAAAGGAAATTGAGAATGAGAAGCAGGAAGTGGTGGCTGAGAACTCTGGAGGAACACATCCTTCTAGTGCTGCAGTAGGAGGTGGAGGGGGGGTTTCACTGGACGAGTATAATGTGTATGGTTGTAGTCTAATTTTTATCTTGTATATACAAAGTCTAGAAACTGAATTATTTCCATATTAAAATAATACATGTACCTTTATAATGTAAGCCTTTACTCAAACTTTAAAAATTGTATTTAGTAATGTCAGGTTTTGTAAGGCTGGAGTTTTTACAGTAAATGTTTATGACTTGTTGGCAGTAAGTTTCAATAATAAACAAACAACAGCAGAGTCTGCTTGTTTTAAAATAATATATTAAAAACAAATCACAAATCAAATGTGTGTGTGTATATATATATATATATATATATATATATATATAGAGAGAGAGAGAGAGAGACAGATGCTCATTACACTGTTGGTTACCACAGTTATATCCACAGCTTTAACTAATTGTCTTTTTTTTTTTTTTTTGTCAAAGTCCACACAATCTGGTTCAGTTAGAACACCAGTAACAAGACAAATTATTCTTTTCCACTTTACTGCAATACAGTCTGTGACAATTTCACAGACTGTATTGTCTGTGATAAAATCACAAATCAGACTGTATTGTCTGTGATAAAATCACAAATCAAATGTGTGTGTGTGTGTGTATATATATATATATATAGAGAGAGAGAGAGAGACAGACAGACAGATGCTCATTACACTGTTGGTTACCACAGTTATATCCACAGCTTTAACTAATTGTCTTTTTTTTTTTTTTTTGTCAAAGTCCACACAATCTGGTTCAGTTAGAACACCAGTAACAAGACAAATTATTCTTTTCCACTTTACTGCAATAAAGGCTGTGATAATTTCACTTTAAAATTTGGCACTATACACTATTTATCACTAAACTTACAATCATGTAATCTAGAACAAGAACTAAGTAATCATTTTTTTATCCAAGTTTATACCCTTACAGAGGTGTAGAACATTCCACGTTATATACTACATACCCTGATGCAATACTACTCAATTAAACCAAGGAGAAAGTTCTAGCAACATGACACAATAACCTTACTATTGTAAACAATTGCTAATTCTTAACAATTGAACTACAAAACATATAATTCACAAACAATTACAAAATCAAATTAATCACAAAATATCATTTCTGAAAACTAAATATGATACATGCACTACATAAACTATTGAATTCCTAAAATTCACCTTAAACTGAATCAGTTGTGTATATTTAACAAGCAGCTCCTTACTAATACTATAATTATCTAGAGTAGGTGTATTTCAAGAATACAGGTATAGATTAAAAGCCTTTTAAATATCAAAATATAAAACATAAGTTTGATTTCACTCTAATTAAGTCATAAAGTTTTAAAAATTTATAATACAAAACATAAGTGTGAATTCTAAAGAAATATAGTGGTTATGACACTGAGCATTAACAACTAGTAAGAACCAATTGTGAACCTTCTGTATATATAGAAATGATCATTCTTTTAAAATTTTGTGGATTTATTTACTTCAATGTAATTAATTCGTAGTTGTAACAACATAAAATTCATCCTTATAACCTACTACAGTTTGTCAAGACGAGTAGATCGAATGGAACATTCCATTGGAAGTATTGTTTCCAAGATTGATGCTGTTTTGGTGAAGATGAATGCAATGGAAAGATCTAAAGCAAAACGGAGAGAGAATGTCAGTAAGATCCTAGACACCATATCAGAGGTAAGTAGATGGGCTGAAATCTGTTCACCGAAATGTTTAATTAATGACTTGTTTATATACAGTTCACTACCAGTAGGGTCCACATATTGTATCATATATATTGATTAATTTATTGTTTTTGCTTGTCATGACATTCAGTATAAAAAACTGACCAGAAAAAAAAGTTGGATGAAATTACTTTTTTTTTTTTTTACAATATGTAGGCAACCACAGCAGTAATTTATGTTCTTTTTGTTTACAATTTTTTAATGTAATTATGGACCTAATAACCAACAGTCATTGGCCCAGAAACAGTTTGGTGGGTAAATAGTTAGAGAAACTGTTATAAAAATATGAAGTACTTAAAAAGTTGTATGGACCTGATTTGGTTTTATAGGGTCAATAAACATGTGACAGCTTAATAAACCTTGACTGAAAAACATAAGTATAGTTTTATTCACTGTATAGTACATTTTTAGATTTAAATTGTACTTTACGATAAAAATGTTACTTGTTTGTTTGTTTTTTTGAATTTCGCACAAAGCTACATGAAGGCTACCTGTGCTAGTTGTCTTTAATTTAGCAGTGTAAAACTAGAGGAAAGACAGCTAGTCATCACCACCCACTGCCAACTCTTGGGCTACTCTTTTTACCAACAAATAGTGTGATTGACCGTAACTTTATAATGCCCCGATGGCAAAACTTAAATTGTAAACGGAAAAGTAAGTGGCACTTATAATTACGAATTGCTTAGTTTATTTAACAATGATATTTTCAATAAAGGACCTTGTTAAGTAAAAGAAACTTATAATGTGACATTCTACCTGAACTCTTCATATCTGAATCAAAGCTAAAATATGAAAAAAATATTATGTATATTAATATTAATTAAGTTGTGTTTATATCATGCTCAACTATTTAGAGTGAAGATTTAGATGATAAGTCTAAGCGGCAGCAAATGGAGAAACTTGTACGAGAAGAACTTCAGCGTTGGGACTCTGAAGCATCTGTGAACTCACCCCAACACTCTGTAAGATTTTACATAAATATTTTATCATCTATACACAAAAAAACAAAACAAATTAAATGTAATGAATAATTAACGTTTGCTTGAGAAGATGTAAATGGAAGCAAAAAATATGTTCAGATAGTTTTAAAGCTGTTCAGCAAAATATTCATAGCATATGGACTGAAACATTTGAAATTGAAACTATAGTAGAAAATTTTTCTTTTTTTCTCATTCTAATAAACATAAGTGAAATTTTAAATCTGATGATGAGGAACCCACTTTTTGGAGTCTTCAAACTTTTTATTATGCAATTTTATTAAATATACTTTTTATTCGAAGAAATATGAAATACTTCAGTGCCTTTTGTGATATACATGTGCATGTGTCTATATATTTAAATTATTATATGTGACCCCTTTATAATTCTGTTTCTGAATTCATTTTTTTAAAAAAACTTGGCTTTTTTTAATTGATCTAATCAACTATCTTTATGTATTTATTAAAAGCTATTTAAGTATTGTATATTGACTGATTAAGGTAAAATGTTGAAAAGAAGGTTAAATACAATGTACAATTACACTTTTTGTTTCTCAATAACTTCTGTTATTTAAAGTAATTGATAGGATGCTATATATGTGTATCAACATAAAACACATTTTCAATAACTATTCTAAATATAAATTTAACCATTTTTATTGTTGTTGCTAAGAGTAGTTTTTCAAATTGTTTATCTTTTTCTTTTGTGATTTTAGGCCAGTGGTGGCAGGGGTTGACCACTTCATATGGGGTTACAGGACAACGAAAGGCACTATTTTTAAAGCATCAGTAGCTAAAACCACACACAAAAATCACTTGAGATATTATGTTTAAATATGTATTCTCCTAGGAGCTCATTCACAGCATACCATAGTTTAAATTAAGAGACTTGTTACTCTAGATATTAGGAGAACTGATGTTGGTACATTGGAATTTATTGTAACCACATCATAAAAATATATTAGGCATTAGGGCAACTTTGATTTATAGCACAGTAAATTATCTTTGATATAAAGAAATTAAATTAACTAAAACTTAGACTTAAGCAAGCAGTATTCCTAAAACAGAAATTAAACAGTTATTTGTTTATATCAACAAACTGAACAAAGTTGTTCTTTTGTTATAGATGTTTCACATAACTTTGTTTGTCTACTTATCAGTGAAAAATAGTTTATAAGATTTTCAAAAATAATATATGGATAAATAGTAAGCAACAAATGGAAGAAGTTAATGATAAGGTATCTTCATATAAGTCATTTGTTATTCTGACAAAATTTAAACAATAATTCCTTCAGAGGTTTTCTGTAGAATCAGTATTGATTTCTATAAATCCCAGGAAAAATATTTATGGAAAAAGAAAAACATACCGAAACTAAATAGTGCCTAAATTATTAATTCTTAGTCTTTTTATTCTTTTTTCTCTCTTGAAGTGTATATACTCCAAATTTTTTTATTTTTATCTAATCTTAATAAATAATAAGTCAAGAAATTAAGTAACTCTATCAAATATATGTGTAAAGTACTTTAAAACATATGTCACTGTACATTAAATAACCACGTATAAAAATTACTAAATTAGAAAACTAAAATCAAGGGCCACTATTATTTTACATTTTCACAATGAGTGCATTTCATTAATCTCTTCAAACTTGTACATTATATTTATTAAGCAAGAGGAAAAAAAACAATGGTTAATTGGGCTTTTAGTCAAACTCTTCAGAATATGGGAGATAGTGACCTTTCCAATAAAACAGTAATCTCCTGTGATGTTGGAAGATAATTATACATATATTACTAATATGAGTATTTACTGCTTTAGAGAATAAAACTGGAGATAATTCTGAAAAAAAAATATAGCTTTAATATGCTATATTGCATTTCTGTTATCATAAAAAAAAATTAGATTAGTATAGCCATTTCAAATAAAGTAGAAAACTATGAATATAATTTGGTATTGAAAAAGTGTTAAATTTTTTAACTTAGCAGTATTTACTATGAAGTTAAAAGGATTTTAATGTGTAAACATTCTTAATCATGTCAAGCACAAACTTTAAACTTAATTAAATACACCAAGAACTCTTCATAAACAAATGAATAACTTTCAGTTGTACACTACTTTATTAACAAAAATATTCTTTTGGTTCAGAATTATGAATATTATTAATTTTTCAACTTTATTATTGAGTCTGCTTGTTTCACATTTTGTTCTTATTACATCATTTGAACTTGGATTTTAAATTCAAATGTCTTCTCCCTTTCATTGGATATTTGAGTATAATTGCATATTTTTCATAATTACTTCAGAGAATAGAATTTTTTCTTGCAAAATATGTCAATAAATTAATTATGAATAAAACATTTTTTTACTATTCTACAAGATGAAAAGACACTAATTTTTAAGGATAATTTATTAAAGAGCATTGAATTACAAATATTACTTGTTATACATGCTGAAAACTATGGAGAAGAAACTGAATGTACAAAATAATAAGAATATTTAGCTTTAACTTAATAGTAGTAATATCACACAAAAGTGGAAACTATATAAATTATAAAGTCTACTAATTTTTCTATATAGCATTCCTATATTAAATTATGTTTTAATTATATATATATATATATATTGTATAAACATTATTGAAACCAAAGATTTTTAGTATTTATAATCTTAAATATTATTTAATGCCATCTTCTTCAGTTGACATGCATAGTGCCACTAAACCTCATGCTTTAAATTGTGTGGTTTGGTTTATAACTATTAGTTATATGTCATTATCACTAAGTTGCTGTGCTACAGTTTGTTAAATTTTTTTCAAGGATTGATTTTTTCCTCTTGTAACTTACATTAAAAGCTGATATATACATACTCTATAAATTTTATTTTTCTGTTAGCCTGATAGGCTACTTAAAAAAATGTCAACTATTGTGGAAAAGAAAGTGCAAGTAAAAATTTGTTGAAATGCTAAAATATACAAAACATATTGGAAAAAAAATTGAGTAATCTTTTTGTTTAAGGAATATTTTAAAAAATTTTCAAACTGAGTAAAATGCTTTCCTCTAAAATATGTGACAAACGTTTAGTTTAACATTACTTATTTTGCCAATGTTTAAGTACAGTTTATGTTCTGAATTAAAATACTGTAATACAGTTTCTTTAACTGTATTTAATGTTTCAAATAATTTAATTTATCAGATAATAGCTTTGAATATTTGTAATTTAATTACATAGAAGTTTCCCAATGCAAAAAAGACTTTATAATTTCAACATTGTTTCATAAGCACAATAATTATTATTAAGTTTGTTTGTTACTATTTCATTTTTTTGTATTTGTAAACTGTTTAACTTTTCTGTAAACCAATGGATCACAATTTAAAAGTTTTGTTTTATATGAGATTTACAACAAAGGCTGTAGAATATGTTTTTATCTTTTAATACATTTGTAGTTTTGTTCTTATATGTGTGAAAAATGACACCTCATTTTTTGTTTTTCTATTGTAGCTAGAAGATGTAAATTGACTGTGTGAATAAAATCCTAATGCACATGCAGTATTTTTTGTAAGTAATGTAAATTGAGTGCTTGTTCTTGATACTTTTTCTGTTACTAGTAAACAAATAAAGTAAATACAAAACATCTGTCTTTCTATCTAACCTGCAGTCATCCCTTATGTATGTAGCTCTCCATCAGAACAGTTCAGTATTTTCTGTTCTGTGTCCATCTGATTCCTGCTTCTTCAACTATACAAAAGATAACAGTGCAGCAAATGAATTATCATGCCTGGGCACAATAAAGATGTAAGAATGACAAAAAATCTTCATACCTAGCCTTGTATGCAGGGCAGCATTTACATTATTTTGTTTTATAATGTTTTTATGAAATACAGATATAAATTTCAAGTGTGATTCAATCTTTTTATCCTCAGGTTATTAATAAATTTCTAGAGGATTACTGTAAACATCCTAAATAAGGATTACGTCTATTGGTTATTCTCTGTGAAGTTCTCACTAAAGTTCTTGAAATTGTGAACCATTAATAAAAGCAAATATATTGCTCAATTTTTTATGTATCACCAAATCAAATTACTGAAGAAATAAACTCTCAGGTTTTATTGTCTGTGGTTTGGCAGGATTCTTCAGAATAGGTGTCTGTGATTGTTGGTGATAAATTCAACAAAAATAAACAGCCAGCACACTATGCATTTGTTTTAAAATAATATATTCAAAATAAGTCAATTGTATAAAAAATGTTTATTACACAATTATTTACAACATTTTTATTCAAAACTTTAAATAATCGTTTTTTTTCACCAAGAGCCCACACAGGCTGCTTCATTTACTTTGGAACCTGATTTACAAGACGAATTATTCTTCTCTACTCTATTACCACAATACAGCCAGTGATACATTCACCTACATTACCATAATTGTATCAAGAGCTTTAACCATTTCTCGTTTATGTTTAAAGTCCACAGAGGCTGATTTAATTACTTTTAAACTCAACTGACAAGACAAATTATTCTTCTCTCGTCTGTTATTACAATACAGTCTATGATTATTACATTTTAAAGTCGACACTATACTAGATCTATTTGACTATATTTCTCATAACTGTCTTTCTTTCACTAATATACTTACTTTTATAAATCACATCTATAACTGTTGGTGATCACATTTATATCCATAACTTTAAATATAATTGTTTCGTTTTCATTAAAGTCCACACGGGTAGGTTCAATTACTTTGACAAGACAAATTATTTTCTTCAACCACTGTTGTTACAATACACGCTTGAGAAATTGCCCAGTAGAGCTAAATTCACAGGCAGTTTAACTTCACTCATTTTCACTAACTTGGTCACCTGAAGACTAGTTTAGATCTTTCTGAAAACTGAAATGTTATAGTGTAATAATACTCACATAAGACAACGAGAAAAATTCAGAAGGTTTGAATAATATGGCGTCAATTTACAACAATTGAACCACGGAACAAATGGTTCGTAAACGGTAAAGTAAATAAAATAACTCCTAAAATAACTTTATTTAACGCTCATACAATACAGACTAAATAATGTTCTCGTGTTACACTTAGAATGCGTGTGTTTACTAATAGCAAAACCACATCAGGCTATCTTTTGATTCCATCGAACACTTAGAATGAACAGTTGTATATATCTAACACAAACCAAGTACCGTTATTGTTCCCCTACAAAAAAAAAAAAAAGTATTCGTCTTTCGATAGACGTTGATTTTGTACCAGCTGTGTGATTAATTGAATACAACTGAAATGCACTCCTCAAACTGTCATCATCTTATAGATAAATATCAGAAACACTATTCTGGAAAGCACAAAGGCACATATTTTTTAAAGTAATATTTTTGTACTCATATTTAGGAGATAAATGCCTAGCACAAGGTATGGAAGAAAGCTTGTTACGAATATGCATATAAAGAATATTGAGAGTAAGCTGGAGAGTTATACGTTTTCGGCTTATAAAATAAGTTTAGCCTAAAATTCAGGATTATGAATAAGTGTTGTAAATGTTTTTCATTTATACATATTAAAAATATTATTAGAGCAATTCTTGCACTTAAGCCTACATAAAATTAAATAATTCCATAAGAGTTTCTTTAAAAAGTCATCTGTAAATAACATGTTTATAATCTCCTTCTCACTTTGTTACATTTCACTCCTTTCGTTAGACCTAAAAATTGTGTTTTTTAATTTCGCGCAAAGTTATACCATGGCTATCTGCACTAGCCGTCCCTAATTTAGCATGTAAGACTAGAAGGAAAGCAGCTAGCCATCACCACCAACTTTTGGAATATTCTTTCACCAACGAATAGTGTGATTGTTCATCACATTATAATGCCTCCACGGCTGAAAGGGCGAGCATGTTTGGTGTAACGGGGGGATAAGCATCAGATAGCAGAACCATTACTATCATAACTACTGGAAGATGAGGTTTCAAACAAGACTGAGGAATTGGCTTTGTCAACTTGGCAGGGTTTACAGTAGAAGCTAAAACACTGGAGATGTCTACTGGAAAAAGAAGCATTTTGATAAGCATCAGGATGCAAAGGCATTATTATCAAACACTCTGGCCACACAGAAAAGGAAGAGCTGGTCAAAACTGCAAATGAGGGAGAACATGATGAGGATGTGGCAACAATGAGGAGTAGGTTTTTACTCATAACTTAAAAAGTATGACGATTAGGATAATGAAAGTGTAGTATATTGTAAATATTATAATATAATATAATATTATAAATATTATACTATACACATCTACATAAATTTTTATGTAAACTGAACGATAAATAAACTGTTTATAAACAAGTAATCAAACACAGGAGGGGCAGAATGTGTTCGTGCGTCTAATTTAATGGTCAGTTGTGTAGCTTTTCAGGTGAATTACTTGGCGCAATCTCTCCTCATAGCCCTCCATGATCGTTTGATTGTACTCGACTGGTATTTTCTTCCATTCTTCTTTACAGAAGGCCTCCAACTCTTGCAAGTTTTCGAATGACGCAGATGATCCCTGGTCTTCAACTCATGCCAAAAGTTTTCAATTTAGTTGAGATCGGGTGAGTGCGATGGCCACTTCAGAACTCTTATATGGTTCCTCTGCAACCAGGATTGCACATATTTCGATGTGTGCTTAGGGTCAATGTCGTGCTCGAAGATCCAACAATGCCCAAGCCGCAAGTTCCGAGAATCATTCTTGATATAAGTGCCTAATATATCAACGTACTCTTCTTTTTTCATGATTCCGTTGACGCGGTGAAGGCTGCCTACACCAAAAGAGCTGAAGGAACCCCATGGCATTATTGAGCCATCTCCGTGTTTAACTGTAGGGGCGGTGCTCTTTGGAAGATTTCGTTTCCCCTTCCTACGGAAAATATTGCGAACATCACTGTGGCCGAAAAGCTCGATTTTAGTCTCGTCTGACCAAAGAATACTTTTCCTCCAATAGGTAAAGGGTTTTCTACATGCTTTCTTGCATATCTCAATCGTGCTTCTAAATGAACATGGACCTGGCATGGCCAAGCGCGTTAAGGCGTGCGACTTGTAATCTGAGGGTCGCAGGTTCGCGTCCCCGTCGCGCCAAACATGTTCGCCCTTTCAGCCGTGGGGGCGTTATAATGTGACGGTCAATTTCACTATTCGTTGGTAAAAGAGTAGCCCAAGAGTTGGCGGTGGGTGGTGATGTCTAGCTGCCTTCCCTCTCGTCTTACACTGCTAAATTAGGGACGGCTAGCACAAATAACCCTCGAGTAGCTTTGTGCGAAATTCAAAAACAAACAAACAAACTAACTAAATGAACAGGCTTTAAATATGGAGTTCTACGAGGACGGCATGCTTTGAACCAAAAAGAGCGTAACATGTTTATAACTTTAGAGGTGCTTGCTTCAACCCCAGTTTCCCTTACCAGTTTCTGTATGTCATTACGTGTAAACGAGGGTTCCTACTAACTTCTCTGAGAACCTTCCTCTTGGTTCTCTCTGGAATTTTGGTGTGACGTCCGGAACGAGGGGGGTTAACAGTTGATTCTGTGAGCTTAAACTTGGCAATTGTGCTTTAAATAGTAGATTTCCGCACATAAAGTTGTGTAGCAATCCGGGAAAGAGATACACGAGACTTGTATTTTACAATAATTCGGTTTTTTAAATCCCTGGACAGTTGTTTCCTGTTCGCCATGATGACCAAGCAGATAATGACGTAGACGGCACTAAATTGCCGGAAGTACATTTTTTTCTGGCTAAATTCCAATAATTATGAACCCAGTGTCTAGTTCTGGAATGGTATAATGTAGTTTATTCGCCAAATTAAACAAAATTTTTAAGGGAATATCAGTTGTTTTCACACGTTCTGAACTGTACGAACACTTTCTGTTCTTCCATATTTGGTTATTTGTTTATAAACAGTTTATTTGTCGTTTAATTTACACAAAAATTATGTAGATATGTGTTAGTATAATATTTAAAATACAATTTACTTCTATTAGCCTAATCGTAATACTTTTTAAGTTATAAGCAAAAAACCACTCGGGATGCAGGTGTACGAACACTTTCTGTCATAACTGTAATACCACACTTAAGCATTAAAAAGAAAAAGGACCACACGTAAAAATAAAAACAAAACTATACTCAGAAGTCGAAGAATAACAAAGAGTCCGTCATCCATGCATACTTATACAGCCACTAGTCCCAGTCTCACTGAAAATTTAAAGAAGCGAGACTGCTACATAATGCATTGTTTCATAATTAAGAAACTGGTGTGTTTAAACTCAGTCGTCAATAATATTTACACAGATCTATCAGTTGCACAAAAAACGTTATACCTTGAATATTAATTTAGGTTATTTTCTCTTTCTTTATTTCTCTTTCAGAAAGTGATTGTGCAATGGAAAGACTCAAACGGTTGTCATATAAAACAATTTGTTCTGCTGTCTAACGACTAGAAATGAAACTGTTATTTATGAAACATGGAAATAATATATATTTATAAACTGAATTTACTGTTAAGTAGTAGTTTTCCTTTTTATTATTTCTCACGAGAATGTGTGGGGTAGAATAACAGAATATTATTACTGTTTTACAAGCTGTGAAACATTCGATAATAGTACTTACGTGCTGAAATAAGGCTATAGTTCAACTTTAGCAGTAATTTGTAAGTATCATAAAGTAATTGAATGCAGTGATAATTTTTTATAAGTCCATAATACATACTAAGCACTATCAAGTCATTTATTTTCACCATGCTTCAGAGAAACTTGTCCAACATTTAAAGACTTTCATTAAATCTTAGATTTCGTTGAAAAAAATTTAAGACAATGTGGAATCATATCATAGGTGTAACTTTCAGACGCACTGGCATAAACTAAAAGTTAAAAGCCTGTAATGAATATTGTATTTTAATATACACATTGTCCAGATATATTCTCTTGGTTAGTGTTTCAGGCTATGAATTGAAGGTTCAAGATGCAGTATGCCGAAAACATGCTCTACACTCTCAGCTGTCAAGTAGTACAACTGTGACCGGCATCTCTACTATTCTGTTAAGATTAGTCACATAAGCATCGGAAATTGCTGACTAGTTGACCTCCCTCTGATTATCAGTTTTAACTTGTGGATGACTGTGAATAAATCTTAGGTCTTAGACATATATATCTATATATATATATCAGATATATTATCCTGGTAGAACCAGATATAAACATTTTAAACATGGAACTCATTAGATAATGATTATGAATTTTAACGGTATACACTACACTACTGTAGTATGCAAGCATAATATACTCTTATACCTTCTTATTTTGAAGGACACATTAACAAAATTCTTTTATTCTGAGTCTGTGCGTTTTTGCGTTACTACAGTACTCCAATCGTTAAGTTGAATTCTTTCAAATTGCTTTCATGTCCTTTTTATTCTCTGCAGGTAATACCTACTATACCCGTGAGCGATAATGCTATTACATTGTACGTTGTGCAATAATGTTAATTATAGCAGTGCCATTCATCGGTAGAAATGATTACATGTAGCGATTTAGCTTTAACCACGTATAATAAGAACAACCAGCGAAGTGGATAACTCTACTCTCTTTGAATTAAAAAGACCTTTTTATTTAGCTAAGAAAAGTTAAATTTAAACAGTCTGTGCAGGATCTATAATAAGTGTGTTGATGGGAAAACTTCATAAAAGAATAAAATCTGTTGATTAGTTCTAAGTCCAGTATTAGGCGATTGTACAATACTGTAAGTATGCATGTTGTTTGACAACTCATTCAGATAAAGATTGCTTTCATTTTGTATAACACATTAAGTCCAGTTTGTTTAAATTTCTTGAACTCAGTTAGTTTGGTTAAATTTAGATTTACTTTGTAATCTACCCTACTGATCTTCATGTTTGAAAGCAGACCTACCTAACACTCTTTTAGAATATCAGTTAACCTGAAAACATCACACTAACATGGTTTGAATCTAGAAGACACAATACTGTTCTCGATTACGAATGTTTATTTTGAGAAAAGAACAAAATAAAATATGTACATATTTTTAGTTACTTTAGATTCTATTTTTAAAATGTGTGCATATTATTTGTTTATGTCAATACTTACAATATACTAAATATTGTTGATATTTGAAATTTTATATCACCCGATATCCTTTATTCTTCTCTTTCTGTATGTGCATAGACCTCTTTTTAATTTCTTTGTATCTACTATATAAGGGAATAAATATTATTTAAAATTTTTTCTTGTAAACCAACAAATAATAATAAGTTGCTGTTGTTTTTTCCCGTCAGACGGCTAGAGATCGTCAAAATATCCAAGAGAAATGTGCTTTTCGTTTGGGAATAAAGTATATGATACTATAGTAATTGGTTATATATAACGCGTAAATAGTTGCGTGTATACTATAGAAAGAAAAACGTGACTTGAAACAACAACAGTAAGTAACAAATCAGTAATTCCAAGTTATGAATTATAACGAACATAAATGTGCCTGGGTAATCGATTTTGTTACTCCTGCAACAAGAGTTTGGGGAGTTTTGAGTATTATTGGTAAGTTTTAGCATTGTCATTTGTGGTACTGCTATTATTATGTTTGTAGTAATTAGATTTGTAATATGAAATGTATTTGTGGCAGGACAGTTAAAGACGCTCAGTAGTTACATGATGAAAATTTAACCTTAGTTTGCTCTTTTTATATAATCTGTTTGTATAACTAGTATTAGTATATGTGGCTTATGTTTTTTTGGCATTTTGATCTCAAATAAAAGTCGTACAATAATCACGATTTCATTTGCAAACAGCGACAAAAAAAAAAAAAGAAAATATAAAAAGGCATGCATTATTATTATGTCTGCACAGGCTGAAGTACATTTGCAAGAAAATTCGAACCTCTAATAATAACTTTAAATTGATTGAAATCTTTGTTTGTGTACATTAAAATGAACATAAATAATCAGTTTCAGTGATTATATCTGGCTTGAAAAACCCTGTTACTTATAATATTTGAGGTCTTGTATTAATTATTAAAATTTCTATTATTTTTTGAGGAGTTTGACCTTTAGTTCTACAATCCTGGCTTTATCTTCACAGTTATTGTGTTGTAACTGAATGCTGTTTTATTTTTTACTTTTTTCTGTATCCTTTACGAATACTAATATTTTCCCTATAATATTATGTTGATATGATACTCAGTATGAGGTCTCATTGAAGTCTTGTACAAAGTCTTGTATAACTCTCATGATTGTACAGATCTCTATACTAAATGTAATGTAGTTATCTTGCTAGATACTCAGTTGAAAATTTAATTCCTGTTTTCCCAGTGATCTTACATCATTTTCTACCTCTACATAGTATCATCACTTTTATCCAGTTATCATAACAGGGACTGTTTGGCCCCACACGATTGTCCCTACACACTTTCTTTTTAGAAAAAGTAAACATTTAAATCCATATTTTTAAGGTATTTATATATTTTCCACTAAAACTCATGTAAGGTGTCAGCCACCATCTGCCCTTTTGTCTTTAGAATACAGGGGTAAGAAAGGCTGTTTAGAGGCCTTTTCTTCTATTGATCCAAAAGATAATCTACATTTGATAAGATCACTTCTTATCCTTTTCTCAAGAGACATTAGGGGTCTTATCCCATAAGAATACAGATCTATTCTTGGAATTATCATAACAGCTCTCTTCTGTGGAGGAACACATGTGGGCTGGTATCTCATGATGCAACTTGGTTGTTTATTTTAAGCTCTTGCTATATGTTTTTTTTTGTTTTATTATGCAAGTAAGATGTGATTCAAAGAATAATAAAATTATGTTAAAGTAGTTGTGAAAAGGTTGAGGCCTCAACGTGGTTAGAAAGTAGTTACAGGGTTAAAATTGACTGCGTCTATCTACATAGGGATAAAACCCTGAGAAAAAAAACATTACCTGGTTCTCACACTTTTTGATTAGACATGTTTTCATTCTTAATCCATAATAATAATGAATGTTTTTTGTCATTGTTTGCTTTTATGCATTATACATATCATCATATAATTTTTAAATATTAAGAACCACCAAACTAACAGGAACCCATTTATAATTGAAGGCTATAAATTACTTCTTTTAGTATTCAACATCATCATTAGTAATTACTCTGTGATTCAAATTTTTCAGTCCTAAAAGCATCCAATAAGAACAGGCCATAAACACAACAGCTCTTTAAATCAAGAAATATTTTTTCAAAAATATGCACAGTGCTGAAATATAGTCATTCTGTATGTGTAACTGTTTATCTCAGTATAAAAAAAAAAGAAGAAATATCCAGACTATACTGTACAAATCACCAGTTTTGTATTAAGTACTCAATATCATTACTTAAAATTGTTTATAAAAGTAGGTACAAATATGTATCTTCAGTCTTTCATTTGTTAAGGATTTTGAAGCCTGAGTCAGAAGCAACTTTGTTTTTATTTATATATATTTTTTAAATGCTTATATTGTATCTAACAAGTAGATTGAAGTTGATAAGCAGGTTTGTGTGAAAGTTGTCCAGCAAGTTAATTGCTTCTTATGTTGTGAATGTTGAGATTAGAGTATCAAAATCAAAACAAATCTGTAACTATAACTTTAAAATAAAAAAACCAATTTTTATTTCAGTCTTTTGGGGTGTAGGAGCTGATGTAGCTTTTCACAAGCATGACCTGGGAGCTTATGTAATGTAAGTAATACCATGTGCACCTTTATTCTCTTGTATCACATTAACATTGGAATGCTATTATGTAGTTTTTTTCTTGTAATATTGTACTTATTTTTAAGGAAGGCCTGGATTACTAAATTGGCAAATTTATAATCTTCATTCCAACTGATTTAGTTGTAGTGACATTAATTTAGATTGAAATAAAGGAATTGTATTGTATTGATGATTATGAAAAAAAAATTACTGGTACATATAACAAAAGTTTTAAGAATACAAGTAAATGTGTTTGGTTATATATATATATTTTGTAAGATTGAATATGTTTCATTTTACGTGTGTGTTTGGTCAAAATGTATAAAATTGTTTTTCAGGGTTTATGAGTTAATTCAGAAGCTTTAGAGCTATGGTACCACAAAAAACAGCAAATGTTGAGTCTTTTATTGGATTTAAAATTTTTTTTTTTATGGATAATCATACATTGTACATTTACTTGAAGCTTTTATTAGCTACTTGACAAAAAATGTGTGAAACTTGCTTGTGGTTGTCAAAAGGATGTGCTTATTGAGTCAAAAAGATGTGCAAAAAATGAATTATGGAGTCTTATAACCAGTAAATCATGTTAATGAGCAACGGATAGCACTATGTAATACAAATATTGTTCCTGGATAGTATGTGTTATTTCTTAATTGCTTATATTGTAAAAGTACATAAAATGGTCATTATTCCATTCAAACTTTGTTTTTGTGACCTGTATAATGAAATTTAGAAATAAGTCTATTTTCTATGTAAAAACGGGCAAATTTGCACATTTTCATTTACATAAAATCTGAATAAAACAACATATGAATCAAGATTTACATGTATTTAAACTAAAGTTATACAAAAATAAACAAAAATGTTTAAAAGTGACTTTCACATCAGCCCCTAAATATAGTCTCCCATCATGTTTTCTTTATACACTCCCAGGTCACAAAAACAAAGTTTGAAGAGAAAAATAGGTCTTTTCCATTTACTTTAGGCATAAGCAATTGGGAAATAACACTTTCTGCCCTGGAACAAGAAAAAGTAAAATTTTGTTACATAGTATAATTTCAGCAATTTAAACTTAAAAGATCTTAAAAATTAATTACTCCATACAGTCTTGTGATTTTTATTTTATATAGGAGAACAAAATAATTTTAGTTTTTCTTCTCATAATTTCTTTTAGAATGTCTGTTGAACAGATAAGGGTGGGTACTCTGTACAATGTTTTAAAGAACCAGTAAAAAGTAGAATAAAGGGTTAATGTAGATTTTAAAATCATTTCTTTGGTGACAGTCTATTCATTCCAAGTAATATTGTTCGGTGTAACAATCACATGAAGCGTTTATACCACTATTCCACCAGTTGTCTTTAGATACAAGTTTTTTTTTTTGTGAGTTACTGAACTAACTAAATTATTTATTGATTTTTGAAAGAATGCTGTAGACAAAGTTAACTGCACAAAAGAAAACTGTAGGTGTTATGGAACATTTCCAGAAAAAGCTTTTACATTTAGCTTTGTTACCTTTCTTTCTGGGTCTTCAATTTAAATGGTTTATTTGATAAAATGGCTTTTCTGTACTTTTAGCATTCTTGTGCAGAGAATGAATCAGTTTTATTCTGATGAACACAAATTATTCATCAGATATTCTATATTAATTTCTTATTTTTAAATCTAAGAAAAAGTACATACTGGTTTACAAATTTAAAACTTCCAATGCTAAGTGTGTTTTAAGAAATAATAGTACAAATAAATTTACAAACAAATGATACACAGAAGTTTTTCATAATGAAATAAGTTATAGATGGGGAAATAAACTAAAATGTGACCCTTAGGAAACCGTTATTTAATTTTACAATAATTAAATAAAAGGTTTTATTACAATGACTATGTGAAATCTTTTAATTTTTCATTAGTTTAGAAAGTGACATTATTACTAATAAATCTGCTCCTCAAATAAAGTTTGTAATTAATTTTTAATAATAGCAGCATATATTGCAAGGTATCTGTTTTATAATTAAACAAACAAATTGTATGTAATTTACAATGATGAATACAGAACTTATCTGTGGGAGTGGTGGATGACAGAGTTACTATATCATATCTGTGGAAGTTGAATATTCTATACATATAAGAGAGTGAATATAGGAGTTTCCCTCCCATTCCTATTAGGAGGTCAGTTTGGGAGTGTATGAGAAGTATGAACACTTTACACATGTAGGATCCTGCAAAGAAGACAATGAACTGTTTTTGTTGTCTTCATCTAGTTCTATTCTTATAGCACCTGAATGTAAACTGCTTCATCTGATCACACAAGAGGAGTTAAATGATCTGATTCATGACTTGTTTCTATCATAACGGTATGGAGAATTACTTGGCTCTCTTTTGCAGCAGTGTAATTTGTTATGTCCAGGAACAAGAGTTTCTGTTTTCTGAAGTCACTATCAAAGTCTTGCTTCTCATTAAAACATGCAAGATACTTTGAGTTTCTGTAAAAATGGAGACTTTTTATCAATTTTTCTAACAGTTAGTCTGAAAGTTGAACTTTCATACAATGGTAACACAAAACCGTCAATTCCTGTTGGTCATTCTATGAACATGAAAAAACATATCGATGCATGCAGATTATACATAAGGCCACCAAATATGATCATCATAGGAAGAACATATCTGGTGATCAAGCCATATCTGGATAGGCATACCAAATATTGTTGCCTTATATGTCTCTGGGCAGCCAAGATGATGAATTCATTTCAAAAAGAAGGAATGGCCAGTGATTGGGAATTACATACCAGGAAAACAGAATATTGAGTATCAGTCTTTAATGAATCTTCAAGACGTGTTTCTGTCCTCATTTCATATTAAACTGGGGTTCATGAAGAATTTTGTAGAAGGAATATACAAAAATGGTAATGGTTTCAGATATCTGTCTGACATGTTTCCAAAATTAAGGAAGTAAAAAAATGAAAGGAGGTGTTTTTGTTGGACTGCAGATTTGGGAAGTCTGATGATTTTGAAACAGAACTCGATACAGAAATAAGTTCCTGCCTAGAAATCATTCAAACTAGTTGTCAAAATTTTCTAAGGAAATTACAGATATGAAAATTATACTGTGGTGGTTGATGATATCTCAAGAACTACAGAAAAATGGAGCCTAGAATGTCACTAGAAATGTACTTCTTACACTCCTATATAGATTTCTTTCCAAAAGATCTAGGTGCAGTGAGCAATGAACATTGTGAGTGCTTCCATCAAAATATTTGTACAACGAAACAACAGTATCAAGGAAGATGGAATATTGTAATTATTATTTGTTCTTACAGCATGAAACTGTGAACATATGCAGAGTGTTCAACTAGTCCAGCAGATATTTTTAAAACAAAATAACCAATACTATGATAAAAGTTTTGAACATAGCTTGAATGTATTTTCAGTATATAATCTTATTATACTCTTTGGTTTTTGAACATTCTTAAATATAGTTTTCATTAAATAAACAAGTAGTTATTAAAGAAAATAGTTATTTTCAAGTTATGTAAGAATATTTTGAATAAATCTGTCATAACTTGAAAATCAGAAGTTTTCAATAATTTTCAACATGATGTTTATAATCATTTTCATGGAATTACTCAGAAACTATTACATTTTTTCTAGTAGCAGAGAAAAATGTATTTTGTTGTCCATTATTGTTAATGTAGGACTGCTGTCTGTTGATAGATTAATGTTTTTATTTTTCCCAACCTAAAATGTACTGATATTGATAGATTTGTTGGAATGTTCATTTGTTGTTTTAAACAAATAAGCACACATTTGAGTACTAAATTAATATAGTTTAGTAGATACAACATATACAAATATTATGTTGAAATTATTGATTTGTTTTCTTCAGAATATCTGCTGTCATACTTACTTTTCTAGAAACAATGTTTGTGGTGAACCTTTTCTTAGAAGCCTCATTCAGGTAAATATGATTACTTAGGCACTAATTATATACTAGCATATAAGAGAACCTAGATTTGTTATACAGTATATTGTATAAAGTAGGATTCTTTTATCTTTTCATCGCTACATTTATTTAATAAATGTTTTGTAGTACAAATCTATGCAATTCTCAAAAAATACAAGGTACTGTTAAAGCATAATCTTTAAATATATCTCTGAAAACTTGTACTTTACAAATGCATGTAGGAAAGTACATAGTAAATCATGATGGTAGTTGCAACATTTGAAAACTGCTATTTTGTTTACAAGTTTAAAATGTATGCATATAAGTTTGATTTATCAGGGCATTAACAATATAGCTAGCTAAATTAAAAATGCGTACAGAACATTTCCAGAGAAAAATGGATACTGACAAGAGTGTAAGTTCAAAATATACAGCTAGTCTTCACAAGTTATGTTTTTTAAATACGTTTTTAAATTTCGATTCACAAGTATATGTAGTTTACAAAAAAAACATTTTTTTCTTTTTTGAATACATATATATATATACACACACATTATTGTATGTAATTTTACACAGGGATGAAGATAAAGATGGCTGTTTTCGCTGTTGGAAGAGACTTCAGTGGCTAGACCTGTGGAAAAAGTCTTTACTGTATGCAGGCATGTCAATTCTGTGTTTTGTCAGGCCTTCAACTGTATGGCTGGCAACAGTTGCAGGTATAATTACCATTCGAGAAATTAATTTATTAAAATAAAGTGCTTGAATTGAATTGTATTTAACCATAGATGATTTTGGTCAAGTAATGGAAAAGGCTAAAACATTATTGGCAATAAATGTAACATACTAACAAAGGTGATTTACATCTTCTTCTAAGTTATGTGGTACAATATGCATTATGAAGAATTCTTTAGTACCTGATATTTTCTGTTATACTTTTGAACGTCTTCACCACTTTAATCAGTTTCAAGCTTGGCACATTGCCTCTGATGTAAATGTTGTTTATTTAGCTTGTGGTACATACACTTCTATTAATAGATTCTGGTTTAGTGCATTTTTTTTTTCTGAATAAGTTGTGAATGTAAACCTTGACTTTTATATTATGTACATTGTTCAAAGAAGTTTGTAGAGTGTGTGATGCTGACATCAGTATGCTGTTCTATATATCCTTTGTTTTCCTTTTCAGTTTTGTTTCTTGATAAATTTAAACACTTGCATCTTTCTTCATATGTATGTAGTGCTGTAATTTATTTTTCATTAATAATATTTCAGTTTTTTTTATAATTGTTAAACCTGCAGGATATTATCTTTAATGTTTGCAAATACAGTCCTTTCAACTTAGATTTTTGATTTATACAATCAGTGGTATTGTAAAAGATAACATTCCATTTATATTTGTCTTCAAATAGTTATGTCTTCTTTCGCTCAGTGGAAACTCCTAATGTAGTAAAGTAGCTAAATTTCATAGTTTTAAGTTTTTGAATTTATTGTAATTCTTTGAGGACCTTCTGTTTTGTTGGGGTGTTGAAATGTTATTTTAAAGTTGATTGCCAGTTGTATATGAGAATGTGGAAACACGAGGATGTTTGGTAAAATATTAAATGTTACTTAAACCTTGAGCCTTAAAATAGACAAGTTGAGAGGTGAAACTTGAATGCTTTTTGGGAAGCTGTAATGCTGTACTAAGTTTTGAGTGTTCATTTTGTTTAGTGCCATATATATCATGGCTGATTAACTGTTTTATTAAGTGGTTTAATTTAGTTGTTCCCATAATTTTTTTTTAAATAAAATAATTTGTTTCAACTTTACACAACAGATGTAGAGTGGTAGTTATAATTTTAACATTTAAAATAAAGTACCCCTACTAGACCAAAACTTGTCTATGATGCTGATAGGTTTATGATGCTAAAAATTAGGTTTCAGTACTTATGATGAGTATAGCACAGGTAGCTGTGTAGCTTTATGCTCAACAATAACTAAACAAAACTTAATTTTTTCTGGTGTGTTATTTTTACTTCCAGGTGTGATGTTACTAATCCTTGCTATCCTATATCTTCTAATGACTTATAAAGTGAAAATTGAATCTAGTGATTCCTTGCTTTTGGAAAAGGAGGGTTCCTATGACAGGTAATTCATGTTTCACTTAAACATAGCTTACCTTGCAATAAACTTTACCTACTGATTTTACTGATCAGATGAGTGTTACTTAAGGGAGTGTACTATTAAACTCTAACCTCACAGTTTTAAATCTGTCATATTCTGGTTACCATGATAACCCTGGTATAGCATGATTGAAATATTATTATAAACTCTCTCTCTCTCTTTTTTTTTTACTATCTCTTAGAAGTTCTTAACAAAACCTTAACAGTTTTTAAAGTTAGATTCTCTGTAGATGCTCTAGCTAAAAGTTTCTTAAAATTATACTTTGTCTAACATTTTTTAAACCTGCACATGTTCAAAGTATTATTAAGTTGTGCCTTTTGAGATGTGATTTGGAACAACTCTCATTTTTCATCACAGTTGTTAGAGATTTGTAAAATTTCATCCTACACATCAGCAAAATATAGAAGTATTTTAATAGGAAAAAAGAATGAAGTAATAATTTTTATTATGCAAAGCTTTTTTTTTTATTTAAGGAACAATTAACTTTTGTATCTTAAGTTATTTTCCATTCTTTGTTTAAAGGTACTTTTGTTAACAGCATTTGGTTTGATAATATATATATTTTTATTACTTTTCATTAACAAGGTAAATTTTATGTATTGGCCTAATATTGTAAGATATTATTGGGATTATCACTAAAAATATTTATAAGAGTGAGGGCACTCTGGTGTTTTTTCATGTTATATACTTCTAACTATACAGGTGTATAAAAGTAAGTTAATTTTCAGTTCTGATCTATGTAAGAAGTTTGCTTTGATCAGAAGTTATTGGTAATATCATTATTAACAATTTATTACATGGTTACTGTTTCAGATATGAAGATCTGCAAGATGAGATTGATGACACTCTTCCAGAACCAAGAGATGTTAATGTTGGAGATCAAGAGAGAATACTTGAGATTTAATGTGTTTAATGAGTCACTTAACACTGTTGTAGGAGAGGGTTTTTTAACCAAAGATTTTATATTTTGTGATACCAGTGAGCAAGGTGTTCTTGTTAACCAGAAAATAATTTGTTTTGGGTGGTAAGACAATCAACACTTTATCTTCATGTGTGTGTATAAACATATTTCTTAATAAAATTAATAATTTTTAATGGATAATATAACATTCTAATGATGAACTTAATGGAAAGGCATTTGAAACAAGCAGTTAATGATAAAATGTGTTACATCCATCATTTAACTAAAACTACATAATGTTAATTTTAAATTTGCACAGTTAATTAAGATGTGGGAGGTAACAAAGATGCACATTAACTTGACAAATATTGTTGTCAAGTTTCAGCATAACCACATAATGTGGTAATTTATTTTTTTTTGGTTTATTGTTTATGTTGACTAGAAATATATTTCAGTTTTAGGATTAAGAAGTTATTAAACTTTTGGATTTTCAGGCATAACTCCTTTTTATGAAGTTAGTGATTGTCATTATTATTTTCATTGTTTATGGTTCTTTATTATTTATTAACCTTGAAATTATGTTACTTGTAAACTACTACAGTAGAAAATTAAAAAACAGTGTGCATTTTGGTACTGATCAAAGCACATGGTGCTACAGTGCATTTACTGAAGAACAGTTATTTAACAGTTGTTTTACCTTAATAATTCTCATTGTTACAATTTAACACTTTTGCTGAAATAGCAAAATAACTGGAGGGTTTGTGATTGCCTATTTTGTTTCTTGCCAAACATTTCTTTACACTAAAAAACTAACCTTAGGGTATAGCAAGTAATGAAATTGTTCACTTTGGTTAAAGAGGCAGTTAAAAGATGTGATTCAACAGGAGTGTGTAATTTAGTGATTGTGAATTCATGATCTGTATTGTATGTATGTACGTGTGTGTGTGTGTGTATGCATTAAGCACTTTGAATAAGAATCAAGTTTTTTATTTCTTAATGAATTTCAATTTTGCATTGGCCTATGGTAGGCAAGCTGGTTGTGTGTCAGCTTTTCATGTTAGTCAACCTTCATTTTGTATTTATTTATTTTAATTAGCTGTCTTGCTAAATAATAAATGTGTGTGATTTGTTTTCTTTTTAGTGTTCATTAGGGAAGAAGATTTTTGTTTTGTGTGTCAGTCATATCATATCAAGTTATTTGTGCTTATTATGTTTAAAGGTTTGTTCCTGAAAGGAGCTACCAAGTTTGAAAGTCCATATGAACCTTTAATATTTTGTTTGGAAGGTGTTTAATTTAAAAATGAAAACTTCAGGCTTTGAAAACACTATATAATGAGGGCGATACATGAACTTTTAATTGTTGAGTTTCAACAAACCCTCATATAAACACCAAATTAAGTTAGTTTGACTAACAAAAAATTGGAGGTCCTTTTTTGTAGCCACATTTTTCTAACTACCAGAAAAATTGCTACATTGTTTTTTGTGTGTTTTCTGTAGATTCATATCTTCTCTAAGGTGACAGAAAGAGCTCTGTATTATCTCATTTTGAAATATCCTTATAACCACCTATTTTCTAAGGCTTCATGTGACTAAAAAATTGATTCATAGTTTCCTTTGTGGTTTCTTTATATCAATCTTCTCTCTCGAATTTCTAAGTTATAAACAAATTTCTGCATTATATAATTTGTAGAATCTTTCTATACACTTTCTTTGTGAGGCTTTGGATAACTAAAATTTTTCACATTGCCTGATTTTGTTGTGTCTCTGTATCCATCCTATCTTTGAGGTTTCAGGGATCAGAAAAATTGCTGCAATCTCAGTTTGTTTTTAATTATTTTAACTATCTTCTTTCTGAGGTTAGAGGAACATTGCAGCTTTAATTCACTCACACTTTTTCATTGATTAACAGTTATATTGTAAGTTTTGAGAGTAGTTTATGAAGTTGTTGGATTTTTAATAGTAAATAACATGAATGAACAGTGTTAGACATGAGCAAACTGAAGGGGAGCAACCAATCACTTTTTTTAAAATTCTCTCAGGTGAGCAGAAGGGTCTCAGGAAAGTGACGGAAAGTAACTTTATAGTATACTAATATATATTTTTATATACTAATGGCTTGACAATTAAATTAATAAATATTGAACATCTTTAAAAGTTGTATCTAACAACTTAAACTTTGTTAATTTACTTAATATTTTAGTTTTTCTAATGGGAATAAGTTATCAGTTATCTGGACAGTTTGGGTAGGTTTTGATAGCTCATGAGTTGTGAATATACAACTTACAGTGGTTCATGTAATGTTTCGTGGAACACAAATCATGTTCTTTGATTCCAAAATTTTCTGTTATTTCTACTTCCCACTATAACAAGAATGTCCATAAAGCTAATGAACTTTCTTTTGTTACCACTTTGATCATGTGCATACAAATAAAAACAAATTGGCAGAGTATGCTGTCACTAGCATTTCAGATATAATGGTCTCTAGAAAACACTGGGATCATTCATGTAACAAATATTTGTTGCTGACCTTTGGGATTTTGATCAGTTTAATTTGAAGGCATGTAACAAAGCATTCCTCTGGAAATGTTTTTAGGCAAGTGTGAGATGCATGTGAGCAGTCATTCACTTCTAATAACTAGCTTTGCATGAGTGTTTTCACTTTTAAGAAGTATAAAAATCTTTAAAACTGGTAGCATTAAATATTATTCATCTTTTTGAATTCATTACTTGGAAAAAAAAAGGTCTATTATGACATCATTAGTAGAAACAGTTTTAATTGTAAGTACATATGAGATGTAGAGATGCCAAATGTTTATAATATAAATATTTTTATTGGAAATTTTCCAAAATTGTCTAATTACTATCTCAACTGGGTTTTCTTCCTTTTGATGAAATGTCTTGTACATGAATGAGTTAAGAGATGTACTTTGAAAAAGTTTTCAAGTTTATGGTATCAGTATAAGAAAACTATTGTTCATAATTTTTGTAAACAATTATATATATATATACTTAAAAATGTTCACTAAAAGTTTTCTACTCTTACGTATCCTGGAATAAACCTGTTGATTTTGTTACAAGGACTGAAACCTATTTGGTGCATATTTAGAATTTTGGGATTATTCTCATCATATGAATGTCATTGTGTTTATCTTTGTTATGTGTTGCTAGGGTGTTGCAAAGCTTTTAAAATTGAATTGTGCCAATTTTTAAATACCCATTATGTCTATAAATTGTTTTTTATACAGATGGAATTTATATGCCTTTTTAAGAAGACTACTATACAAAGTACTGTTTTAGTTGCTTTTCATATTCAGAAGACTCCAAATCATATCATTCAATTTTGTGAAGACAAAATTTAGCCTTCTTTGTGTTGTTTTATTTGAAGCCTTAGAACAAGTGACATAAATACAAACATGCACTTGTATATTGAAAGTACTTTTTACGTATTTGATAAGGAACTTATGTGAAATGTACTTACAAGAGAGTTCATTGAACAAAGAAGTTAAACTAAATCTTCAGGCATCTGTAATTTATGACATCAGTTCTAATTCAGGCTGGGAAAATTGCTCAATGAAAACAATTGTTCAAAGGAAGGAAATTTTGATGAAACTCTGCAGAATGGATGGCAACTTCCTGTTGTGGAGACAAGGGAAGAGGATGACGTTTCGAAAGTCCTCTGTCTTCAGGTCAGTGTGTGTGTAGGTGTTGTCAGTCTTTTATAGTGTCCTGTTAGATTGTGGAGAGCATTTTATGATTGGTTGGATTATCACTGTTTCTCACTGGAGGAGAGATTTCCTGTAGATTCAACCAATGGCAGCCACAGGTTACTCACCTCTAATCTGGAATCTCTGTTTAGTGAAGATTTAATAGGGTTAATATAAAATGATTCTTTGATTTTTGTCTTGCTTGTTTGCTGATGAGTATATCCAGAAATGGTAGACTGTTTTGTACCTCTATTTCCATAGTGAAGTGGATTCTTTTGTCTATGAATTTATTAAACCTTCACTAAACAGAGATTCCAGATTAGAGGTGAGTAACCTGTGGCTGCCATTGGTTGAATCTACAGAAAATCTCCTCCAATCAGAAACACTGATAATCCAACCAATCATAACATGCTCTCCACAATCCATCAGGACACAAGAAAAGACTGAGAACACCTACACAAATACGCTAACCTGAAGACGAAAGGTGGAAGACTTTTGAAACATCATTCTCTATACTTGTGTCTTCACAACAGGCAGTTGCTGTCCATTTTAGAAAATTTCATCATGAATACTCTGCCTAAACAATCTATCAAAGAAGACAGAAATTTTACTTTATTTTTGTCATACAGACTTATTTAACATTATTAGAAATATACTGACAGAAGCCAACAACAACTTTATGAATTTTATGAGAACATCAGACGTACTTATAAAAAAAAAATTTAGTTTTAAGGTAAAGTAGTAACCTTCTGGAGAATAACTTTTAATTAACCAAGTAGAAGAGTGTCAATTTAACCATTGCTTCCTTAGATTGTAATCCTGATGTTTAACTACCTAATGCATCGGGCTATTGCACATGAAATGTTGGATATTCATGTACAAATTTGAAATTTCATTTTTAGTGACTTGAAGAGAAGCATTATCATAAATTTGTCAGAATAATATAATATATTGCCTGGCTCATTTCAAGCTCACTTTATTTTTCTTGTTTTGGAAACTAAATCATATTTAAATTGATTTTTGTTACAATGAATACAATTGACATTCATGTAATTTTCTTGTATGAGTACAAGCTAGGTCACAATGTGACAACAGCAGCTCATAATACCAATCATGCATTTGGTGATGGCACAGTTAATGAGTGCACAGCCAGTGTTGGTTTAGGAGATTTTGCTCTGGTGATGCAAGCTTTCAAAATGAGCCTTGGGGCTGCCCTCAGAAAACCATCAATGAGGAAGAATTGAAGAACTTAGTTGAATCAGATACATGTAAAACTGTGAAAGAACTTGTCAACAAACTTAATGTTTGTTATTCAACAGTTTCCTGACATCATGAAGCAATTGGTAAGGTGAAAAAACTTGATAAATGAGTATCTTACAAATTGACTGAAGACCATCAAACAAAACGAGTTGAAATTTGGTCCTCATTTCTTACTTGCAACAAAAATGACCCATTTCTCCATAGAATTGTCACATGTAATGAAAAACATATTCATTATGACAATTGAAAATGATATAGACAATGGCTTGACTATGAAGAAGCACCAAAACATATGCCAAAATCAGCTCTTCACCTTAAAAAGCTTGTGATCAGTGTTTGGTGGTTGTCAGCAGATTTGATCCATCGTTCATTTTTAAATCAATAGTTGTCATGAAAATATCCAGCAACAGTCAGTTGCAGTGGACCCATACTGCTTCATGATAATGCTTGATATCATGTCTTGTGCATTACTGTACAAAAAAATAAGTGAATTTCAGTATGAAACTTTGTTATCTGCCACATTCACCAGATCTTTCCCCAACCGATTACTACTTTTTTAAACATGTGGACGTTTTTTTTAAAAAGAAAAAACGTTTGCAAATAAAAAGTCAATTGAAAGTGCCTTGAAGACTTCGTTGCATTGAAGGACGTCCAATTCTTTAAAGATGATACCTGTAAAGTTACATCTCGTTGGCAGAAGTGTATTGAGTGTAAAGGTATGTATTTTGAATAAATAAATTAAACAACAGAAAGATGCATTTTTTTCACATTTTCCTTTAAACATTCAACATTTCATGTGCAATCACCTGATACAATAAATTTAAGATTAGTCTCTAATTCTGTAGTGGCTAATGCTATATGTACAAGTAAGTGGTCTTATTGTTAAGTACAATTTACAGGTAGTTATGCAAAATGTTATGGAACTCAGCCAGTCTTGTAATCATTTTGTATTATGCAGTGTTGAAATTCTCCTTAAAAAGCTATAATTATTCATCCATACCAGGCCTCACAGTGTAGGGGATATCAGTTTTATATAAGTTAACCATACCTCTTTATGCACTATTAAAATGCTAAAAATAAAGGAACTTGGTATCAATTTCCACAAGAGGAAATGGTACCTCATTTGCAATTCCAAAACGAATGGCACTGAGTGCTCTCCTAGTATTTGAATAATTTAATTTCTGATGGTATGTTACTAAAGATATGTTTAATACTTACCAGAAGCAACTTAACATTATATATTATTATAAAACTGTTTTACCCAGTTGAAAATCTAATGTGTATTTATTAGAAGTGATTAACTAAATATTAAATATTTAGTTATAGGAATGATTATAAATGTTTTATTTACTTTGATTAATTAAACATTTAAACTTCTTTTTCTTCAGGACTGGGGTTACTTTATTGTAGTATGTTGGAGACTTATGTGATGTAGCATTTAAGACCTGTATTGGAAGAATGATCTTTTGAAAAAAATTGAAATTTACAGAGAATGTGAATGATAGTGTTCACAAGGAGATTAAAAAAACATTGTTAGCTATATTATTGGTGCAGCTGTAGAAATGTGATTCCTTTTGAATGCTTTTATTCTGATAAATTGTCTGTTGTTGGTATCTTTGTACAAACTGAATGTATAAGGAACATCAGGTTTCCACATGACTAGCTATGTCTTTGGGATGTTAATTGGTATTGAAGGTTATATAAGTTTCATGGTATATAATGCCTTAGTGAAGCATGATCTGTTAGCTGGTAGTGTTTGCAATATTATTATGTTTACTTATGTTTAAGATCTACAAAGAACCTCTTTATCTATTTGGACCACCTATTCAGTAAAGGGTGAAATGAAAGTAAAATACTCAAAACCAGAACTTATCATTCAAATATATATGAAGCCTTTCCTTAAACTCCTTTAAATCAATCACATTCAGCATATCTGAAGGCAACCCATTTCAGGCTAACCACCCTGTTAGAAAAAGAAATCTGAAGATCACTTCTACCCCACCAAAATTTATATTTGCCTCATACCATTCTCATCATACATCATTTTCATTTACAATCTTGAATACTTTTGTCAAATCCCTGCTAACTAGTCTTGCATTCAACATTTCTGTAGATACAACCTAGTCCTATTTAACCACAGTTTAAGAGGTTGTAACCTTTTCATTCAAAGTATCATTCTTGTAACTTCCCTCTGTACTCTTTTCAACAGAAGAAAAAACTTGTAGGATTTGTTTTATAGAAATGTAGTACTTGAAGTGTTAAGTAGCTTCTTTGGTGTTGGCTTTGATAACTTTGTGAAAAGCAAAATACAAGCTTAAAAGTAGGACTTCATAGCTGAATATGCAGAAACTATGCTTTATTAGAAATAACTGTGTTGATTTTTGGATTGCTGGATGACAGTGTAGAATCTATTATTTTAGATTGTAAATGTAAACACTACAGAGATTCAACCTCATTAAAACTTCTAATGAGTTAAAGTTTCTGCATAAATGTTGCCAGGTATGAACAATCAATCTTCTGAATTTCAAATTAACTTTGATTATCACAGAAAATTAAATCTAGACCTACAAAATTTTCTGAACACGGAGTTATAATTTTATATTCATAACCTCTTTCTTTTTGGCCCGTCATGGCCAGGTGGTTAGGGCACTTGGCTTTCAATGGCATGGTTGTGGGTTTGAATCCCCATTATAGTTAACATGCTTGCCCTTTTAGCTGTAGGGAATTATAAAATGTTGGTCAATTCTACTATTCATTGGTAAAAAGAGTAGCCCAAAAGTTGGTGGTGAGTGATGATGACTTCCCTCTAGTCTTTCACTGCAACATTAGGGACAGCTAGCCCTCATGTTATCTTTACATGAAATTCAAACCGATGCATAACCTCTTTTACTGACCTTATGTTTACTTCTATATATGTTATTGATTTAAAAAGTGTCCCCTAGTAAAACAGGTTTAATTAGTTATGTTAGAATTTTGCTACTTTTAGCATATTTTATATAACATTATAACCTAACTCATCCATGCATAAACTTCAAACTATAAACTAACATTGCAATGCTTTTAAGGATTTTGATTAAAATATAAACAAATATGTGAAATTGTATAAATACAACTCAAACTTAGTATGACAACTGCAGTATTTAATTTTTTTTCAGACAGCATATACTTTGTTTTATTGAAATTTTTTCATAGTTTTATTTTAAGTGTGAACCTATTTCTGAAATGTATTTATTTCTCATTTTAGAAACTGTTATTTGCTTAACCCTTAAATGACATACATGTTGTAGGTAGCATCAATTGATGATGGCTGCTTTTAAGGGTTAAAAGCATCAATTGTGATTTTTTTTTATTTTTGAAAAAAAAGAGAGGCAGACTTGTCCATACAAAGAAAAATGTTCAGATAATTGTCACCATCAGAGTGGTATTGATATTTGGTAAAATGTTCATTGCTCTTTTTTGTTCTTAAGTATTATTTTAACCATTTTTGTTGTGTTCTATTTTTATTATGCATTTTTTGAATGGAAATGTACATCTCATTTTTTTCAATATGTTAAAGAAAATTTTTATTTTATTTCAGCACTTTCACCCCATTTGGTAAACTTGAGCTTTCTATATATAGTCATGTAGTTTGTGTGATGCCATTAACTTATTGTACCTCTAGAAATGTGATTTTTTTGTTTTTTTTTTTATAAAGTATTAGTCGATGAATGAAACACTTCTCTTGATACGTTTTTTCTTTCTCTTTTATCTTCACTTGTGATCTAGTTTAGACTAACATGATTCAAAATTACTGTGTGTGAAGATAGTGCTTAACATTGGCTTACTTATTGAGCTTATCTCTTGTTGCAAATTAAAAGAAATATTTTGTTTCTGATGAGTTGCTTCAATTCAGATGAAAAGTGCGATGTTTAATAACAGGGAAGTTATAGTGTTGTATGTTTATATGCGTTTGCCACATGAATAACAGTTTGAAAAAATTACACTATTTTACAACAGCAATGTTGATGTACATTAACATGTTAATGTTAAACTAAGTTAAAAATAGACAGCTGTTGTAAATAATATTAGTTAAAAGCTTTTTTTAAAGGCTTCTTACAAAGAAGGTGAACTGCTAATCAAAAACAACTAATACATTCTAACAGAAGAGGCTATCTGAAGTTAATTTATAAAAAAAAATTAAAAATTTTACAGTATGTTAGTCTTTTTATTAAACAAGGTTGAAATATAAATTATGGGTTTTGAAAAATATTTTTGTATTTTATTTACAAATATTAACTATTTAGTAGAATGAACTGTAAGTTGTTAAACAAACAGAGCAATAATTTATAACTGCAGGAATTTTTTAGATATTTACCCTTAGAAAAGAATAAATCTGTGTAATGTGTACTTAACCTGCCAAAAAAATAGATACAAATAATGCATACTAACGGGAAGTGCCATGTCTATTTAGTTTCTTGTTTAAATATGTTGTCAATTCAGTTTGCATTTTATAGATTGAAATAGCTTTTGTAGGGTTTTATATTTTGTTCATTGTAAGTGTGAGTGACTGTATGTTGCCTAAAATTTGTTGTTACTTCTTTACACTTTACAAAGTTAGTTTGACTTTGTGAACAGTGGTCAGAGAGATAATAAAGTCAGATGCAAATGTATACTAAATGAACTTTGTTTATAATGTACAAGTAAATTTGTAAAATTTATGTCATTATGTTAACATACATAAAAATTTAGATTCAATGGTGGAAAGAACCGATATTAGCTGGTTTCTAGAGAATTCTTTCTCTAGTATCAGCATTGACTTTACGAGTCAACAAAAACAAACATCAAGGTTGTGTACTGTCATTAAATGAGTGTGTCCACAATTCTAATTCACCTTTATATAATGTAAAGAAACAAGTTCTTCAGTGTTTTTTACAATCCCAAACCAACATGGTTCATTCACAATCTAGTATTTATTTTTAATAAGAAAAAAAAAACTGATTGCTCATCTTTCTTGATCTTACTCAAAGTTTATTTTAATTATTTTTTATGGTGTTTTGACAATACAAACTTTTACATTGCTGCACACATACTCAAAATACATTAATATTAAAACTATAAACTGGAAATTAGACTTTAAAACTCCAATTTTTGGTATAATCCCATGACAAAAATTACTGACAGATAAAATAAATACAATTATTTGAAAAATAATTATACTTAATTAAAACAAATTATCAATGTCTTTTGCTAAGAAGTGTTTAATGTGAAAAACCAGTAAACATTTTCTTGCCTTGCAATAAATTGTTACTTAGTCCTTGAATTTTAATGTAACTGTTCTGTTAAATATCTTCTGATCAGAGCAAGCTGTGTACTAACAATGAAACTAAAATTCAACCTAGCTATCACAATAGTTAAATATACTTTCTTTTTACATCCCCGTTTGTAATTTAGAGAGCATGTTTCATCAGTTGTGTATTCTCACTATTAACAATATTTTTGAGTGTCACACTTAATAATGAGAGTTTTTTGTGTGAAGGTAAAAAATGTAATAACTTGCTACATAAAAACATTTATAGTTTGTGAATATTTAATGTTCAATTGCTCACAAAACTAAAAGCACCATAACTGAATAATTAAATACAGATAAAAGCCAACCTATTCAACTAAATTAATGGCACTGCATTACCATATTACATTAAATAAAACAGAAAATATCACACATCAGTTAGCTGAAATAACAAATTTGGTTAATTTCTTTGCACAAAATATTTACCTCGTGACTACAAGCAAACATTTAATAGAAATCATTGCATTTATACAACATTTATAGTAACTCATCATTTAAACAGTATATAAATATTGCAATTTACATTTGGTTAGTACATATAATACCAACACAAGTTTTGATAGGTCAATGTGACGATCTGTAGCAGCTTGCTATAATGTTACCCTCAATATATGGTATGTTAGGTGTTTGAAGCTTGTTACCAATTAAAGATATTAAGAGACCTCATTTTAATGTTTTCTAATAAAATATTAACAGCACCATGCAAACAAAAGTATTTCAATAAATTTGATAGAAAATGGCAGTGGATTAGGTAGATATGGAGTTAAGATCTTTGTCTATTATACATTTTAAGTACCTCATATAAGTATTTAAGTAATAAAAAGAAACATTAACAAATCATAAATTGCAGAAAATAGAGAATGTATGTTCCAACAAAAATTATAAATGCATTTTAGAAAAGGAATTACATCTTTTAGTAAATCTATCTTTATTTTTTTCTACTAAAGCTTATAACAAAAACTGACAATCAAACATTACTTTTAAAATATTATAAATACTAGCATTCTTGCTTTACCAAGTGTCTTTATATACATTTCAAGTTTATTCAAACCAATTAATTATCTTGCTAAATTACAAAATTCAGTGCATGCCTTTCTGTAATATGACTCCCCTAAAAAAATAATTTTTATTAAGAAATAACTTTCATGAGAGAGTCAACACCACCTCAGTTTTTTTTATAAGGTCAAATGATCCTTCCAAAATGCTCAAAGAAAGAGAGAGAGAAAAGGTCTATTTCATTTTAAATATTTTATGTACCAGCAAATAAATGATTGGATGACTAAACAAGACTAGATGCTAGACAAATGAACTCAAGTGACTGAATCTTAAAATATATTTCTGAGGTAGATCCTGACTGCTACGCTACGAAATTACAAGTTTCAGCACTTGTATTATGTCATAGAAAGTGCTAGTCACTCATAACTCTGACCCCATCTTATGCATTTATTACTGAATTAAATACTTTTCAAAAATAAAAGATAATCCTTGTGTATAGAAGCACATTATGTTATTATAGTAAATTTACAAACAACAATTTATCAGCATAATTAACTGGTTTATTTATGGAGAATGTACTATAATTTGTCTATGGCTGATGAATTAAGAGACCAATGTTTTAGTCCAAGCCAGTAGCATATTCTCCCCAAATTAATCACTTCATTTTGCTTATCAATTGTTGTTTGTAAATTTACTACTTACACTTTTTGACCTTCACATCACAAAGTGACTTTAGATGACTTTTTAAAGTTAATTAAATATACTTGTGAGTGAACGTAAATACATATCTTACTGAAAGCTGTCAAATAAATACAATTCAAAACACTTGAAATTTTATGATAATAGAAGTACAGAATGGAATCAATACCTCATGAAAAGTGACATTTTAAAATACTTTAAACATTTAGATTTAATTAATCTTTACAGCATTTTGGGAAATAGTGTACTATTACACGTGCTATAAAGGTGAAGTAAAAACTATGTACATTGCCAAACATAAATTGTACTATGGCCAAGTATACTGAAAGTATGTATTTATGAAAATGCTTTAATAAATTATTGTACAAATGCATTGGCTGTGTAAAATAGGTGCGTGTCAAAATTCTGTTATTAATTTTCTTTTATACCAAATCTTGTTCAATAAGCTTTGTAAATGCATCAGCAAATTTTGTGGTAAATTATTATTTTTGTTAAGATTTAACTGATTTCACAAACACAATTTATGACTTTAAATTATTCAATACCTATGTTACATTTCAGTTCCTAACATTTTAATGTTTTCCTCAATCCTCTTTGTGCTGTTTGATTTATTATTGTGCAAATCTGACAAGTTTTTTTTTCCGATTATTTTCTAACGTAAAATCATAATAATCTTGTTATTAATAATTATGTAGTTATGTTAGGAGCGTGCTTGGAAAAAATTTAACTTTGTACCTTTAAGTTACGACAACATTTGTTGTTTTTACTAGATTCATAAATGACTTTTACTGCAAAATATGAAATCCTTAACTTTATATACTTATAAAAATTCTCAAATATTAAATTAACGAGAAAGTATAATTGTATAAAAATCAATTATACTTAGTTTGGTAAAGCTTATTTATGCAACTTTTGTCTATTAACTTTGGGAATACAATATAAACTTTGTATGATATGATTCTCAATTTTGTTCTAAAAATTTGAAATACAGGCATGTAATATATTAGACTTACACATAACTGCATCACACAGATAATGAAAATAGGTTTTAGGAAAACATTAATAAAGGATGTGAAAATCTGCTTGCAATTTAGCTTCTGCATGCAAAGTTGCAATCTGTTTGTTTGTTGAATAAATTTTTCTTAGTTTGTTAGTGATTCACTCCACACTAGTTCCAACTTTCTGCTCTTCAACCATTCTTATTGATAATTTATAGGTCAAGCTTTTCAAGAGTTCCACTCAATGGCAACATTAATGTTCTGTATACCATGAAGCACATGGTTTGTGAAATTCCTACATATTATCACAAAATATGAAGAGCTATGGAAAACTGGAAGTATAACAAGGCTAAAGTATACATAAAATATGTTATGGACTTCTGTTTATAATTAGAACTTGGTTTAACACAAGTAAAACACTTATCTTGTACAGATTATAGCATGACATTAAAATATCATGAAGAATTCCTCATTCAATGGCATAATATTGTACACTTTAACATACATTCTTCAGTACTGAGGTTATCTTAAAGCACATCTTGTGTAGAAAACACAAATACATTATGCTGTACCCTATCACAATCTGATTACCTAGTAATGACTAGATGACAACATTGTAAAGCAGGCTCTGGATAAAAAAAAAAAAGTCTTCAAAAACAGGAACAAAAGAAAAGAGCACAAATATTTCATTTCTTACAAAACAATAATAATGTTTAAATCAGTAGTGCAGTAAACTTGTAAATATTAGAGATACACAAGCTTTATTTCACTAATCTCACACTGTAATTTAAATTATAAAAGTCCTGTGTGCTTGTCAGTAAAGTATCAATAACTTTTAACTTGGTTAATGTAGATTTAGACATGGCAGTGGAAACCAATATGTTGTTTTACTAATATACATACTAAAGTAGAACATGAATATGAGACTTATTAATTTTAAAATCAAGCTTGTTTTAAACAAATGTTTCAACTAATTAATTCAGTTAACAAGCAAACACTTCAATTCACATGGCACATAAAAACATTATCGGTATACAAGCTTTCTAATCACATACCTAATGTAACTTCAAACAATATTTGCATACCTGAACAGATGTTGGGTAATATCCATATTCAGATTATGTTTGTAATAAGAACTACAACAACACGGAAAATGATAACTAGAAGTTAAACTATAGGTTTTATAGCTGAAAAAGTTGCTTGCTATATATAAATCTCTTCAATCAATTTTATTTCATATTATACTATCAATTTCTTGATATAAAAAATATTGGCATTCATAAAAATATTGAATATTTTTTATCAGTAAAACTTGTAAGCAAATATATGCCTAGAAGACACCAAGTCTACAGGAGAAATTAATATAAAATAAATATTTGTTGTAAAGGTGACTACTGTAAAAACTCATTTCAGACTGCCTTAGTACCATAAACTAGCACATCACTCTTATTCTAACATAGGAAGTCTTTAATCAGGGAAGAAACTGTTAAGCTTAACTGTAAAATCATGTTGTACATGGTTGGACATCACAGTTCACAATATCTACACAAACATAAAATAGTGTTTGAAGTGCTGCTCACAGTTGGAAAATTTATTTTGTAAGAGAGAAAAATGCTGCTTTTTTGTTTGTTTCCTTACAATATAAAAAAAAAAATCTCCAAACATATATATAGCAAATAGAGCAATGCTTCTGATGTGAACTAATGTCTGATCCAGATTAAATCTGAGCAATCTAAATACTTCTATTTAACAAGTAGTAATCTCAATTAAATACTATAATTTATACTGCTTTTAAAATTTTCATTTAAAGCATAATTTTTCTAGAAATGTACCACTTTTTATTTAACCAACCAATACAAAAATTTACATTTATTTAAAAAATTTTCTGAATACTCCATTTCAGGTGTATTATAGATATTTTGAAGAAAGCGTGTATTTCGATGTTAATGGCCATTTAAAACTTATTCTAGATCAAACTTTATAAACAGTAAAAAACTGGTCCCTTTGACTGTACATCAAAAATAAAACTAACAATGTAGTTGATAGTAGCACACAGAGTTGTTGAATCATATACAGGTATTTTACCTCAAAAGCATAGAAAACATTTCAGTTCTATTTTGTTACTATAACAGAAAAATTGATAATGTTTTTCAATATGTGGTTTAGGTATTAACACAGATTGCCTAAGACTGTATAATTTTCTAATGGATAAATGGATTAACTGAAGAAAAAAATCTTTTGTATTTCAAAATGATAAAGGCCAAATATATACAAAAGAGAAACCATTAACCTTTCTGCACCTAGTTTTTCCTGAAGAATTAAAGAAATGGGTAGGTTTGGTTCTAGGATGCTACAGAAAATCATCATAAATATCATGTTGAGTTAAAAGGAGAGAAGAGGGAGAATTACATAACAATAATGATACTACTCAAAATTTTTGGTTTTTCAGAAGGAAACTTATATATAAAAAAAATCAAAGCAAGAAGTTCAGGCTGGATGAAAGTGTAAAAAAAAAAAATGCACAAGGTATTATACACCTATCCTTTTCTGAAAGACTGAGGTATGGAAGGATATAGCATTCTCTATCCACTGGAGAAACACTACCTGAGGATGCACATAACATACTAAATCATTCATCAAAATCACTTAAAACACTAGCCAATTCATTTTACTCCATAGACTGAGAAAACATACAATGATGTATATTATATTTATATAATTGTACAATCTATATGAAAAACATCTATCAATACAACATTGAGGCATAATTTATGATTAAATTTAATTTGAATCAAATAAATTAAACACAAGATTCCAACTTCAAAACTACCAAGTTTTCAGCTCATCCAGCACAGCTATCAAGTGGGGATTTCCTCCAAGAATCTCAACTTCTGTTCGAGCTCTGAAATTTGTGAACAGTTTATAATAATACAAAATATGTCAAATAATTAAATAATCACCTTCCTTGTACAATTTATGTTGTTGTGTAGCATTTATTGGCACAAAGCAACTAGGCTATCTGTACCAAACCACCAGTAAAAGATTAAAAATAAAAGTAAAATCATTAAAATATGTAAAAAAGAATCATGTTAAAACAAAACAAAGTCCAATTTTTGAATTAAAAACTTAAGAGTTAAAAGGGCCAAGGGTCCTTCAAATGTAAAAGCAACTGAGGTGGACAGTGTCACCATTGTCAATGACATTGTTCAATGTCAAGGGTAAACCCATGATAAAAATATATCTAAAATAATTCCATCATTCACAGCTGTAATGATGGCATGACAATAAAATGTTGGCTATTGTGACTTGAGTGTCATATAAACTACACATCAGTGCATCAGTCCCAAAGAAAAGAAAACAATGAGTTAAAAACTGAACAATGCATAGCCTAGCTAGGACAACTTCCTTCCAATTCTTACAGAAGCAAAAGGGCTAGAGAACAACAACAGGTTTGATGTGGAAAAGCTTGTTATCATGTTGATCACTCCAATTTGAATACCAATTGCTGTGGAATCGAGCCTTGAATACAGGACAGTAGTCCATGTATGGGACAGACACGACCACAATAACCACTATAGTATTAGTGAACTTGTTCCCATGAATACCAACATGGCCCAATATCCAGAAAAACTGGATAGAAATAGATGATAAAGAGAAACGGACCAGTCAGTTTTGAATATCGACAAGAACAGGGTGTGAAGCAATTCCAGGGCCAGTGAAGAGCTAAGCAAATCAGTATAAATAGCACAGTTCATGTACTACACAGATTCTATGTGATCCAGGGTAAGAGAAATGGCATACAGTTTGCAGCAAACACAAACTGCAGAGGGGATTCCGTGTGCGATCACTGAACTACAACAAACCATGGCAGAGCCCACAGCGTCATCTGATTCTGAACCATCTATGTAAATGGGAATGGAAGGATGGTTTGAAAGATATTCTGCTAAACAGAAGATGGTACTTCCAATTGGGAGTATCTGCCTTCTTCAGATGACTGAAAGAAAGGTTGCATTTGGAGATGGTAATAAGCCATGGTGGAATGGGCTGAATCAGTGGAGACAGCAACATCTGCTAAGAACAGACCTAATTTAGCCAACTGTGCCTGGATACGAAATCCAAAAGGGACAATGACAGACCATTTATTCTAAAAAAGCATAGCCCACTCAGAAAAGAAAACACAACCTCAGGTGGCATGCTGTAGTAAGGATCGAAGTTTTGCAGCATACAATTAAGACAATAGAGGTGTAGAGGTGGTTCATGAGACTCAGTGAGCAAACTGGACTGAAGAAGTGCGAAAAGTCCCTGATGGTTAACGGGGTCCAACATCTTCAATACCGAGGTTCTGGCAGAGCCATAGACCAGAGACCCGTACTCAAGTTTTGATTGAATGAGGGTATGATAGATTTTTAGTGTAGAACATTGATCCACTTCCCAATAGGTGGAGAAGAAGACACAGAGGATATTCAGTTCCTTTGCATACTTGACATGTAGCTGCTTGATGTGTGGAATAAAGGTCAACTTATGGTCAAAGACAAACCACAAGAACTCTGCCTCAGGGACTACAGGAAGCACAATTTCTCCGAGACAAACTGATTCTGAACCATCTATGTAAATGGGAATGGAAAGATGGTTTGAAAGATGTATGCCAAACAGAAGATGGTTATTCCAATCAGAAGTATCTGACTTCTTCAGATGACTCAAAAAAGGTTGCACCTTCACATGTTTTCGAATACTGCAAATCAAATAAACACAACATTACCATAGAAAATACCCAAATACTAAATAAACAAACAAACATAAATAAATGCAAAATTAAAGAAGTTGACAGTGAAAGAGCCTCGTCCAGCTTCCACTGTGGCACTTTGGTCGAGTGGCATTAACCATGGCCAGTATCCCTCAAAATGATAGGAAAATGATCTTTGCCTCGTGGGTCACTATCAACTCTCCAAGAAAGGGGAGCAAATAGAGAGATCAACAGCAGTAAAAAACTGACTAGATGCATGAAAATAGGTATATGTACCAGCATTGAAGAGAAAAAGGTTACGCTGTGAGAGAATATGCTCTACATAACAACTCCTTCCATTAATATCATTACCACCCTAAAGAGGATTATGTTCATTAAAGTCCCCCAGGATTAAAAAGGGAGATGGAACTTGTTCAATGAGAGCATAAAGGTCTGACTGATCATAAGTCTCTCAAAGATACAGGTAGAGACAACAAACCGTGGTGGTATGACCCAATGACACATGGATGGCTATGGCCTCCAAGGGTTATGAAGTGGCAAAGACAAAGCAGGCCCATACTGATAGAGAAGCAGTACCACTCCTCCATGCACTTGTCCATCATACTACCTGTCACTTCTGTACAAGGAAAAGTGCCAAAAGGTGACTGTATTGGAAGGTTTCAGAAATGTTTCCTGTAAGGAAAGATACACAGGATGGTAAGAAACAATGAGTGCTTTAATATTATCCAAATTATAATGCAAACCTCGAAAGTTCCATGGTATTAAAGTGGCCATTTTTACTTATGTGAAGGAGAATTGGGTGGAGGGCCCCTGGATTGAGTAGGCAGGTCTCTGTTGGTAGATGAAGATTCCAATGGCTGAAGGCATGAATAAATAATTGTAAGCTGAAGAAGATGGTCCCAATAAAATGTCAGAAGCTGGAGCCAAAGGAAGTGGATTCGGGAAGCCACTGGAAGAAATGGTGGATAGAAATAGGTGTTGACATTGACTCCTCAACTCTTAATCTCAGAGAGCAAAAAATTCTTCACATGGTTTGAAAATAACTCTGTTAGAGACACGTAGAGATCTTTCTGCACTCCAATTGTTGCAGTGAAATGTAGTGCAGCAGCACATGTCTGAGATTAAGCGGTAAACAGTAACTTTCGAGCCTTGAGGTAAGAAATGTTGTGAACTGTTTTTAAATGCTGTACCTCTTTTTACCCCACTCACCAAGGGTAAAAGGGGTGAAAGCCATTACAATTAACACAATAAGGGTCCATTTTGCACTCTTAGGCATCACGGTCCTTGCCACCACAATGATCACATTTCAAGGAACCACAATATGGTGTCTTTGAGTGACTGAACCACCAACAATGGAAACAGTTGAATATATGGCCATTCTTTGCAAATTGGATAACCTATCCTGATGGTGGCAGGTAGACATGGTGATGTAACCATCAAAATTAGGACACTGGTCAGCATCATAATTCCATCTTTGCGAGTGGAGATATGCTTCACTGCAGAAGTTCCTTGGGTGGAGAAACCAGCAAAGATCTACAACTCAGAAATGCTCTTCAAATCCTTCTCAACAATAACTCCTTGTGACAAATTCAAACTAGCATGAGGAGTAACCTCCATGGATATATCTCCAATGGTCTTCAAATGCAAGAGGAGTTCACTCTGTTTTGGAGTGGACATATCCACCAAGATGTCCCCAGAATGTAGATTTTTGACTGACTTAGGAGAGCCAACAAGCTCCTCTAGTTCTTTCTGAATAAAAAAGGGAGACACTTGTCCTAAAGATTTGTTTGATAAAGAATTTAACATCAGAAAATGAAATACAGGTGTTGAATAAGTTGAAGATTGTTGTTCAAAATCCCCAAGATGTGGTCATTCACCTATGGCCTGTCTTTTATTTTATTTTATTTTTATTTTTAGTTGGGGAATCCATAATAAAGAAAGAATATTTCAGTGCCCACTGACCACACCCACTATGGAGCCCTACGAGAGGATTTACTACAAGGAAAATGCAGCAATGCCAAGGTTTTGTGAGCAATATACCTGAACACCAGCATAAGACATGTCCACAACACCTGTTGAGAATGTCCAAAACCCGTAATCAGTTGACCCTAACCCAAGTGGACCAGTTGACTGACTTGGGGGTGGCACCCCAATGTTGCCTGTCTACAGGAATTCAAGGACAAAGTGGTGTGTTAGGGTTGGACCTCTCAACCACTAAGATCCTCTCCTCCCCTTCATGTGTGAACATGCACAGCAAACAAGGCGGTGCAAGTTTAAATCCCAGAGGAGGTAAACTGAAAGAACAGAACCTTCTCTGGGAGGTCCACTCACCATGTACAGGAATCTACACTGATGGGTGTACAACTGATAGAATTATGTTTTAGTAAATCTGCTTATATCACACTTGAACTATTATTAATAACTGTTGTCTGGTTAAATGTTATTTATCACAATTTACAAATGTATTGTTAGATTCTTAGTCAACTTTAGATTCTTCTTCATAATGTTACTTTCATATAGTCAGAGCTAAAGCAGATTTCTGAAAAAAAAAACACAACAAACCTTGAAGATAACCAAAAAAGTTAAAAATATAACTGAATATGTATAGTAATAACAGTTTTGATGACAAACATTTACATTTACATTTAAGAAAATAATTGTCATTTGTTAATCATCTGATAAGTTTAAATTAGTGTCATAAAAAAAAGGGAAAATTCCTAACCCATTGAATGTTTCATATTATTTCTGCTTACTACATACCTAAATACTTTAAGGTCTACAATATCAACTGGATATTCTTATTGACTATATATTACAAATAGCAGATAAGTAGAATGTTCCATGGCAAGCCAATAACTTTAAGCTCTGAAGTTACTCTGAAATATTAATTTTTGAATCTTCTTCAGATTTTTAATATTTACATGCAATCAAAAATATGGTAAAACATTATCACAGCTAAAACACAATAAATACATTACTATTTAAAACATAATTTGAAATACGCTCACTCTTGGTCAAGTTCTTTCATTGTTTTCCGTGCATACTCAAAGGAACCAAACTTCTCCATGAGATCTACAGAATACTTTTTTATCTCTACATCATGAGTTCTTTGACGTATAATATCTGATTGACATCAAAGTAAACAATCTAATTATATTTCCATGATATGAATTATTTATCTGTAAATAACAACACACTGCTAGAAATATGCCACTTTTCAGGAGTTGAGGACACTATGAAATAGAAGAAGATATATTACAATAGGATTTCAGAAATATTAACTTAGTATCAGAAAAAAATAACAAAAGTCAAAATAATTCCAGAATATTGTTATATACAGCAATAAATAACTGAGAAAGGATACTTATCATTCGAGGGTCTTCAGGATAAGAACGGATGGTATGAATTATTGGAAAGGAAAATTTCCCTTCAGTAAGATCTTCACAATAGCTCTTATTATCTGTATACTGATTAAAAAATATATATAGATATTTAATTTTCAATTAACGATTTTCAGAAGTTAACATTTTCTTACACTGAAAATATATTTATGACAGGTACTCACCACTACTCACAAAGGTATCTTAATATTCTTTCTGCTCCCTAAGCATTGCTATAAAGTTTTAATGTTCAGCACACCAGTCCACACACCACAATCATTTCGTGACACTTTTGAACATGTATATAACGTGTGACCACTCTCCATCAATAGTACTGCATCACTTATATTGGCATAGCTAACTTTCTTTGACATTGCTGCTCAATCCTCACTTTTGAGAAATGGTACAATTTAAAATGAATAACACCAACAGTGGGGAAAAAGGGCAGGAAGTGTATGAGTGGAAAGTAAGAACCTTTCAGAATTACATTTTTAGTGTAGTTGTCCACCTACACTAACCACTCCACCTTTTCAATGTGGAATTGTAACTTTGTGCTACTTTTGTATTGGAAGTTAACAACAGTGAAACTAAGCAGAAAATGACTGCCTAGAAATAACTTGTGTGCTCAGAGATAAAACTGAAGCATGTGTGGGACACCACACTACTTCTGGAACAGGTATGCTCTTTGCCCTGTAATAAGGAAATGATTCTGACATAGATGGAGGACAAGGATGTCCTCAAGGTTAATTTGTTATTAGAGGTGCAATCCATAGTAAAAACAGTGCAAGATCAAACTGTGCTCCATCATACACACTAGAATGGAAAATAGCTTGCTTCTATAGGTGAATGCTACCCTATGACATACCCTTTTGATTTACTCATGATATCCCATGAAGGAAGGTTCACAACCGAATTAAACTTATGGATACCTGTAGACAAGTAAGCATATACCACTAGTCATGCCATTAGTGGTTTTGCAAAACATCCCATCTCTACAGTGAGCATTATAGTTCCACTGGTATTTAGTGTGGATTTCAATAAAACCACACCTGAACAAGCAGTACTTGCTACAGAGTACAACCCTATGAGTAGCAGTGAAAGACGGTCTCTGAAAAGGAAACATAAATGACATTTTTTTGAAAATACATGCCAAAATCATAGGTGAATGGACATGTGTAGAATTGCTATATTAGGGAGACAATATCCACTTGATAAAGATACAGCCAGATAGTGCAGATAATGAGTGATGAAGGAATATAGTCCACATCCAAACCTGAAAAATTACTTCCAAAAAATGGTGAAGAAAAGCAGCAAAAGACAGCAATATAAAACATCTGATGAGAAGAAATGTTGAGGAGATGGAGATCTTCAATGGATAAGTCTGAATACATCAACCTAAGATACAGATGAACCTAACAAGTTAAGTGTGATAGGGGATAGATTACAGGAAACAGAAGGGTTCCATGGTAAAGAAGATCATTAAAATGAATCCTGAAAGGAATCAGTATATGCCACATAACACCACAGACAGCAAACTCAAAAGGAAAACAATTGGGAAAGGAAGTACAGGTGGAGATGAAAGGTAAAGAAATGGGTGTGACAGCTAAATGGCTTTCTTAGGCAACAAAGATTTTAGGAAGGAAGGAGTAATCTGGATATATACCACACACCCAATTAAAAAGCTTAAAAGTATAGTGTGAGACAAACCAAAATAAGAATGTGCTGGAAAAATTGAATCTGCTTCATTACATTCATCCTCAAAAACATTGCTAGGTTGAAAACGAGAAGGAATCACTGGCCGAATATAGGAATTAAGTTCTACTCGTTAAGACCTGTACCTTCTTAGCAGATTAAATTGAACTCAATGTTTGGATGGTTGTTGCAGAAGCATTACTTATTGTAAAGGGAATTTCTTATGTCAATACAATGAACCAAAAAGTAATTCTAATTTACCATATAACTTGGTAACAATAAATAAATACTAAAAACTTAAATTATTGATTAAAAGCAAAGTGAAAGAATACTGTTAAAATATCAACAGAGTATAATCATTAGTGATAAGCACATGGAAAAAAAATATATGTTAAATGATGCTGTTACAATCAAGAAAGTGAGGATTGAACAAGAACATCAGAGGGAGCTACCTTTGTGGTGCAATACTAATGGTAAAGGGTGGTCAAATGCTGTATACATGTTCAAAAGAGGCACGAAATTTGTGGGGTATATATACTTGTGATCTGAATGTTAAAATGTTTTAGCAATGCTCAGGGAGAAGAAAGCTTTGTGTGAAAGAAAGTATGACTATATCAAAACTTAAGTATCTTCTATCAGTGGATTTTTTTCCTTACTAATTTTAACCATCAAATTTAAAATATAAAGTTTAATTTTATGTTTAAGTCTTAAGATGTTTGCAAAATAAATTTATCAAACAAGTTTCCTGAAACAGCATGTGTCTAAAAAGTACAAGCTATGCTCCACTCCTGTAAATACCTTAAAAAAACATCATATTACTTACTACAGAAACATAACCACACCCAATACTTTTGATACTTAATTAACATACTTATCTATAAAAATAATACAATAATGTTAATGAAAGTTTTAACCTGCAGATTATAATAAAACATTTTTGAATTAACATACTTTTGGTGACTAAATTTCTAAAAAATAAAAAAAAAAACAGCTACCAGAATACGAAACTGTATGTCTATATACACACACAATTTTCTACATACACAGTACTGGCAATGATTTTGGAAATTAACTTGCGATATACATGTATAGATGAGTCACAAACAATGAAATGTTTGTTGATCAATTCATCATTCGTGTCTGTGTGTATTTTCTTACAGCAAAGCCACATTAGGTTATCTGCTGTGTCCACCATGGGGAATCAAACAATGGGAAATTTTAGCATTGTATATCAGAAGACTTACTGTTATCCCACTCAGGTAGACTTACCATTAGAACATATTATTACAGAAAATATTGGGTAAACTTAAGTAAATTGTACAGAGCAGTAGTATTTTTTAACTCTCCAATACCTACACCTTGCTTTAAGGCAAAATTGAAATAATGAATTAAAATAATAGAATAATAAAGTTGTAGCAGTCATTCATTCTCACATTCTGTTTTAAATTATTCAGAAATGAATTTTACTCAGTAAAGATGTTAATTTCTTTTCAGTGATAAAAGTTTTAAATACATGAAATTTTGATTTTGGGTTGATTTCCTGAATTTTTTCCAATACAACACTCATGTACCCAAATAAACACAAACAGTTCTTAATAAATGGTATCAAGCTGAACCTTATAATTTCAATAAAAAAGTACTTTCCTCCACTTTAACCAATCACAACTTCTTAATTTCAGATGTCCTGGTGTTATGTAAATTGCTTGTGTTTCAGCTTTGAAAAGTCATAATAAAGTGATCTAAACATGTTACATAAACTATATTTTTTGTGTTCAACTGTAAAAACCAATATGGTTTACAGTTCCAGCAAGATATTGCATTAGATACTGGAGAAAAAGTGATAAATCATAACTTGTTGATAATTTACAAAAAGACGTTTGTGGACAACTTCTTACAAGTACAGTCCTAATTTCTTTCTGAAAGCTTGCTTTATTTTATAGTTCATTTGAATTATGATATTACATCTGCCAAGATAGAAAAAAAAAATTGTGGAACAAGATTATATTGAGGATTATTAGGGTTAGTTACATCATTTCATATTTAACCTTACAAACTTTTGCTTCATTGGAAAAGTCACTCTTTGTTAGGCTGTATTTAGATAAGACTTCATGGGCCTAATTACATCCTTGAATGGCCAAAACAAAAAAGTGACAAGTTATAGACAAGTACAAAACAGGTTTTAAACCTATTAAATGTTCTGATTAACAATTAAGATGAGTAAACTCACTAATAATTTTGGTAACAAATTATTTTTATTATATGTTAGTGATCATAAAAACAGCAAAACTGTGTGTGTGTGTGTGTGTGTCTTCCAACTGAACACAGACAAAATTTAGGTTTATATATTAAAGACATTGGTGGAAAGTTTTACAAGATATGAGACAAAATCACTAATTTAACTGTAAAATAAGGGTAAGAATTTTTAGCATTTTTCTTTCCAAAAATAAAACATTTCACAAAATCTTTTTGAATTTCTAGAGCTTAGAATTTATACAAATATCATATGAATAATATAATTTTATGTAATTTCTATAAAATATCTGTAGAAATCATACCTCAATTTTCAAACAATTTAATTAAGTAGTTTCTTGAAGAAATAAACAACCCATAAGAGAAGTGCATACCCTGAATTACTAAATGCCAATTTTGAAGAGTTAGGAATTGCTACTTTGACAGTTTCTATCATCAAGAATACTAGTTTAATACACCCTTTTCTTAATTACCATACAGTTCCAACTGAAACATGAATAATTTCCTAACCTACTACATACAGTAGCACTCATCAATCAAAACTTTGATTTCTGTACGTTTGTTATGTGGCATTTCTGTTCTGGGTAAATTCAACATATTACTGATAAGAATAGTGTAACTGCTTGTACTTTTATAGACATTATACTTGTGTGGCACTATCAGTATGCAACTACTGTTGGTGTAGTTTATTTTCACACAGTAGACAAGGAACAAACCCAAAATATTTGCACTTATTCACTGCTTCCATAACAATTTCCAATACTGTATAAAAACGTTATTTTGAATTACTGCAGAAAGTATTCATAAGTAATATTTTTCACAAAAGCACAATTTTTCACAATATGAACATCAGGCAGAAATGTATATTACCTCTTTGAACTGCAGGTTGGCATAGTCATCTCTTATTTGAAAGTACAGGCCCATAATTCCTATTAACTTTGTAAAATCACTGTAAGAGAAATTATTCATGCAAATTATGATTGATTAATGTTATAAAGCCAAATAAGTACACCTTAATTATTTTCTTTATTGAGAAGAAGTTTGTTCTAGTAAAATTTGTTTGTGAAAGACTAGAGGGAAGGCAGTGACTAGTCATTACCACTCATTGTCAACTCATGGGATACTCTTTTTACCACTGAATAACAGGATTGATCAACACATTATTATGAAAGGGTTAGCACATTTGATGGGATATGGATTTGAACCCACAACTTGTAAATTGCCTCACCACCTAGCCACGTGTTTTTTTTTTTCATTTTAGATTTGTTGCATTCACAGTGAGTTTTTTAATAATCTTAAATTCAAGAACAGTTGAGATTAAACTCTTACTCAGTAACAATAAAATAATTGAAAAAAAATTACACTTTACTACTAACCATGATAGGTAGCCTAATTTATTACTATGCAAGTAGTAAGAAATTAACTATCATTTTCCCTCAGTATTTGTCACAGAGATATTTTTTAGCTCCCAATCACAAAATATAATTTTAAAGAATAGAAAGATATCTAACCTTCTGGATACACATAAATATACAAGCAGATATCAAGACCTAGATTGTTTTATATAGTTATATTCAAAATTTAACTAACCCCTTTGCAATGGGCTTGGTATAACATACCTGAGTTTGTACACACATTTGCACATGTTAAGCATTTACACTATAACTTTTGATACAGTAGATATACCTTCACAAAATTTGGCAGATTTTTAGTAAAAATTACAAGATTTCTGAACACAAAAAAATCAGATTGTTTTAACAAAATATTTTTATTAAAGATTTATTTATGAACATACTGAGTCTGTTTGGTTATTTGTCTGAGTTCGAAGAGATTTAATGTCATGATTAAAAAACTATTCTTCCTCCCAAAAATCTCAGGTATTATTTGAATTATCTCTAAAACCTCCTAAATATATTTCAAACATTTGTTTTCAATAACTTTATATTTTATATTATTTTTCTATACTCTAACTATGTGGGGTCTGTCAACTGACAGACATAATAATCATTATAAATTATTTTTTGTTTTCTTGCTAGAGTGACTACACATTATAACATCAAAATACAAATGTTTAGTCTAAGTAGCTTAAGTCTCAAAATATCATCTCATTTTTTTTTATTAAATTGATCTTATAGTCATGCCTAGATAACATCACACAACTTGTATTGATGCTGTGCAAATGCACTAATGTCATTGTATCCAATAATAAAAAGCTGACCTAGCTTTGGGTGTGTTTTAGTGCACTAGTATTTTGTATTAAACAGTAGCATTTAAACTATTATACATTATATACGCATACAGATTATTACTATTTAGAAGTTATGAAACTTATTTTTTTCTTAAAATATAGAACAATAAATAAAGAAGCAAAGCAAACAATTATCTCTTCTAGCTACAACCTTTGAACTTGGTTGCTGTTGGCCATACACTGTGGAGGATATCAACTAAATTTTTTTAGGTTTTCTATAAGTTAGTTATTTCTTAGTTATTTTGAATTTCGCACAAAGCTACTCAAGGGCTATCTGCTCTAGCTGTCCCTAATTTAGTAGTGTAAGAATAGAGGGAAGGTAGCTAATCATCACCACCCGCCACCAACTGTTGGGCTACTCTTTTACCAATGAATAGCGGGATTGACCATCACATTATAATGCCCCTATGGCTGAAAGAGTGAGCATGTTTGGTGTGACTGGGATTCGAACCCTCAACCCTTGGATTACGAGTTGAACACCTTAACCACCTGGCCATGCCAGCCTAGGTTTTCTACAAACAGTTGAATAACCAAAAAAAAATCATAAATAACTATACTGATACCATAGAATTCCACTATAATCTACTAAGCTCAGTAACAAATCTTTATTTAGATCTAAAAAAGTATGAAACTTTGAGTAGACTGAAAGCACAACCTACCTCCTTGAAATCTTGGTTTGAAATGATGTGGAGGCCTTTACACAGATTAAAATGGCTCTGAAAACCTCTAGGAAAACATCCTAAGCTGTCCATTTGTTATTTATGTCATATATTATAGTAAGTGTATATAAGGGACTGTTTCTAAAAATGGAAAGAGATGACTGGGGCCACTGTGTTTGATTCAGTACATAAGCCATATCTCAGCAAAATTAAAAGATACTAGATTCTTATTTTATATTCTAGCTTGTAAATATTGATAATTTGAGTTCCCAATTTGTATAAAACTATAGACTTAGTATTTTGACATCATAAACATACAATTTTAACAACTGCTGCATTCAACATACCACGACTCACAAAAATTGATATTTAGGTGTGCTTTTTTAATATTTCCTTTTAAATTAAGAAATTAACTCACATAATATTAAAGTTTGAATTATAATCTAAGAGTTGATCCCAAACTTACTGAGTTAAATTCATAAAATAGTAGTTCAATATAACTTTGAATGCAAGTGAACAAACATGATGATATGGCTTTTAACCTGTGACACACTGCTAAAGAGTTAAACCAGTTCATTATTTATGTATGTCAATAATCTTCTATCAAAAATCAGTTAATTTTATTTTATTATAAAAGTTTTAATTTCTTACTTTGAAAAGGAAATACTTAAATAAGTTCTCTATTTATTTTCTGTATCACTGACACTTGTTCATTTTAAAATATTCCAGTTTACATAATCTTTCCACCCATTTTTGAGTTGAGTTTTAATGCAAGTTATAAGCTTATGTTATAGATATTCCTTTCACTTAATCTAAACTCAAAGGCTCTATTAATATTGTTTTACTTAAATATAAACCAGAAAGTTTAACTCACATGCTATGCCTTTTTTAATAATTATAAAATAACAGGATATTGTGTATAGCAGTGAATGAAAAACCACAGTGAATGGAACAAACTGTCAGAAGATTAATATTATAGAAACTATTGTTTACATGTATCCTCTTTAGTCTAATTTTCTTCCGGCAGGCAAAATATCTTTGCTTTGCCTATTCCAACTGACTCTTTCATCTCTTTTATCAAAATCTGCATAAACAACAATACATTTAGCTGTCTTGGTCAGTATTTTAGACAAAAATATAGAATAGTCTTGCTAAATTCACTGTCTTTAATACTATGAAACCTTTTCATGGAATATTTTGCAACCAAATTAGTTCCTTCCATAAATAGACTTTTCAAAAATTCCAATATGTTGATGATGTATTTTTTGTGAGGTCAAACAAAAGAAGTGATTTTGAAAGTGTTTTCAACAATATTTTGTGACCGATCACGTGTCAAAGGTCATGTCATCAGATTTGTTAACTTGCATTCAGAATTGTAAGAATTTATGTAAATTAGTTTGGAATCAAATTGTATATTATATTTCAAACTTTAAGTAAAATAAAATTTGATATCTTCCACCTGCAAAACTTTAAAAGCTTAGTAACCTATGTACAGCAGCAACTGAATACAAGGTCATAGTGAGAAGAGAATTGTTTGCCTTAGTTCTTGATTTGTTATTCTATATTATAAGAAAATTAAGTTTAATAATTTATTTCGAAATAGTAATAATCCATCTATGTATATAAAATGTATAAAATTGAAATGTGACTGTATATAACAAAATACTAGTTCACTAAAATATAGCCAGGACATGGAAGACTAAAGGTCAGTTTCAAATTACTGGATATGTAACATCAGTGCATGTGCACCAATTCAATGCAAGATACGTAATGGTTATTTGGAATTAAGCAGAAAGTTACACAAAAGGGCTATCTGTGCTCTGCCCACCACGAGTTTCAAAACCCAGTTTTTAGCAGTATGAATCTGCAGATATACCACTGTGCCACTGGGAGTGCAGTTATGTAATGTTAGCTTGGCATGACAAGAAGGCCAAGATAATAAAAAAACAACAAATATATATATATACATATAAATACATTGCATTATGAGACTTAAGCTACTTAAACTAAACATTTGAAATGTATTTAGATGGTTTCAGAGATTACACAAACCATATCCAAGATTTTTGGGAGGAAGAATAGTTTTCTAATCAAACATGAAATCACTTTGCATTCAGACAAGTAACTAAACAGATTCTATTTTTACAAAAGAAAAATCGTTAGTAAAAATATTTAATTAAAAATCTGATTTTTTTTATACAAAATTCTTGTAATCTTTTCTAAAAATCTACCAAGTTTTGTGAAGATACACATATTGCATCAAAAAGTATAGTGAAAATATGTAGATAAACTTGTGTATATTATACTGAGCCAATGATGAAAAGGTTAATCATCTTCACCCAATAATCAAATTTAAAAATGAACAGAAGAAGGATGACCAATGTTTTGATAATCAGAAAAAACACAGAACCAGTTCTATGAGTACACTGCAAACTGCCTAATTCATTAACCTATGTTCACTTCTTTCTGTGTTACTATAAATAGGTCAAAACATCTATTATTTCTTCATTTTAGAGAATACAGAACATGCCACTCGACAATGCTTAAACAGGAAATTAAAAATACCTTTTTTTACTTTTAAGAAGAACTAAATTTTCCTCCCCCAGTTCATTACAAACTGACATTTCAAAGCAAAAAAACCTTGTTGCATGAAGATAAAGATAAGTTGATGATAATGAGTAATCACTTTAAATTGGCTACAACACTAATACTGAACTCCTTATGAAAATATTTAAGAAAAACTTTAGAAGCATATACAAATATAGAAATACCACTAAAAATAACTTTCAACAGAAAAACACTTGAATAAGAAAAAAACAAGTCATTTATATTATAATGTGCCAACCCTGTGAAAAAGGTTATTTAGGTGAAACTGGAAGAAGTTTTGACCCAAGAGTTTCCTAATATAAGAAAAGGGAAACCAAAACAATGCCATTTTTCTTCACATGAGAAATTCTTGCCATAAAATTGATTGGAAATCAATGTGAAATTTGTACACCGTGGATAATTACATACAAAGAAGAATTGTCCAAAGTTGCTTAATCAAAAACCTACCCAATTTCAACATCTCTCAAGGTCACTTCAAGCTTAACAACTTCCTAACCTTTTGTTTTCTTAAAGGAATTCCAAGATCTAAACAACTGTCATGTACAATTGTATACATATGAGAATGAATACTGAGACAAAATATTTAAATACAGTTATATTATTTAATTCTACAAACTTAAGCCAATGTATAAAACTTTTTCTAACCTTTTATTGTCACTGAAGAGTTGCATCAACCGTACAGCCAATCCAAACAGTCCTCCTGTTTCTAAAAAAAACTTTATTCACAGATTTGTACACTTTATTAAGAACTTTTGACACACAAACACGGTATGAAAAGCTGAAGGTTTTTCATTTTTTTAAGCCTACATAAATAAAACTATCCTGTCAATCACACAATATACACTAACACTGCTGGAACCTGGCTAAGATGATGCACATGTTAATTACAAGAATAAGGATAGGGTGAATTAATGACAAAGCTAAATTTAAAATTGATAGTTTCATTGGGCTATATGCATGATTACTGCACTGCTTATGTGGGTGTGATTTTTTTACAAGAAAAACCCATGTATTTTCCTGATGTTTAATGAATAATTCAACTCTCACTCCCCATTAAAAAATAAAGGATCAAACAAAAATTAAGTCAATCCTATTACTACTATTATTTCATGCAGTATTTTTAGTATCCTGTGACCATCTTACATTATAAAAAATGATTTAATATTACTGATTTTTAATGAAAAATTCTCTTAATTTAATAGTGATTGTCTGATAACTACATACATCCTTCTCCAGGTTCATCATAACTCTACCTACTTCTCTTAACCATGCGTTTGTACTCTTCTTCTGTTGGACATACAAAGTTGTCTCTCCAATATATCTCCATTCCTTGACCACGATGAAGTTCTAGCAACTGTTCTATGGAGAAATTCTCAATATTTTTATGCAGTCTTCTAAATTAAAAAATTATGGATAAAATCCTTCTGAAAAAAATAAAATATAAAGCTTGGTTTCACCCAAACAGTATTTCAAAACATAACAAGATATATGAACATAAAATGGTTAACAGATATTGTCTAGAACAAGCCAAGTTTTTGCTAGGCAGCTGATAATCTGAAGATGTTAGAACTTCTGAACACATATTCAAGTCACAAAAATGTCAAACTTTAATTAATAACATGGTTTATAGCTATTTAACAAAATGATGCACATTTTGTATTTAAAACACTGATATACTTATATTTATCTTTATACAAATTTCTGATGATTTTACTATTAATTTCAAAACTTCTAACAGTTTACAAGATGTTCAGTATTAAAAGCATTTAGTATTTAGTCACTGATAGTACAGTACCTGAAGTTCCCAGTACTATTGCCACAAACAAATGGTATATCAACATACCTGTATACACAACCGTAGCCTCAGGTTTTCCCAGTTTCAGTAATTTCTCCAGCCCCAAGAAACAAACATAATTAGCAGTGTTGATGGTACTAGCAACCCCAAATATATGATGTGCCACTGGAATTCCTCGTCTTAAGCACGAATTATCTTCAATATCGTCAATCCTTTGGAATAGAATATCAATATAAACACAAACCAATTTGTACGTGCAACTGCAAACAATATGCTCACACACACACATTCAGTCATAAAACTATAATTTTCTTCAAAGAACTACAGCTGGAATTCTTTTTTTAGAAAGTTCTCAATTATCTAGTAAACATATGAATGACTTGAATAAAAAGTACGTCTACAGGTCACAAGATTTTCTAGAATTTTTAATACTAAATTCAGAATTAATCTTAGTTTCCAGTAATTTTTAATTTCTTCTAAAATGGGATTGTAAACAGAATTTCTAATGGATATAATATTACCTGTTTTACTCAATTAATTAGATATTGTCTTAAAAGGTTTTGGAAAATGGATTTTTCTTTTGTCTCTTTACCTTTTAAAGTACAAATACATATAAGAAACTACATGTAACACTTTTATACTTTATGTTACACATTACTGACGAAGTATGAAATTAGGGGCAGCTAATTGGCAAAAACACTAGTGGGTTCTAGTGTTTAGACACAGACCATCAAGAATCATAACATTTTTGAAGTAGTTGATAATACAGGCATTGACATGAATCAATATGACAATCAGTAAGTTTTATCCTTATAGATATTTATACATCTTTCTCATTAACATATTAGGAAATATGTTATTCTTATTACTACACAGATAGGTCTAATATTTGATAGTATATTAAAAAACATGAAAATAAAAAAGTGACTTTCCATCTTATCTTTCTTGTGAGTAACTTTCAATTTAACACAATATTTTAAAGTAGCTAAAGAAATGTCGGTTTCAAGCCATTACTGATTCAATAAAATAAAATTATCTAAGGCCAAAACTTGATTTTTTTATATTAAAGTACAACTTTTTTGTGATGAATATTATTGATAAAGTTTAAGTTATTGAAATATGCTATTAAAAATGCAGTGTAATAACATGCAAACAATAGAAAGATCGCAAGGAACACGTACACAATTATAACTTATTTTTAAATACATGCAAGTATCAATAAGATGTGGGATGAGAAGAATATGCAACCCAAACATACATGTTGATGGTAAGATGAAAATATAACTATGTTATTTTGTTATAGAAGTAAAATACTCTACACATTGTATTTAAAAACTTACAACATTTAGATACTTCACTTATTCCTACAGTTTTTGAAAAGTATTAAGTACAATGGATAAGTACATGCAGAGAATCTTACACAAATAATAAACACTGAAATAAGTAACTTACAAAAGACTAGCATTGTGCAACATTTGAACAACCTCGCTAATTACTTGACATTTTTCAAGTGGAACATTCAGCCAGTGATTGAAAGCCTAGTAAAAAATATATTAATTAATTCAACAGCATTAAATATAACTGTTTTCTTTTCCACACAGTTTCAAGAAACAAAAATTATTTTCATCAGAGATTCATAACAACTTCAATTCTAATGTGCTTGTTGAATAAAAAAGCTGTGACCATTATACCATGAAAATAGTTAAGTGCATCGAGGTAAATCTTTTCTCTCTTCTTATGTTGGTTAGTCAATGTTACCAACCTTGTAACCACAAAGTAACCATTAGAGTTTATAATGTCTAACACGTTTTATGTATCTTTAGAAAATCTGGAAAGTTTTCAATAAACATTATACTCTTAATGGATTTTTTAAGTATTAAATTTTTTTTTCAATTGAAGATTTGTCTTTAAACATATGGATTCAAAATGGTGACTGCTTTGAGTGGAAAGTGATTATGTTACAATTAAAAGTATCTTTCTTCATCAAAATTTTTTCAAATTTCATTTTCACATCTAAAACCTTCATATTTTAGTTGCTATTTTATCTATCCTAACTGTATACAGACTCAGATGATTTAATTGTCTTTGTAACCACCAGGAAAAAACACACAAAATAAATATGCCTGTTTTTTCTCTTTCTAGAATGACTGCAGACCATAGCAAAAAACTACAATTGTTTATCCTAACTAGTTTAAAGCTTGTAACCTTCTACAATTGTTTATACTTTTGTTTTATTGCCCTTTCTAATAATCCTGCCATACAGGTTATAAATCACTTAATAAATGCGTAGCTCATATGTTTGATCACTTGCTGATGAAGTTTAAACATTTTTTAATTCTTTTATGATACTAACATCTTAAATAATTTTTATCTACTTAAATAATACATCTGAGAACACAGATTAATAAAAACACATATAAAGCAAACAATGGTCTATAACTATTGTAATTTAACTGTCTCTTTAACTAAGACAAGACGGGCTTAAATTAATTCCCTTAATTGCTTGGTCTGAGTATTAGAAGATAAACTTTCAAAGAAGGGTGGTAAATAAATTAGAGAAGGGCAAAGACAAAATTAATGTCTTAATTTTCACTCTAAGGAAGACTAAAAATTTTAAATATTCTCTTATAACATTAAGAACCAAAAACTTATACAATATTAAAATTTGATTTATTACTCTTGTTTTGATGCCAAGTTTACTTGTATACACTGATAATAAAATAATTTAATTACATTTCAAATGTAAGTCTAAAAGGTTGTGACCTGTGTGAGAGGGTTAATCTCTTAATGTAGAATGTCAGCAAGCTAAACTGGTGGATGAAGTCAGTTAAATCTTCCAAAATAAGTCTTATGACAATATCACACACATCCTTAAAACAACAATGATCTTCAAGTGACTTGTTTATATATTTGTTTTATCATAATGCATTTGGGGGAGGTATACAACAAATACTTGAATATATAAGAATAAAATAATAACTACAGGTTATTTTATTTATAATATTGGAGTCTATGTTAATAAGAATATATGCATGTTACTTTAGACTTGTAGAGATACTCAGAGAAATGCTAGTGTATCTAAGTTTCACATGAGCTAAAATTTTGTTTCTCCATTGAATTTGTAGTTATTCTTGGCCTGCATATACCTTTAACATAAAATAGTATATTTATTATTTAACCATACACCTCATAATAAAAAAAACTTCTGAAGTGGTTAATCCGACATGGCTGCTGTCAGTCCATTCAACTTAGTCTGAACTAGAGAATTAACATTTACTATAATTCTGAAATAACTGTGCGATCTTGAGGAAATTTGGCAAGCTTTTCATAAACATTACAAGACTGTTTTATGCAAGAAATTAGATTTTTTAAAGAAAGTATTTTTTACTAAATATCTATATATTAATTTATAGTCAATTTTATATTGATTTGTCACAGTGTAAGGTTTAATAATAAAAATGTCTTTTCATCTTATAGTTTAATATATCTCACCAGCATAAATTCTAGAGCATTTTAAATGAATATCAAGTTTTTCCAGTAAAGCTTCATATGTTATTTTCTCTATCCTAACACTAGCTGTAGAAAAATCAATACTCTAAGGGTAAAATAATCAAATTTATTTTCTTTCTCACAAAATATTGTAACAGATAATTACACATTATTATTACAGCCAAAGACAGAAGACTACATTCCTTGTATTTCACTGCTTTACAGATGCACTTAAGTTATCTCAGTGTATGCATACAGCTATCTAACACAGCATTAAAATTGTTTATCACAGCTGGACAGCTTTGTGTGTAGATAAATCACAAAGTTACCAACATGCTTGTCCAAATTAAATAATAAAGCAACAAAATGTGCTTTTGTCATCATGATTAATTTAATTGTTTTCATTTCAATTTTCCAATCCAACCTAACAAGTTTCTAAGGTTTACACATTTTAGTACCTTTCATAACAATAAATAACACTTATATCTGGGTTCTTGCTCTCTTCCAACAAAATGTAATAATACTTTTGTGACCACTGTAGTAGTACATGATGTTTAATTATTTCAAACATAAAATTTAGAGCTTAAATATTATCAGCACAAAATATATAATGTCCTAAATCTATTATAATTTAATTGGGGTTTCTACCTGAGCTATAAACAGGTTAACTAAATTACATTAACCAGTCAAGTCAATCTGTCCACTAGAAAATAATAAAACTGAGATAAAATAATTCAAAACCTATTTCAAAATGTTCTAGATTCATATAAAATTCAGTAGATTATTATTTTTTTTACATTAGTGATACAGAATCCAATAGCAAATTTCAGAGAGAATATTTACATTTTTTTGAAAAACAGGGGGTGCTAGAAGCATGCGGCACAAGTTTGATTTTTCGTGTACATCTCAGTATAGAAAGAAGGCTATAAATTAACATTATATCTTAGCAATATCTGCAGTATAAATGTGTAATTTGTGTCATATTCAAAAAATCACTTAAAGGTAGAAAGAAAATAAAAAATGGAGCAAAGAATTATCATGTGATACAAGGATGTGAAGACTGAAAATTTATTTAAATATTTCCTTTTGAAATTGAAACTTATGTAAAACTAATATCGGATTTAATAAAGTATACTTTTATATCAAGTTTACTGATACACATTGATAATAAAGTTGATCAAATTTTGAATGTAACTCTGGAAACAGGTTTATACATGCACAATTTGACCTCCCCTCCATCAACAAATATGATTAAATGAATAAACACAGAAGTGCTACCTTTGTTAGTTTGCTCCTAATCTGTTTTCCTGGTACTTGTAATATGTAATTAAATGGCTGCAAGAGAATCTGGAAAGGAAAAATAAACAAACACACTGACTGTATCAAATTTCTTGAACTTTTAAGACACAGGTATGCATAAAGTCTAAGCAGTCTACAACAATTTAAGTATACATAATACTTCACAAAAGAAGATATACAATAATATTAGTTGTTTTTTTTTTCGATTTTGACCACACAGCTGCTTTTATGTAAAAGAATGAAATGAACATCTAAGCAATAAATAATGAGTTTTGTTCATTCTGGCTGTATTACAACTACCAAAACTAAACTACGTTAGCAGAAATCCTGTCCTATGGGCAGCTGTTCCTACTAGTAATTACTAAATTGCAGTATTCATACCACACTGAAAGGAATTTATAAAAATGAACATTCTCTTAAAAAAAGAATTTTTATATGGTGTACTGCCTAGGAAATGTGTTTGGACTGTGCTGGTATAAACTGTAATGTTTTTATGCATTAAAAGTATGTGTGAAATTGGATTGAAAAACAAAACATAACATCTGTCTGGGGAACATACTCCACAGAGTGGGATCCAGCGACAAAAAAATTAAAAAGTAAGGGACCCTGAAAAATAAAGAAACAAGACAAGGATAAAAATACTCACCTCTCCTTACAATCTAGCAGATCTTGTTAAAAAAAAAAGCCATAGGGAGTAGTCAAACCCTCAGAAGAAGAAACTGCCAGATTATGTAATGAATGTGAAAGAACAGTACTGGGAGAGATCCACACATCAGCCTGTTAGATGTTTTCCAGTGGGTAATTGAAATGGGCAGTGAAAGACACAAATATGTGATGAAGCTGATGAGATGCAACTCTGATTAGATTCCTTGCCTATAAAGTCCAGAATAAACAGCATGGATATTTGTGAATCCATCTCATGTAAATAAGTGGGGATAACTCTCTGATAATTGAAAAATCTTGATGAACACAGAGTTGAGTACCATCACTCTGAAAGGAGTTAGTGTGAGCCAAATATGCTTCAGGGCCTCAAAAAAACATAACAGATGATGAGTGTTTGATTGGTTGTACAGGTGAGAAATAACAAGCAAAAAAATTGTGAGAGGGCTTTCTCCCCTTCCCTGTCTACCAGAGATTTGGAAAGAAAGGGCCTATCAGAGTACACTAGGACTAAGGTGGAGCAATAAAGAGTCCAACTCTGATATACATCATCTTCATACCAGCAGCAACATAAATACCCATTAACTCTCTCCACATGGACTCAGTCAATTTGACCAACCATTTAACCCTTTTGTACTTATAGTCTTCATAGATTTGATATTACTAATTTTTGATATAATATGTACATCTTCATGATATTTGGCAGTCTTTCATTAAACATTTTAACCCTTTCACATACAAAACTTTTTAGTGGAGTCCTTTTAATAAACTAACAAAAGATTTGTCCTTGAATATATTAAACATTTGTTTTGAATACACCATGTGCTAAGTGATTTTCATGTTAAGATTAAAAATAATTTTCTTCATACCAAAAATCCCAAATTTCCTTTCTGTAAATTCTTATAGCTTCTAAATAAGTTTTCAGTAAAACTTTATATTTTAACTATTATTAAAATAAACCAAAATTACCCCCTCCCCTTTGTTCAGAATGATTTAATATGTAGCTTGAGGCCACATTTGTTTATCAGAAGTAGCTGCAACTCATGTTATGCTATCATATTACAGTACCCATGACCTACTCTGAGCTGCTCTTGTGTGCTCCTGAATATTTTTATTATTGTTTATTTTTCCTTAACAAACCTAAAGAAATCTATATTTTTATTTTTTACCTACTGTTGTAATAATAAATAAAGAATAAACAGAAAACAAAAAATAAAGCACTTACAAGTTTTTTTTTTGCTGTCAATTGTTATTAATAGTGAACCCTAACTTTTTCATACTAATTGTAGCAGTGTGTTCAATAAATGTTTATTTAATTAAATAATGCACCAAAAAAAATGTACTAATAACATGCAAAAACCACACAATTTCCTCCAGAAATTACAATGTTTCTAGCTTCCTAACTATGTAATAAGAGCTCTTACAAATTCATCCAAATTAGCTCTTGTGATTCCTGTCAGAACCAAAGTTCCATTGTGAAACTGACACTTATGTATTTAGAACACAACCACCTAATATATTAGTTGGAAGATGAAAACCTTGACTTTCTATTAGTTATAGGTAATGCATCATTAAACATAAAACCAAACCATTAATAAATACTGAAAGAGAGGATAACTATTCTCTAAAGAGATAAAGAGAGGATTTTATTTGATAACTGTAACCAAACAAAATTGAAGAATATAAAAATTATAGCTTGTCTGAGCAGTGGCAATATTGTAGTGAATAATTATCATTTAATTTTGTAGTTGCATGGGGTTGGATAAAATAGATATGAGAAAAAACTTGGAGAAAATGTGTTATGTGAATTACATTAGTGGGAATTCAAGATTTTGAAAAATATTGCCTTAAAAAATTAAGAACTTAAAACTTACATAATATTAAAATATGTATTATTAGCTAAGATTTTAATGTGATATTAATTTGTATAAAAAACAAAAAGTGACTCAAAATTTTGAATGTAAGACACTGAAACCTTGTGTCATGAGCAGTGAAGGATACCTGTGGCAAGATGGTCAAGGGAAAGGTGATACCTGGTACATGAGGCTAAAGGCTCAAATGGATAGCAAGACAAAACATGTATTACTTCCCTAATGTCCCAATTAAGTTATTGAAAAGGTTGTTTAGGACTAAAAACTACAAATAATTCAGGAAAACTGGATAGCACTGGGGAGTTGAAAACTTACCAATGTTTAAAATAAAGGCAGTTGATAAATTTGCCTTACATAAAACAACAGGTCACGATCCTACACCAAAGTTTAAAAAAAAAAAAGGGTCAAAAACGAGATATGGGGGACATGTTTGGGTAAAGGCTCATACTCCTTGTGAAACACATGAGACAAATTCAAAAGGTAAACCCTGATGAGCTTGGGAAAGTACAAGTGCAGCATGTTGAATCAAGATTATCTCAACAAAGAAGAGGTGGACCCACTTGAAGATACAGCAGAAGAGGAAACCATGGTTCAGCCAGCCAACATGGAGTTAAAAACAGCTTCAAAGTAGAGGAATGAACCATAGTCAGAATTTTGAGGAACAGATAAATTAAGGAAAGGCAAAGAGGTGCTATCCCATTAAATCTGTACTGAATGAGGCTATTGCCAAAACCCCAGGATGAGGTACTGGAGAATAAGATGTTGGTGATTGAGGTCCAGTTGATTATTGGAAACCTGAACTGAGAACAAATCTATTGTAACCCCTTTTAAAGGAGAATCTATTTGGTTGGGAGAAGGTGACTGGATCAAGACAGGTAACCAGCTATCAAATTCATCACGACAGGAAAATGGGAAGCCAGAATGCTGATATGACTGGAGTGAACCCCATAGAAGAAATAACCAATTCTGAGAACAAAGGTCTAAAGAATATGCATTTCCATGATGGGAAATTTGAAAGACTGCTGTGGAATTGATGGAATGAATCATGATGACATTTATCAGCAACAGATCAAGACCTTAAACCATAGCCTGTTGGACAGAAAGAAGTTCTAAAATAACAATGCTGAATGAAGATTCTTCCTTCATCCATATATACTGGAATTCCTAATCTTCAACAAGTGTACCTCAACCCTGAAGTGAAGCATTTATGAAAAAGAAAACTTTGGGACAAAGTGGAGGTATAAGTACACCAACTGAAGTGTTGATCGCATCCAACCACTACTCAAGAACTATGATGTTACTCCTGATGATTTATCTAGAGATTTTTAATTCCAGATCCTCTGGTTGCACAGTAATCACCAAAGGAACTAAATGTGTTCTTGTCTTGAAGAAATCAGACATTAAAGAGTTGCCCATATCCCCAGAACAGAGAGAGAGAGAGAAAAAACATTAATTTAAGAGCATGATTGCCCATTCCACAGACTGAAGCCAGATAGGAGTTGGCTAAGCCCAGCTTAAAACATTTTGAAAAACTCGTACAACCATGCAGAAGACATATGGTGTAAATGCTAGGCCAAAGGGTAAATCCATGAACTGCAGAACCTGACTCTTGTGCATTAAACATAGATAATGGCAGGATAAAATCACTATGGATATGTGGAGAAATGCATCAGCAATACCATATTTGGTCATCCACAGACCTGGTGAAGAATGCCAATGCAAGTTAAGAAAATGACTTCACTGTGAATTTGGGAAGATTAAAGTCAAGGTTGACTAAAAGGTTGAGGTGAGAAGATCAATGATCATTTGCCAATATTCCATTGTTTTGGACACAACAAATAATATGAATAAAATCCTGTGATCAGTTATGGGTGGGAATACCATAGGTTTTGAGGATAATGGAGATAGAAAAGTGAGTGGAAATCTAACCCCATTACCAAAACCCAAGGTTCTTATGGATCTGCATTGGAGAAAACCAAATGTCTATCAACTACAGTTACACTCCTACAGACCCCATCCTGGGTATACTATGACACCACGGGTGACAGTAACTCCAAATAGCTGAACCATGAAGTCTGTGAAATAATTTAACTGACAGATTCAATTTTTTCCAGTTACCAGGAATGGATACTTTTGCTTGTGTGACTATATTGAGAAATACATCATAACTTACTGTTAATTAAAACCATACAATATGTAATCTCTTTTCTGCTAAAACAAATAATATATTGACCTACTTTGTCTTCATCTGTGGGCCTAGACTGGACACCTTGCTCTTTGTTATTAACAGACATTATGGCAAAATACCTGAAAAACAAATATATACATTGTATATATGGCTGATATTGGTATTAACACATATTGATAGAGAACAATGATTTTACCTTCCTTTGTCATCTTCAGGTTTGCTTGCATCATTTTTTTAATGCAGTACTGGACTTCTCTTGCTTTATTAGTACACACACACACACACACACACACATATATAGATTCCAAAAGAAAAAAAATCAGGGATGGACTTTTTCTCAAGGGTGGATTGGGATAAACAGCTTGAAGTACTAAAAAATCTCTTGTTGCTTATACAGGGTGTTCAAAAAGTCACTGTGCACTTATATATTTATTAACAGACATGTTTCAATATAGAATACAGGAGGTAAATATGAATGACAATTACAAATAATGTTGAAAGTGAACCCTGTTGGCATCAATACAGGCCTGGATCCTTCTTATTTTGTTTCTAAACACTGCTATCAGTTGCTGGCTTGAAATAGACTGAATAAAATATGATTACAAAATTAAACATGTACATCATACATATTGTACAAAACTGAACTCAACCATACAACTGTTTGTTAATTCTATCATTTCCACATCTACATAATTTTGTAGTTTAATTATTTTATATGTTTCTGTTATTGCAAATTCTTGGCATGATTTAACAATTATGTGTGAATTCTAAAAGTTTCTTAAATGTTGAGATCTGATATGGAATTCACATGACATCATGAATTTTTAGGACATTTAAAAAAATGTTACAATATTTAACTCATATAATCTTATTTTAAAGGAAGATCTGAGTTCTCAGCAACAGATTTGTGACATCTGATAAGGACATTAGTCCATTATTGAGATTAGGAAGTTAATAAGTGGTTTGATTGACCAGGATAAAGAGTTAATCACTAAGCCAGTTAAGGAGAATCAAACTGACTAGTTGAATAGCTAAGAAGTGAATATGCTCTGGTTGGTCAAATGGATATTAAATGTTTTAGTCAAACAGTTTTAACTTATATTGTAGATATGAAAAGGATTTAGTGAGCAAGTTTTATGTGCAAATAAGGTGCATTATTAGTTTCAGAACTTTTGCTGAATTGTTCTTTGTGATGTTAGGCATAAATATAGCCTGTAAAACTTTTAGATTACAGTCAAAGAAATAAATAATTTGTAAAAGATACAGGGACTGGACTTTTGAATTATTTTTACCAAAACTCACAGAAACTGTTACAGCAATGATTTGATGATTTTTTTTTTATTGGGATTAAGCACAAAGTTACACAATGGGCTATTTGTGCTTTGCCCACCATAGGTATCAAGAACCCACATTTTGGCTGTGCGAGTCTACAGACATACTGTTGCACCACTGAGGGGCTTAAAGCAATGAATGAAACTGGAAGAGGCATTACTTTTACGAAAATATAATACAATTGATACTAAGCTTCAAGATTATGACATGCATAAAATAAGACCAAATATTAACCAGAAATAACAAAACAGCAGAACAAAAAATTAAGATAGGCAAGGAAAAAAAAAAGAAAATCATAAAAAGACCAAGAAATTTACAGAATATTAAAAGATGAAGAAGAAAGAGACACAAAAATTTAAATAAAATTAAGAAGAAAGAAATGGAAAGTAAAAGATAAAAGGTAAAAGACAAATTAAAAGAGTGGAAAGAAAGAAGAATAAGATTTAATAAATAGCTGATAACAAATAAATTTAATTTATGACAGTATCAAAGAAATTGCTATAATGGTGCCTGTTGAAGTAAAGAAGGATTGTAATAGCAAAACTGAGGTAGTACAAAAATACATCCATGAAGTAAAGAATGATCATAACTGCAAATTTGATAAGGTAGAAAACAACATCTCTAACAACATTAAAACATTTATAAATGCAAGAACCAAACCAGCCACATCTCTCTATACATCTGCCTATAAATTTCATCTTCAAACATCTTTAAATATAATATATGGAGTAGGAAAAACCAAATCTATTCTACTCCTGTTAACACTATTGCTATGACATTATGATCGTAGGAACTTACTAGACTACTCCAGCTATATCAATACTTAATTCAATTTCATAATTTAGCTAGTCATTTAAACAACATCACCCAGTTGATAAAACAGATTACAATGGGGAAATACTTTTGGAGATGTATCAAACTTAGTCCTGAGAAGGGGTATGCCATGCATTTTCACACTCATGAATGGATATGAATTAAAAAAATTATAAGCTCACACTCAGTCAAACTCTTCTTGAGTCTTAACTTTTATATTAAAACTACGAGTTTATATTTCAGTGACAGTTTTTAAAGCAAAACTTGTTTAACTATAAATATAATTCAGGATAAACAATCGTATACAAACATAAGCAGCAGTTATAACCGTAAATTACAAAATGTAACATTAATCTTGAGTAAATTATTCCCGTTAGTTTTTACTTCAATTGGAGTTTGAATTTGATGCTTAACTCTGCCTATCCAAATTCTGACTAATAATTAGTTATATTAATAATATTTAACTTCGATTAGTGACATACGTTTCGCCAAAACTTAAATTAACTTTATTAAGCTGATTTTATCATGTTCTTAATCCAACTTCCAAGTTACAATTACATTACGGGGACGCAAAGAACAGAGCACTTCTGACTCTTCGAATTAATGTATCACTAACAAGTATCATTCGTATAAATAATTCCAGTGTAACTGTCAGGGAATAGGCCTATAAAATATAATGTTAAAATTATTATGTTAATCTCAAATTATTACAGTTCCACTAATAGGACGTATAAGTAACAATAATACTTACCTTAGACTTACGCTGCTACAAATACAACTTAGTTTTAATCTTTGAGAACTTTTACAGAATTTTTTACTCCGTGGTACTACTGTCAACTTAGTATAAATAATTATATATACATATATCACTACCGTGTTTCTCCGAAAATAAGACAGGGCTTATATTAATTTTCACTCCAAAATATGACACTAGGGCTTATTTTCGGGGGATGTCTTATTTTGATATATTAAAAAAATGAAATTACAAAGTAAAACTATTAAACTAACCATTTAAAATAAACTATTATTAAACTATTAAACAAACTGATTAATACTTAAACAAACTAATTAACTAACTATTAAACTAATTAATAAATTATTATTTTTTTATTTCTTTCCTCTTCCTGCCATTCTTAACTAGGGCTTATATTAAAACTATCCCCAAAAATCACACTAGGTCTTATTATCGGAGAAACACGGTAGCTGTTATCATTTAGTGATAACATTAAATTAGTTAATGTAAAATAAACCTCAATGACAATCTCACCAATTTATTTTGAGATAAATTTGAATTATTTCTTTCTTTTTCAGATACAGTCTTAATATTACCGACTTTCGAAACCGTTCTTCAGGTGTATTAATGCAATAATTAAAACAAAAACTTGAAATAGAAAGTCGGACTACTCGTAAGTCCTGGGATTACTCATGAAAATTACCAAATCGGCTAAATTTTGTAACAGCAAGGTCGTCATCTATCGGTGTGATATACATAGACGTTTTAATTAAAATAAAAACAAAAAATAATTATTAAAACTTATGTGACTCAGAGATTCATCAAATGAATTTCATTATAAATATATATGCCCTGTTCAGAAGTAATTTGTAATATATCTATTAAGTGCCTGTTTCAGCAAAGAAGGCAGATTATCGATGAAGATAACTGTGCTGTTAACTTGCAGGCGATATGAGTCACCAGTGCTTGGTGGTTTTTACATCTTTCAGATAGGAGAATGATTACTAACATTAAAAGCTAGTCCTTTAAAATGAACAGGAAGATGAATTGCTTCATGTTCATTACTCTCTCCATTCATTATATTTCAAATTAATACTGTTAATAGTTAATAGTTAAATCATATAGATATATATGTAGAATGAAACATATGCCTTAAAACTATGCCATTATGTTCTAAAACGGAATAAGAAATATTTTATGACGCATTATTGCTAAAGCTGAAATTGAAGGAGATTAAAAGTATTGTAAAAGGTATCCAATTGTTTTTTCCCCTTTATAAAGTTGTATTGCATGTTTTCTCTCGTAAGTTTTTTGTTATTTATTTGTTAAGCATATAGCTACACAATGAACTATCTGTACTATGCCAGCCCCGAGTACAGAAACTTGGTTTTAACGCTGTGAACTTTCAGACTTACTGCTGAGTCACAGAAGTGGAGTTTACAGGCAACAGGTGAATATTCAATTCATTAGTAATCTCAAATAATTAGTACCACATATATTTTTTTATTAGATTTTGAATGTGACACCACACGTCTAACAAAGTTTGACAAAACTTTTGCACTTTGTAATTTTATACTACATAACTGGATATTTTGTTCAGTAACATGTAGAAAAGACGGAAAGCTGTTGCATAATATGTAAATATCTTATATCTGACTGCAGAAAATTTGACAGGCTGAACATTGAAATAGAAATAAATAACTGCTAAACGTGTCTGTTCAGTTTTTGAACACGATTTAATGTTACTTCACAATGTTTTGCTTATTGAAATTATAAAATTAAAAGAATTTCGAGAGTTTCTGGAGTGTGTTTCTAATTTCTCCAAAGTACAGCTATAGTTATGTTACGTTTTTCATATTTGTTTGTTTTTAACATTATGAACTCTCAGACTTACCGTTGAGCCACCAGGAGCTGCTTGTAACTGTTATTAACTTTAAATTTAAAACATTCGATCTAATTTAAGACAAAATTCTCCAGCTTCGCTTTATAACCTAGTTGTATTACATATATATATATATAAAACAAAACAATGTGCCGAAAGATGATTAAATAAGAACATTTTTGATTATATTTTGAATCACACGCTGTTTCGTTTTTAAATGTTATGTTTACTTCCTAATTGTTTATTTTTAGTTCTAGTCACTTCTGAGTGTGTGCATTGAAACTACTACACAAAATAATCAAAAGATAACCAATGTTTGTAATGCTATGATTATGATAAGAAAAACTACAGTGACGGAACGTGCCGATTATCCCTATTAGTTTTCTGTTATGCAAATTAGACATGATATCTGAAATGCAAACTGTTGGTGATGCAGCATATGCTATATATAATGGTTTTTACATAGGTTTGATTTAGTTGTAGCTTTCAAGTTTCTCCAGAATTTACAGTGCTCCACGTTACCCATAACCATAAAATACCTCAAAGAAACCATATTGATGTTTTCATGACATGGAGTGCCATCGGATGGACGGAAGCCAGGAAATCATAGCAATATAGACGAAATGGCTGTATAATGTGGAACTACTGCCTAGCTAACGGTACAGTTACTTTGACTAAATAGTTATCTACTACATAAGAACACACTCACAAGTGAAGGTTTCATGCTTGCCCCTATACCAGACCGTCCACGGAAATATATAAAACAGTTCGCTCACAGTTGTGTCAAACAGGCCTCTAATAAACCGACGATATGGCATAACATAATGCTTTGGGACAACAAAGGATCTATTAGTTCTTCTCATCTGCCCAATCTTCGAAATTAAAATATTTAAATAAATAAAAAAAATAATCTTCAAACCATCCTTTATCATTTTTATAGTTTTCAAGCTTTCTTTTAAATTCGCTTAAATTGACTGTCTCCACAAAATCTAAAGACAACCCATTCTAAAGACTATCACCCTGTTAGAAAAATAAAACTGTTTTAGCTGAAGTTGACTCCTATCTTGCGAAAAATTATATTTCTATCTCTTGGTCCTACCATTCTCGCTATTAAATATGAAAAACAAACAAAACTGATCCATCGACACAATCAAGTCGCTTTACAATTTTAAACACATCAACAAGCCCCTCTATCTCTTCGTTTTCAAGTGAAAATAGTTTCTTGTATGATAACTTCTCCGTCCCAGGCACCATTCTAGCAATTTCTTTTGAACATTTTCCAGCAATTCAATGTTGTTCCTAAGGTAAGGAGCCAAAAATTGAACATAATGCTCCAAATGTGGCCTAACTAGTAAATTTTACAATAAAATTATAACATCTTTCGACTTGTTTTCAGTACTTCTGTACATACACCTAAAATTCTATTTGCCCCACCACTAGTAACAGTACACTGCTTGGAAGGCTCAGAAACTGATCAGCTATTACACCAAGATCACTTTCTTTTATGACACTGTTAAGGTTATTCCCATCCAAATCATACTTATAGTACAAAAGTATGATAACCTACATGCATTATTTTGCATTTATTATAATTGAAACCCATTAGCCATTTATTTTCCAAACTCACTGAATGAATTAAATAATTTTGTAAATCAACATTTTTCCCTTAACGGTTAGCAACATCCAAGACTTTAAAATCATCTGAAAATTTAAGTTATTTATTGACCATTCCTTCATCTGTATTATTAATATAAAAGAAACAAGCGACAACAAAGGTTCTAAGATCGAGCCCGTAGATAACATATTTGTGACATTACTTCAGTTTGAATAAATTTCATTTATCATAATTCTATGATTTCTTCCATCCAGTTACTCTTCTATCCAATTTATTAACTTATCCTCCACATCTATAGGTATAATGTTTTCCAAACCGTTTATATTGCACCTTGTCAAATGCTTTCTGAAAAACCCGCATACACCAAATCTACATCATTATCCTCCTACTTAAGCAGTAAATCTTTTAAAACAATGTCAAAAGATTTTTAAGACAAGATTTTTTCCTTAAGGAAATCATGTTGACTATCCATGTTATACTAATTTGAAAATATCCTGGGTCTAGTTCCAACTCTCTTTACATGGAACGACGTAGAGTATGAGACTGTGGAAGAAATACATTGTAACCAGAGATAAACACTGGTAGATGCACTTTCTGTATAACTCTAGTGGAATGGTATCATTAAAGATAAACACTATACAGATCACATCTTATGACCTTTAGTGCTGCATACTGTGATGCAAACGCCTATGATTTCAGCCTAATCAATTCTAATGCCCATCTTCACTCTGATGAACTAGTTATAACATTCTTTGAAAGAGATAAAACAAACAAGTTAGAGTGGCCTTCACACATATTATACTTAATTCCAATCAAGCGTGTGTGGGTTTACTCTTGAGAGATACACTACACTGTGTCAGGTGACTCTAGGTGCTAAATAAGCTCATAAAATTGGCCCTTTAAGACGAGTGGTTCCAGCTGCCTTAAGACTTTACGTAAACGTTAATCTTAAGCATTAATCTTTTATCTTGTTGTTAACATTGGAGTGAAATTGTTATGAAATGAAAATATGTAAAATCGACTCTACCAAGCGTTTATCTTCGAGTGTAACCTGAATACAGCCATTTCTATTTCAGATGAAATGACCAATTACCAGTTGCCTGAAGAGGGTGATTGATCTCATTCTTTAACAGTAGTTTTATTTTGTGAAAGCTAAAAGTTAATATATTCTAATCACCTTCTAACTGTTTTATGCAAAATACTCAGTATTAGGTCGTAAGAGAAATGATTGGATTACTAAATACGTATGAAAGTGGAATCAATATTATGGGGAAAAGAGTGGAACATACAAAGTTTTTTAAAAACGTACACGATGCACACAGAAAAACTAATATTGTTATGAAGTTAAGGTTTCGATACATTTCCATTTTATTGTACATGTTAATATTTTATCACAATTAATCTTAAAAATGGCTATGAAACGTAAACAATACACTAACATGTTATTAACGTTTATATATCAAGTAGAAAAAATGTAACGAGAAATCTTGAATAATAATTGTTTATTCAAACAAATAAGCAAGCTAAGTGACAACAATAACCAATATAAAATTGTGATGGAATGCCATGTGTTGGAACTATATTTTGATATTGTTTGGAGTAATGTAGGTCGTGTGATGCCACAGAAATGTAAATATAACAGTATGTAACAGTTCTTTCCGATGCGCCTCTGACCGGTACGGCCAAGGGGTTAGGGCGGTAGACTCGCAATCTAAGGGTCGCAGGTTTGAATCGTTCCATCACACATACTCACCCTTTCAACCGAGTGTATGTTAGAATGTGATGGTCACTCCTACTATTCTTTGGTAAAAGAGTAGCTCGAGACCTGGCAGTGGGTGGTGGTGACTAGTCTTTCAATGCTAAATTAGGTACGGCTATCTGCGCTAGCCGTCATGTAGCTTTGTGCGAAATTCAAAAACAAAACAGAAGTAAGTCTTAAAGCTTATAGTGCTAAAAATTGAGTTTTGATATTAGTGGTGGGCTTAATGCAGTTTGTGTAGTTTCGTGCTTAACTACAAATAAAACAAGACCTTTCAAACGCAAAATATTCATACATTGAACTTACTTTGAATTTCACGCAAAGCTACACGATGGCTATGCTCGCTAGCAGGCCCTAATTTAGTAGTGTAAGACTAGAGGGAAGACAGCTAGTTATCACCACCCACTGCCAACTCTCGAGCTTCTCTTTTACCAACGAATAGTGGGATTGAATGTCACATTATAACGCACCCACAGTTGAAAGGGCGAGCATGTTTAGTGCGACAGGAATGCGAACCGTCGGTCCTCAGATTACGAGTCAAATGTCTTAATCCACTTGGCCATGCCGAGCTTAATATTGAGGTAATGAATATGTGCTCATAAAATGTTTTCTAAGACAAGCTTATATCTTGTACTTAATAACATTAGAAAACAATGAAATATGGATCAGTTTGAGGTGTTAGGAAAATTCAAAAAAGAAATCTGCTGTTGTTAGTTAAGTATGGCAGGCTGAAATAAAAGAAAATCTACAAATATTGAGGTCATTTGCAAATTTCCTTCACGTTTTACAGACAACAGTATGAAATGTAATTAATATGCATTTCGATCTAGAAACGAAGCCAATAGGCTGTGGATTCACTAATATGGTGCTTCCTATCAAACTTCTAGTTAAACCAACGCCTGCATAAAATAGCTAGAGAATGAAATAAGAGCTTGTGTTATTTTATATGAAGACGTCGCTGGGCACAGCATCTACGGGTTTTTGTGCGGTTATACAGCTGAAAGATGAATCGATAAACCATTGCCTTTAAGTATTAACTAGATTATAAAAAAAGCATGCGATGAGGAATACATGCTTTGGACATGACAATCTTAGGATAAAAGTAAGAACTACGCAACAGGAATATTGTCATGATGCACAACCGAATGTGGCAATTCAAAATGTAACGACGATTTTTTTGTTTCTTGAAATTCGCGCAAAGCCACACGAGGGCTATCTGCAGGAGCCGTCCCTAATTTAGCACTGTAAGACTAGAGAGAAGGCAGCTAGTCATTACCACCTACCGCCCACTCTTGGGCTACTATTTTACTAATGAATAGTGGGATTGACCGTTACTTTATAATGCCCCCACGGCTAACAGGGCGAACATGTTTGGAGTGATGGGGATTCGAACCCGCGACCTTTAGATTACGAGTCGAGCGCCGTAACCACATGGCCATGCCGAGCCTTTGTAACGATGAACGCAATCATGTTGTATTACGTTTTCTACAGCTTTTCTACGTATTGCTTGTTTGATGTTGGTATGTTACTTCTCATTTTATATATGATTTTCGTATTGGAAGGTTTATACTAAGATTTTTCTAATAGTAGACGCTAAAAGTATTCTGTTTTATCAATGAATAAATTTCTTGGTTCTTTTTTAATCGTACATGACCTGAAATTTAACTGATACATTCTGATATTTTATATGGTAGCATAATAAACTAAACCTTCCCATAGTTTTGGATTAGAATATTTTAAGATTAGTAACCTTACTACAGTTCACACTTGAACCGGCAAATCTGGTATTCTTTTATAGAGTAGGCCCTGCATGGCCAGGTGGTTAATGCACTCGACTCATAATCTGAGGATCGCGGGTTCGAATCTCCGTCACACCAAAAATGCTCGCACTTTCAGCCGTGGGGACGTTATAATATTACAGTCAATTCCAATATGACTATGACTGGTTATTTTCCCTCTAATTTTATACTGCTAACTTAAGGACGGCTAGCGCTAATAGCCCTCGTGTAGCTTTGCGCGAAATTCAAAACAAACAAATAAATCTTATAGAGTAAGTTTTAAACTTAGCTCTGACCGTAAATACTGTATAAGATAAGGATTTGCAAGCTGTGGCATTATAACTCTACGAATTGATGTCCAATAAATTATTCACGACATTTTATCTAAGGCGATCACTCTATTGGCTTATATTGCATGATGCAATTCAAATGGTACTCTGTACTGTGATATCCTTTATGGAAATTTCAAAAATAAATGATGTAAAAACGTACCAGCTTTGTTCCGTTGCTCTGAAAGTGATAATAATATTTCGCCAGATTTTGAAGTTAAACTTGACATATGATCATGTTTTATAGTTGGTGCTGTTTATTTCTTATGTGGCTTGCATTTTAATTTCGTATAAGAAATGCGAAGATCAAAGAAAAACGCGTAAATGTTTGTTGTTGTCAGTGAAAACCGTTATGAAGTTTTTACAGCTTTTTAACAATGTTATCTATTTTTGTAACAGTAATAATAAGGTATTGTTTTACAGCTAAATTTGATTCTTGCCCAGTTTATAATAACAATGGCAAGCCAAGTTTAATCAAGCAAACGATATTAAAATTCGACCTCAGCCAGGCTTCCCAGAATGCCATATCACCAACGTCAGGAAACTTCTCTCATTAGCCTCAGTATATCAATTTCTCAACAGGTTAACACAACGAGCATTATTAAAATGTAAAATAGACTTATCTAGTGTATCGTCCACATACAGATACGGATATACATCTACGTTATTTCTGGTTGTCAGTAATAGTCTATAGGCCAGATTAGGTCGTACAACTCATATCTAGAAGCCTTATATTCACGTAAAACATCTCATTACAGACAACCTGTAATAAATTTAGAAAAAAATATTGAATAAACTGAAAAATTATATATTAAATTTCTCACTTTTGAAAGGGTTATAGGTAAAATATGTTCACATCTCAAATATACGTTTATACAAATACTACACGTACTCGAGCTATACATTTGGAGAAAGAGCAATGCAACATTATTGTAAAATCAATCAATATTCAAACTGATTCTTGCATTTCACTATTTACCGTATTCTCATATTTCACGTTTTTTCAGTAGTTATGTCTAAATTACATGCTTTAAAATAAAGAAGAATCAAAAGAGTAACCACCGTTTCAAGCACAAACCTTTTATCACTCTTCACAAATAACTATTACGTTTTATGCTCGTTTTTGTTGCGGCTTGGTTTGAATTTCGCGCTAGCTCTCCCTAATTTAGCAGTGTAAGACTAGAGGGAAGGCAGTTAGTCATCACCACCATCCGCCAACTCTTAGGCTACTCTTTTTACAAACGAATAGTGGGATTGACCGTCACATTATAACGCTCCCAGGGCTGAAAAGGCAAGCATGTTTAGTGGGGGGATTCGAACCCGCGACCCTCGGATTACGAAACGGATTACGTCTTAACCACCTGGCCAAAATAACGATTATTTTAACGTGCTAACCTCTGTGAAAATAAAGTTGAACAGAATAGGAATAATAAAATCGTTAATATGTATCAGTGACAAGCAGAAAGCACGAGGAGACATGAATGAGATTGGGGTTACAAACATTTGTATTTAAATCACTAAATGAGGAACCCAATAACCAGTTACATTTCCAAAGCGCTGAAATTATTGGGTTTAGTGTTTTACGTTTTATTTAATTTCTATTAATTTTTTATCATACGTACATGCCTTTATGCTATCACGAACCATTACACAGAGGTTCAGTACTTTAAAATAAATCGATTGAGGAGTCTTATTAAGTCGTGATCGTGGATCTCGCCACGTTCGGTCGTACTTTATCTGACAATCGTGCATGTTGACAATAACTCTACATCGTAGTTTCTATTGCAAAAGGTTCAGGGGTAAGATTGTCATGTCAAAAGCACACCACTGATCCCTTTTCTTTTCATAACCCATTTAGTGTACAAGGATGACGGTTTTTCCGCGTTTATTTTAAGAGTTCGATCTCAGAAGTTCATAGATGCTGTATATGTTGATGTGATCATCATGTCTTCGTAGGGAATAACGAGATTAGTCGTTTCACTCTCCAGCTGCTCGGGGTAGGCACTGGTTGAACAAAAATGGAGAATGTGTAATTTTGCATGGCGCACGGGGATGGCTTTTGTCACCTACCTGTGCATTTGTAGACTCTCACCCGTTACATGACTATGCATTTTACATACAACAGCTGGGATAGGACTTGACATAATCTTTTTCTAGATAGTTTTGTTGTTTCAAATTGAGCCAAATTTGATTGTTTTCCAATGCCATTGAACATAAGGGATATCCCCATCTAAGAAGTGAGAAATTTATTTTCAGAACACATATTTATAATCTTTATTTTATGTCGGAAAGGACTATTACATACCTTCAGAAAATCAATCAGTTATCGATGGCATCACACTACTTACGTTACGGCCAACAATGTAAAAATGTAGTTCTGATATATGCCCTTAGACTTAAGTTGACTGTGACTGTCAGGTGACTTGCTTATTTGCCTATTCAAAATTATTTTAATATTGTCCACCGAGGGCAATCGAACCTTTAATTTTAGCATTGTAAATCCGTAGACTTATCGCTGTACCAGCGGAAGACCTAGCGTAATGACTCGAAATAAGTCATAAACTTAATAGGTTGAAAATAAAAAAAAAATGTTAGTAAAATATGACAAACAAAAATTAATTCCACTGTTTGTTTGTTGTAGTTGAGCATAAAGCTTTACAAAGGGCTGTCGGGGCTTTCTTCACTACGGGTATCGAAACCCGGTTTCTAGAGGTATAAGTCCGCAGACATATCACTGTGCCACTGGGGGGAGGCTGCTTCTTAGTAAAGTGAAATTCTCTCATATTACTTTAATTTATCAAAAATCGAGTTTCGGATTTGAATTGACTTGCTTGATATATTGCTAATTAGATATCCTAACAATGTGTTTATCATAAGCTTTATCTAATTCTGCATCAATCAATGTAATTAGAAAAAAAAACAAAATATTACTGAAGGCTGGTTAATGGTGGTGACAACTCTTCTTCTTTATAACAATATATGTGCCAAACGCATCACTCCTTACAAGGTGGTCTTTGAGAAAAGTTTATATCTTCCAGTCCAACTTATTTTATTTGCCTATGATGACAGGTAGGAATGTAGGAAAGAATACTTCAAGTATAAATTAATACTGTTTTAAGTAAAAACGCAAACAAACAGTGGAATATACACACCGATAGATTTGTTTCTGAATAATTTTGTATAAATAATATCACCCATTATATTTTTAAGATATGACGAATCAGAGAAATACTTTGAAATGAAAAAAAAGAGAGAGACTACTTTTCAGTGATAAAAAATGGCAAACAATCAAATGTAATGTATTGATGTTTTTACATTTTTCAAAATTGTTACGATTAAGAAAAGAGGCGGGTCCAGATGGAAAGAAGAGAGAACACTTTATTTGAAAAAGAATACAAGTGATATTGCTTCTGGTTTCGGAAAGAAAGACGTATCTCTTACACCATTAGTAGTTACTAAAGGCTAAAGTGAGATCTTAGGCGTTCAAAAAGTGTGTGTCAGAATTTTATAAAAAACAACAACTCACAAATCAAACCATATGTGACTGAAAACATCTTTCATTAAATACGAAATAATGGTGCCAACTTAAAAATAATTGTAGAAACTTTAACTTATTGAAAAAAAAATCATTTAACATGTACTTACATTAATTGCTAAATGTATTCAGTGATAATAGTATTGAAATTCTTTTAATAATTTAGTGCTGACAACATCAACTGCAGAAGTTAGGTGCAGACGATAATTGTACCTACATCACTAACAAAATTAGCAGAGCCCTCTACTGCTATAAACTACAGTGAATTTTCAAAAAAAAAAAAGAAGAGAAAATATAAAACTTTTTACACTTGGGTTTGTTGTAAATTTGAAAGTCACATAACGAAAATAGACGAAAGTTGATACCAGTAAATAAAAAGTATCTGCTTAACAAAGCGACAAGCTAGGCTACGTCATTTTTCGGAGCATTACGGACATGAAATATTCTAGCATGTAAACATATATTTATATGTAGACATTCCTACCAGCTTTCATATTATTTCACTCATCTTTTACATATGTAACATTTTTATCGATTTTGTAGCTTTGAATTAATATTTATTATTGTCTATTTTTTACGATCGAAGTAAACTTTTTGATCTAGATTTTTTTCTGTTATCTGCATTACAGAAATTATTTTCAGGTTTATAAATTTTTGTGTTTGTAATTGTACTTTAGTATGTGGTATATCTTCATCTTATCAAAATAATTCCATGTAGTTAGTTTTAACTCCTCACACTGAGCTGAAACATTTCAACAAATATACGCGTAAAAGTCACGTGCTTTAGTGATTCTGGATTATAAGTCATTCATTTTGCGCTATGTTAGTTTGTGCCAACAGCGCACCTGGCGGTGATTTCTAGTAACTACTTCGTTCCAGTGTTCCATAGCTTTTCCTCTGGCAAACATGTAAGATCCAAGAACAACTCTTCCCAGAGATTTATCTGGAAGTTGCAAATAAACAAAAAATAGATAAATAAACAAACTAAATATCAACGGTACTTGCATACTGTTTGCCACGTTCTCTTTAAATATTAAAATTAATTGCTAATTATATCATAGTTATAAGTATGTGATACATTATTGTTTTCAAAAATAAAAATAATAATACATGTTCGAAGTATTTTCAATAAAGAGCATTCAATTTACAACGTTATAACTTTTAAGAAGAAATTTTTTACGTTTAGATTTGAAGATAATGTTTAACAGTCTCATTTAGTAGCACAGAGGATAATCTAGTTCATAGGACTAATTTTAGTTCAAAATTATCAAATAATTCTAGCTTATCCCCAATCGTTTAGCAGTAAAACTGCAGACTTACGACATTAAAAAATAGAATTTCTATATCCGTGGTAGACAAATCGCAAGTAGCTCATTGTGTAGCTTTTCTCTTAACAACAAACAACCAACTAAGATAATCCTATTTTAAAATATCACGTTCCTTGGTTTCTAGCTATTATGCAAATACTGCAGAATTTTTAATGAAAGCTAATTTCATTATTTGAAATAATACTAATTTTGAAAATTCTGGAAAACATAATCAAAAACGGAAGAAACATGCTTTATAAGTTTATTGATAATTCAAGTTAGTTTAGTAAAACCAACAACAAAGCTAAAGATTGATGCTAGGTCTCATTAGTTTGCAAGTATCAGCGAAATCAAATTATAACGGAAAATATATGAAACTAAATTTTTTTTATCCCTTTTAAAACCAAAACATGTGTTCAGAGAGAGTTCGAGTATATCTGGTCCTAGTAAAATATTTTACATTAAGAAAGAGAGGGGGAGCTAATTTTGTAGTTTTAAGAAACGAACCTTTCTGACTTCCACCTGACACCATTACTTGTAGGATGAAGCTGGCCGTGTTGACACAGTTAGGTGCAAGACGGAATATAAAGGTTTCATTATATTTGGGTTCTGCCATCTTTTTGGCTACGAGAGACTTCTTAGTTTTCACTGGTTTGTTGTCCAACATAAACGTGATTTTAACATACGTATCTGTATAAACAAATGTGGGTTTAACATATGTGTGTGTAAAAGAGAACATGTGCTGAAGGAATATCTGACATTTTTAAAGTTCAATATGGATACACCCAAAAAGCGAAAAAATATATGGAAAAGTAATTTATATATATATAGAAATACATATGTAACCAAAGGTACGTTAAAGATTTCTTGTATAAATGAAAGTAGTTTTTAAATAATACATTTAAAATACTGAAAACATAAGTATATACAGTAATATAACCAAATAACATCCGAATCCGTAAGTATTAAATTATTTTCACGTATAAAAACACAATTTTATTTATTAAGCAATAAATACTCTCAAAGCCTCACAATCTACGAGTCGAGGGATTGAAACCTGTTGCCTTTACAGACGTGAAGGATTATAATATAATGATCAATCTCAGTATTCGTTAATAAAGAGTAACTCAAGGGTTGGCGGTGGATGCTGTTGACTACTTGTCTTCCATTAATCCTATCGTTATCAAGGATATATAGTGTAAATTGTTTTACAAGCAATCAAAACGAAGAAATAAATATTGAGTTTCTCACTCGATAATCTAGCGGTAAGTATGAGGACCTATAACGCTAAAATTCAGGTTACGATACCCGTGATGGGCAGAGCAAATATATTGTTAGTTTTGACTTTAGAAACAAACAAAATTTACATATCTTCAACGATTCCCTATCTCCCGGTGGAACAGAGGTAAGCTTACGCACTTATAACACTAAAATTACGGCAACGATTCCCTGCGATCAACACAGTAGACAGTGCAATGTGACTTTGCTATAAAACAGATAACGTTCTTCAATGATTTCTGGCGGTAAAACAAGTAACAAATGGTTTCATTTGTGAGTGCAAACGTAAATTTTCAGCACTGGAATTAGTAAGTTAAAAGTTCCAATAACAGTTTGGCGAAATTTCTATTCACTTATGTTGATATAGAAAAAAACTAATTGTAAAATGTTTTAGCATTTGAGTAGAATTAGATTATTGATTTTATATGAATTTTGCTCACTTTAATAAAATAAAAAAATGTTATTCCTGTGGCTGGGAGTGTCCTAGTGATTAGCGTGCTCAGGCTGTTAATTTGTTTGTTTGTTTTGGAATTTCGCACAAAGCTACTCAAGGGCTATCTGTGCTAGCCGTCCCTAATTTAGCAGTGTAAGACTAGAGGGATGGCAACTAGTCATCACCACCCACCGCCAATCTTGGGCTACTCTTTTACCAACGAATAGTGGGATTGACCGTCACGTTATAACGCCCCCACGGCTGAAAGGGCGAGCATGTTTGGTGCGACAGGGATTCGAACTTACGACCCTCAGATTACGAGTCGCACGCAGGCTGTTAATCCAAGGAAATCTGATCCATTCTTTGAGGCCATGAATGCGATATGAGTGACGGTTACATTCAACTATTTGGTAAAAGTAACCCTTGGTCTGGGGATGAGTGCTGTTAACTATTTGCTTTCCTTCTATTAGCGACTGTTATGCGCAGATAGCTCTTTATGTAACATTGCGCGAACATTCAGAAAAGGAAAAAAGAAAACAATTCACGGTCGACTTAAGTAAACCATCCACTATCAGGGAGGGTAAACCCTCCACTATTTATCGATATGAAATACAAGATGCTTTATATTTCTGAACATAAAAAAATACTTTACAATCGCAAGCAGATCACCTCTGGGAAGATATCTAACTTCTAGTAAATCAGAATGTATGTGTGAATTTCACGCAAACCTATTTCAGCATTACTCATTCTTAAATTTGAAACAATAAAGGGATTTTAAGTTATTTTTTTTGGTTTGGTTTCTTTTTTGAATTTCGCGCAGGCTACAAGGGGCTATCTGCGCTAGCTATCCCTAATTTATCAGTGTAAGATTAGAGGGAAGGCGTCGAGTCATCACCTCCCACTGCCAACTCTTGGTTTACTCTTTTATCAACGAATGTTACATTATAACACCCCTATGACTGAAAGGGCGAACATGTTTTGGGTGAGAGGTATTCGAACCCGCGACCCTCAGATTACGAGTTAAGTGTCCTCACAACCTGGACATGCCGGGCCTAATAAAAGGAAGACAACTGATCAATACCATCCACCGCCCATGCTCGCACTACTCCTTACCAACAAATTTTGCGATTTAGCGTTACATTATAATGCCTAAAAGTGCGAGCGTATTCAGTGGTGAGATTCGAACCCGTGTCTGGTAGCTGAGTGCGCTTATTATCAGATCATGTCCTATGTAAAACAATGTGTTTATTCACATATTAGGCTGAACTAATTAATAAAGGGTTTGATGTAATACTTGTTTGTCTGTTGAATAAGCATTTGATATGATTTATGTTTGTTTAACATTCGGGTTTTGTTTATTTTGTAGTAGTATATTTGTAAGTATCGAGTGTGTGTTTTCTTATAGCAAAGCCACATTGGGATATCTGCTGAGTCCACCCCGGTGAATCGAACCCCTGATTTTAGCGTTGTAAATCCGAAGACTTACAACTGTACCAGCGGTGGACGTAAGTACCGAGAGTAGAAGTTTGATTATTTATAGTTCAAAGTCACATTGTGCTTGTTGTCCTGTTCACCGTGAAGAATAGAACCCTGAATCTTAGCATTCTTTGTCCGTAAATTGAGGAACAAGAGTAGAGGAGTTACAGGCAGTATAAGCCTTTAGGAAAATCAGTTTGTGATTGTCGGTCTGTGTCTAAGTTTATTATTGTTTTCAGGATGAACAAATTACATAGTGAATATGAATTCATATTCAAGAACCTTTATGCATGACACTATGATTTTTTTCGATATTTAGAATATGTTTTTTTAAAGATAATTGTATGTTGTAGTTGCTATGGTTTCTTTCTAATTGTTACTATAGTTTCAGTTATATGACTTTGTTCACCTGTAATCAAAACAATATTGAGATTATTTGGGGTAATTTGCGTTGAACCGTGTTTAGGTTGTAGACGGCTTATCTTTTGGATAGTGATAGCTTGTGTGGTAACAAATATTGCCGGATTTGTCACTGAATTCACTTACCCAGAACAGCTGTGTCTTCGGGTAGTTGTAAACCTTGAACTTCGAATACTGTAAGAGTCAGACGCTCCAAATTGTGGCTATATGTCATACTGACCAGCATTTCACCGTGTTCTGAAGACACCTTGCCACATAAAAAATTATAATCATTCACATGTGTAAATACAATTATGTCCGAAATATATACAAATATATATGTAAAATATCGTCCTTCTGAAAACATACATTCAACTCTTTGTTGTATTCTGAAAGTTATATATATATATATATATATATACATATTTTAAACACACATACATACATATATATATTATCGTTAACGTATAATGGAAACATTATACATGAATTTGGTTTAATGATTACTGAATTAGTTTCATGATTAAAGTATCGCTTTTCAGATATATTTCTGAGAAAGAGCAAGATAACAAGTTATTAAAATAAAACACAGACATACGATTTAATTGAACAGCCTTGAGGTAAACCTGAAAATAAAATAAAATTTATGGATAAAAGTATCAGTTGATTTATGAATATATGCACGTGGAAAGTTTGTTTGCTGCTATGTAGAGATATAAGTAATGGACCTTTTGTGCTCTGTTCATCGCGGGGATAGAAATCTGAATTTTAGCGCAATAGCTTCTCAGAGTTATCGCTGAGCTATCTCATGGGGGGAAGGCGTATGCGGAAATATTAATTCAAATATGGAATAGAATAAGACAAATGTATACAGAACGATATGTTCACATAAAGTATAGAAGAAATCAAACACAGTATCCGCGAAAATGTTATTTTAGAGAAAACTGGGGAAGATATGAGTGTCACAATCCCATACTACCTGACATTGCGTGAAATATGAATCTTTCTATCTCTTCCTTTTAATAAGGTGTTTGTGAAATTAAGCACAAAATAACACAATGGGCTATCTGTGCTCTGCCCACCACGGATATCAAAACCCGGTTTCTAGGAGTCCGCAGACATACCGCTGTACCACTGGGGAACCATTTTTTAAGAGAAAATTTAGAAGACCATGTCATATGAAAATAGTTTGAAAATGCGCACATTTTTACCGTCTAAAAGTTTGATGAAATATTTATTCTTATATAAATACATCGTTGATATGAGATGGCTAACTACAAATTAGCAAACAGGTGGAAATTGTTTGTGTTTTTCATATCTGTGGTAGATGATGAAAAGATAAAAGATCCTCTAAACTCTATATTACTATTATTTCGAAAAATATATCTCCTAAAATCATTTACTATGTGTCATCTATAAACGAAGACAGAAAAATGCCAGAATTATGTTCATGAAAAGCAGTTGAACGAGTTTTATTTAAGATTTAATTTGAGTCTTAAATGTCTAGTACCAATGTCGGTCACACACACACACACAGACGGTGTGTAATATTTGGTAATATTTTAAGTAATTTAACTAGTAAACTAATAAAACTAAATGTAACATTTTCAAATTGTCTTCCGTAGTTTTACAGTGTCATATTTCAAGTGATGTAATGTTATTCAGCGTAAATGGAAGTTATAATGATTTCAGAGGCAGGAGATAATGAGATGTTTTGACTTTGCCAGTTGTACATTTTACACAACAATGATCTTGTAGCACGTGGACCTTGTGTTCTTAATGCTTCATACGTTTATAATACATAAATACCAATACATTTGTTCACGTAATTTACGGATACTCTGTATATCATTTAAATAAGTCTGAATGCCAATTACGGTTTCTTTCAACATTTAAAGTTCGACACATTTTATCCAGACAATAAATAATACAACATTTTGTATTATGCACGAACGTTTAGTGTTTTCTAACACCTATATTTAACTCTAATATTACTACAATATGTTTCAAAAATTTTATGCATACAAGTATATGTAGGTATAATGTAAAATAGTAATTAAAGGAGTGGTTATGTTTCTTTTGCCCTAGGTACTTATTGTTCAAGCTTACTCACTTATAGTATCACATTCACTTTCCGTGCTTTTACATGCGGAGATTTATGTTAAGTTGAACACAGTTTGTTAAAGTAGACAGTGAATTTTACATTGGTGGACCAAGTGACATCTTGAGAAAACATTATTTTTTCGAAGATGTGTTTGTTTACTTATTGTTAAGGACAAAGCTGTTATTTATATTCTTTTCACCGCGAATATCAAAACACGATTTTATGTGTTGTAATTCCTTAGATTTACTGGTGAACTACGAGAGGGAGCATTTTAGATGGGACTAACCAACAGTGACGAAAGTAGCGTATGCATTCTCAGAAGAATAACTTTATGATTTTTTTCATATAATGTAATATTTTCTCAGGCTGGTATAGATTTTCTTCTTTACAACTACATATAGAAGCTCTAGTAAAGGCAGCGTCTTAAGTAAATACACTTATTTTGACAGTGACTGTAAAACAGATAAAGATTATTTTCACGCTATTCTAATTTTGTTCACTCTCTTCCTTTTTAACATCTCAGTCAGAGGCAGTGATTTCAGGTTTTTCTTTGTTGAATCTCCTGTTATCTTGCTCACTATTCCTACCCGATTACTTTTATGTGAAATCAATAAACCTAATAAATATCTCACCTGTATAGAGTATGTTCCATTTAGTACAAGCTATGTAGATTGAGCAATGTTTTTTTAAGTGCACATCAAGTCATTGAATAAATCACAAATGCACAGATTAATCTTATACGCGTTTTAGAGACAGAAGGTCTGTGTTATAATTATATTGGAGATACGATACACTACTACAGTTGAACCTCTCCAAACAAACACACAAAGTTTGTTTGGAAACATACAGTTTTTTTTTATACGTCTTAAAATGTGAGTTAAGACAATGATAACGAAAAAATTATTTTAGGAAAGTTGAGTTGTAAACAGAACAACAAAACAGGTGAGTTTTTAAAGAGAAAGGAAAGCACGGTTATCTTTACTACCAGTCGTTCGCGTTTTCCATCTCTTTAATTCTAAAACAAAAAAACACTAAAATATGTAAATGTTGACTAAAAAAAGGTGATTTTCTTTTAGCCTACGGAGTTCTGTATACTATTCCGAACACCTTGCAGACTATACTATTACCATTTACGATTTGTACGTTACTTATTTAGAATTCTGAATTAGATTAAAGCATATGCTGCTTTTATAACTTTAAGCTCCGTAGTGCTTCTATACACTTTTACTACATGTGTCAATACTTTAACTTATGTAATACCTATCCAATAACAATATAGCTTTGACTATTCATTTATCTATTTATTTACGTAAAATGGCCGACGAATGCGGGCCCAGTATAGCAAGGTTAAGGCCCTTTACCCGTAATCCGAGGGTCGCGGGTTCGAATCCCTGTTACACCAAACTTGCTCTCCCTTTCAGCCACCGGGACGTTATAATGTGACAGTCAATACGACTATTCTTTGATAAAATAGTAGTCCAAGAGTTAGCGGTGGGTGGTGACGACCAGCTGCCCTTTTACTAGTCTTACACTGTTAAATTAGAGACGGCTAGTGCAGGTAGCCCTCGTGTAATTTCGCGCGAAATTCAAACCAAAGTGGTGAATGTGAAAGGTATTAAATTCGTCTTACAAGAGTAATTTCATGTGAGTTTAAAAGAACACATTTTGTGTACGTATAAAATTTTAGTGTTACTTTTATTAATACTAAAACAGTTTTTTCTAAGTTACTTTAACCGTAGAATTCTTCGTTTATTTAACCATTAGTTTAACACAAACAGACAGTTGACTCATGTGCGTAATTAAATTGTTGACTCTCCCATTTTAAGGCTAAGTTATGCTCAAGTGGTAAAACGATCGAGGATAAAAACACGTTAAAATCAAACTTGCCAAATAAAAAGTGCTGGCAAAGATCTTACAAGTGAACACGAAATCATAATTCCAACGAGAAAAAATTGTCGAACATCAAGATGTGTTTGAAGCTATTAAAATTTAGGTATGTCACAAGAGTGTGCGATGTTGGCCTTATGAGTATTTCATAACCTTTCGTAGGTGATGGAACCACGCAAAATAGCTATAGCTATTTAGAATTAGTATTCAGAAAAAAAAAGCCAGCAGTTTTAACTCACATAAAAACTGTTATCTTTAACGAGCCATGTGCAATTAGTTACACTAGTGTTCAAAATCTGTAAGTGTAGTCGACCCTATTCGTGTATGGTTGATAGACGTTATTAAGTTTATCATCATTCACGCAACATACGTCATAACTGTGATAAGCTTGACGATTTGTTATTAAAGTAAACTAACACGTAAGGAATTAAGAGAATTGTAAATGTGTTCATGTTATTGAAAAATCTAGCCAGTATGTAAGTTATTATGTTTTTCTTGGTTTAGTTTGGCGAGTTCAGTTTTCTTTTATAATGTACCTGCTAATTTAGGGTATATACTATACACAACTCGAAGGTGCGAGGAATTAAATAAGCAATGTTATGTATAAACATAATAACACCTGTTTAAGGTTATGTTTATTTAATTCTGTCAAAAAGAACATTTAGTGATATTTACTGCAGTTATCTTTTACCTATAATAAAGGAAAGTCAATTATCTCAAGACATGTGATTCTGGTAGATTAAAACCAGTAATTAGAGAAGAAATACATCCAGAAGTTAAAGAATTTTCTTCTTCCAGTTTGCGTTCAACTAATGATGTATTTGTTAAAGACAATTATTTGTTTATCTGCTTTAGAGCAAAGCTACATTGGGCTATCTGTTGTGTCTACTGTGGGGAACTGAACCTAGATTCTAGGGCTGTAACGATGCTCTTGTTAGAAGATCTTTGGATTATATGATTAGTTGTCATGAAACAAAAATCTCGCGGAAACATTTAAAGTTTAACTGGTGGGTACAGAAATATATTTTACAATTGAGTCATGTAATTCAGGTCTGTGTTAATTAAAATTCAAGTAATTACATTTGTTTAAAGAAGTGTAATGAGTTTGATTGGATAAACTGAAGATGATATGACATAATATACAGCTTGTGTAAGGCGAAATAACTGGGTCTTGGAAGTTCATACGGAAGTTACATTAAAGGCTTCTAATCTTATAGTGTATAAATATACATATATCTGAACCAAAGTATTCTGACTTCACAGTGTATAAACGTATAGAAATATATACTACTGATGTACAGATTATATATGTACATGGAACTAGAGAAGGGAATAATAATAATAATATAAATAAGATAAATAAAAAAGGTGAATTTAAAAACTTGCAAATAGGAATCGTAAAAAAATGAGGAAATAAGGTTGGAGGCACTGTAGACATTATTTAGTCAAACTAGAAACACTTACTTTAACTCCACCGATATAATTCCGGAAAACAGCATAGTGCTAAAATATGGGTTTGTAATTTGAGTAAATACAGTATTTGCAGCTCTATTTCCTTACTGTTTTACGTCCATATATGCAAGTTTTTAATTCCATTTTTAAAAATTTTATTTGCTAGATTTTTTATGCTCAATTATGAGCAATGGAATACTTGATTTGTTAGTTAACCTTATACATTGTAGTAATAATAAACAGAAGCTAGCTGATATGGATCATGATCATTTACTGTAGTTATTGACTGTTTGATAACATTAGTTCGAGTTGCAGCTGGAGATTGTCATGGGGATTTTTTCGAGAATACAGTGAGCGTTTGTTGCTGTAATTAAATTGTTTACATATAATGCACAGCAATGGGTAAATATATGTGTAGACTCTCACTCATCGTATATATTATTTCACCAATATAAAAACAGCATTTTTAAATAAAATATATTTATCTAAAACACCGCTTTAAGTAAAAACTTCACTCTTTTAAAGTAATTATTACAAAAATGTGTATAACATGTGTATTAATATTATTTGTATTTATTTTTGTTTTATGCTTTCACTTCATACATAATATAAGAGTTTGCTTCCTTAGTACCCCTACGACCTTCGCAGTATCTTATTTAATACTTTACAGAAGATTTGGTGCAATATACTGAGCTGTTTGTCTTGTAAGCTGGTAAAAAAATAATGAGAAGAATTACAAACGGGCAGGCCCTCAAGTTATAGAGTTTACGTTTCGTTACCCTTGGTGGGCAAAGCACAGACAGCCCATTATATTAATTTTTTCTGAACTTCAAACAAATTACTAACGGGAAATTATGAGAGGATTTTTTCCCTCTTGTAAGTCTAACGTGTGCTTTTTTTTTGTTTATTTTTATGTATGTATGGCTGACTGCAGATAGTAAAAATTTTAACGTGTTGTTTGAGTTGAATCTTAACTATTTAATGTGCTTTATACCCGAAGGTTCTTTTAGGGTTTTGCGCAATTCCTTGCAATCCCTGTTATGAACCACTATCGTGATTCATGATACTAAACTTTGTAAAATCTCAAGACAGTTGAGTTACTTTTCAGAGGGTTGTCATTGTACTTGGTGGTTAAAGCCTGGTGGTAAAAGCACTCGATACGCAGTATGAGGGTCGTAAGTTCCTGTCACCCTTTCACCCATGGATGCGATATAATATGACAATCTTATTATTTGTTGGTAAAAGAGAAGCACAAGAGCTGATGGTATGTGGTGTCTTTCCTTTAGCCTATCATTACTAAATTAAGGTTTAGCATAGATAGACTTCGTGTAGATGTAATGTTTTAATTGCAGGATTTGTAGGTATGCAAAAAAGAGAAAACTCTTAGGTAAAATAATATAGAAATCAAAAACGGATAATTTAGTAGCGAAAACACAACGTGTTGGTTTGTATAACTCGAGCCACACAAACTGTGGAGACAATAAACTGGCAGAAAGAAGACAACGTCAATATTTTCAATAAATCTACAGTAAAAATGGATAATCACTTCTTAATATTAATAAAAAAAATATAGTACACAACTAACTAAAACGCTTAAGAAAGATTTGATTGATGTGATCGAACAAGAAACTTACGAAAAATCGAAAAATCGGTCAGATTAAGATAGTTGTAATGCAATAACTTATACGGACGATAACAGGAAACAATAGGACTGATGAAGAAAATTCAGTTAAGTGAAAGATATAATATTAAGTAAGAGTTCAGCCTAGAGTGAGAATAAAGCAGAAGAATCCACAAGCTCATTAACTGAACCTCAGTTATTGAAGAACGTTATAGTAATAATTAAATATATCTCGATAGGGCGTTTAAATGATTCACACCAAAACTCACCCAAAGCCTAACTTATTATTTCCAAATATGTAATTCATTCACTCAAATTTATCAAAGTCTACGCAAATCTTTCCCAAGTTCATGGAATATTAACTTAACATAACATAATGTTTAATAACAAAAAGGGACCTATAAGCCCATCTCGGTTGTCACATTCTTTAAATTAAACTATTGTAAATTAAAAAAAAATCTTAAAGCCAACTCTAATAATTCATATAGTTATCAAGCTTTTTCCTAAAATCACTTAAAGTTACTGTCTCCACAACATCGGAATGCAACTCGTTCCAGAGGCGAGCCACTCTGTTAAAAAAAAAAAAAATCTTAGCTGAAGATAATTCTTATTTTCCCAAGATTTATACTTGTGTCCCCTAGTCCTGCTATTCTCATTGTTAATTATAAAAAAAGGATGATACATTAACACTATCTATTCCATTTATAATCTTAAACGCCTTAATCAGACCTCGTTAATTATTCCTTTTTTCAAGTGAAAACAATTTTAGAAAACTCGAACTTTCCTCCTATGACAACCCCTCCATCTGAGGCACCATTCTAGTAGCTTTTCTTTTAAATGCATTATGTTGGATTTATTATAATTAAAACCTAACTTCCATTTAGTTGCCTAACTTATTAAATGATCTAAATTCTTTTGTAAATAAGCATCATCCTCTTCACATTTGGCAACACTCAAGACCTTAATATCATCAGCAAATTTAAGTAATTTACCGATCATTCCTTCATCTAGGTCATTGATGTAAATCAAAAGGAGTAAAGGTCCTAAGACTGAGCCCTGAGGTACGCTACTCGTGACATTAATCAACTTTGATTATACCTCATTTGTAACAACCCACTGATTTCTTGCATCCAGTCACTCTTTTATCCAATTTACTAACTTACCTCCATATCTATAGAGATATTTTTCGCAAACCTTTATATGGCACGTTGTCAAATGCTTTCTAGAAATCCAGATTCACCAAAACTACACCCTTAAACTCATCTACATAAACAGTGACCTTTTCAAAGAATGTCTTTAGATTTATATGGCAAGATTTCCCCGCAGTAAAATCCCATTGATTATCCAATAAAATTATAAACCATGTTAAATGACTTTGCAAAGCATCTTTTACCAGATTTTTTAAACCTTTTCCTTCAACTGATGTAAGACTAATAGGCCTATAATTACTGGGACAATTTTTATTAAAGAGCTGACAAAAAAATGCAGCAAATGGTTCACATATCCAATTTTTAACGTTATTCAAAACCTTTGGGAAATAGTATCTGGTTCAGTAGACTTATCTTTTTTTAAACTTCCCAATTTTTTCTTAACCAGCTCAGAGTTAAGGCAGTCATCTTTTTTGTTCTCATAAGCTGTTCAAGACGTGGAATACTGCTTAAATCTTTTCAGTAAAAATAGAAGAAAAAGCAAAATCTAATAACTCAGCCATCACTTATTCATTAGGTACCAACATTCCATTATCATCCTCCCAGGGACTTACCTCCTATTCTAACATTTTGTTTAACCTCAACGTATTTAAATAAATCCTTTTGTTTATTTTTATATTTTAAACTAACTTTTTCTTATACATCCTTGCTGATGTCCTAATTTCCTGTTTCACCAACTTTCTTGATCTTTTGTAATCTTTTAAATTTCCCGTCATTCCAATCAATTTAAATCTATGAGGATTTTTTTTTTATTTTATCACTTACCCTTTTGAGCAAACCTGTTTTTTTACTTGCAGCCACCCTTTTCTTTTTATAAGAAATATTTATATTTCGAGTATAGACAAGTTTATTCTTAACATTTTTCCATATTTAGTCAGTATTTCGAAATAACTCATTATACGAATTTTCAGTTATATATAGTTATAAATTTTAAAACTGACTAATGATGTTTGTAAGACAAATCATTAAATAATAATGTTTGGATTCAAGATAACCAATTAAAAGTTACAAATAACGCAGCTTTTAATAATATGAAAGTAGGAATTGTCTTACACGATAATAATATTAAAGTGATAGAAAGTACCTTTTTGGTGATTTCTTTGGCACTGACTATGACTTTTTGCACCAACTAAAAACTTAGAATTATTTTTCTCTTTTCTTAAACTGAAAATTTTTGTCATCATTATCATCGTTAGCACTGATTATGAGTTTTTGCACTAACTAAAAATTCACAATTTTTTTTTCATTTTGTTGTAGTCGGCCCTCTCAGTAAGAGTAACCCAAGAGTTGGCGATGGTTGATGATGACTGGCTGCCTTCCTTCTAGTCTTACACTGTTGAATTAGGGACGGCTAGCACAGAATAGCCCTGTATAGCTTTATGCGAAATTCAAACCAAACAAACCTCTAACGCAAATACGTTCATTTTTAATCACGCGGATGTAATTTCGCGCTGTGCAGAAGTTTTGAGCCATAATAAAAAGGGTTATGCTGAGCTGTACTAATACGGTTCGTAAGTATATCAAGTCCCTACATATGCTTTATTGATTTATGACACGACCCACTACAACGAAGTTTTCTCCAATGTTTCAAGAAACACTAAACTAACTTCAATATAACACATTATTAATACAAAATGAAACCTACGTACTCTATTTCTATATATTTTTGCGACGAAATAAGAGATGTCAAACACTTATGGCACGTTGTCAAATGCTTTTTAGAAATCCAGATTCAGTATTAAATGTTACGCCAGTTGATATTCAACTGTATGATGGTGCAAATTTTGAAATAATAGCTGAAAACAACTTGTACCAGTACAAAATTACAGGACCTGCGCAAAGATGCCATAATATCTACATAACATGACTTGTGGAATGATGTTGTTGTTTGTTATTAAGCACAAAGCACTATATGTGATCCGTCCACGATAGGTATCGAAACCCGGTTTCTAGTAAACATAAGTTTGAGGACATACCGTTGTGCCACTGGGGGGCGGGGCTATGGAAACAGTACGAAGTTACACGTACGTTGGAAACATAAAACCATTTCAAGTTTATGAAGAACAAGATGTTGGAACTTGATGAAGTTATTCTACAAATAAATGAGAGAAGAAGAGAGAGTTAGGCATAATTTAAAAGGCAAGAAAATAGTTTAACGCATCAGTTTTGTATGTTATAATGCAGTACATTTGTGTAATTTTGTGCTCACTAATGATATATATATACAAGGCGTTATGTGCTGTCTACTGCTCACTAACAGTATAAAAAATTCATTCTTTCCACAACATGTTATTAAATTTATAGAGGCATCGTGTATTATAATGTAAGAACTGCAACGCTTACAACTGATTCTTTTTTACCTGATAGATTATGGCTAACTCCCTTTTTGGCTGTATAATAGGGCTTTTATAAGTATCTGTCTCGTTTGTCATAAATCAGAAATGGTGTTCTGTGTTTATAAATCCCAGAAGTAATTTACTGTATATTTCGTAACGTTATTTTCTCGTGTCCAGTAGCGAAGTACTGGTACATGTCGTTTTTAAACGTTGTATTTCGAATTGTATGTTATGTTAGAGCCGAGTATCAGATAGTGTAATATTTAGTATTGCGGTTCAAGTATTTCAGACCTTTTGTTTCGTTGTGAAAACATAGACAACTCAGGTGTATAAGTTTATATATATGTTAGGGACGTTTTTTGTTTCATTTATTTGTGTATATCTTGAATAATGAGAAGAGTAGGGCGTGTTTAGGGCTGACATAATTATTAACCCTATTAATACTAATAGAAAAATATATAGGTAAAGACGGCTCGTTTGGGTTGAGAAAATTTTTTACGTAAAGAAATTTTTTCGACCCAAACGAGCCGTTTTTACATATATATTTTTCTCTACAAGTGGGTTTTCTTGACATCACTGAATACTAATAGAGCAAGGTTGCTCATTGGTGGATCCCTGCTAGTACAGCTTACGGTAAGTTTACGGATTTACACAGTTAAAATCAGGGGGTTTGATTCCTCTCGGTGGGCTCCGCACATAGCCCGATGTGGCTTTGCTATGAGAAGAAAACACACAGACTTCGTGGTGTTTTATTAATAAATTATTTGAAATTGGAACATATGGTATGCAGCAGTATAAGGTTTTGTAGTTTGTTGTATCTTGGAATTTATTATTATTTGTTTGTTGTTGGTCTAAGTGTGTGTATAATTTTTTGTACGGTTATTTGAGGAAATTTGTTGATGTTAATGAAGTGTTGTTTTAATTTGTTGATTTCATCATTAATTTTATCAGGTGAACATAGTTTTGTGGCTGTGTTTATTTGGTTTCATAATATGATGAGATTTTGTTTTTTTATGCGCAGAGTTCCAGAGAATGTATAATCCAGTATGGGTGATTTTTCTGGGGATTTTTGTTACATATTTAAAAAATGTCCACGCTATATATTTACCGAGGTTGTAGTTAAATGATTCATAGGTCGACATAATGGGTCGTAGAGGACAATCGCGTTTGTGAGGTTTGGTGGCGCAGTATAGTTGTGGTGTGCGTAAGTCGGTTCTGCGTAGGTAAAAGTAAAGGTTTTCTGAGATTGTGTTGTTTCTTTCATTTGTAGTAGTATTTTGTTTAATTGGTTTCACGTTTTTTTTTTGTTGGATCTATGTGTATTAGTTTACATTTCTTTGTACCGACAAATGACGGTTTCTTTGAAGGCTAATTGATTTCTTTAGAAGGAATGTATAAGAGTTTCTAAGTTCTCCATCAATGCTTATAGAAATTTGGTGCTTGTCAATCATGAATAAACGATAACTCTCCCAGAACTTATGGCCTAAAGACTGAATGGTCAAGAAAATGTTAGTCTAAGATCGTTAATTCTATATTATAAGTTTTTTAACAAATTTGTAGAGACAAGTAAATCTTTGGAAGTAGAAAACAACGCAGTAACAGATTTCATACCTAAAAGGAGAGATTCGTAATTATTATAAAGTGTTTTCTAAAGTCACAGTAAACGGAGTGAAACCTGAAAAATGCACGAGAACTGAACTTAGAAACAAACTGGAATTAAGTGATCGTACTTTATTTATATAATACACTATTTTGCATGCTTATGACGTGTTTATTTTTCTTCGTCTCAAATATTATGCTAATATATTATATATAATGTACAGTAATGGGCAAATATATGCTGAGGCTAAGACAGAGCCCTTACTAATCGCATATATTATTTCACTAATAAAAAAACAGCCTTTTCAACTAAAACATATTCGTCTAAAACATCGCTTTAAATAAACTTTCACGTCTTTTAAAGTAGTTATTCCAAAAATGTCTATAACATAGTTTAATATTATTTGTATTAATTTTTGTTTTAATACTTCACTTCATAGATAATATTAGGGTTTGCTCCCTAAATACCCCTACGATCTTCGCAGTATCTTATCTAATATTCTTCAAACGGTTTGGGTGCAATATATCAAGTTGTTTTTGTTGTAAGCTAGTAAGAAAATAATAATAATAAGAATTACAAATGGTCAAGCCCTCTAGTGGTGCAACGGTTTGGAGCAAGTTTATATGATTGAGATCCTTTTCTTCAGAGATTCAAAATTATTAATTAAAACCAAATCCGACCTGTTCCTCTCGTTCGATTTTGATAGCATTTTAAAGATACAATTAAAAACTAAATTAAAACAGGCCGGTGTACTTGGAACTTGTAAATTCAAGACTCTTCATACCTATCCAGCAGGTTATGTATCGTCTTTAAAGCACACATGTTTATGCATGAAAAGATTTGTCAGACTTTCTCCAGAAAATTATCATATATATAACAGATAATTATCATATAATTACCACAATATATTAAAAATGTTTCACTGCAAAGAAATTGCCATGTTTTGAAAAGTTTAAAGTTTTGTCACGCTTTTTGGAAAATTGTCATATATTTAAATATATAATTATCATATAATGACCACAATTTTTACGAAAAACTTCACTACGAAAAAAATATTTTGAACAATTTTAGAGGTACGATAAAACAATTAAGTAGAACTTATTTTAGCTCTTTAAAACACACAAATAGCTTAGTGGCAAATATATATTAAAACTATCTGATCTGAAACACTGGTCTACGTTGATTAAAACAATTTATCTAATCCAAAATGTGATCTACTTTAATTAAAACTCTCTATATGATCCAAAAAGTGATCTGCTTTAATTAAAACTGTCTATCTGATCCAAAAAGTGATCTACGTTAATTAAAACTTACTGAAGAAACTTCTATGTAAGGAATTTTAATCAAACATACCTCATCCACAACCTTTTCCAAGTCTCTCCAAATGATGACATTTTCATTGGTGGTGACGTCAACGTCTTTCAGAGGATAAACCACGTGACCTATGATGTTGTACTTCTTTCCTCTATCACTGTCGAAAACCGTGAATTTCAGAGTCCGTTCTTCTATTGCTTTATTGGGAATCTAGAGATGAAAAGTTTCTGTGAATTGCTTAATATTAATATATAGAATGTCAAACTGATAAGCTAATGGTAAAGAGGTTTCTCAGACAATAAAGAGTTGTATGAAAATACATCACATTTCACGTTTCTGTTCGTCTAACAATAGATATCCAATTCTTTCAGGTGAAATTTGCGAGAACAAGCAAGTGAAACAATAATTAATAAAGTCTTACATTATTTGGTTCATACAATTTGTTATTGGAATTGAAAAGAAAAAAACACACTAAAATGTTATTCGAAATACTGAAGTAAAAATAAAATACAAAATTAGTGATTTACAAACTCGTTTGACTGTCAAATCTTAAAATATCTATTTTTTTTCGAAAAATAACATTTTATTAGGTTTTCACTTGAAAAAATTGCTTATATGATAAAGAACCATTATGTCCTTACCTGGAAAACAAAAGTTTCTTCAAATTTAGGGTTGCACGTTTTCTTCTTTATTTTTGTCTGAAGGTAGCGGCGCTCATCGGGAAGCAAGAAAATTCTGGAAAAAAAAGAAAAACAGCTTATTTAACTGGATTTACTTAGATATCTTGACAACTTGTGAAACACACAAACTTATCTTTAATCTATTGGAAAAAGCTTCAGTTTTAGTTAACATACAGTTAAAGCTCTTTAAATCGTTCACGCAAATTTAGTTTACTTTAATTGGTTTGCAGATAATAATTCAAAATATTGATCTACATTAAAACCTAAGTTGCTTAGTTAACCATTTCATAAAGGGCCTAGAAATTAGAGGTACTCCTCGAAAATACAACCATATTTTTTATGCATTGGTTTGTTAGAAGTATGAAATGGATAGTTGTGAAAAATAACCCTTTTTCACATATATTTTTGTATGGCTATCCACAGCTATTCTAGGTAAAAAGAAATGTGCTGCGGAACGACGCGTGGAAAATCATGAATAATTCCGCCAGTTTATGTGGTACTTTAACAAAAGTGGTACCAAAATAAAGCTGATATAATAACTTTCAATACTGTATGACATAATGTATATTATTAGTGTGATTAATCTGTTTGAACAAAGCACTATAATTTTCTGATGAACTAGTATCTCTAAAGTTCAAGGCCCAGAAGGCCAGGTGATTAAGGCACTCGACTCGTAATCCAAGGGTTGCGGGTTCGAATCCCCGTCACATCAAACATGCTTGCAATTTCAGCCGTGGGGGCGTTATAATGTGTATGTCAGTTCCACTATTCGTTGGTAAAAGAGTAGCCTAAGAGTTGGCGGGGTGGTGATGACTAGCTGCCTTCCCTTACACTGCTAAATTAGGGACTGCTAGCGCAGATAGCTCTCGTGTAGTTTTGCGCGAAATTCAAAAACAAACATAAATCCAAAAATATGGTTGTGAAATATTTGTTTTGACATATTATTAAACATGAATTCCACATATTTCTTTCTCAAAAAACTTACCCCCAAAATCTGCATCCTAAATTACTAAATCTGCAATAGCATCATCACTTCTTTTAACATTTTAAAAAAAAATTGTACTGATGTGGAGTTTAATGTAGCGCCTTTCTTATTTAACAATATTTAACTAATCAACATTTCAAGACAACTTATACAAGCTACTTAACGTATATCTGTATCAAGGTTGAATTAAAACTGGTTTTTCATAGGATAAAATAAACCATATATATTGCGGTGATATGATATATATTTTAATGTTTGGAAGACTAACAAAATCTGGAAGAAATAACTGTATGTATAACATGTATTACATCTCACTCAAGAAATTGTTTTTTGTGTACGTGCTAGGATAATGCCAAGTGAATTTATATATACTGATTAATTACGAGACATTTTATTTCAGCGATTTTTTCGCATATTTTATGAGCGTCTTTCACCTTACTCGCTGCTTAATAAAATTAGGAATAGCTTGATCAAACTAGCTTAACCTGAGTCTTAATTTAGATTGTAGTGAAGTAGTTAACATGGCATTTTTAATCTGTTGTGCTTTCAGGTAGGTTTCTCAGGGATTTACATACCTGGGTGAAAGATGGATTCAGAATAAGCAGATACATCGTTATTTAATGCTAGAAACTGTATCATATTATTAAAACACCGACAAAGTATAAAGGTGATGACACTGTTCTGTATAATCCAACTCCAGAAGAACTTAAAGCAGTCTTCTGTGTCAGAGGAAAGATGATGTGTATGAACTCTTGTGGTCACTATAAAGTGACATTCTTTCAGGCAAAACTAAGACCGTCTTTCACAAGTTGTGTTGGTCATCATACAAAAGTAGATCCAAATGCTACATGCATGAATCTCATAGCAAAGATGATTCGACAAACTATGAATCCTCCTCATTCGAAGCATCGAACAGCGCAGTAGGTAAAGTATCATAAGCACTACATGATAATTTAACATAAAACGTGTCTGTTTTATATGCGTTCATGTATACAAGCGAGATGTTAAATTAACTCAGATTTTAATTGGAACTGGTAAGACCACTATAGAGAAGGTATTCTTTGTAGTAACTGAATATCTTCATGACATTGTCCATCACAGAATGCTGGCACACGCATATCTATGTGTATTTGACGCAAACTCGTAGTTACTCGCATTACATAAGTGATGGAAACATGGCCTCAGCTCGAAATAAAGCCAGAGGTGAAGAGGACTTTTCACGTTATGATAAAGTTCTTAGTGTCACAATATCAAATTTGAACTAGATCGTTATGTTAAAGAACATGACTGTTACGAACCTGTTATCAGTATGATCGGATTACATCAAGGCTTTGTAAAATGTGCTTTGCAAGTGAAGACAAGTATCGTCTTCGAAATTAAAAGAAAAACTTAAAAGACTGCTATGGAGATGAACATATGTTCGTAGAAAGACCTGGATTATCTGATTTTGTCATGACTGCAGACGATGCTCTCAGAAAGTCTTTAAGAGCGGAAGGAGATGCTTTAATTGAAAGAGTTGAAGCCATCTGGAGGAGGATTAAGTACTGCATACGACTACAGATATATTAAGAAATACGTTGTCAGTTATTAAAGACACTGATACATACATTTCATGGAATAACATCAGCATTATTCTATGCACTAAATAGGTTCCAGATCATTTATACTTCGGTGTGTAAACAAAAGTTCATTTGAAAATGTATCAAGACGACAATACAAGAAAAACAATCTTAAAGTCATTTTGTTTGTCATAACATTATAAGACAGAGTCAGAACGTCAGTAAGCAAATAACACTGGGTCTTGCACTGAGAGTTTACCACAACTTCAGATGCAAACAGCTGACTTACGAATTATTTTTCCTTGGATATTATGTGTCTTATGATGAAGTCCAAAGATTCCTGATATCCGTATCACTAGACTAGAAAACCAAAGTGTTTATAATTCAACGTTTTGGAGAACAAAATAACAACACACAGATCGACGGAACAATTGAGAACTTCGACAAGAAAGATAAGATCTTTGACGGCAAGTCCGCTACAAATACTATGGCGACAGTACTGTACAAGAAATGTCCAATTAGTTGCTCTGAATGTAATAGAATATTGAGGGTTTCTATGATACCATTCTCAGCAAGATATGTATTCAGCGCCGAATATAAACTTAAAGGGTAGAATCTAAGTATTGTTTTCTAAATATATTTCCACTTCAGAATTGGTCATACAAGAAGAAATATCAAAACTATTTTTCTTATTTTTTCTTTTAAATTTCTAAATTATGACAGAAGGGTATTTTTCATATCTATGTTCAAACTTTTAACCATGTAGGTTATACATTTAATGGCAGCATAGGTGTTTGTACTTCTTGTCTAGCATTATTAAGTTCTTTCTGGTAGACGTGGTATGGGTAAATGCTTCATCTTTCTGCTCCGTTTTGATTTAACCATGGTGAAGGATACCGAGTGATTGTATGTTTACCTCACTGTCTAGGTACAAGAAGCTTCCAAGAGGGCTTGCAGTATCAAATACTTCAATAATGGCAATGCAAGCAAATGTTCCAAACTAGAAATATACTGACACCATGAATCTGTTGTGGAAACTTTTCCGAATGCACAGCGTCATCATAAATGAAAAAAGGATACACAAAATCTACCTGCATGAAGGGGACGCAACTCATTTGAGGACTTAACAATCGCAGCTGTACATTATACGCCCTTTCTGCACGCCCCACCGATCTATCTTTCCACCATTTACTCAATATTAAAGAAACTTGTTCAAGTCTCAGACTTTGGACTAAGGGGATACTAATACATTAGGAAAACATGGTATTGCTTTGTTCTACCAGAATAACCATAGGAATAATGTAAATTATGTCACACAATATAAGACATTAAATAAGCTTTATTTTAGCACCACTGTTGTTAAGGTATCACATAAACTGATAGAGTTTTCTTGTTTTTTTGATGAGGAGTTTAACAGAATATCTCTTTTTTCCTTAGGGTACTTTTATGGATATCCATGTAAAAATATATGTGAAAATAGGTTATTTTTTCACAGTCACCCATTTCACACTTCTAATGTACTAATACATTGAAAATATGGTTATTTTTCAGTGATGTCGAGAAAACTCACTTGTAGAGAAATATATATGCAAAAACGGCTGTTTGGATTCTTCGGTCGAAACGTTGTTCGCTCTTATATGTAAAATATTTTCTCAACCCAAACGAGCCGTTTTTGCATATATATGTGGTTATTTTTGTTCTATCGTGGGGAGGAAGCTCAACCCTAGAAAGGGCCCTATGCTCAGGTACTATAAGGCAAAGTTATTTCTCTCCATTCGTTTGCGTTGTGTTGTAGATAGTGATTATTTTACCCATGTATCAAGATCTAATGATTTAAGTATTACCCGAAATAGGCCATAATAATGACTTAAATACAGTTGTCAACTATTTTAAAATATAATAATTTTACATTTTAACTTACCATTTACTTTTCTCTATAAAAAAGATTGAATTAACTATATTATGTTTATATTCAATGTGTGATAGTTTTTTTTTCATTCTTGATCTAATTTTACCTTAGTTGTTTGTCATAGGAAGTATTTTTTATTATTACTGGTTACTGTTTCTCTTTTTTACTTAACTAGGTAGGTATCATTCTTTAGTAATGTATATGTAACATTTGATATTAAAGACTAACTTGGTTTTGTAGCGATGGTATCCTACATATTATCTGTTTTCAATTTGCTAGTGTCTGAACTTTGTGTGTTTAACTGGGCTTGTTGTTTGTTTTTGAATTTCGTGCAAACCTACACGAGAGCTATTTGTGCTAGCCGTCCCTAATTTAGCAGTGTAAGACTAGAGGAAAGGCAACTAGTCGTTATTACCCACCGCCAACTCTTCGGCTACTCTTTTACCAACGAATAGTTGGATTGATCGTCACATTATAATGCCCCCACGGCTGAAAGGACGACCATGTTTGGTGTTACGGAGATTCGAACCGGCGACCCTTAGGTTACTAGTCGAACGCCTTAACCCGCCTGGCCATGCCGGGCTAAACTCGCTTTTTACCCCCCCCCCTCCTCAATAGTATGGGCTTTACATTTCTTTTCATGTGCTTAAAGAAGTTTACTTTTTTATTCGAGTCTCTTATCTATCGGTATATATCTTTAAATAAATAACAAAAAATTCTAAATGACAATTATATAGTTGACAATAAATTAATTTGTACATCAGGACAACTGGTATGGGTGTTAACACTTTTACTAAAATAAAGCAGAGAACAACGTTTCGACCTTCTTAACCCATCTTTAGGTTAACAAAGATTCAGATAGAAACGTTACTCCTTGCTTTATTTTGGTAAAAGTGTTAACACTCATACCAGCCGTCCTGAGATACACTTTTACTTCTAGTGGGTTTCCCATCATCACGAATAAAGTAATTTGCATAAATCCACATTACACGATTTTCTTACAGTCTACCTTACAAACGGATCACAGCAGTTGACAGATCCCAGTGTTCTTGAAGGAAAATTCTTTCCTTTTATTAACTGCACAACAAGCCTTTCTTTTGTAGCATCATATTCCAAACTGAACCAGAGGCGACCTTTGTGGCCATCCGGAAAAAAAAAATCCTCTCCAGTGTTATCGTAGGAAACTTTGTACAATTCTGGGTTTAGTCCACCCAAGAGTGGTGAGTCTGTATAAGCAATATTTAATCCTTCAGTTATATATAATTTGTTTTACATAAAAAGTTCCTTTGTTAATGCAGCTGACGTTTAAGTTTACAGAATTGTTTTTTAAAGTCAGACAACTGTTAACTAAAAGATCAATGCAGAATGATTGTTTCTGTTATTTTTAAAGTACTTGGCAAAATATACTTTTTATTTAAACAAGATGTTTATTGTCAAAGGTTCCAATTCTATAAATATGTATTCATGACAAAATTATTTAAAAAATGATTTGTTATTATAACAAAAATAGATAAATACAGAGTAAACAGTCGCGTGTTTAATAACAGTAGCTCCATCATAAAATAATATGTTTATATTTCTGACAATTCGTTAAAATTATTTTAATGGATTAAACAGTATGAAGTAGAAATAATATAAAATGGCACTGTGAAGTATACAGTAACTGTTTCTTAACTCACCAGAGGGCCCTAGTGTTCCGTTGTCAATCAAGGAGAGTCTGGACCCCAGTACCACGTCAGGAGAAGAACTAGATGACAAAGACGTCTCCCCTGGACTATTCAAGACAGAGAGAGACATGGCGGGAACCACAAAATTGATTGGCCGTTCTTGTCTAAAGGAGATAAAATAAGGTTAAATCAATAATTCAGTTTAAATGTTCTCATAATAGGAACGGTGATGTTCTGCTCTGTTTTCTCAAAACATTGATTTGGAACAAGTTGACAGAACCAATCTTTTACTGTCGTAAAGCATGCTTAAATAATCTAGTAACTGCGCATGATACTATAGTATCACGAGTTAGCAGAGTAAATCATGGCTGTTATCCTTAACGTTAGGAAAGACAAATCCTATTCAAAACCTAATTGCAACTCAAGCATATATTCCTAAAACGTCTCGACAGAACATTAACTGAATATAAATATTTTCTTATCACAGTTCGTAGGTCTAGTAAGTTGTGTTTAATTGTCGTTTGTTAACATTAAACATGATTGATAAAGATACTGGTATTAATCAGACATCATACGATATTATCTAAAACTTTCTAATAACATAATTTCCGATATGACCAAAAACTATGACAATCTCTTATCAGAAATGTCGTGTTATGGTCTATTTTAGCACTAGTTTTGAACTTTAAAGAAACCAAACAAATAATCTTTGGGAACACTTTAAAGAGATCCATCTCATTCTTTATTAAGTTCTAGTGACAAAAAGAATTTAAACAAAACCATCATTCAATATTTTAAATCAAGAATATTTACGGTAATGCAAGTAGGATTAATCCAGTAATTATAAATTATCATAGAAATAGCAAGATTAGATGATTTCGATTCATATTTGTGTTTCTTTTGGGAAAATGTTATGTTTAACTTTCACAGGACATTGCAAAACGTTTTATGATTATAAAACTTCTTAAATATTGTTTATTAAATAAAAAATATCTTCTTACAGTTAAATCTTTATGTTTAAAATTTTCTCAATTGATGTTTTTACTTTTGTAAATTTTAGGGTTTTAATAACATTTTGTTGAGGAGTTGATATTTTCTAGAGCCAAGTTGTTCTTTATTTTAAAATATCTGTTCTTTTTTAGTTTACTAACAACAGTTTTATATAGGGCTTATCATTATCATAGGTCAATTTCGTAATTTCATTTTATTTCTTTACTATTAATGTAAGTTTGATCTCAGTAACACTAATTGGTACATAGGTCTTCACTTACGTGATACATCCGTACATTGATGTATCAGTCGATCTCCTAGAAAAGCGTTCAGTTTTAGTGTTTTGTGGAAATTCTTCGTAGCTTCGTTGTTTTTTCCGACGCCGATATATAGTAAAACCGACTGTTACCAGTACGACAGCAGCAAAAGCTAGTGACGTCAAGAAGATCAATAATGGTTCACCTGTAAAGCAGCAATGTATATTAAACAATGAACTTAAGGAAACTATGGACAATGTAAAAATAAAACTAAACTTGTAACGCATAGAGGCACAGTAAACAACAAAAAGAAATGATTCACATATAAAAATAACTGACATCTTGAAAAACAAGAAATTCAGGAGTTACGACTGTTATTTTCAGCCTGAGCTAATCTTATTGAACACATGGAATACATGGTCAGTGATCCTAAAAAAACGAGTCACAGCCATTCCTAATTTAGACTGTTGACCAGACTAAAGGCAATCAATCCTTGATGTCTGACGCCTGCGCGGCTACTTTTTAAACGAACAACGAGAATGACTGTTACAGTTGTAACGTTTTCTTACAACTGAAAGTGTTGAGCACGTTGACGAATGTTGTCGCTCGAACCTTGGTTCTTGCATTCTGCAGCTCGGCGCGATATTCGCTAGGCTAGACTGCACATGTAGTCAATAACATGGGAAACTAACTGACATAGTCAACAAAACGACAAATAAAGTCATAGGACAGAATAACATGTAAAGTCAACTGGGATAGTAAACTAGGAGTGACTCCCCCTACTACTAACTAATGTAGTTAAAATATTTTTCAGAAGAAGAATAAACTAATTGATTAAATTAAACAACATTTATTACTTACACTCAGAATTTTGCAACAATAGAGTACTTAACAGCATGGCTACCAAATTAATTATGAACCCTTGTGTGGAATAGACTACTTAATACAAGTTGTAATACCAATGAAACACATCAATATAGCAAAAATTAAAAGATAGTCAGAAAGTGTTTCAAATGCATTTAAATACTAGATAAATTACTATTTTCTTATCTGTAATAAACAAAAGTTATGACGCTGATAAGCGATTGTAATTAAATTTTAATTACTTTACTAGCAAACATAAATATAGCATGGTAATCTTAATCTTGAAAGGGAGAATAACAACCAATTAGGTGTATACAATAAACAATGAATCATCACAGGAATATTTAATAATTAACTAGAATGGGGCACGAAGAAAATCCCACAAAAACTAGTTACGGAGCCATCACAGAAAATGTTCAAAGGAAGACTAGCAGAACAATAATCGCCAGACATCACAGTGTCTTTGAAAATTTTGTTGTTCCAATTTTGTCATTGCACGCTAGCAGATATTCTAAAGTTCATTTCATTAGGGCTTGGTAAGTCCCCCCTCCCAAGAGCTCCTGGGTACTGCACACTCGATATGGTCACTACCGGACTATTACCTAAAGCAAGAATAAAGGCTTAAGAAATATTGGTGATATGGTTAATAGAATACGGATGCCACGAATATTTTAACATAGAAAACAAAATAATAAAATAAATAACAAAATAAAACTCCACTAAAATCAGAATATAAATCACTGAGCTTAATAGTATCTCGGTAAGCTATTTTTTTAATCCGTCAAGAATAAATACAAAGAAATTTTAAAATTTAGTCTTTATATTTTATGCACAAATCATAAGAGTACGTAATACTGAAACAGTTTTGGAAACTCATTACGTAGTTGTTATAGTTCACGTTGATACGCCCGGTCATAAGAAAAAAAATGTCAGTCGTAGAGATGTCACACATAAAGCACATCACCCTTTCCCGATGGATTTTCACAACTAATTTGTTGTACAACAAACATAGTTATCATTGTATGTTTCAACTGTTTGATTGTATAAAAATCCATAGGTTCTGTGTCCAGCGACCTTACTAGTATGCCTTGGAACTAATACCAGTTTCACTCTCCAGCTGTTTGAGGCAACTCTTGTATTGATGTTTCATGGAAGAACTTATGTGAATGTTACTTACACCACTTTTTTCAGATGGAGAACCTTCTTAATTACATAGTCCGCTGCTGCTAAATACATGTGGATGACTTTTGTGTTTGTAGATTATTACATGTTATAAAACGCCGCACTTTGATTATCATGGCTAGAGTACGACTTGATGTAGGTCTCTTTTTAGATAGTCTTGGTGTCCAAGTTGATCTGCATTCTTTTATTTTTAGATAACAATAAGTAAAAGGGATATTCTCATTTGGAAATTTTAAATCCCTATCAGAACATATTTTTATGATCTGAAGATCTGTATCAGAAGAGTTTCTCGCGTACCCATTTCTCACCAAAAAGATAAGTTTTTAGATTAGATCATGTTCTGTATAAACAATGTCAGAATATAGTTTTCATACTACTCATTCATCTCGACTTTATATCAGATATAGTTTTCACGTGGCTTGTTGATTTTCATATTTAAAATTGTTTTAATACAACTTACCTAACCTTATACTTGCAGAATATAAATATGCAACACTGAAACATTGAAGATAAGTGTTATTAAAGACAGTACTCCAATGTAATTTAAGACCAGTTTTTATTCTTATTTATGTGAACAGTGTTAAGACATCAGTTTTCGATTGGGCAAAAAAGAACGGCAAAGAAAACTGGAAGTAGGAAGAAATTCTAGAAATTGAAGTGACTGCAAATTTACTATTTTGTTTATATTCACAGTGTAGAGATTTTAAAGTAACTGCATGAAACACTACATTTTTCTTCTGCTTGCCAAGTACTACGAGAATAGTGTTAAATTCACGAAAATGCTATTTATTTTAAAAAGCAAGGATATATATGTAATAAAATGTAAATTGTCATGACAAGCATATAATGTACTTATCTAATTCTAGCTTCTATATTTAAGAATATTTTCGGTTTATTTATATTATTTGTTTGGCCTTTGCTCTGAAGGTACACATTCTTTGTTCGTGAGGTTGGATAAAGATTTAGTCCTCAGCCTCATCATTTATAATGGTGGATCTAATTCCTCTTATTAAACAATATTACACGGGAAAAGATCTGGTGTAACAAACTTACTCAATGTTCTCAAATATCTACCTCCTAGAAACTATTTCAATTCAGTCATTTTCACCTTATATATAATCATATTTTACAAACTAAGTGATATTTTAAAAATCTAGTCATCTTCAACAGTCTAAGTTACCTTTTAGAAATCTAATCATCTATAAACTCAGTCACCTTATAGGAAGCTAAATTCCACAAACTTCGTTACTTCGTGAAAATGCTTTGACTAAAATTTTTCATAAGTCATTTTCGTGTTATAAAATGTTAATGTTTTAAGTTAAGTACTAGAAATACTGAAAAAAAAAGCACTTCTATAGTGGGATAAAGTAGAATGACCAAACATCTACTAAGTGTTCAGTCAAAATATGGGCCCGGCATGTTTAAGGTCAAGGCACTCGACTCGTAATCCGATGATCTCGGGTTCGAATCCTCGTCACACCAAACATGCTGGCTCTTTCAGCCATGAGGGCGTTATAATGTTACGGTCAATCCCACTATTCGTTGGTAAAAGAGTAGCCCAAGAGTTGGCGGTGGGTGGTGATGACTAGCTGCCTTCCCTCTAGTCTTACACTGCTAAATTATAAACGGCCAGTGCAGATAGCCCTCGTGTAGCTTTGTGCGAAATTCAGACCAAACCAGTCAAAATATATATCGTTTGACTTAACCATGGCATATTGTATATAAAAAGAAATATACACTGAACCTACTGCTCGTAAGGCGTTCATATGCATATATTTGGGTCTAAAGACAAAACAACTTGAGGTATTCAGAGTGGTAGTGCAGAATGTGATTCCGTTGATCAATGAGAAATATTTAACTAATTATATTTATAGTGCCAATAGACAAACGTGTAAACTTGTCTATTAAATGCACAATGTTTACAAATAGATAGCTTAGCTACGAGAGCCTACAACATCTACAAAGATAAAGCTATTCAAACAGCTACCTGACGTTAGTGGTTCAACATGGGTTTCAAAACGCACTGCACTTTGTGCTCCGAAAGAGAGAAAATTGCGATTGTTTTGACAAGCGAGATATGTATCAACACAAAGCTCACACGTGAACACACGTGTAGCTTTAATGAATCTTCTAAACAGGATATACAAAGCTAATCACCATCACTCTTAGGGGGAACCAAACAAAACACTCCTGTTTAATTAATTAGAATAGTCAGAGTTGGTACCTGACTCATCTTTGTCTATGTAAGGATCACCCAGTATAGATCGATAGGAGTACTTGCTTCGACGTTAATAAAGTTGTGCTACAATAGTTATGACAAAGATGTAAACAATATATTAAAGTAGATATAAGGAGAATATTGAAGGCTGGTTTAATTATATGGTTTGAACTTAACTTCAAAGGATATAATACACATAATTTATTGTATGGAGATATAAATGTGTGTATTGATCTTAATATGTTTTAAAAACAGTTGTGAAAAAATCCACCAAAAGCCTTTTGTTACATTAAGAAATATAGTTTGAAAAGACGTTTTACTTTCACTGTTATTCTGGTGTCCTTATATGGTTCAGAGGTTCAATTAGTTGCGGTGAATACAGAAGATAGCTTAGTGTAGTTATTTTCTAAAAAACAACAAATCTTTATATTGTAGGGCATTTGTAGTGGTAGTCGATGTTGCTTCTAGCAATTTCCGGAATTTGAAACCTCATTCAACTAGGGAATGCAATCGAAAGATCTTTTTATATAAACTAGAGGGTTAATACTATTGTTATATACAAATAGAGAAGAATGTACATACAATCAATATGATTATTACTACAACTACATATATATATATATACATATATATTAATTTGTTATTTTAACTAAAATAAAGCCGAAACAAAAACACATTAAACAAAAAAATGCTGCATCAAATGCAAAGATCCCAGGGTTTTGGAGGTGACTGCGGAAGTCGGATTCACATAGCGGTGGGGATACACCTTATATCAGTCTTAACTTGTCCAAACTAGTGTACTTTCCAACCACTGAATGGGACGCTTCTTGCTGGTATATCTAATTTGCTGTGCTGCCAATTAGTGCCTTCTACCATATTGGGGGCTGGAATGTAAACATCAAGGAGTAAGTTTCATCTTACTTACCCCCAAATGATAGTAACTTATTCTCTTATTATTATTTTTTGTTTCAATTAATTCTTTACTTGGGAGACCAGTCACCTTCCTACAACTGTCTGCAGACAGTGAAAGGTGATATAGATGTGGGACGTTGAGCACCTACATCTCACTCTTCTAATTTCTATTTCTTTCCTACTGCTATTCTTTATTTCTTATGTGAGACTGAAAAATGGAGGTTAAGACTGATAGACGGTGTATCCCTACCGCTTTGTGGGTCCTACTTCCGCAGTCACCTCCAAAACCTAGGGTACATTTTATAATCCCACACTGTAGCTTGTACTCAAGAATCTTTTCAGTTGATGCATATTTTTTGTTTAATTTGTTTTTGTTTCGGCTTATTATTAAGTTAAAATAACAAATTAATATAATTAGTCAGAGGTTTGAAATTGCTGTTTTTAATGCAGTCCTTCCTTATGATTTTACTTATTTTACTATTTAACATTATTAAAAGTAATTATTTTTACTAAAAAAAGCATGTATACATCACCAGCAAAATTATTACTACAATTAAAAGACAATGTACGTACAATTTATATATATTTTTAGCACGACAGGCCGTAACAGCCAGCGCTGTTGTTTTACTGCATGTATCAGTGTCGTATTTTAATTGAAGTGTATACAGATATACATCAACGTAACAGCACTGGGAAAATTGTAAGAATTGACAAAGTTTTCCTGATTTACCTCAAAAACAACTTTATAAACAGGAACAATTTTTGTGTGAAAAAAGAAATAAATTCCTTTAGATTCTTTTGTTGAATCTCAAACAATGCATTTACAACTTAAGTTCTCTTTTGGTTAAAGTTAAAAAAATGTGATTAAAATAAGTTATTTTTGCTAGGAATAAAAAATCCTTCTCTTTTATGTACTGGTTTATTATTACCTTTTTTAAAGTCTTCTTAAAGCCTTAGCGAAGTTACTTAAAGATAAAAATGGAAATTTATAATGGATACAAAAATATAAACGTGTTCAAGCAGTAAGAGAAATATAAAATTGTGTTTAGAAAATATCAAAAGGGGGCGATATGCAGTTTCAAATGTGCTCAGAAATTGCTGTTTTCAATGTCGCCATCAGTATTCCATGCATACATACATACACGTGTGATGGCACATTTGCGTTAATAGAAGTGTCCTTTCAGCGGATTACCTGATCAACGCAGTAAATGTATGTATAGACATCACAGAATGATTTTATTGCAGCTATATATATCTATATAAAGAACATACACGTACATAGAAACACGTCATATTTATATACATACTACTTTCCGTTTTAAGCTTGAAATACAAAAGGTCACTTAAATTTAGTTAATGCAACTATATTTCAACCAATAACAAGACAATACTATTTCTCAGTTTCTGCTTACTAAAGTGGGACACACACTGACTAAAAACAATTTAAAGTTCAATTTGACTGTAGATCTTACGATTTAAAACAGTTCTAATGTTTTTTTCGAATCCTAAAATTGATGTTTTTTTTCAGTTAAATATATATTTAGAAATGAGTGTAACTTACACTGTTAAATCTTCCCGCCTATTCACTAAGGTTGTAGAAGATTCTCGAATGTAAGAATTAGCAATGTACTACGTGTGTATGTAAAATAGTAGTGATTACTAGTATTGCTACTAAATGAAATTTCGAGAGTCTTGCCTATCGTTTATAAACTGATGCGTCGAGAGACAGTACACATTATTGGGTTGCTACAGTTAGTATACTATAAAGCTCTGAATCTATAACTGTAAGTTACGCTTATTAATCGAAAAACTATAGATATTTGATCAGGAACATTTATAGATTTTGAACATTATACACTGTTTAACATTATTAGATTAACATCGAACGTTAGTATTTTTACGGAGACATTATGTAACTTGAACGGCGAAAAACACGTGTAATCAGCAAAGAGCTAGCTAGCTCACCGTTAGGCGAATTGTACCGATATCAACTTAAAATTAATTCACTCGTAGTGAGCCATCGATAATATATCAAGGAAGTTCTGGATCGGATAGAAGATTTAATATTGTTTGTAACTTTGTAAAACGCTTGTATATAAATAATTATTTGTAATAGTCATTATTATAAATTGTGTTATTGTTTGTAATTAAAATATATTTGTATTAAGAAAGAAAACTGTGTGTATCAGATTTGTTGGCAAATATCATAAATTTGCTACGTGTCGAAATTCAATTAACTTCTAAATTAAGGTTAAAATTCCCTGTTATTTGAAATTGTAATAGGTAATATAATAAATTGGAGGCTCGTCATAGATAAAGTATAATATGTAACAAGGAAAAACGCAGTAAACCATATATTTAGTGGTAGAAAATTAGTTAATCTTAGAGTTGCATAAAACCCCATAAACACTTCTCGGTAATATTGTTAATCAAATAAAGGGGAAGCATATTTTGTGATGGAAGTTCTTTATATTTGCAACATATATATGATATCCAGAAAAAGAACTATTTCTTTAAGTACGATCTAATAAAATGTATATTAAATGCTTTTACACTTCACGGTTAGACAATTATCAAAATAAAAGTATAAAACAGTTCATGCTGATTTATGGTAACATTAAGTAAATTAAGTAAATAAAAAGTAATAAAATAGTAAATTTAGATCATACTTTGATCTAAATTAACTATTTTATTATCTTTTGCTACAGTTTATGCTGATTTATGGTAAACCTTTATTTTAGCCTAAAATCAACTATTTTATTACCCAGGAATGATAAAGGACATTAATTTTTCTTTTTTACTGTAAAAGTAATACTAGGATGTTGAGTAATTGAATATTTTGAAATTCATACATACTAGGTTTATTTCTAAAAGCTACAAAGGTGTTTTATACGTAGTTTCTGAAATATAATCGCTAACTGTCCAAAACTTGTCTAACCAACTTTCCTCATAATAACTTGAAAATAAATTGAATAAGCAGGGTGCCACTCTTGCCCCATATAATTTCTATCTGTTTTTTTTTTCGTAATAAGTAATATGCATGAACTTTAAGGGCAACAAGAGATTTATTGATCCATTTGGTCCGTTCAATTCACTAAACTATACTCAATTTAAAAGAAAAACTCAAGTTAGCCTTTGTCATTCTAATATTCATCAAGCCTTCCAATAAACTCACATAAATGTACAAAATTCACCATTACTGAAGACAACCCATTCCATAGGCCAGCCTTTCGGTTAGAAAAATAAAACTTTCGAAGCTAAGGATGACTTTCACTCTGCCAAAACGTATATTTACCACCATTAAGAACTAAAAGATGATGCACTAACAATATTCGTTCCTTTAACAATCTTAAACATTTTATTCATATCTCATTTAACTTCTTTATTCAAGAAAAATGTTTTTAGAGAACTTATTTATCTTTTTATGAGAACCTTTCCATTTCAAATATTTAGGTAGTATCGATTCTATGAACCCTTTTCAACAATTAAGTGTTCTTCCCAAGATAAGGATTCCAGGACTGAACATAATACTCCAAATGTGGACTAGTCAGTGACCTATTCAGTGAGATTATGTCCCCCTTAAACTTATGTTCAATACTTCTATAAATACAATTTAAAATCCTATTTCTCATACCATTAGCATCACTATTCTACTTAAATTGCTTAAGATACTGATCAATCAGAAAACCAATACCTCGTTATTCTATACTTAGGTTAATTATATTAAACTATACTTGTAATTAAAGTAATAATTTTCATGTGTTAGCTTACATTTATTATGATTAAAAACTACCTGAGATTTATTCATTCAACTCACCAAGTAGTTCCATTTTAATGTAGTGGTATCTTACTCACAGCCACCAGACCCAGTACGTGAATATCATCAACACATTTAAACAATTTATTGACCATTTCCTTATCCATGTCATTGATGTGAATTAAAAATAACAATGGTCCCAGCACTAAGCCCTGAGATAACCTACCTGTGATATTAATCTAATCCAACCAAACTTCATTTATAAGAATCCTCTACTTTCTTCTTTCCAGCCACTTCTGTAGTTAATGAGTCTTTGTATCCACTACATATATATATAGATTGTTATCTTATATAGTACCTGGTCAAGTGCTTTATGAAAATCCATATACATCAGATACACACTATTTTCCTCATCTATTGAAAGAATGCGAAAAGGCCAGTGAAACTATGCCGATTATTTAACAAACTTTTAAGCTTTGTTAAATGACTTTGCATCTTTTACAAGACTGCCTAAAACCTTCCCTATTACTGATGCAAGACTAAAATACCTATAATTACTGGGACAAATTTTATCATTGCAATTTGATCACCTTCTTTGAAAAGAGGAGTAACGGTAGTCATCTCTCAGTCTTCGACACCTGTCGCTTCTCGTTAGTACAGTCGTAAGTCTACGAATTTACAACGCTAAAATCAGCGATTCGATTCCCCTCGGTGGGCTCAGCATATAGCCCAATGTGACTTTGCTATAAGAAAATACACATGACACCTATGGATTATGATAAATATTAAAAATTAAACTAACAACTAACAAATACAATAATTTAAGAAAACTGGTTTCGTTCACACGCAAATAATACTCAAATTACAAATTACCCTATCGCTTTCATTTAAAGACATGCATTTGTATATAGACTCAATATTAAGGATATAAACAGGTTTTTTTTGGAAACTAATATGAAACATCTTTGGAAAACTATTATATACTGTAAACACATTAGTTACAAACTGCTAAAAATCCAACCAAAAGTTACTAGTTTATGAGTAAGTGTACCAACTACTTGACGCAATCGCTCTGATATGACATTTTGTTTCATGTACTTTAGGTAATCCATAAAACATTCAGAAATGTAAAGTAACTGGTCTGCTTTTATTATAAGCACTTCTACGTAATAATATTTTTATTTAGTTTCAAAAATATAATTTTACTAACATATTTCTCTCTCCAAGCTGTAAGATAGGACTAACTTAATGTTATGATTCAAAATGGCTGAAACTCCTCTTTTAATACAATTATTTTACTTAAAATTACTATAACATTAACTTTATTAGGTTTAACAGCTACTGTGCTAGCTAACGAACTAAGATGTTTTATTGCTATAATTTCCTCTTTAAATAAATTTTTATGCAACTTATTAGGGTAAAAACTATAACATTCTGAAAGCATTTAACCACATTCAGTATTAAAATTACTTTGAAATTGAATAAGTATACATTTTGATTTGTGTAATCACCTAAATATTCACAGAGTATTCAGCGTTATCAAATTTCCTAGAAGTAATTGAAAACCTTAAACCTCGTGATAATGTCGAATTTTCTACAAACCAGTAGTTATAAAATTATAGATAAGGTTTATTGGGTCTTCTAAGAAGTAAACATATACACTAAACTTTACAAGTTTTAATTCTTGTGATTTGAGGTTTTAAATTTCAATAAAATAAGAATCCTAGTTTTATGGAACTAAATAGCATATTGCAAATGTAATAGGGGCCTGGCATGGCCTAACGCGTAAGGCGTGCGACTCGTAATCCGAGGGTCGCGGGTTCGCGTCCGCGTCGCGCCAAACATGCTCACCCTCCCAGTCGTGGGGGCGTTATAATGTGACTGTCAATCCCACTATTCGTTGGTAAAAGAGTAGCCCAAGAGTTGGTGGTGGGTGGTGATGACTAGCTGCCTTCCCTCTAGTCTTATACTGCTAAATTAGGGACGGTTCGGTGCAGTGGGCTAACAACCTACTCACTTAAATACTTGTTGAAGAATCCGCAAGCGATTGCGGCCCTATGTTCCTAGATGGAATCTAATGGTGATAACTAAACTAACTAACTAACTAAATGTAATATATTAAAACACAGTATGAAACTATTATTTTCGATTTTCGAACACATTTCTCCTTTTTATTAGTAAGCTTTAATAATCTTAGTTTATATTTTAATTCTATCTTAAAAAGTTATCATACGTTTTCCGAATAATTTCAATTAATGAAACATTCTTTAAAAATTGTAACAACAGAATAATAATTAATGATATAGATTACCCAATAACACCAGTTTTTTAGAGTGCTGCAGAGATTTGATGACGAGTAATTGAGATTGATAAATTTTTGAAGTTACTTCAACGGGTAAAGAAGAAACTTTATTTCAAGGTTAATGTACTAAAAATGCATATTGTATTATCTTCGACAAAGTTTTGTTATTATTATCAATAACAAGAAGTTTGCCTAGACGCACAAATATATAATATATACACAAACATCAAGAAATAAATAAGTCACATGACCGGAGATTGTAACAGTTAGACCTAACACAAGGCCCGGCGTGGCTTGGTGGCTAAGGCACTCGACTCGTAATCCGAGAGTCACGGGTTTGAATCCCCGTTACACTATACATGCTCGCCCTTTCAGCCGTGGGTGCGTTATAATTTGACGGTCAATTTCACTATTCGTTGGTGAAAAAGTAGTCCCAGAGTTGGCGGTGGATGGTGATGACTAGCTGCCTTCCCTCTAATTTTACACTGCTAAATTAGGGACGCCTCAGATAGCCCTCATGTAGCTTTACACGAAATTCAAAAACAAACCTAACACAAAAATAAAAACCTAAAATCACAAAGGCAGTATATGTCCAGAAAACGCCTTCGTTATTCATTTGTCTTTCCACAAAAGTTCATAATTTTGCTAGTTTTCTGTTAGCATCAGCATTTTAAAATCATGATTTAGACCACGTGGATATTATTATAATTTTCAAAAGGTAACAATTTTTTAAATAAAGAGAGTCAACCTCAAATTTTACAATTTCTAATGGATGTAGACAAAAGAAGCATTATTATTTATTTGTGGCATGTACAAATTCATCTAACAAATGTAAAGATTTGGAAAATAGACTTATTTGTTGCAATTTACAACGATTATAGTTTAGAAGATAAATTGTATTTTGCAATATAGAAAAAAAACATCATTTGTAGTAGAATGTGTAGAATTTATCATAGAGTATGTGAACCATCTTTATCTGTCATAAGTTATTAGAAGTATGTGAACCATCTTTATCTGTCATAAGTTATTAGAAGTATGTGAGCCATCTTTATCTGTCAAAAGCTATTAGAAGTATGTGAGCCATCTTTATCAGTCATTAGTTATTAGAAGTATGTGAGCCATCTTTATCTGTCAATAGTTATTAGAAGTATGTGAGCCATTTTTATCTGCCATAAATTATTAGAAGTGTAACTAAAAAAAATAAACTACAATTATTTAGTCAAATTAAATTATAGAGACATAAGACAAATTTATTTAAGCCGCTGACTAACTAGCCTCGAATAGAACTGTAAAAGGTTTATTATAGAGTTGGTAGACACTTTACCTAGAGATGACAAATGTTCTCAATAGGCATAATTCAAATATGCATGATAAAAATCAACAGTGACAGAATTTTAATTTTAATAGATGATTGCCTCTCATTTTTGTTAGTTTCTATACTCAACAAGCCTGAGAACAAGGCAAGAAACCATCGCTGACATACCAAACCAAAAAGTGACCAATCCATCTGTACTCAACAAGCCTAAGAAAAAGGTAAGAAACCATCGCTGACATACCACACCAGAAAGTGACCAATCCATCTGTACTCAACAAGCTTGAGAACAAGGTAAGAAACCATCCCTGACATACCAAACCAGAAAGTGATCAATCCATCTTTACTCAACAAGGCTGAGAAGAAGGTAAGAAACCATCGCTGACATACCACACCAGAAAGTGACCAATCCATCTATACTCAACAAGCTTGAGAACAAGGTAAGAAACCATCGCTGACATACCAAACCAGAAAGTGACCAATCCATCTATACTCAACAAGCTTGAGAAGAAGGTAAGAAACCATCGCTGACATACTAAACCAGAAAGTGACCAATTCATCAAATTATTCATCTTGTACTAATCAAGATAACTCCTCAACTAATGTACTACTGATGTCAGTTTAGGCATAAGCCCACTCTTTTTGTCCCTGGACAGTTCATGATGTAATCGCTTAGTCGTAATAACTTTCAGTAATTAAAAATCAATAAATCATAATTCTGGTGTAAGATTTTTTTATTATAGAAGTCGATGTTTTTTATTTAAAACATAAGTAGAGACTGACAAAGGTATTACCAACTAGTAATACGTGAGCATCAGATGATTGTTGTATATAGAATACCCAATGCTTTGTACACTGTACAATTGTTGTCCTTAGAAAGCTAAATCCTACATTACATATGAAGTGAAGGAGTAAAACAATACACACAATATTAAGTTTTGTTAAACACATTCATAAAATAAATTAACTTTCAGCCAGGGAAAAAATGTCACAAAAGAAGTGATAGAAAACCTTTTGTTAATATAAAATGTTGTAGAGATAGCAGTGCCAAAAAGAATGCAAACAATAATATAGGGTTGATGCAACTATACATAGATTATTCCTCCATGACTTTCAATATAAACGTTTTTTAAACGTTTTTTCACTGTAAAATGCATATTTTACTTTAATATTACTGCAGTTGGACACAACGATATGTCTGCGGACTTATATCTCTAGAAACCAGGTTTCAATACTCGTGGTTAGCAGAATACAGATAGCTCTTTATGTAACTGTGTGCTTAATATTAAACAATAACAACAACAATAACTGTTGGTATTGATTTTATTTATCATAATATTATGGACATGTCAGAGTAGGCAGCAATGTAGTGTAACAAAGAGTTTAGGGCCTACGTACAAGGAAAACCAGATTTAGTCAAAACAAATGTTGATTATTACAGAGCATCGGTACGAGGTCGGTCGAATTGACACATAACACTGATGATACTTGTTTATCGCCACGATGTTTTTGGGCAGAGGTTGTTTCGGTTGATGGTTCATCTTAGATTGCACACACATGTGCATATAAATGTAAAACTGTAAGAGTTATAACGAGAAATCGATGATGAACAAGTTATGCTGAAAATATATTCATGCAAGTATTAAGAATAAACTAGAAACAACTTGTAATTGAACTTCATATGCACCCCAGAATTATATGCCCCAAAATTTCTTTTAATAATTATTTTTCACCACATTACATTTAGTAGACATACTGTCATTTAAATTCTTTTGTTTAATCAATGTAACTTACTGTATTTAAACGGCTAGGAGTATGCAAGTACAAAGAAACAGCCACAGCTTCCTAAAGTGTGTGAAGTTATGCTAGATAGCTGAATCTTAAATATGTGTCAATACGTTATGGTTGTTGGTTCCTTATCAATCTGCAAGCAGATACACGTGGCTAAAAAAGTGGGTTCGTCCGCATTTCCAAATACCTATTGGTGACGTCTTTGTCACAATTTAAATGTTTAAAGGAAAGAGAGCTTAACAGTAACAGTAAAATTTCTTTACTTTGGATGAAAAACAAATTGTAAGATAATTAGCCCCGCCGAAAAATTATAAGTGTCATACAGAACCAGGCGTTACCTTCATAAGAATAGGATCTATGCATACACTAACATATTTGTTATATGTTATGTAAAGATATACAGGAAACTTGGATAATAAATGGATTAACCGTAATAAATACTCAAGTTAACAAACAGAGAAAGATTAAGAACGCTGAGTAATGTCTCATGATTTAGCGTTTCAGTGATCAAGTAATAGCAGCTTAACGGTGAAAACTACTATTGTTATGTAGGGTTCTTTTGTAATTTACCGGTTCAGTGGACTTGAATTATGAATCTTAGGCGCGCAATGACAGCGAACAAAGTCAGTTACGACAAAATCTTACCGAATATGGGATATTTTAGGAAATTTGTCGAAATTAGTTATTTGTTCTTGTACGCATGCAGAGAATGTATTTGTTATAAAACGAAAAAATCTATTCAACCTTGCAAGAAGGACATAAGCGTCCAAATTTTCAATTGTAAAACAGTCTTACATAAAATACATACAAAAGAGTTACGTAAAATATTATCTTCAAATTGTAAATCATTGTTTTACACTCGCTGACTATGATATCTCAGGAAAGATAAGTAATATCTTCATCATACTGATATTAATATTTTGTTCTGTGATGTAAGTTATGCAATGTAATGTTATGTAAGTGGGGTAAAATGAAAACTTAAAAGTAAAAACGTTTCAAGAATCGGGGAAAAGAGTTAAAGACATAAGATACTTAAATATAGTATATATTAAGAACTATTGATAATTTATTAAACAGAATGTATTAAGAATACTTAGATTGTATATATAGCACAAAAAGCATCGCTCACTTGTGACACATACTATATTAGAATTCCACCCGGCATGGCCAGGTGGTTAAGGCACTCCACTCATAATCCGAGGGTTGCAGGTTCGAATTTCTGTCACGTCGAACATGCTAGCCCTTTCAGCCGCGAGGCTATTATAATGTGACAGTCAATTCCACTATTCGTTGGTAAAAGAGTAGCCCAAGAGTTGGCGGTTGTAGTGACGACTAAATGCCTTCCCTCTGGTCTTACACTGCTAAATTAGGGTCGGCTAGCGCAGACAGCCCTCGTGTTACTTTGCTCGAAATTCAAAAAACAAACAAACACTGTTAGAACTCTGTGTGAAGAAGTAGGGTTAACGATAACACCTTCATGTACTGAAAATGATGTACATAAGTACATTAGAACTGATAACGAAACGGAAGGGGTTAGCAAACTTGGATGTTTATTCTAAAAATATAATAAACAATGATAAATATACAATTTCGATACGAGTGATTTTATAACAATCTTTATATTGATAAAATTCAAAATTAACATTCACCATCACTTTGAAGATATTTTAACAAATCTTCTACGCTTAAGTTAACATGTTTATATCATAATATTACCGGTTTGTTTAAAGCTCAAATAATTCTTACAAGCCGTGTATTTCAAGTTCCACAATAAAATACAAAGACCTAGAAAAGACGGTTTCAGGCCACATTCAAGTAATTCTTATTCATTCAAATTTGAATTTTCATTAACAGCGAAACAGTTTATTGGTATTTTCAGATACATTAACAGCACTGTTTACCTAACTTTTTTTTTCTTGCTAAGCCTTGTTATTTACTAGTACCCCCTTAAAAAACAACTCTTTTTCACTGCAGTGAATAAACTTTAAATTATCACACACATATATATACCGGTCGTTAATTTTTATTTTGAACGTTATTTTTTTAACAACGTAGACACTTTCAAGCTCGGGATCATAGTTTCTTTACTTTCTTTTCTAAAATATTTGATGTAAGTTATGCTAAAATATTTTTACCTCACAGGTTTTTCAGTAGAGTGTAAGTTTTTATTCACTACAAGAGTTTTGTAGGTAACTATCACAGCTTCATTCTTGTTTTTCTTAAACGATAATTCTCCAGCCTTGTTCTTAATACAAGCTATATTTAGTTATAAGAGAAATTCAACACGTTTCATACTACGGCTTATGAAATTAAAAAGGTTTAGAGAATCATATTATCTCTTTGAAAATATCATGACTACGGCTTTATTTCTTAATTACTTACTATAATTTTTTGAAATTTATAAAGGAAGCAATAAATAGATCTATTTGTGGATGTTAGTATTACATTTCGTTAGTCCTAAAAATTATATTATACTGAAGCTGAACTGGCATTTTGTATTCATTGCAATATTACTAATGCTGTCTTCTGTCATCCCTAATATTAAACATCTAATCACAGGCAGCTGATGAGTAGAACACCATCCACCATACACGTTAAGGACTGACTGTCACCAGTACATTTTCTATACTTGCCCCCCCATCCCTCACTCGTGTTGAGGAACAGCCTTATATTATTCCTTTAGCTAAATTAATATCTGCTACTTCTGTTAGTTGTAGTTACCATTGTACACAATTCATTACTAATTACCTCGTCACGTTAGAGTGGTAATTTATGAGTTTAAACATTATTTCCGTCTTTTTGCCGAGGTTAGAGACAGACAAGCACGATGAGGTACAGCTTGGTATCTTCTGCACAGTACACAGAAAATTCTGCTGAGCACACACGTCCAGCGTGCACAGCGTGATACAGCAACATTATTGATGGGCATTCGAGTCTATTTAGCTAGAATAATATAAGTACATATATAATTTACACTATGCCTTCAAGAACGACACATTTTGTTTGTGAGGCGAAGCCTACATTTATATATATGCTCAACATTCACTGATATTGGGTCAATGGACTTTAAGGAAAAACAGCAACTGTGACATTTTCAGTATGGTTAACATATTGTAATAGATTCGTATTTACTTTTACTTATAAATGTTTGCATTGTGATGTAGAAGGCAGAGTTTTAGCTTCTGATGGCCTGTTTAGACATATTACTGTGCTATTTTTATCTATTTCGTTACTTTAGTTGATTTATGTATATAATTTGTATTTTATGATTTAGTTAAACGATAATGTTTTTATTATTATTGCAAGTTTTAGGCTTTATTTTTCTATAGCCTCCCCCTCCTCAAAGGCTTATTAACCTTAAACTTCGGGACATTACGTTATTTTAGAGAACTGTAAGGACTTGTTTAGATTTCTGTCACAAGTAGTCAAAGAATTCAGAGACGAAGATAATATTTTATGAAAAAACCCTAGACTAAATGTACTTTTTCTTTTTAGTTTGTTTTTCATATTTTTGAAAAAAAGGACAATTGTTTGTTTTTTAAGCTATACAATATGCACTGTCCACCGTGGGTATGCCCAAACTTTAATATTATAAGATCCAGACCTTTTCGCTGAACAATCAGAGGTCACTACTGGATTTACATTATTGCAAATGCACAAATAATTATAAATATATCCAGGTTTCTTGTATTGGAAAACTACGAGGAACCTAGGAGTTAAAAAAACATGTTTTTCCATGTTTTAGAAGTAATATTCTAGTCTATGTTTTGTGCTTAGTTTCATTAAATGTTATTGGTCATAATGATAGCTTTTAAGTACGTATTTATTCTTAAGAGTATCGTATTTGCATTATTAGCTTAGTATAATAGTGAGGACAGTCAACTGATAATTCATTGTATTCTAATCGTCATTAGTTTTATTTTCGTTGTATGTTACGGCGCGGCATGGCCAGCTGGGTTAAGGCGTTGGACTCATAATCTGATGGTCCCGAGATCGAATCCCCTTCCCACTAAATATGCTCGTACTTTAAACTGAAGGGACGTTGCGATGTGACGATCAATCCCACTATTCGTTTGTAAAAGAGTAGCCCAAGAGTTGGCGGTGGGTGGTGATGACTACTTACCTTCCCTCTAGTCTTACACTGCTAAATTAGGGACAGCTAGCGCAGATAGCCCTCGAGTTGCGGGAAATTCAAAACAAAAAAACAAATCTTTGTACGTTGATCTCTGATATTAAGTACTTACATAGCTTGGCCTTATTAACTGATGTATAATTGCCTTTTAACTTATAATACATATAGTTTATTATTATGCCTCTCGATTCCATGAAGGAATATAGGGCCGCAATCGCTTGTGGATTCATTAACAGGGTGGTTTTTTAAGTGAGTAGATTGTTAGCCTACCGCATAACCCCAACCAGGAGGAAAAACCTTAGCCGTCCCTAATTTTGCAGTGTAAGACTAGAGGGAAGGCAGCTAGTCATCACCACCCACCACCAACTCTGGGGCTACCCTTTTACCAACGAATAGTGGGATTGACTGTCACATTATAACGCTCCCACGGCTGAAAGGGCGAGCATGTTTAGCGCGACTGGGATGCGAACCTGCGACCCTCGGATTGTGAGTCGCACGCCTAACGCGCTCGGCCATAATACATATAGTTAGTTTACGTTTAATTTGAACGTCTTAATAACGTACCTTGAGATTTTGCAAAAATAAATATGTCAAACAACTTCTGAGTATTCTTTTCTACACTATATCGTAATTTATCTAATAATATTATTTATATATTAGTTATTCATTCAGTTTTAAGAAGTAAGGTTCATTACTGTTTCAATTTTGTGGTCTTCTCAGGTGAAACTGAAGCGAACAATTAAGTATTAAGTCCAGGAAAGAAATCTTTTGGGAGAAACGGTGAATCAATCAAACATGGACAGCACAGAGGAGTCTCAAAAAATAAATATGTAATACTAAAATCATTTACCCTTAAACACATATTCAATACTATAAAGAACTAAATGGAAAAAAGAAAAGAAATCATAGCAAGACTTTGTTCTACTGTGATAGAAATAATTACTTATAAACACAGTTTCAAGTCAGTTCAAATACCTTGTGCGACATTACATCATCCTAGATCACTGAAGTCATAGATTATTCTTACTGGGTCCGGCATGGCCAGGTGGATTAAGGCGTTCGACTCATAATATACGGGTCGCGGGTTCGGATTCCCGTCGCACCAAACATGCTCTCCCGTTCAGCGGTCGAGGCGTTATAATGTGGTGGTCAATTCAACTGTTATTTGGTAAAAGCGTAATCCAAGAGTTGGCGGTGGGTGGTGATGACTAGCTGCCTACCCTCTAGTTTTACACTGCAAAATTAGTGACGGCTAGCTCTGATAGCCCTCGTGTAGCTTTGCGCGAAATAAAAAAAAACACAACAAAACAAACTATTCTTACTGCTCATATTCAAAGGGGGAGAATAATTTATAGTAAATTTTATAAACCTCCTTAGTCTGTACATCTCATTCACTTGGATATGATCCGCACTCTAGGGGTAAAAAGGTGCAAAATACTAGCTAAGCTAGTATAAGCTTATGGAATAATCTCTGTGGTATGATCTAACTTTTGCGCGAGGCAAAGATTAATGTCGGCTTATAACTACTTAAATCCTACTAAAAGAAAAGACGTTAAACAGGTGTTCAGTACTTAGAAAATACTCAAATATTCCTGGGTATATCCGAATAAAGTTTTAACTGCTCAACAATGTCACCAGTGTGTTTGTGTTTTTCTTATAGCAAAGCCACATCGGGCTATCTGCTCAGCCCACCGAGGGGAATCGAACCCCTGATTTTAGCGTTGTAGATCCGGAGACATGCCGCTGTACTAGCGGGGGGCCAATGTCACCACAAGCGAGCAGTTAAAAATACTAAAAATACATTTGTCTAATTATGTTGAAAAAATATATATAAAGTGGTTAATATATTTATTAATATATTTAATCAGATTTCCTGTCATTTTATTTTGCTAAGTGATTACTTCATGCTTTCAACAAATAAAAATAACTCATTTGAGTAATTACTTTAAAAGTAATATGATATACGTGTAAGACGTCATTGGGGATTTTGGTCAGAGTCGTCAAAATCTTAAATTAATTGACCTAGGTATTATTCCGTAGCATGCTACATTTTTAATAATCACGGAAGTTTACCTAATTATGAACTCTCAGTGGGGAAAAAAAATCCAAGCTATCATAAAGATTGTTCTTCCATATTGTAGCGAGCCCGGCATGGCCAGGTGGGGTAAGGCGTGCGACTCCTAATCGGAGGGTCTCGGGTTTGTATCCCCGTCGCGCCAAACATGCTCTCTCTTTTTTTGTCGTGGGGACGTTATAATGTGACGGTCAATCCCACTGTTCGTTGGTAAAAAAGTTGGCGGAAGGTGGTGATGACTAGCTGCCTTCCGTCTAGTCTTACACTGCTAAATTAGGGACGGCTGGTGCAGATAGCCCTCGAGTAGCTTTGCGCGAAATTCAAAACAAACTACTGTAGCGAAGCATCTATCAGGTATACGAAACCTAAATTAGCTTTTATTCTTTGTGTTATTTTGACACACACTTTGCTTTGGACATAAAACATTGTTTGTAAAGTCACATTACTTATTTGCGTTTCCTTCTTCCAAATGCCAGATTCATACAGTGTGCTTGAAGGGATTTAATCCGGTCCCTTTAATAGGCTGTTAGTGAGCCTCTCGCGGAATGACACAAAAAAGATCAGTAGTTTCACCAATCACAAGCCTTATTAGTATGAGCAGATAATTAAAATAAAGCTGGAACTTACAGTGCACAGCTCACATATAGTGTTTTAGATATATTAAAATGACGACAAAAGAGATACATCATTAAGAGCACGAGGATGAAAAACCAAAAATAACACTCAAGTATTTAAAACTTGAAACATATCAATATACACATTACTGGTGTTAAGCTCTGTTTTTAGTGTTATTGATTTTTAAGTTCCTACTTCAGTTCCACTTTACATTCGAATACATTCGATTACATTCGAATGTTATCTAAAGCGTAAAACAATAATCCTTTCAGTTCCTAATCCAGATTATGAATTGTTTTATTTTTGTAAATAAGAAGATTATTGGAAAGTCCCTAAGTTACCAATCTTTTATGTTTCATACTTATTACATAACATTTTCATAACGTAAGTTTCATGGATTTTTTTGTCCCACAGCCCTATTGTTTATCTTGTTACACCAAAATGTGTCTATTTTTCAAATTGGGTTTCGCTCAACTTCTTATCTGTAAAACATGATAAAAGTAATTTAAAATCTAATTTTTACTGGCATGATGTTACGACATTTATTAACATTGACGTCATTCATAGATCCTTCAAATCGATAACGTTACATCAGCTTCACGTGTTACGAATCTAGGAAACAGGTAACAAAAGTTTATGATGGAGTAAACTCTTTGTTTACCACTGTTTCTATTAATAGCTTGAAACAAGTGTTGAGGTAGCATTTAACGTACACACAAAATAACGAATGTCTATAAGAGTGCTATTTGTCATACTGAAACGATAATTATTGTAATTATTAGATTGGTGTGATTTTCGTCTTTATAATTGTGTTATTTGTCCAAATACTTAAAAAAACAAAATTTTGCCTGTAAGGTTTTGTTATATTTTAAAAAGATTATTCTAATTTAAATACAATACGATTTTATATTTCGAACATAATTCAATGAGTTGCAGCTTTCTTAAGAGGATAAATGATTGTCAAGTGAGGCGAATTGTAAGGGTGTTTGTAAACGTTCTGTAAATAATGGAATAGTTAAGAAAGTTTTAAAACAGTAAATTAATTTTTACTTAATGATAACCCGGGGAAAATATCGTTATTTGTTATTAAGACTTATCGTGCAGGTAGTTTTGTAGAATTTAGACTATTTTTATGTGTAAGTTCTATGTGAATCACAAAGTCAAAATCTGGCTATATTGACAAGTATTAGTAGATCAAGACTTGAAAGTTTAGCCCCCCGCTAGTACAGCCGTAAGTCTACGGATTTACAACGCTAAAATCAGGGGTTCGATTCCCCCTCGGTGGGCTCAGCAGATAGCCCGTTGTGGCTTTGCTAAAAGAAAAACACACACACTTGAAAGTTTAAAATAGTCATATATTTAAGCACTTAACGCGTACACTACTAGCTGTTAACTTAATCTCAACTAGAACTGCACTACGTCACGAAAGTAACCTAGTTTCGAAGTGTTCCATACTACATTAAAAAATGCCTCCAGTCTCAATTAATACTGAGGTACGTCAAGAAAAAGGACTTAATTTTAACTAGAACTACACTACGTAAGAAAAAGAGAATCTCCTCTTGCAACAAAGAGCATTAGGAAAAGGTATCTCTTAAATATTTACATACTGCGTCAGTGAAAGAGACGTCTCACTATTTCTACAATACATCGGGAAAAGGAACTTGCTATTATCTCGTTCCCCACCACGTTGAGGAAAGACACCTGACACTGAACAGTAACAAGTAATTGAATTAGCTCATTTACGACTTCTAGATATGCCATGGTTGATAGTCACTGTTTATGGCCCTGAATATAGTGTTTTAGCTAGAAAAATAACTGCTATAGTTCGACAGTTCCAAGAAACAAGTAGATAACCATCTCACGCATTTCGCTTACGTGTTGGCTAACTGAAGTTTACAGTGCAATAAAAATGGATAAGTATTGGTATATTTAGGTAATTATGATGATGATATGCAGGAGTAGAAAATGAATTATATTTAGTTACTCTGGGAAAACTATCTAGTAAATGAAAATTTTAATTTAGTTTAAAATCAACGCAGATGTAGTGCATAAGGATTTACTTATATTATTATATTATATTCTAAGAAAACACCTTTTTAAATGAAAAATATGCAATAACATTACAAAATACACAGAATTTTGTGAACCAGTAGTAAATGGTTATTCATTCATTATTCTTGTAGTGCAGCGTAGTTTTACTACATTAACAATTTCTAACTGTGATGTAGAATAATGACTGACAGAATGGCTTCAACAATATAAAATGTTTCCTTTAAATATTCAGAAAGCAAGAATTTCTAGTACCCTTTTAATTACATATAGGAATAGTTTTTGCTTATATTCGTGATATCAGTTTGACACTTAACAGATTATCATTGTTATTGTAATCAACTGTGACAATTTTTCCTTGAAACTTAAATTGCCCTCGGCTATTATAAAAATGTTATTCCTTTATTTCTAGCTGGAGCCCGGCATGGCCAGATGGGTTAAAGCGCTCGACTCGTAATCTGAGGGTCGCGGGTTTGAATCCCCGTTACACCAAACTTGCTCACCCTTTCAGCCGTGGGAGCGTTATAATGTGACGGTCAATCCCAATATTCGTTTGTAAAGAGTAGCCCAAGAGTTGGCAGTGGGTGGTGATGACTATTCTTTACTAAAAAGAGTAGCCCAAGAGTTGGCGGTGGTGATGATGACTAGCTGTCTTCTGTCTAGTTTTATACTGCTAAATTGGGGACGACTAGCGCAGATAGCTCTCGAGTAGCTTTGTGCGAAATTCAAAACAAACAAACAATTTCTAGCTGCTAAGCCCATATTTGAAATGTTTCCTAAAATTATGTTATTGTATAAGGTTAAGAATGTTTAAAGGTATACGAATGTATTTCTTAATTAATTCATCAGGTGTCGTTTTAGCGTGATTAATTATTAAGTAATAAATATTTGACAATGTGAGAGTGAGAAAGCTAGTTTGAAGTGCTGTTGGTTAACATGATGAAAACCGGAGCATGTGCTCAATCAGAGCTATATCAAGAAACGTGAACATGTCAAAAGTGCTGTTACAGCGAAAGGCATCCCATTACCTGTGAAGAAATTTTGTTCAAAGGAAGACCTTATGCGAAATTAAGTTTGAATCCAAATGAAATCAGTTAAGCTCGGATTATTTCATAAGCAACAGTGGTATAATTAAAGTTTTATTACTTTTAACTCTAAAATAATTTAGCATGAAACCTTTATCTTAATTTGAACAAAGTCCAACACCTCAGCCTAATTCACTCTGCTTGAGCTAGAGTTTATCAGCAATATTCTATATTATATTATTGTCCTTTAACTAGTGATCAAAGCAGTTCTCATTATTTTGAATACAGTCATTTATTTTTATATCGCTGTTGCAATTATAACCTAGTATTAGTAATTATACCAAACATTTCACGGATAGGTGATAAAGAAACGCCAATACTGCCCAAGAATGCCAATATGTTTAGGCTTATTAAGATAAAAAAAAAACTAAGACAGATTTCTATTTGTTAAAATGTGAGTTTAAATCAATTTATATATTAAGAATTGTTTTTAATGTGCCTTATATTCAAATAAATTTTTGGAAGCAAAATAAATTATGATTTACGCTAGCATGAGAGATGAGAACAGTAGCCATTTCTAAGTGACTTTGTCGAGCTATCTTTATGAAATCACAGTAATAAATTTATGAATTAAAAATTGAAATATTATTAGATAACGCAAGAAAAAATGAAATGGAATATTGTCAATACTTCTTTTTGCACAAAAGCACCTTTCGGAAGTTTGTCTTTCTGATTGTAATAAATGTTTGGGAGAGATTAATTTGAAATATTTTTTTCTGAGTAACTAGGTAAATTTTAGTTTACTGTTATTTTCATATCTACAGATAGGTATCTCAAGGTTGTGATTTAGGTTTTTGCTACATCAATGAATATTCAAAAACTGACTTTTTGTTTTTTAATTTCGCACAAAGCTACACGAGGGCTATCTACGGCAGTCGTCCCTAATTTAGCAGTTTAAGACTGAAGGGAAGGAAGCTATTTGTCACCATCCACCGTCAATTCTTAGATTACTCTTTTAACAACGAATAGTGGAATTGATCGTCACATTGTAATGTTCTCACAGTTGAAAGGACGAGCATGCTTGGTTTAACGGGGATTCGGACCCGCGACCCCCAAATTGCCAGTCGAACGCTTTTTCCACCTGGTCACGCCTCTTTCTATTTGTGCTCTGCCTACCATGGATATCCAAAATCAGGCTTCTATCAGTGTGAGCTCGCGGACATACCGCCGTGCCTCTTAGGTACAAAAGGGCTGAGCTGTGCATTGCTGATTAGAAATGATATTAGGATTTTTATTGTGTTGCAAAGCATAAAGATTTTCTACAAATTTTCTATGGAACCAATATTTCAGTTATTAAAGTGTGCGTTTTCTTGTAGCAAAGCCACATTAGGCTATCTGCTGAGCCCACTGAGGGGAATCGAACCACTGATTTTAGCGTTGCAAATCCGGAGACATACCGCTGTACTAGAGGGGGGTGTTTTTAAATTGATATTGTACATTAATTATGAATAACAACATTAAAATGGTAGTGAGTAAAAATTTATTCTGGTTTGGGTATTAAAACTTTAATTAAAATAAAATACAGAGCAACATTTCGACTTTCTTAGATGATCTTTAGGTTAACAAAAATGTGGTGGTAACTAAGGAAAACTCGCTTTAACGTTGAATCTTAAATACCACAATATTGCGTTAATGAAGAGTGACGAAGTTCGTTTTTTGGCTTTTGAGAATTTTCATTTTATCAATGATGATTAGCTACTATATCCCACTTTTACATCTGTTGGATTATTCTTACTTTTTAACACTGTTTTGTGATTTGTTTATTTTATTTTTACCAAGATATAAAATTTTGAAGCTAAAATACTTAGTGATTTTAACACATTATATATCAAATTTATTTTGATACAAAAAGAGTTATTTGTTGTTTTATTGTTATTGTAAACGTTATACCAGAAGGAAGATTTTTCTTCTTACGCCATTTACCAAAGAAAACAAGAGATTCAAACGATTCATGAAAGTTCTGCTTTACATTGATATCGCAGAGTATAGATTTCTTTTAACTTGTAAACACGTTTACGGAAAATGAATTAACTGTTCAGTGAACTCTAAATCAACTGTGATCAAATATAAGGTGAACAAACTATACGCAAACACTGATTGATGTATTGGATAAGTTCCTGGTATCTTTTCGTCTCACCTTGTAAAGCTTATGTGTTTATAAAAAAGAAGGTCTTAGAAACGAGCACTTTACATAAAAAATAACAACCACATTGAGCTACAAACAAACGTTAGCCATATAACTCTAATTCAAAGATAAAGTAATTGAATAAAAACAAAATAAAAGACGCGTGTCGCGAAAGAAAAATATTCTAAACGATAAAAATGATATAATACACGACCAATATTTTGAACAACAAAATAGTGTTTCACATAATAATGAAATATTCTTAAAGATAATAATACTGTATTTTGGAATTTTTCATGTATCGACCTTTACTCATTAATAATTATTTGAAATACTTAAGGTGTTTGGATAAGATGAAACGTTCTGTCAAAATTAATTATCCATGAGTTCTTTCCTGAAATTCGTACTGTCGAGGAAAATAAAATCAAAAAGCAAAAATAATACGTTGAAAAATTAAAAGAATACGTTAAAATCAACTGTTCGGGACGATAAAAACATTGTACAACTCAATAAAGAAATACTGGGCCCGGCGTGTCCAGGTGGTTAAGGCGCTCGACTCGTAATCCGAGGGTCGCGGGTTCTAATCACCGTCATACCAACTATGCTTGCCTTTTCAACCATGGGGGAGTTATAACGTAACGGTCAATCCACTATTCGTTGGTAAAAGAGTAGCTCAAGAGATGGCGGCGAGGGGTGAATACTAGCTGCCTTCCCTCTTGTCTTACTCTGCAAAATAAGGGACAGCTAGCGCAGATAGCCTTCGTGTAGCTTTAAGCGAAATTCAAAAACATACAATCAAGAAATATTCTTAACTATAGAAATAATGTATAAGAAACAGCGACGTGCACTGGATGATAGAAAATAGTGTATTACAAACAAAATAAAGAAACACAAAATGAAAAAGAAGCTTGCATCATTAAACAAACCATAGTCTGAGCTACTAGAACATTTTTTCACAAATTAGAGAGGTACTCTAAATGATAAAAATAGTGTAGCACAAAATAAATATATAAATAAACTGAATCATAAAAAGCTTATCTTGAAGTAAAGGCAATAATTTGAAAAATGAATAATAAAGTACCATAAAACATTTGTTTTTTTTAAATATTACAACATTTTCCCGTAAAGCCATACAAAGCACGGTCTTCTAATATCCGTCCCTAATTTTGAACTGATAGACTAGGGGAACATATCTGATCAACAGCACCTACCCTCAGCTTCTCAGCTTCTGTTATCGACTGAATGGCAGTAGTTGACTGTCACTCTTACAGAACACTAATGGCGTCAAAGAGCTGATTTTGAATTTTTGTTATCTGATATTTTTAACCTGAATGACATCTTATACAACATATAATCAACAGCCGTGTCGGTGACTTCAAGATTTCATCACAGCCATCCCTAATTTAGAAATGCTTACAAGGAAAAGGCTAGCCAATCATTAACATCTCCTGCCTATGTGGTATCTTTAACCGAACAATGGTTTGACTATCACAGTTATAGAACCCCCACAGCTTAAACTGAGGAGAGTGACTCAAAGGTGGATCTTTTACTCTGTAGCCTTAACCACTAAACCTAGTCTAGTCATTATATTAAAAAGAGCGACTATTTCAAACATAACCATGTTACTATTTGTGTAAGGTTAAAGTTTTTATTTTAAACATAATTTAATTAACCAAAATTCTTATTTTACTGTTACGAATTTTCTTGAAATTTTTAAAAGGAAGGGATATAATCAACAGCATCCTTTGCCAACTGTTGAACTTAACATTGAGATTTGCTAGTCATTCTTATAATGCACTAATGACATTAGAGTACAGGCTAAGTAATGATACGCAAGCCATGAAGTTTTAAATTCACAGTACGGGTATGCTAACCACAAGATAATAAAAAAAAACAATTAAACACTCTGAACAATATAATAAGTGTATCACCAAAAAAAGAAATATACTAACTAATAAAAAAAGTAGAGAAAGAAATGTGCCGGCTAAACAAAGATGACCACAGGAATACAGCACACAGTGAAAAAATATGTCATGTTGACCAAGAAAGAGAAATGTGTCAGAAATAAAAAAGGGCTTATCTAAAGAAAAGGAAAAAAAATCCAGACCAATAACATAATACTGTTCAGAAGTTTCATTATACGCTTGTATAAATAATTCAACCAAATGAAACCATTGGTTTCTGCAACTGCTAGAAAAATTAATACTAATGTAATATGATTAAATAATATTTAAAAGGGAAACTTAAACTCAATATAAAATAGCAAAAGAAGTGATTAGTCAGTTAATAATTGAAAAACGTCACTTATTCTGAATTTATTGACTGGGGATGGACTAGTGGTTAGTATGTGTGAACGAATTAAAAGGTCCAAGGTATGAGCCACGAATTCCTTATAACACGCATCACTGTTTCAGTGGTGAATGTGTTATAACTGTGATATTTAATGCCGTTATCCGAACTACAGTAGCTGCTTGAGGAGTGGGTAGAACAGTTTTAAATTATAGATGGCTATGACAGAACCTTGAGGTCTCAGACCTGTCTGTTTAGTATATGTGTTCCATTAGATGTCTATCAGGTTGAAAAATATAAAAATCTCAGCACTGTGAGACCATGAATGCGCTATAAAATTGACCATAAAATCTCACTATCTGGTGGAAGAAGGTGGTCTAAGAGCGGAAGATGGGTGATTTTGATTGGTTTTTTTTTGCCTTCCTTCTTGTCTATTCGGTTATAAGTACGAACAACTAGCGAGGGGAGCATTTGTTTAGTTTCGAACAAAAATTCTGAAGCTAACAAACGAAAAGGTTTGATGTTACGTAATTTTTATATTCTTCGAAGTTTTTCTTTGTTTTGCAACACACTGTTTTTGTCATTCATAGTATTTCTGTATTTTATGTTGTACTATTTTTATCGTATGAAACAGAATCCCAGATTTTGTGAAACGTTATTTTTACTGTTTTCAGTGTTGTGATACATCGTTTTTGACTTCGGCGTATTTCTTTGTTTTGCGGCATCCTGCTTTTGTCGTTGAGAACAACTGTTTGCATTACACAATACTTCTTGTTCATAGTATTTGTATTACAATATATCATCTTTATTGCTAATTAATTAATTTATTTTGTGAAACACTATCTTATTATGCATAGTATCTTTTTATATATTGTGCTATTTTATCGTTCAGAACATTGACGTTGATTCACGTGGTCAACTTTCCTCTGTGACAGCATTTGTTTGTGCTTTATTTTCGGAAACGTTTGTTGAAATGACATTTTACGTTAGGTAAGGTGCTTGTTTCTAAGCTCTTGCTTTCTTTTCACGTAGTTAATCTTTGGAAGTATATGAGAAAAAGAGGTACCATAAACTTATCACACACTTTAATAAGTGTTTTCATATAATTTATCCACCTAATACTTCATCACATTTGTTTCAGAATTTGCTCCCGTATCCATTACGTTTTCTAAAAGCTAAACGAAACAAATACTTCACGATGTTCAAGTAATGCTGTACTTTTAGGAATATTTTAAATTCGTTTCTTATGCATTAAAAGAAATACCAATACCTGTAAGGTGCTTGAAAAATACACCTTTCATTCAATGTATTAATATGCTTTACTAAAAAGAATAAGACAAGAAATTAAACGTTTTTTAGACAAATTCAAAGAAATAAATACAGGTAATATTAATAACAATAATAAAAATAATTGTATGTTATTTGTTGGTTGTTATACAACTAATAAAATATAAATGTAGAGAACTGTTTATAAAACTGATGTGGCTCAATACTTTTGATGAAATTCTAAGCGCAGTAGTACAAACAGAAGTGGCGAATTGAAATCCCTGTCGCATCAAACATGCTTGCCCTTTCAGCCGTGGGAACGTTATAATGTGACGGTCAATCCCAATATTTGCTGGTAAAGAGTATCCCTAAAGTTGGCGGTTGGTGGTGGTGATTAGCTGCCTTCCTCCTAGTCTTAATTGCAAAATTAGGGACGACTAGCGCAGATATCTCTCCTGTAGCTTTGCGCAAAATTCATAACACACCAAACCAATGGTTGTTATCGATATTTTCAACAGGAATCTCAATAATGTTGGCCTGGCACGGCCAGGTGGGTTAAGGCGTTTCGACTCGTAATCTAAGGGTCGCAGGTTTAAATCCCCGTCGCACCAAACACATTCGCCCTTTCAGCCATGGGGGCGTTATAATGTGTCGGTCAATCCCACTATTTGTTGGTAAAAGAGTAGCACAAGAGTTGGCGGTGGGTGGTGATGTCTAACTGCCTTTCCTCTAGTCTTACACTGATAAATTATGGACGGCTAGCGCAGATAGCCCTCGTGTATCTTTGCGCGAAATTAAAAAACAAAAACACAGGACAGTGTACGCAATCATCATCCTGAAAAATAAAAACTCTAAAAAGGTAAAAAGAACAATTGTCTTTTTGTTTTCGCACAAAATATTTTAAGTTGCAGGGGTAAGACAGGTTTTATTTTAGTTACTACCGTCTAAGTGTTTTATATTGCAAATTTATCTCCATTATCACTTTAACACTCAACTTAATTTTTGATGGAACGTCTTTATGTTTTGAGAAACGATGAGTGTATTTAGATCGTTTCTTGTGAGCCATTAAGAGTTCGCCCCTTTCGCCCGCTTTTATTTTTTAAGATTTTATTAATTAACGAAAAGCCGAATCACGAGCTTCACACACATCTATTTGCAGGAGCATAAAAAGTTAAAGTTATTATCTTGTTATACGAACAGAATAATTTCAACCTCATTTCTTCTAAATAATTATTAATGTGAAAAGTTTCAGTAAAAAAGACAATTTACCCAAGGGTGTCTAAATGTAAAATAAATCTTGATAATATTCTGATTAGTTTTTTCTGGCGGTATCCTATAATATCTCGTGCTTTGTAGCCATAAATTTATATTTTATTTAAAAGAAGAAAGAAAGTTAAACGAAACGTGAAGATGATGATTACAGTTCATATTTTTTAAGCTAGTGTGAAGCATAATTTGTTCTGCTTTCATAATATATATAACTCTACGTTACATTAAAATTTAATTTTTTTATCTTAATAATCCTAAACATGTTGGTATTCTTGGCTTTTTTTCTTTCATCGAGTTACACATGTTGTCTAGGCTTTGAATATTTATTTTAAAAATAAAATTGTGTTGAGATTTATTTTTTGTCACAAAAATATTCAATGAGCTAAAATATGCATATATTTTTTTTTCTCTTAATATTGAAGGGATATGTAAATCGCATTGGGAATCAACAAATTTGACTTGATCAAGAGTAGGGCTAAGTCGCCAGGTTGCTTGTTGAGTTAGGGGTATTTGATACTTGAAATTACATTTATGAAATTTAGTATTGTCATTGAAGTACTAATAAAAGGAACAGATAAATATACTGTTGTTGTAGATTTGTTTAATGAAATTAAATAATTTACTTTATATTAGTAAGTAACTTGTTGTAGGAATGAAACTTTAGGCAACCAGTTAAATGAAACGTTAGAAAGATCCACTTCAAGATTAGTGATTATTGTTGTTGGATTCATTTCAAGATTAGTGACAAGATTAGTGATTATTGTTGTTGGATCCACTTCAAGATTAGTGACAAGATTAGTGATTATTGTTGTTGTACCCACTTCATGATTAGCGACAACAGCACCCACCAAATTATTGTTGTTGTTTTGAATTGAGCACAAAGCTACTCAATGGGCTATCCCGATTTTTAGCGTTGTAAGTCCGCAGACATACCGCTGAGCCATTGGGGGACCAGCACCTACCAAAACTCGAATTTCGTATGCTTCCTTAATGAACGATTCTTTTTCTTGACTCTCAGTCTGTCATAAGTCACGTACTCTGATAGTTCTGATAAAACTATTGAATCAGAAACTCTCACCTTTAAGTACTGTGCTGCATGACCAAAATGGCTTGCTGGTTTTAGAAATCGAAGCACTAGTAAAATGTCAACTACTTCTTTTGTTATTTATAAGCTCACGGGAGCAAACTTTGTCAAACAGTCGACAGAAATACTAGTACGTTAGTATGTAATCTTAAAAATGGGGAATACTGAAAATATTGTGCTACAACAAAGTTTTGTTTGTTTCAGCAATTTTCATACAGACTACACAGCAGTAATTGTGCTGTTTGAACTGATAAACTAAAGGGGTGATAGAGAGTTAACAACATTTTCCTGGGCTACTTGGCCAGATCGAAGAGAGGGTTTTGTTTGTTACCCACCAGAGGAGAGCTTTTATGTGATAAAGGGACACTAACTTGGAATTCTCGGATATACAGCCCATACACACTAAACACTAGACTATGCCCATCCAAAAACAAGCAGTTGTGATGCCCTAAGTGCGATATTGGTTAAAGAATTTAAAATTAGTACATTTTGTTGTCCGAGCTAAGTTTTTCATTAACGTATAACTTACTATGTCAGCGCCTTCTAAACACATTGTTATACTAATGAAACTGCACCGAAGTTGTTGTTGTTTGTACAGAAGCTTTTTTTCAGAAGAAACCGATCGACAAGAAAGATATATCAAAAACTGTTTACGACTCTCTAGAATAATTTGTAACTTGCGTGCTTATGCAGGATAAAAACAAAATAAAATCTTAGAGATAGTAAGACTGAAAGAAAGAAATTGTCAACTAAGTCACTAGGTATATATTTGAAGACAAAGTCTACAGGTACTCCACACTGCTCCCTTGACAACAAGAACCATACATCACCTTTCGATCCGTTTGTTAAATCCGATATCAATATTTCCAAAATAACGTACTTTCAAGTGATTTTTAAAGAAGGATATTTAGACAGTAGGTAAAATATACTCTTCACCTTATTATATTCAATTTTGTATTGGATATCTCCTTATCCATCAATCTATATAGAACATAGATTAAGGGACGATTCTTATAGTTCTTAGTGCAAAGCTACTTAACGGGCTATCTTCGTTTTGGCAACCGTGGGGAATTGAGTCCCAGATTTTAGAATTATAGATTCATTAACTCAACGCTGACTTGCCGGGAGACAAGAGAGTAATAAAAAAATAGATAGATAAATAGTAAGATAATTGTTTGAAGGGCTGTCTGAAATTAACATTTTCATTATCAATCGCAACTTGACATATAAATAGATGGAAACATAAAAAGAAAAAAAAAGGTCTGTCATAATCTAAGATTTTCATTGCTACTTCCTAGTGTACTATACGACTGCTAGGTGACTCACGTGTTTCTCTGCAGTCTCGTGTCACAAAGACAATCTACATATATATTCATTATTCAATCACTATTTGAAGAACAACAAGAAGCAGAACAAAACATTTCTGTATAAGGGTTAAGTTGATGATTCTTTGAATTCATTATACTTTAACTAGAAAAGAAAGGTAGCAACAGAATCAGCATTGTGTAATAGGACCATATTAAACATATTGTGCTAATAATGAGCTGTCTCGAGACATAATTGTGGTGATTTAACACTAGGAGAAACATAGGCGAAACATAAAACTATTTTATTAAATTATATTTGTCATATTACATTAGGATTGTGTAGATGGAATACTATTAAACACTCTTCTTTTTGAAATCCCTAACGGATTGGATTTAAAGTGATGTGTTGAAAAAGTAAGGAGCGAAATAATTTAGGAATACAGAATATTTTTATTTATTTATTCGCTGCTCTTTTGATATTCTGAAATGTTTATTATGTTTAATAATTTAAACCAATAAACATATTTATAGAATTAAAAAAAAAGAAATTATTAATAAAACGGGACGCTAGCCAAGCGAAGAGACTTCCAAAGCGAATGTTACTTCCCTGGTGGTCATGGAAGCAGCACGTAGAACACGTGGAGCACGTGATCCGTAGCCAGATTAGATTGGTTTCAAAATCACTGAAGTAGCGTATTTGATGTTTAAGATCGTTAAATCTTTATGGATTCAATTATATTATATTTTCGCTCACTCTGCTTAACACTCACAACAATGACTTTAACAACACAAATCAATTTAAAAACATTACTGAAATATAACATTACTGCACTACTGTTTGAAGAAGATACATATCATAGTTACACCACTTTAAGGGCGAGTTTATTCGATGTACATTTATGGATACTGCGAAAACATTCAAGAATGTATTGTCATTAATGATCAGAGTAGAAATGCACATGTCTAAAACTTTCAGGAAGGTAATTATGGCATTAGAAGTTTGCGGAAAAACTATATAAACCAGCACTACACCGAAGAAAACATACGTCGCAAACACAGAGTCTAAAGACTTCTTTAAAAATCAATATAGCTTTTCAGTAGTGAAATATTAGCTTATATTGGACTAAATTTATGCATTGGTATTCTCTCTTCTATTCTTAGTCGAAAATATAATTATCATATCTGGAATTAATGTAACTTGGCATAATTCGTTAAGCAATATACGTTTATATATAATCAACGAGCCTTCTGCCCTTTTTTCCTTGAAAGTCGAAAGGAAACTAATTTACAGGTACGAAAAGTTATATAGAATATGAAATTACTGGAATTGGTAACAAACCTTTTCTGTTAGATATACTATGAATTATTTTCAGTGTCCACGTGTATTTATTATATGATGTAGCTTTTGAATCAGTTTCTTAGGCCATTTCTCACCGTCAGATATATGTTTTATATAGTTTTGAGTTTCTTTCTAGTTTCCAAAATATGAAATATTGTGATCAAATTGTAACTAAGAGTTTTAAATTTGAATCGATTTACACAAAAAATACTTTATATAGAGAAAATTTATATTATAAAGAAAAACATCTACGACAAGTGAAGTAGGAACTCAGAGAAGCGAGAATTGAAACCTGGTACCTTTGTTAGTCGTGGCTTTAACCTATCAGGCCCAGGCAACTGGTTCAAGTTTGCGATTTGAACTTCACTGTGTTTTAGTAAAGCCCTTATGTACTCATAACAATGGGTTAAGTGTAAATGAAAAATTAAATATCCTCGGTAACTTGTATTAAGATAACAGTTCTGGTGCTAGTGTATGTTATTGTCCATATTATACTAATGTGTGTGTGCTATCTTTATTATTCGTTGCACCTGCATGTCATAAAGTAACATGGTAACGAGTTAAAGAAAAAGTGCACTTAATAATTAATGCCAAAATATTTTTTTTTCAGTTCAAAACTAGATTAGAATTCATTAAGACAACTTTCAGTAAAATAATTTCCAAAGGTGTTGCTAGTTAAAGACAACCAAAAACTAACTAGCATTTAAGAAATCTATGTGTAAAATGTAAAATCATTTTACGTTTTTATTTCTCCAAATGTAAAGAAATCGTAAAGAAAATTATTTACAAAGATTTATCCACAGTTTTGCACTAGATTTAGTTTGATTGCTCCTTTAAGAAACAAAAATATTTACCCTTTGTAGGAATAAGAATTTATTTACAGTAATGATTTATACGTATACCTGTTTGGAACTAGCAAATTATGTGTCAGCTACGAGCGTCTGATTTATCCATATAGTTTTCGGCAGAGTGGCGTACTATGAACCATATCTTTTATTCGATCATTATAAGAACGGTCTTAAAAACATCAATACGATAATTCATACTAAACACAATCTACAAAAATGCCGAAAATATGTGAAGTTATAAAGTTTTAAACATTGAGAAAAAACTAAAAATAAACAAATACGTTTCATTCGTATCAGTTTTTTAAGAATTGTGCAGTTCAGGCCTAGTAAAACTACACTAATTTTACTTATTATATTGTCAGTACTTGTGTCAACATAACAATGTAAACATTTGACAATTATAATTACATTTTTTTAGTAATAGTCAAGGTAAAATAATGTCAACCTACAACAGATTTTTTGATCATGTTACGGTAATATCTGGGTATAATAATGTAATGCAACAAATTTGTTCATCATATTGTTAGTAATATCTAGGTATAATAACTTAAACATAACAGTTTTACTTATCGTATTATCGGTAATGTCTGAGTATAACAAGATAAATACAAAAGAACAGAAACTCAATTACGCTACTATTAATATCTGGCTAAAATAAAGTAAACCCACAACAATTTTACTCATCAAGTTATCAGTAATATCTGGGTATAACAATGTAAACACAATAATGTTACCAAATATCATAACGATGTATTTTATTTATCAGGTTACCAGTTTTGGGCACTCAAACACAACAATTTTACTCATCAAGTTACTAGTAATATCAGTAATATCTGGTTATAACAATGTAAACACAACAATTTTACTCATCAAGTTACCAGTAATATGTGGTTATAACAATGTAAACACAAAATTTACTCATCAAGTTATTAGTAATATCTGGAAATAATATTGTAATTATACAACGAATTTGTCCATCATATTACACAAGTGTTTAGGTATAATAATATAAAACGCACAACAACTTTAATCACTATTTTACCAGCGCCGGTACAGATGTAACAATGTAAATCTGAAACAATTGTGACCAGCGTTTTGGTAGTGATAGTAAAGTTATAATAAATACTGTCTGGGTATAAAATGCTTAAATCTGAGATTTATGTTAGTTTCATATTTTCCCACTAGAAAGTTCCTTTAAACGTACATGCTAAGTCTTTTATGAATAAAAGAATTGCTGTGAAATGTCTATAATGCTCGGCTTGATTAATTCAGTTCTACAGAATGGCATTATTCAGAGGTTTTAACCTCCAGTGTGAACTCATCTAATGTTTGGACGGAAGAATGTAAACATGTGGACAAGATCAATGAGGCACAACATTCAGTAATATACAAAGTCTGTTACTGAAACTTCTTGAAATCTCATTTAAAATGGAACACAAATATATAGTTGGATAAGCTAAAAATAAACGACAATTCTATTCAAATGATAAACAAATTTGAGTTTATATATATATATATTAGTGGATGATTCGTATTCAAATCAAATATTGTTTACCATTACACGTATGTCAAAAAGTGAAATAAGTCCCAACTGAAGGTAACCACGGAATAATGTTTTTTTTTTTTATTTTTAAAGTTTCTCTAAAGATACACAAGGACTATTTTTGTATAACTGTTCATGATTTTGAACTGTTAGACTATAGAAGAAAGACGGACAATTAATATACTCTTCAAAAAAAAAAGAAACGCAAAAGGAATATTTTTGTTATTTTAAAGAGAAATATATGTAATAACGTTACAAGCTCAGATTATGTGATGTTACACGTGTTAAGGCACTGATTGTCAAACCAAAATGACAATAAAAGTTGTGCATTTTGAAAACGGAGGAAAACATCAAATTTTTCGCCAAAACGCATTCGTGTCCAATAAATTTGTTTGAGAGATCTGCATGTTCTGCAAGGGCAACATGTGCAAAATCCCTATAAAAGTGACGGGTTCTCGGTTTCCATAGCTCAGTGTTAAGCCACCGACACGCAATACAGTTACGCCAAGACTGACTGAAGCACAATGCAACAACGTCATTGGTTGCTTGGAAGCAGACGAATCTCGATCAAATGTTGCCAGAGCTGTGAATGTCCACCCAAGCACCATCACAAGGCTATGGAATCGTCACCAATAACATGGATCAACCGTCACCGTCCACGATCTGGCAGACCTCGTGTGACCACGCCCGCACAAAATCGCTACATATGGTTACGTCACCTTCGGAATAGGACCACCACTGCGACGTCTACTGCCTCAATCATACCAGGGCTGCGTAGGATTTCCGATCAGACCGTACGCAACCGTCGGCGAGATTCTTAGGCCCCATGTGCAACCCATCATGGTGAACGTCAACGACGTTTTTCAACATGAAAACGCCCGTCCTCACACAGCCCGACTCAACACTGTCTTCTTGAGACACCACAACATCAACGTTCTTCCCTGGCCCTCCAGATCACCAGATTTAAACCCCATCGAACATCTTTGGAACGAGTTGGACCGACGTCTGCGACGGCGACAACCTCAACCACAGACTCTACCTCAGCTTGCAGCAGCTTTGCAGGCTGAATGGACAGCCATTCCACAGGATGTGATTCGTCATCTCATCGCTTCAATGGGCAGGAGATGCCAAGCAGTTGTTGATGCTCACGGAGGGCATACTCGTTATTGACGTTGACTGACGTTAAACTTCAACTAGTGAGCGTGGACTTTGCCTTTGCAGATTTTGGATGTTCAGCAGTAAATGTGCAAAGCTTTACACTTGTCATACAGAACTACCAGGAACAAACTTGTTAACAATATGTCTCAAATTTTGCCTTTTGCGTTTCTTTTTTTGAAGAGTATAGTACCCAACACCATCTCTTTGGCTAGTCTTGTCTGACTGGACAAGAGGATCTGATTGTCACCTACTTAACCAACATTCAAAACATTCTATTACTGTAGAGCATATAGGTCACACCTGTCCTATTGCAAAGTTAATGATTAGACAATGAATTCGGTTGCTGCACAGAATGCAGGCTGTTTATTAAATGTTCTCGTAGAGGTAAAAATGAAAATTTTTAATTGAAGATTATGGACAATTTAAAGACAACACATTAGGCTTTTTTGTCTCTTTGACATCATACGCAGTCAGACGTAATTCGTTTCTTTAAGATAGTCGTTGTACAGTTCACAGACATATATTTCTCAAATAGAGATTAGCGCAGTTTTTATGCTTAGTTCATTTAGAAACACATTAAATTGTTGTTGTTGTATTACGTATTTAAGTTTTAGATATTTTCTACTAAGTAATATTTAAGTGGAACAGTCCTGAAGACATAAAAATTCATTACTTTTTACATTTTAAACTTTAGAACTATATTATTTATAATGTCAGTCTTAATATGCTGTAAATTAAAATAGCTAGCGAAGTGTTCTGTTTCACCATTAAAACGCAGTACGACTTGCAGGCTTCTTGCATATAAACATAAAAATCCTTTATATTGAAAGTAAGTAGACAATTCATATTAGGCATGCTATTTTTAAGTCAGAACGCTTGTGACTTCACTGTACTCATTAAAGAAGAGAAAGTTTTAATTAAGAGTCAAGTTGGAAGACAGTATTACATCGCTCATTACTGCAGTAGTTTATAAACCATACATCAGAAACTTTCTTATCAGTGATATCTATTTTCGGCCATAACTAGATTTATTTCCTTGTACAAAGAAGAGAGAAAGTGTATTCTTATAAAAAATGTTTCAAGAGAACGACAATGTTTCTAAGGTATGTAATCATAGTAATTACTCAGAATTTTTTAACATGTAATAATATTTTAAAATATTTAATGTGTTTCACATTATGAGTTTTAATAAGATTGTACTAGAGCAGTGAAATTAGTTTGTGCAATGTCTTATGAAGTTTTGATTTTTAAAATATTAAACGTATGAATCCACGTGAACAATGTAATTATTTAAGATGTTCACAAAATCTAGTGATTACTGCAGTTAGAGAAAACGCTTCAACAGCAGGTAGTTAATAAAAGTCTCTAGTACTGATGTTCTGAAAGAAATGCTTTAAGAGAAATTATTCCAATGAGTTTATTCATAAGGCATTCTTAAGTATTTATTATTAAAATACCTTATTTGTTAAGTATATATTATTGGTAGAATCAAGGCATTGGTGTTGCACATTATTGGTTAAGCTAATGTGTTGCATTAATGTCTAAAATGACTGTTTTTAAAACTTGTTTAAGTAATTAATATTTTTTTATTTAGATTAAAATTAAGTTTGTTTGTGTAGAAAACATTCGTAATTCGATACCGAAGGGTTAGAATTATGTTTGTGTAAACTAATTGTCTTGTTGTTAAGCGAAGCATCGATTACTGGGTTATGCTATAAAATTTCAGATAGGGAGCTTATGTATTCTTTTGCATCATTACATTCATCTACGCCGAAATGTGGGAGCCCACGTAGAAACAGCAACCCAAATAAAACAGTAACAATAAATTACAAAAATTAAAGGTTTGAAAACAAGTACTGAGATCTGTGAAGAGTCTTTTTTTTTTATTGTACTAAAATAAACAACCATTAAGGTAAATAACTCGCATTCTCAAAAGGCATGCAGCTTCTATTCTTCTTAACTAACTTCTTAGGCAAGTAACTTCTATTCTTTACGAAATAACTTGATAGTCTTTAAAACATGCAACTTTTATTTTTCATGAACTAACCTCTTAAGCAAGCAACTCGTATTCTTAAAGAGATTTGTATGACGTATTTGTTCATGAATTACATCGTTTAAGAAGATGTTTACACAAAGAGAAAAGCTTAAATTTTAGTTTCAAATATTCATCTTATTAAGGATCACTTAACCATGTTTTGTCGAAAAGAAAACCCAGTTAAGGTGATATTCTCAGTTGGCGATGGGTAGTGCTGTCTTACACTGCTAAATTAGTAACGGTTAGCGCAGATAGTCCTTGTGTAGCTTTGCGCGAAATTCAGAAACAAACATTTAATCATTAACAACTTTAAAAAACTTTGCACTCTGATAATATTTTTGAAGAATAAAATAAACAAAATTACATCTAAAAGCAACTATCTGGATAATAATTAACGAGATGTTTCTCAAAATTTCTTATTTATGGGAGATAAATATCAAGGTTATTCACAAAATAACTATCGAGCAACGAATTTAAAAACAACCGGTTCCAAGTGAAACTTTATTAACCGAAATAATTATGTTTTTCCGGGACTTTTGTCATATGTTTTCCTCAATAATAGGTACTGAAGATAGATCTCATAACAAAAATGCGCCAGCTAAAATAATGTTTTTTTTATGAATCTTGGTTTCATGTTTGCTCAAGATGTCTTCAAGCATTCGCGAGTTTTATGCTTTAATACACTGTTAGATTTTAGGGTGGACACTGTGTAGCTACAGTTTTTGAATTCCACTTTTCTTAGACCTGTTTTCAATATTATAATTTCTCTTAAATAGTAGAATTTTGAGTGGTTTGGATTTTGCTATTTTATATTCGCGTTGAGTAACCCTGTATGATTTATTCACTAATATATTTCATAAGAATTCAACATCGATTTTCTAACGGAATAGTGTTTTTTAATGCACAACATTTTCATATTTGATAAAAACACGTATGAGTAATGATTAAGTAATACATTATTTGTTAACGTAATGCATGAAAAATCAAACTATTAAGTGCATTGTGTTTCTATACTTCGAATATAAGACTTAACGTTCCTTCGTATAAAAAACATTTTACAACACTTATAAAAAAGTGCCTAGATTTATGGTTTAAAGAGAGAGGACTTACGGTAAAATGGTACATTCTTATTGAATGATTCTTGTGTTTTTAAAGGGTCAGCATGCACTTGTTGCTGAAGTGGTTCTTCTGTTCGTCGTTTAGTAGATGAAAAAAATTGTTCCTGTTTCAGTTTGGGGTGCTGAGCCAAACTTAACGTCTCAGGTCTGAATATTGGAGGCTGCATTGCTCTGATACTTTGCTTCCTGTTTCACCTGAAGCAGTGGAGAGCACAATGTCGTCTCGTTAAGTGGTCCTGTACAGCAACCAACGATCTCTATGGTCGATCGGCAAGCCTATATGCAGGGTGTGCCAGATACGCAGGAAGAGAGCATGCGTAAATATTCGACTCTGAGAGAAGGCAACAGAGATTTGAGAATGATGTGATTTCTTTGGCATAATTAAAACAGTTTTTTTATGGTAAAGCTGCAGCCAGAGCTACTTTTGTTTCATTACAGTTCGAGAATCACAGAAATCATATATAAATCACAAATCGATATTATATGGTCCAAACATTAACAACTGCAACAATCGTGCCTACCAGCTATATTACAAAGCGCTGTGGGATATGTTTGTTCTCCGGCAGGAACTCTACAGTTTTTCACTTCTTGAAAAAAAGACATCTGTGATTAATATTTCTACTCGTTTTTTATTGCAACATAAACAACATTTTTGCTCTTCTTGAAACATTATTTTTAAGGACAAGAAACGTAGACTGATTTTGAGAAAAAGAATAAAATTTTAGGTTTGACGTCGGTTATTTTCGAGAGTTTGTTTTGAATTTCGCGCAAAGCTACTCGAGGGCTATCTGCGCTAGCTGTCCCTAATTTTGCAGTGTAAAATTAGAGGGAAGGCAGCTAGTCATCACCATCCACTGCCAACTCTTGGGCTACTCTTTTCCAACGAACAGTGGGATTGACTGTCGCATTATAACGCCCCCACAGCTGAAAGGGTCTTTTTCGAGAGAAGATGAAGTAAATATAAGGATAGAACTAATTATTTGTTTCATGCAACCCGCTCTTATTATCTTGAAAAATTGTTTCATTCATTAAGTTCTATGTTCAACGTAGGATTAGAAAAAACACACCAAATTTTGGAATGAGAATTAAATATTCAAATTTATTACTTTTTGTGACAACATCATATCTACTGTAAAGAATATACTGTTATTCCTTAGTGCTACAAGGAATTTTTATGAAATCAGAAACTTGTATATAAAGCACGTTACCAGCAAAGCTTTAACAGAAGTCCAAAAACAACTAGTCTGTCATTTAATTCATTAAATACGGGTATTATAAATTCAAAGATACAATTGGGTTATTGAACATTCTTTCTGTAAGTTTATGTTAGTGACCAAAAGGAGTAAAACAAATACATAAAGTCTCTCTCTACACACACACCGATATATATATATATATACACACACAGAATTATAAAAGCAGATGTTGCACATATAAGGTCATTAAGAATGAGTAATTTCAAATGAAATATAAATTTATGATTAATATAGTATTCAGAAAATACAAAGGAAAAATAAATAATTTTAACAATACACTAATATTTTGTATTTGTTTTGAAGAAGAGAAGTACACCAATTTGGGTTTATTTTACTGTACGATTATGAAATATCGTTCCAAGTAACCTGTATCACTCTTTACAATTACACCAAACTATCTGGTTGTTGTTTGACTTTCTTAGGTTCCTCATAACCTCAAACTGCTTTTAATAATATTAATACTGTGATTTCACATTATTCTACTGGATTGTTTTATATTACGTAAAGAGCGTATTCTGCGTTAACTTAATACCACTTTCCAATTGTTTGGACGTCAACTGCTCACAAATGCAAACTATTAATATATTGATGAACTTCGATGAAATTCATTTTCTCACGATATAAGGGTAAGGAAGATTATTTGCTTGTTTTTGAATTTCGCACAAAGCTACTCGAGGGCTATCTGTGTTAGCCGTCTCTAATTTAGCAGTGTAAGACTAGAGGGAAGGCAGCTAGTCATCATAACCCACCGCCAACTTTTGGGCTACTCTTTTACCAACGAATAGGGGGAGTGACCGTCACATTATAACGCCCCCACGGCTGAAAGGGCGAGCATGTTTGGCGCGACGGGAATGCAAACCCGCGACCCTCAGATTACGAGTCGCACGCTTGCGCCATGCCGGGCCTATGGTAAGGAAAAGACTCACACATTATTTGTATTTTATACCTATATCATTCACTATTTCCATAATTATATCCAGTATCGTATATATTTATGTGTGTGTGTTTGGGTGTGTATGTAATATGTTTATATATTCCAGGATTCCACCGCCGCTTCTGAATAAAATTCAGTTAAATTTTACGTGAAAATATGAAATATGTTTTAACTTGCTTTTTCGGTGACGTTCCATTAAATCACAGCGAAGTTGGTGGTTTTATTTACTATTGTGTTAAAGTGTAATGTAGAGCCAGAAACAGAAACATAAAGTATATGACGTATGTTGTGGCTTTAGCATGAAATGAAATGTACCACTATAGCATAATGCGCTATAGACGTTTGAAGAGACTGTTTTCGTATTTCAAGCTATTTAAAAATGAAACATGTTCACAAACCTAAAGAAGGACCATTGATTATATATTGTTATTGTTACACGCAAGAGAAAGTTAGCACCACCCAAAGCACAGGCTCTCCATCCATTCCATTTATGGAGTCCTATCGATACATGATTGTCACTGCATCGTCCAAGTAGGGTGGCGCCATCTCTAATTTCTATCTACCATCCAAATGGAGGCAAGCGATTGGCATCAACAGTGCTATTTATTATGTTATTTATTTATTCAGTCTTTAACTGATTAATACTTACTTTATTTATTAACTTATTATTTTTATGTATAAATGTTTTATACCAAGTTCCCAATGTAAATAAAATAGGGTTGTGCCTTTAATACAAACAAATGGAGATCAAGACTGTTGTCACTGTTCAACACCATAGAACCAGCACAAACATATTAAAACCCAACCTAACATAAAAAATCTGGCAAATATTTGCCTACACTAAGCACATCAGTTCAGGTTAACTATTCCTTAAAAAGTTATAAGTAATAAAAAAAACTGTTTTTATTACAGACATTGAGAACAGACTAATCTCAATTAAGTAATTTTTGTATTTTTTTCAATATAGTATAATATAGTTGGCGGTGGGTGGTGATGACTAGCTGCTTTTTCTCTAGTCTTACATTGCAAAATTAGGGACGGCTAGTGCAGATAGCCCTCGTTTAGCTTTGCGCGATATTAAATATAAACAAAATATTACTGCAGAAGGAATAGTTGCTATTTTAATAAGCTAATACACTGTTTCAAAACTGGCTTCGATCTTATTGTTAAAGATAAATCAATACGCAATGACAGTAATAAATGAAGTTGAATCTCCGCATCTGTCCCGAAACATTGACACTAAGATCTAATAAGAAGATATCAACCTAATTCGAAATACTGAACTATTACGAGGGAAGTACATAACGTGTAGGGCATGGTAAATGTGATATCAAATAAACTATTACACAGTCTTAAGGTCCAGGTACATGGCGGACAGAATATTACAGAAATCCATTACAAGGTTAAACTTTGTACAAATTACACTACAACTGAAGTTTGAATGTTTATTTCTTCCTACAGATGATGTGGACATTTCCATTTTGTTTATGAAAGAGTTCCTTATAACATCATTCCTGATGAACTATATAATTTTCTCAAGGTTTAATAGACCACTTGAGTGCAATTTTGTTAGTTGGTAATAAAAGTAACCCTTTAAAAAAATCAGAACATTAATGCTAATCGTCATCTTTTTTCCTCATAAACGATCTAAACAAGAATGCAAAGTAACTATTTCTATCTCTTCTTCAGAATTTCCATGTTAGTCAATTAAACCCGGTTTCATCTTAAGTTCAAGAATGTGCTAAATGTTTAGGAAGGTTAAAAACATGGAGCGTTTACGGAGGAAAGACATCAATAAGATATATTATTTATTAGGCATCTTATGATTTACTAACCTTAAAAATAGTAATTTTATTTGTTGCGTACACTGTGTGTATTCATTAGCTATAAGTGATGTGCATTGAAGTTGAAATATTACGATTTTACTAAAGTTAGAAAATTATAAATGAATGTTATATGACTTCATTTGAAAACAAACATAATTACATAATGAACCATTCAGTCAGATACATGCGGCATGACACCACTTATATGTTTAACAGGAAGAGTTATAGGAGTGACAGTGAAATTATACTATTCTGTGAAACAGTAATAGTCTCTGTGTGTTTTATTATAGCAAAGTCATATCAGGCTATCTACTGAAGCCACCGAGAGGAATAGAACCCCTGATTTTAGCGTTGTAAATCCGTAGATTTACCAGTAGTAGTCCAAGAGCTGATGTGTGAGTACTGTTAGCTTGCTGCCTTATATCTAGTCTGTCAGTTCAAATCCCCGTTCCACCAAACATGCACGCTTTTTCAGCCGTGGGGAGTTATTATGTGACGGCAATCCTACTATTCGTTGGTAAATGAGTAGCGCGAGAGTTAGGATGGGTGATGTTGACTAATTGCCTTTTCTATAATATGTCACTTTAGAATTAGGGACGACTAAAGCAGATATCCTTCGAGTATCTCTTCGCGAAATTCAGCAGATAAACAATCGAAGCTTAGTTTAAAATATCTGTAGTTGAGTTTTCCCGACATTTGTCTGCAAACAAAAAGAACCGAAATATTGAATTCCAGTTGATATCAAAAAGTTGACATCAATGGCTCTTTAAAAATTCGTTGGAACAGCTTAAATATTTTACATACAAGAAAAGTGAGAACAGATCAAAGAAAACGTTTTCACATTCTTATACAGGATTAAGAATTTATTTCACTTCGATGTCTGCTCATTTAGTGAAAACTGAAATGTTCTCATATATATATATATATATTGCTTTTTATGATAAATTTATTTCTGTTTATTTCTTTTTAGTTTAGAAAAGAGCAGAATTCCTGGTACTAACTTTGTTTCAATACAGACTGCAGATTACGAACTTGATAGATAAATTTGTAATAACTTCTAGTTGCAACCAGGATATATAGAGGTAATATTATAAATATTGTACTGACCCCTGTTGTCTGAAAGGATATTAAAAAAATGAGTAAAATTTTCAGAATTAATTGTTTTTATTATCTCTATTTTCAAATACTTTCAACCATTCACTTTATAATGTACAGATGTCTACTTTAAACAAAAGGAATGATTTCACTTAATTATGATTTAGTTTATAAAGTTAAGCCTATCTAAGATATCTCTTGAAGCTTACTTGAAAACAAAATGGTATAAAAATAGCTATAACAGATCTTCAGTAAGAATTTTTTTCCCCACTGGTTTTATTCTAAGGGATACACATTCAGCAGGTGTAGTTATCATACTTTAACGATCTTTCGAGAAACTCACGTTTCCTTGGTAACTAAAACTTTTTCAGAGCGAATCAAAGAATTTCTCAAAAATGAAACACAGCAGGAAAGTACCTGAAAAAAATTTTCTTATAATAGTTATTCAAACGAAGCTTATAACAATAAGTTTAGAATCAATACCATCGTTATTTGCGTCTCATCTTGATGTTTAAAACTCCGTACATAATAAAATAAGACTATAAAATGCTTTGAACTTCATGCAGATGGTGCTGAAAATTTCATTAATTGAGAACTTTATATATAGCTTGCTTTGGTAATATACTTTGTGGTGGATGGGAATGTATTCATGATGGTTTTAGACCATATTGGCTAATTATGTTTAAAAGATCTACGTCAAATCCTGTCATAATGAAATTTGTAGAGCATAAAGCTTTACAAGGGTTTTGGTTTGTTTAAAGTTAGGCACATAGCAATACAATGGACTATCTGTGCTCTGCCATCCACAGGGATCGAAGCCCGGATTCTAGCTTTGTATATCCGCAGACATACCACTTTGTCATTGGGGGGCACTTTACAAGGGTTTGGCTTGGTTTGTTTTGAATTTTGCGCAAAACTACTCGAGGGTTATTTGCGCTAGCCGTCTCTACTTTTGCAGTGTAAGACTAGAGGGAAGGAAGCTAATCATCACCACCCACCGCCAACCCTTGGGCTACTCTTTTACCAACGAATAATGGGATTGACCGTAACATTATAACTTCCCCACGATTGAAAGAGCGAGTATGTTTGGTGCGACGGGGATTTGAACCCGCGACACTCGGATAACGAGTCAAGTGCCTTAACCACCTGGCTATACCGGGTCTATCCAGGAGTACCTTCGAATAGTCTTTACTAATTTCGAACTGATCAAGAACACCTCCCACCAAAGTTGAGTACTTGTTTCTTATGGAAGAATGAAAACTGACTGTCACTCTTATAGTACACCAATGATCCTAACATTCAAAGCCCGTTTCTGCGGCATTGTATCGCGAAATATAAATATTTGGATTCACAGTTAAGACACATGATCACTAAGCCACAACCAGCTAAGAGGATGAAAACATAACTTTTTTATTCGTTTGGATCAATATAGCTTCCTAATATATATATTTTGGTTATCATATTTCACTTGACATGGCTGAAAAAATGTAACAATTGAAAATACCTCCTGCTGCTATGTTTATGAAGTAGCACCATTGTTAATAGGAGCTTTTTAGTTTGTCTTGACGGATTGAAAATCTGATGCATTACAAAATCTCTTAACCATTGTTTAAAAGTAATCTTTTATTGCAAACAACAAGAGAACATTGATAATCCATTCATTCTTCCACGTCACATATAACATTTATTTGTTTCAGGAATTATAGAAGCATTGGTCTGGAATTCCTCCAGACGCTTTGTGAATAAGAAATCATATTTATTCTCTTTTATCAACACTGTTTTTTCAATCAATTGAAATCAAGCGTATTGCTAATTTTATATATATATTTTGCGATCTATCTATTAATACTAAAGTTTGTAATGTATAAACTTTATAATACAGTGCATACGTATTAAGAAAAATATAGCAGGTACACACGAATGGTAGGTTCTTTTTGCTATCAAAAGCACTGAAATAAATCCGTGTTTACTATCAATTACTAAGTAACACAAATTCAAAAATTAGATTTGCTTGTGAATATCTAAATCATTTTGTATTAGAAAGTACTTAACATAGGATTAGCTATATTGGGTTATGAATACTTTAGATAGGGTGGCGATTTCAGTAGACGGAATCTATTATCATCTTCTGTTAAAAGACCTTCGTTAAGTGCGCAGGTAAAAAAAAAGCACTTTTTTGATTTTTTTCTTTCATGTTGCTTCAGAAGAAGTTGTACGTGCGGTTCAAGTAAGGTTGCGTGATTTTGTGAGTTTACCAGAATAAGTAGCGCTTGTCACGCATCAGGAAAGCCCATAAAATGCGCTTGAGTACGTTTATCGCTGATTCTGTTCTTTGATGCGCAAAAATGAGATATTTCATATTTGTAAAATGTTCTCGTCTCAGGGCAATACCCTTCAGTAGTATGTGATACAAAAAATTCAGAGGAATGAGGAGACTGAAATAATGCAAAGATGAAAACTAATATTTTATAAAGAACTTGGCTCAGATCCACCCATTTTGATCGTGTTAGATATATGATGCTTTCGGTTTGCCACAATGACGAGCACTGAATGACTCTAAACTTGTTTGTTTTCATAGATGTGGTTGATTTTTCTCTTTTTCGGAATTATTTAAGATTTAGTTTCTTAATTTCACTTTATTAACGCGTCTGTTTTAATCGACATCTTGCTTTTTGAAATATATTTGTGATGAATATATATAATTGGAGAAATGTAATAAATCACACTGATAAACGAAGGTTTACTTTCTGAAATCGCTTAGGTTATCTTGTTTCTCAAAGTTAACATTCATTTATCCACGTTTTGATCACACATGTTTTAAACTAATATCTATAATATCGCTTGAGCTATTTCTCTTTAAATAGATTATAAATATAATCTTAACTCGATATTTAACTATAAAGAGGGTTAATCGCTTCTGATATTTGTTTGTTTTTTGAGTAAAGCACAAAGCTACACAATGAGCTATCTGTGCTCTGCCAACCACGGGTATCGAAACCCGGATTTTAGCGTTGTAAGTCCGCAGACATACCGCTGAGCCACTGGGGGGCTAATCGCTTCTGATAACAGTGTTATGCAGAGGCGTGAGGTATGTCACCGAGGACGACATGGTTAGCAACTTTATATTTAAAGTTTATGGTTATAAAATAAAACTTTTCCGCTCAAATAAAATGAAGATGAAGATAGGCATATTTACTGGTATAAATAATAAGATAATATACAATAATTTGAAGTTCACGAAGGTTCACAAGACTCTAATTCATTTTTTTTTCATAGAAAGGATAGTCAAAGAAGTTGGGATCATACTTTCTGCTTTATGACAAATAATTTCTAATTTTTTTCATTATTTTTAATTTGTAAAGGCTTACTTGATAGGCCACAAATTATTAATATTTACGATGTTACTAAGTGAGAGTTTGAAAACAACACTTTTATGACTATCACTTAATTGACGTGTTGTTCTATGAGCTAAAACATAATTATAATCAACCAGGCCTCAATTACCCAAAAAGATAACATTTCAAAACATACATGCTATAGCTCCGATAACTTTATTGAAGTCAAGCCTCTTTCATAATGCTTGTAGGACTACATTCATCATTGTTCTTTGTTAAAATACAAACGCAGTGTTGTATATTTTTATAGCAAGGAGTCTACTTATCAATATAAAAATATCTCAGTTGTAGGATTTTACCTAAACACAGTTAAAGTAAAAATTATTCGTAGTATACTTGTATTAGCAAACAACTTGCTGTTTTGGAGAATTAACAGTGGGAACAAAAACATTTTCTACTTATGTTTTCAACAGAAAATACGACTTTAAAAGATCATTTATTGAAAAAAAAATTAAAAATCATAGGTAAACTTGGTGACTGCATAGCTTTTTCGTACAGTTATTGTTTCATTTAAATATAAATATATATATACATATATTTTTTCATTGGAACTTTAGGAGTAGACATAACTGGTTTGAGAACTTTTGTGGACACTAAATATTTGCTGAATGAACCGAGGACCTGACGAAGGCCTCAGTATAGCAGCAGAAACGATGCCTTTGTCCTGTTCATTCATTAGGGAGTTACAGTTCATCAATATTCTCAAAACGTATATATATATTGTAATGTAAAGAAGGAGGTGATATAACCAATGAAGGGTATATATAATTAACACGTGTTTGTATACGTGTGCGTTATTATTCCTCGACAATACCATTTGGGACACCAACATTCGATCACGTGACTAGAAATATTGTTTTCTTTTCAGCTCTAGAAGAGCTAGAAAACAAGAACGAGGAAGAAACGTAAATGTTATGACATTGTAACTGTTTCTACTCCCTTTACAAAACATTATTTATGTATATAAATGTTGTCTATACTGCTGATTAGATTTCTCAAGACTGTGTAAATAGCCAAGAACAGTAAGCCATGTTGTATTTTTAGGGAATATCGTATTAATTTGGTACGAGAAACATTACAACGATCTTCTAGTGTTATCAAACGTAAACGGACGCGCTGTACTTCTTTTACCGCTTAAAATAGATATCACATCAGTGTTAGTTTAAGTATTATGGTCTAACATTTTAATGTTGTTAAGTCAGTTTATCTATTAATCTTTGTTGTTAAAGATAATTACCGCAGCTTGCTTACACTTTTATTTTCTTAGGTAAGACAGTTAAATGGACAGATCTATAGCATAAAAAACACTTTGCATTCGGTTATTATTGTTGTTTAGCACAAAGAGCTATTTCTGCTCTGCTTACCACGGGTATCGAACCCGGTTTCTAACAGTATAAATTTGCAGACATACCACCGTTCCATGTGGGGTGGGCATGTGGTTCGAACAAAATATTAAAGAAAAAATAAAAATGTTTATAAAATCAAATAGTGAAATTTCTTAGACAGAATTTTTATAGCAGTTGTAACTTGTTAAGTTTCGTCCATAAAGTGAAAGCAGAGTTACTATGTTCAGGCCCGGCATGGCCACGTGTGTTAAGGCTTTCGACTCGTAATTTGAGGGTCGCGGGTTCGAATCCTCGTGACACCCAACATGCCAGCCCTTTCAGCCGTGGAGGCGCTATAATGTTACAGTCAATCTCACTATTCCTTGGTAAAAGAGTAGCCCAAGAGTTGGTGGTGAGTGATGATGACTAGCCGCCTTCCCTCTAGTCTTACACTGCTAAATTAGGGACGGCTAGTACAGATAGACCTCGTGTAGCTTTGGGCGAAATTCAGAACAAACTGAAACCAAACCAAATCTCTTCAGTCTATCAGTTTAAAACTAAGGGTCCCTCGCTAGTACAGGGGTAAGTCTACGGACTTACATCGCCAAAATCAGGGGTTCTATTCCCTTGGATGGACTCAGCAGATAGACTGAGATGGCTTTGCTAAAATGAAAAATATAAACATAACACTAAGGAAGGCTAGAGCTCTTTTTTGTAGCGTTGGAAGGAACGTATTCTTAAACAGACATACAAATACAAACTTATTAAAATTAAGTCTCAGGTAGAATAGAAGATTTTAATTAGGTTTTACCTAATGATCGGTCGGAGGATGAGAAATGGATAGGAAGTTTGAAATAATATATCTCATTATATTTCCCTGAAGAAGTTATTGAAGGTAAATAAAATTAGCTTTTTTTTGTCTATAGGAAGCGTTTTTTTACGTTTTTATGTATTTACTAGTGCTGTTAGCGTTGTATAATATGTGGCATCATATGTTTTTGTTCATATGACAGAAGAAATTAACAATATAGTATAGGCCGTACAAAGCGAACAAAGTCAAATCCAGTTTGCTCTAAGGAGATGCCTTCCTGTGACGTAAATGGATCCCCTACAGACTCTTTGTTACACAAGACTTAAACGGAAAACACAAAAGCGAAGGTTTACATTATAGTTATAACATAATCTCACGGTTTTAAATGTTCGTAAAATAAATCAAAACATTTTCTTTGAAATTATACAACAGAAATAACAATACATTTATAATAAAAGCGAGCACACAAAAGAACAAGATATTTATATATTTCGTGTACTAGTCCTTTTCGACAAGATGAAACCTTTCCTAAAACAAATTTCAATTGATATTTTAGCTTCTAACTAATATCAAGAAATACGGTAATGTGTCGTGCAGCAAAAACAACCTGCAGAACACACTGTGTGTTGTTGACACTTTAGTGATTTCAATTTTCTGTTCCTCAAAGTGTGGTAATCCAAACTAACAAATATTTTCATTAGATGTGCTCTACTGATCCTTTTCTTCACATACTAATTCTCAAAGCAATATATTAAGAAATAAACGCGTAATAAGCTCTCGAATTTTAATTGCATTTTTTCCCTTTTTTTCTTCTTTACACAGAAAGTACAAAAACTTTATTTGATATAAGAACGTACTTAAAATTTACTGATATTTTTGGTAAACTAATAAACCTTACAACCTACAATTGAGTATCAAATTTAATCTAAATATATACAGATACAGAGAAAGTTATTCAACAAAAAACGTTTATGTTAAATTTAGTCTAAATATATACAAATACGTAGAAAGTTATTCAACAATAAAAGTTTGCTTTTGACCAAACCATCTGCCCACGTTGAAGCATAGAGTCACGTGAGATATAGGTCTGATATTTGTATTATAGTTTCATCTAAGAGAAAAGGCAAACCGTTTTTTTTTTTTTTGTTATTAGAATTAAAGCTAACTGATTTTCAGCAGACTGTATGATGAAAGCACGTGCAGATACATATGTCTTGGTTAGGAACCCAAAGTGGATTAGCTGTTTCTTGCTCAGGCTCTCAAAAGAATCATGTGTCTGGACGGTTATTATTCATTATTTATTTCCAACTGCTAAACATAAACTTGCTTAGCTTTATGAAATTCGTCTAATTAAAAAGCGTTTAGCGTCACGTGATATTAGCGTAAGTAATGATACCTCGTTCGTCTCTACTGAATGCATGCGAGTGATGACAAGAAACTGTTAATCTAGTTTCCATGGCTTCACTATTAAGGAAGTTATTAACACTATTTTAGAGAATAAAAACTACCAACACACATTTTATAAACAATATGGTTTGTTCTGTAGTTATAGGTCTGTTCCAAATAATAGAGTTGCAATCCTAAAGCTAATGTTGGTTACTATTGATTGGTTTTTGGTTTGTTTTAAATTTCGCGCAAAGCTACTCGAGAGCTATCTGCGCTAGTCGTCCCTAATTTAGCAGTGTAAGACTAGAGGTAAGACAGCTGGTCATCACCACCCACCGCCAACTCTTGGGGATATCTTTTACCAACGAATAGTGGGATTAACTGTCACATTATAACGCCTCCACGGCTGAATGGGCGAGCATGTATGCTGTGACGGGGATTCGAACCCGCGACCTTCAGATTACGAGTCGAATGACTTAACCACCTGGTCATGACGGGCCGTTACTATCGAGTGTCCTATGTATAGGAAAAAGACATTAAGTTACATGCTATGTCCACCGAGGGGAATCGAACTTTGATTTTAGCGTTGCAACTCAGAACACTAACCTCTGTTTCACCGAGGTACCGATGAAACTGAGTGACCTTTCTTTTTCATTAAAGAGATGTAGCAACTAGTACAGGTTGAGTAATAACTAAGCTTACCGAATCAATAAACCAATGTTTACTCAATCAGATGTGCAATACAAAATGTAGCGAGTTGTTACTATAAATAGGGCAAGATTTGTGTCATATCGCAACATACTTTTTTTTTCTAAAGAAAGTGTTGATAGTTTTTACATTCTTGGTTTACATAGAGTCCATAACGTTGAATGACAGGTTATTGTTTTTTACACACTGGTGCAATAAAATTCGCACACACCTTTGTATGTAAGTTTATCATCCACTTAATGTCTGTAAGTTCCCGTGAATAAACTTGCTATTTGATTATTCCCCACATTGCAAAATTATTATGCCCCACCATGCAAGGTAAAATTGTAAAGATGATGATAAACAATTATGAAATAATAACTTCCAAATTAGGTCAAGTATACCTAAAGTACAAACCATGAACATTGTTGTACCTGCGAAAGATATAGATATAGTTGTTTTTACACAATTCAGTGATGAACCTTTATTAATCAAATATTTACAGCTACTAATGTACTGTGGTTTTTATTAGTTAATCTAGATAAAATGGAGTAGACAAAACTCTAAGTTATGCAATATTTGTAATGTGAAGAAAGCAAACTGACCCAGTGGAAAACTGACACATGGAAACTGTTTTATTTATTGAGAAAATGCCACCAAATATATCCCAAAGTTTATAGGAACTGTCACCTTTTATTTCTGAACGAAAGAGTCTTGTAACACAAAAGAGGAGATTCATATTTCATACTTGTTTAGTAATCAATAATACCTACATTAATTTCGTCAATATTACTGTGTTTCTATTTGAAAGTTGCAAATAAACTTCTTAAACTTTACTGGTTAGATGTTTTTATTGGTTTCAACAAAATACTGATATTAAGTGTTAAACGTATAATTTGATTAATATTTCATACTGGTTGGGTTAATAACATTATTATGTGTGATGGAATCTTGTTACATAGAGAGATCCTTTTTCGTTCTACGTGTTTTCTTTCTTCCTTTAACATAGATTATATAGCTCTGATGCTATTTACAAACTGAGAAGTTTCAGAAAATTATTTTCATTTTATTCTAAAACACTTTGATTTATAAATACTAATTTTGTTTACTTGTGAGAAACTTACGATAACATTAATCTCTCAGTGTTACATGAATACTACTGGAAATCTTGTCATAGAAACCTAAGTCCGCTTAATGGAATATTAATGTTTAATTTTGAGTTAGACAGGTCTATAAAATCGTTACACTTATGATATTTTTTTACTGGTTACTTTCGGCCAAGCAACAGAGTGTTAGTACATTACTAACAAAAAACAGAAGCTGTTCTTGCGTGTAATGTTATATAAATCTCGCTTTACAACAGGCTTGTTCTTTTATATTAATCTGGCGTAAAATAAGCAACGCGTCACGTTAGAGACTAATAAGACAAATATTGCTGTTCAAACTTGTAAAATGTATCTAAAACCTAATCGAAGCCTGGAGGACTATGTAATCACTCTTTTGAAAAAAGAAATTATTCATGCATCGAAACTATTAAACGATGTAAAACCGGAGAACACAGACGGTACCAGGTCATGTTTATAAAACAGGTAAAAAATAAGTACAATTCTGCTAAGGAATTTATTAAAAACAGATCCAAGAAATAAAATACAAAATCTTGCTAGGGAGTTCAGAAAATTAAAAACAGGCTTTAGTTTTGTTTGAGAGTTTGGAAAATTAAAAACATACTTTAGTTTTGTTTGAGAGTTTGGAAAATTAAAAACAGACTTTAGTTTTGTTTGAGATTTTGGAAAATTAAGAAAAAAGAAACTAGAAATAAAAATGAATTTTCATTCTTTAAAAATTGACTCAGGTGGTGACTCTTTTTTTAACTCTTGAAATACTGATCGACAACCTATTTGCTTTTTTTTTCATTTAAATTGTGACTCGATATTTAGCGCTAAGCGATCAGTAGCATAAACAAGGATCTCTTATTTTGGAGTTCTACACGGTCATAAAATGAAGCGCAAATTTTGGCTTTCAACTGGCCGCAAAGTAGTCACTAAGTGAAAGAAGTGGCAGGTTGATTTATGTGTTTGCCCTTTAATAAGAGGTTAGTGGCCACAGTTACGGAGAATACTTGTTGCAGTCAGCCACTTCAGCCGTGATTAATAAAGCTCTCTGTATTCTTCCGCACCTTTTTTTTCTTAAGAGACAGTCTATATGGATATTGTATTGTGCGAAGTCATTAGTTTGTTAATTTATATCTCCACGATGATTGGTTGGAATATTGCTGGAGGGTTGATCTAATTATTAATTAAGAATATTACAGAATAAAGTTTTTAATAGTTGTTGGCCTGGCATGGCCAAGCGCGTAAGGCGTGCGACTCGTAATCCGAGGGTCGCGGGTTCGTGCCCGCGTCGCGCTAAACATGCTCGCCCTCCCAGCCGTGGGGGCGTATAATGTGACGGTCAATCCCACTATTCGTTGGTAAAAAGAGTAGCCCAAGAGTTGGCGGTGGGTGGTGATGACTAGCTGCCTTCCCTCTAGTCTTACACTGCTAAATTAGGGACGGCTAGCACAGATAGCCCTCGAGTAGTTTTGTGCGAAATTCCAAAAAAAAAAAAAAGTTGTTATTCGCACAATAGTAGCTACCCCAATCCTTTTCTTACACTAATAAAGCAACACATGCTCTTGTGTCTCATTATTTTACAAATACAGTATTTATTTAGTAAATACACACAATGTTTGATATATTTATTCCTAAAATAGAAAATCTTACTTTACGCAAAAATATTACATAAAGAAGTCCTATTAATCGTCTCGTTATTTTTAAAAACATCTTTTGTTCAGTAATTTAACATGTGATCTAATATTTAATATTCTTGATAACGAAAAACCCACTCGAAATAAATATGTATCTCAGAATGGCTGGTATGGGTATGAACACTTTTATTAATAAGGAGAATGTAACGTTTTGACCTTCCTAGGTCATCTTTAGGTTAAGAAAGAGAGAATTTGAATGTGACTGTTGCCGGACACGTGTCTTAGGGACGAGAATGCAAATGGGTATGAGATTGTAGGGGGCGATGGAGTTGGATGTTAGGTTATTAATTAGTATAGGTATAAAAATGTTCCTTTATATTGGTTTAAATTTGGTTCTAATTGCTGTTCAAGTAGGGCTTCTTTGATTTTGCGTTTGTTTATATTTGTTTCCCTACTTAATATCTGAATATTTTCCTTGGTTATATGGTGTTAATTTGATTTGTAGTGTTGAAAAACATGTGAAAGTGTTCTTTGAAACTAATTTCCGTTTCTTTGCTTGTTTCTCCAATATAGAAGTCGTGGCAGTTGTTGCATTGTATTTTATAAATTATGTTGGTGTTGTGTTTGTCAGTGTAGTTTTTATATACTATGGACTTTAGTCTTGTATCTGGTTTTCGAATAAATTTTTTGTTAACTGAAATATTGTGTTTTGTCATAACTTTTTTTCCAAATGTTGGTTATTTTTCGCTGATGTCGGGAACATATGGTATGCAGCAGTATAAGGTTTTGTAGTTTGTTGTATCTTGGAATTTATTATTTGTTGGTTGTTGGTGAAGGTGTGTGCGTATAATTTTTTCCACGGTTTGTGGAGGAAATTTGTTGATGTAGTTGAAGTGTTGTTTTAATTTGTTGATTTCATCATTAATTTTATCACGTGAAAATAGTTTTGTGGCTGTGTTTATTTGGTTTCTCAATCTGTTGAGTTTTTGTTTTGTTTCATGTGCTGAGTCCCAGGGAATGTATAATCCAGTAGGGGTGATTTTTCTGTGGATTTCTGTTCTGAATTGTGTATCATTTCTAGTGATCTTGAGGTTAAGAGATGCTATTTGATTTGTATTTTTTCGTGTTCACAGGTGAAAGTAATGTTGGGGTGTATGGAGTTAACGTGGTTAAAAAAAAAAGTATGTATGGATTTTGTAGATGTAAACCCAGCAATTGTATCATGAACATAACTGTACCAGTATATTGTTGGGGTGTAAGGCTGAATTGATCGCTAGTGATTCAATCTGTGTCTTAAAATGTTGGTTAGAACTGGTGACACGGGATTCCCCATTTATTGGCCATTTATTTGTAGGTAGTTTTGGTTATTGAACCTAAAGTTAATTTTGGTTGTAGTGAATTCTATAAGGGCTGCTAATTGGTTGCTAGCGACGTGTATCAATTGGTTGGGGTCTTGGATATAAAGTTCTAAAGCTATCTTGCAGGCTTCAGTGGTTGGGACTTCTGTGAAGAGTGAGATTACATCAAAACTGGCCATTAACGCTTTATGATGTAACTGATTAAGAATATATTTAAAGTTAAAAGAGTCTTTGGAAAATGAGCCGGCTGATATTGCATATTTAGAAAATGCCCACGCTACATATTTACCAAAATTGTAGTTAAATAATTCGTAGGTCGACATTATGGGTCGAAGTGGACAATCAGGTTTGTGAGGTTTGGGGGTGCCGTATAGTTGTGGTATGTGTGAGTCGGTCTTTCGTAGGTAAGAATAAACGTCTTTTGATATTGTGTTGTTGTTTTTTTTTCATTTGTAGTAGTATTTTGTTTAACTGGTTTTCATGTGTTTTTGTATACTTGTGTTTAGTAGTTTAAATTTGTTTGTGTCTGACAAGATGTTGTTCATTTACTGAATGTATTCATTTGTATTCATTATAACTATAGCATTGCCTTAATCTGCTTTAAGAATTTTGATGTTGTCGTGTTTTAAGTTGTTTACAGAATTAATATCTTTTTTGTGTAAGGTTGTTTTTTAGATTTCTTTCCTGTGAAATTATCTTGATAGTTTTGTGTGAAAATTATTTTAAAAAGTTGTTTTATGATACTGTTTTAAGGTGTTTCAGGGAAATAGTTTTTTCAGTTTTACCTGTAAAGATAGGTTGTTGATTGTCGGTGGAATTGTTGTGGAAGTTGTCATCTTTCTGGTGATTGTTTTTCGTTGTTTTGCTGGTGTTTTCAGTTTGTGTAAAGCGAATCACCAGTCTTCTAGCTAGGACTTCCAGGCAGGCTTTCATTTCGATGGATGGAATATTTCCAGGTGTTACTGCAAAGTTGAATCCTTTGTTGAGTAGATGAATTTCTTCTTTGCTTAATTTTCGGTAGGATCCGTTAATTACGAGGTTTGTTGGTGGTTCGTCGTGTAGACGTCTTTTTGTTGTTGGTACCTTAGTTTATCTAGTTTCTTGTTGTGGCGGACTTTCTTTTTCTTGTCATTCTTACTGTTGAGTTGATTGATGTTGCGTTATATCAGTCTATAAACGTCTGGTTGAATGCAGCAGGCCAGTTGATAGTCTAGATTAGTTTTTTTTTTTTGTAGGTCATTTAGTTTTCGCCCTTTCAGTCGCGAGGGCGTTAAATGCGACGGTCAATTCCACTATTCGTTGGTAAAAGAGTAGCTCAAGAGTTGACCGTGGGCGGTGATGACTAGCTGCCTTCTCTCTAGTCTTACACTGCTGAATTAGGGATGGCTAGTGCAGATAGCCTTCGCGTAGCTTTGCGTGAAATTCTAAACAAACCAATTTTGGTTATACTGTGTTTTTCTAAACATTATTTTTCTTAAATAGACAGAAGATGAAACGAATAGTGTTTGTCAATTAATTTTATTTAAATTACTGATTGCTTTTAAGAGACGGTACAGGTGCGTAAAAAAGTACATGTAAAACATTCACAATATCCAAAATATTAGTATAACTCCAATGTTACACATTGTACATCATCTGACAAAAAGTACTGGGCTACGTTTACAAAACATAGAAAAAATACATAAATTTTTGTTTGGAAATCTGGAAAGCTTAAAATAAAGAATTTTCTTCGTTGTGATGAACGAGGGGTATCAGTATTTAATTGAGGTATATACCCTGTTGATGAGTTTAGAACAGATGTGATCAATGCAGTTTTTTATACAGTGGTAATGCTCATACATATATATTTATATAACTTATCATTTTACCTCCAAAACCATTTTGGTTGATTGGCTTGCAATTGACTTGATTGAAGCGGTATTCAACAACTTTAGAAGTCGGTCGTTTTCTGAGCTTCAAGATTATGGGCGTGTAGAGTACGTTAGTTCACTAAACGACGTAGATATTTCACTGATATTATGTACTTATACTGTTAGGTGTGCGTACTGTATTTTCTATACTTTTTTTCACTATTTTTCCAAGTTTGATGATTCTTCTTTCAAGAACTCTACGTTATTAGTTTGGTGAAGAAATATTACAAGTCTAATAGAGCCATTCTCCTATTGCTCTATTAGAGCAATAATAATTTCATTATTAATCACTCCAACTGGCTTACATATCCTGAAATACTTTCCCACTTAGATCATCAGATGTTGACTCATTGCACTTCCACATTTTCTAATAGTGACTGCTCGTCAATGTACTGGTTACCAAAAGGTTACAACTAGCTACATTCAAAATCGCCATACATGAAAATATAATGTTTGAAAATATTTGTTCACTTATTGGTGAACAAGTTTAATCAATTGAAAACTGGCTTACCTATGTTGAAAGAGCTCAGTTAATAAATGTTTGAAATTGAACAAAGCTTCCTTTCTATTTATTTTTCACAATATTAAGATAACTACAATTTTATTTTTCTTTTGTTTAGACAATATGACACTTAAATTCAACTATTTCGACAAAGAGATGTTGTATATTATTACGTTTGAACTCTTCTGTGTCTTCAGTTGCTCAATAATCATCCTTTAAATTAAAACGTAAAATAACGTTATCGGAATAGTGTATCCTTTTTACCAGTAAAGTGCGAAATATTCCAAAGAATTCCAAAGGACTGCAACAACTTTTTATTTTTACTGTATTTGGTTTATAGTGGTTTACCTTGAGTCAATACATTTCCTTTTTCACTATTATCGTTTCTTAGTGATAGAGAGTTTGCCACTTAACAACCTGGTGGTCTTTGAGTAGCATTTCACCCCAAAAAGTGGGATTTCCTCCTGAATTCTGTAGAAAAGGTCCACACACAATTCTACCAATCACCGCATTCTGATTAAAGGAACCCTTTGCCATGGCAGTTACAACTACACTAGAATCGTCAAGAAAATTTACTGGTACTACGAAGTGAAAACTCTGGTTATATAAAGGATTTTGTGACGAAGACATCACTGATGTTTTCATTGTTTTTACTTTCTGTCCTGAGCACATTAGAGTCACTTTTACGAAAGTGTCCAGCTTATCTGTGTATAGATATAAGCATTACATTAGGTAAAACTTGTACACTTTAGAGTGATTTCTCTAAACGTAGAAAACATTACATCTAAGCTTGTTACAACTACATTAAAAAAATGAAGATTATTTTTTTGTTAAAACGGTTTCATTTCCAATCATCTTAATAGTTCAAATAAAATGATTTCTTTAGAATAAGTGTGATTTGGCAATTAGAATTAAATGGTCCATAACTTTGCAGAAAAAACAAGTTATTAAATAGGCAATATGCATACATATGTATATATATATATACAGTATTGGAACTAATAATAATGAACACTTAACATATAGTAGACACAGATAAAGAATAATGGAAACTAGATGGTGAACTTAGTAATGGTACAAAAACATCAACACAGAAGATACAATGAAAAGCGAATATTTTGAGCAATACACTAGTATTCTTCATGTGAATCCTGTACTTAGAGCAAAGCATTAATCTTGTTTTCACGTTGTAAAACATTTTATCAATATACGAGTTTTATATAAGATAAATGTATATATATTTAAATTAAAATATTTATTTTTAATATTAAGTTTCAAATCAAAGATTAAGATTTGAAACTTAATGTTGTTTCAAACGTCCTATATTACAAACTGCAATTCGGACAAATTTTTGGTCATTTTTGACCTCATCAGATTTTACATAACTCCATAAAGCATCACTAATGTTGTTATTGGGACTGTGTACGGATCAAGCCATGGTGTGAGTGTTTCATCAGTCTCTTTACTACAAGTAAATATTTTCATCACATTTTCCGTATATCTATGATTACTAGCATACTCGAAGTTAATTCTTTGCCCAATGAATCATGATTGTACCTGCACTTATCAACAGCCAGAATGCCATTAATATGTATTAATCAGCAATACATCCCAAAACGTGTACTGATTCTCCATCATGCCTTACTATATATTCATTTACTAATTACAATAACATTCATTTTCTGCCATTGATCTTGTCAAATTATTTAAACCTGAAGTTATTTTTGAAGAAAACAGGTATCTAGTTTTATTTTTTAATCTGTTTACAGTTCAAAGATCGTTTAATTTTGTGTTACCTTTTCTCACCAGTGGGTATTAAACTACTAAATGTAGTTAAGTCACTTTATACTAATGTTTATTTTATTTTCTCAAAATACTATTTGTACTTGTAATTACAACAACGACATTGGAAAAATCTATACTTGGCCGTCGTATATCTGAGGAAATTTGCTTTTTTACCTCGAATATTTCTATTACTAGCAATGCCAGGTTCACGTACCCTCTTCAGGGTCTTGTATATGGATTTTTCTAAAACACAGAGCGTTGTTACACTTTTTCATCAGGACTCACCAAGACCATGCTTACCACACGGTATTACATTACACTACTGGGGATAGTATTACTGTCCGTACGTTTATAGGTTTTATACTGGTGTGACGCTTTCTAATTAGTTAGATGACAACCAATTACATTATAGACTTAGTGTCATGAAGTTCCTTTTTGTGCATTAAAGGAATGACAGTTCAGAAATATTTCCATTTAACACTATTTTTTCTCACTGTTTCCATGCTTATTTCTAATATTGTGTACGTATATATCATAAATTAAAAACATAGTAAATAATTGTTCAGATGGTTTAATACATTTTACATATGTTTAAACTTGTTTAAGTTTTGTTGCTCACTAAATAACTCTAAATTCATGCTATTTTATATCTCCTTAAAGAGTCATTTTCACAAACTACTTTAATTGGGAAAACAATAAATTTACGGCGGATAACCAGTATAAATTTGTTCCTTGCCCCAATGTAAAAAACAACAAGGAGAAGGTTTATAAAGGCTAAACGGAAGGTCAGATAGCCAATAATTAAGATATGTTTTAAACCAAGCTATTAATCAGAGGTGGTTCCTAAAGTTCTACAAGACAATTTTTTTCTACTCACAGTACTAAAGAGCTGAGAAATAAGTAGGAACTGATGATGAACTAAACTCAATGTGAGTTCAAGCTCTTTATAATCCTTCTTCCTACCTTTATTGCACAAATTCTTCAAAGATGTCTTCACAACGGCTGGGTTAATTCGGTAGTCTCGTCCTCGGAGAACGCTAACTTTCAACAAACTCTTAGTAGATGAGTAACTCAATGCAAGAAGAACTTGACCAAGGTTTTCAAGTGGCTGTAAGGTAGTAGTAAACTCATTGAAATAAACAACAGCTGCAAAATATCTCTTCATTTTTTGTGATTATTCACATATACATAAAAATGACTTGATAATAAATTTCTGATCCTGCGGATGCATCGAGTAAAAAATAACAAAATAGGCTTAACTAACAACAGACTTATTTCTTACATCAGCAAAGTTAGGCATCTTGATTGTAGTGCGTCTATGTGGAAGTACTACCATCCATTTAATCAAAGTGAATGATATGTTCAAAGATACTGAAATAATTATCTTTTCCACTGCGTTCCCAGACACGTACCAAATAACTTGACAAATAAGTCTAGGTTTGTAATGCTTGTAAACTTTAATCTTAATTTCAGTTAAAAACCTGAACAAACATAACATTGTTAAAACTGATAAGCCAGTAAGATAACTATAGATGAGCCTATCTATAAAAATGTACTTATTTCACATTAGAGCATATAAACAGTCGACAAATTACCCATTCTTCAAGACAATAGAATTTTTCTTTATATAAGAAAACCATAGGATTATCCATTCATTTTTATTTAGCCCTATTTATTCAAATTTAGAATATAAATAACCTAATTCTGCTTTGCGTATTCACAATTGTACTTTGATGGAATAATTCTTCATTATTATACAGTAATGTATATGTCTTAGTAATCAAGTTGCTCTTACTCGAGTTATCTATAGTTGTAGGTTACTTACATGAGGTGTTACTCGTGTTTCTTATGGAAAGTTGAAAGTTGTGGTATGTCAACCACTACAGACCTTGAACAACAGGACAACTTCTACAGAGTATTAGGAAAGTCACTGTGCACATACTATATGAACGAGTATAGCATTATAATTTCGTGCATATAATGCAACATTTTCTTAGTTAGAACCACATTCACATATTACTGAGTTTACTGAGAAATATAGATTCTTAATTCATACAGATTTCTTTCCAACAACAGCTCTAACCTTCACAAATACACTTTTTAACTTGTTTTCGTTGTTTGAATAAAGATTGATTCATTTTGTTGTATACTATATCTAGTCTCTTGTGTTTCCTCACAACTCAATTAAAATCAGAGAAGCTAGATTTGGTCAGACCTGCTGTTATTCTGTGGAAACCTACGTGATCATTCCTAGGGAAAATTATTACACCTGAGAATACCACAAACTATCCAAGACCATAGGATTGGCTTTCATGAGGATTTCCATATTTTATTTTGACGACTTTCTTTCTCGTGCTCTTCTTATCTATTACGTTTTTTAAGTTTAAAAATGAATCACAATTAAAACAAATTGATTCTTTTTGTATGAATCAAAGCGCATACAACCAAGAGGAAGAGTTAGTCATTGAAGGAAGATGGTTATCTGTAAAAGTTTTTGGGCCTCAGAAAATCTCCTTCTTTATGTCAGATTTTCATAATACTAAAACTAAAGACTGAAGAAAGAGAAATGCTAGGATCTGGCGCATCCGTAATAGAAATTAATGTTATGAGGTGTGATTTCAATGCAAGAAAGGAACAGACAACCGGGGGTAATTACACATATGTATAGTCTGGCAAATTCAAGACTGACTGGGGTGTCTTTTTAAGAAACCTAAGTTCCTGCGAGCAAGAATAGCTTAAATTCATCCTTGGTAAAGATCAGCATCCATAGGTGGAAGAGACTGTTGTTGGGTAATCTCTGACAGTCTGAATTTTTGCCAGCAAGTAAAACAGTGGACACTAGCTGGTGAAGATGGTGATACATAAGGCACTCAATGAGATGGGAAATATATTGCCTAGGTGCCCATGGGTAAAAAATAATCCTGTGGTCGTGCAAAGCCAATGAATGAAATATCTACGGTAACTTATAATTCTGTCATTCATAGATGGGTACCTAATTCACAAGAGTAACGATAGATTCTGGGACTGATATATAGTTACAGCCAAGTTGTAATGAAATTTAGGTATGTTGTAAAACAAAGTTAACCATCTGGCTGAATTCAAGTCTGAAAAGAAATGTGTTACTGAGATCTTGGCTAGTAATGCGGATTACCTGTGCAATTCTTATGGTAAAACACTTTGTAATGGTTGGCAACTCACAGTGATATTCTCATAAAGAACTTTAACAAGAGATTACCTGTATAGGTAATGAGGTATCTTTCGATTAAAAGAGGCATTTTCTGTTTCATTGAGTTTAAAGTCATAACTTGAAATAAGTTAAAAGATAATATGAAACCTGCAGCATCTACTACCATAGCTAAATCTTAGACAGACAGTCATGCTCAAGTGACAGCACCATGCTCAGCTCGAATTTTGACGACGATGAACCGGAAGCTAACATATACCAGTAGTATGACACAATCTTACTGATTTCCAGTGAGTAGGCAATGCTACAGTCAGTACTAATGATGTCTGTATCTTGGAATAACTCTGAAAAAAAGGACTAAAGCATGTGCTTTGTATATGGACAGTTAGGTCATTTTGAAGGGCGTTTCCCGTATCTTGCCATACTTCAAGGTAGGAAAGATTTTCCGTTTTAACTGACAACACAGTAAGTCTATGAAAGTCAATAACAAGTAGTAATTACCAGTACTTTAGTCTCAGGAAGCTAATGATTGATTGACATGATAACCATCACGTAATCACGAAATTATACATGTTATAATGTTTAAAGTACTAAATATATCTCCATTAAATATATTATAAGCTCTCAGTAAACATTACGAGTAAATTGTGCGCAACAAATTGAGCTTCATTAATAAAATATTTAAACGAAATAATTATCTGTGAATTCATGAAGTCTTTACTTAGTTTGTTTTGTGAATTTGCGCAAAACTACTCGAGAGCTATCTGCGCTAGCCGTCCCTAATTTAGCAGTGTAAGACTAGAGGGAAGGCAGCTAGTCATCACCACCCACCGCTAACTCTTTGGCTACTCTTTTACCAACGAATAGTGGGATTGACAGTCACATTATAACGCTCTCAGGACTGAATGGGCGAGCATGTTTGGTGCGACCGGGATTCAAACCCGAGACCCTCGGGTTACGAGTCGAATGTCTTAACACACTTGACCATACCGGGCCCTCTATACTGAGTCATTGTGTTTTTATACTAAAAATGAAATACCTCTTGTCTTTTGTTTTTTTGGAATTTCGCACAAAGCTACTCGTGGGCTATCTGTGCTAGCCGTCCCTAATTTAGCAGTGTAAAACTAGAGAGAAGGCAGCTAGTCATCACCACCCACCGCCAATTATTGGGCTGCTCTTTTACCAACGAATAGTGGGATTGACCGTCACATTATACACCTCCACGGCTGGGAGGCGAGCATGTTTAGCGCGACCCTCGGATTACGAGTCGCACGCCTTACGCGCTTGGCCATGCCGGGCCGCACCTCTTATCATTTTACATTTTTTATAATTCATTTAAATAACCTCAAAAAAGATCTCAAATGAACATTGTACGTTTTTCAGTACAACTATATTTTTACATATGATTTTTCTACATAAAAACTAATTATAAATAACCATCTGTAGAAAAATATTTAATAAAGTTAACTTTTTTACTAATTGGATCGTACATTTATTTATTTCATGAGTTTTAGGCCTCTTAACTTTTGACAACTGTAATTAATTTTATTGTTTTATTAATTTTTAAACCATGTATAACTACTGTGAAACACTGATTCACTGGATAGTATAGTAGATTAAGTAGTTTTGTTTTTATTAGTTTTTCGCAAAGCTACGCGAGGGCCATCCGGGTTATTTGCAAACAGATACCAACTTTCTTTTTTCTAACTATTTAGGTTATCCTCAAATAATTCATGCAGTTTTCAAATACAAAACTTAAAAAAATCAAGAGCATATCATTCGCTAGATTACAGATGTTTGTTTATTTGCTTCTTATTAAGCACAAAGCTACAGAAAAGGCGATCTGTGTTCAGCACACCAAGAATATTCAAACCTGGTTTTCAGCAGCATGAGGCTCCCAAGATTAGAATCTACAAAAACTACTGCCATTTACCTAGCTCTCTAATTAAACTAAAAGTAATTCATGATATGCATTTTTTCTTGGAACAATATTCGTGACACAACACATCTAGTTTTTACTGAAACAAATATTTATGTAGTTTATAAAAGGTACAAAATGATCTTAATATTGGTTATAAACATGTCTAGTACCAATGTCACAGATAATTAATTACACTATGTAACAAAATTTGTACTTTTTTTTCCTGTGCAGAAAGTACTATTTCCCAATTGCTTATGCCTAAAGTAAATGGAAAAGACCTATTTTTTCTTCAAACTTTGTTTTTGTGACCTAAATAATGAAATTTTCAAATTTACTCATTTTCCAGAACATTCCAGGTATATTCAGTGCTGAATATCTGATAGAGAGATTTTTCGAACTCACAAGAATTTTGAAGAACTTTCTAGAATGATGTAGAACTTACAAAATTTTCTAGTGTTGTAGAACTTACGAGAATTTTCAAGAACCTTTTAGAATTTTCTAGAACTTTCCATAGTAATATATATAAAGGGGCTCACTACTCACCACTTCAGTTTAGTTCTAGCTGCCTAAGTGAACGCATATACCTATCTGATTTTATCAGAGATGGCATCAAGAAGCTGCAAGCATTCTCCAGACGCATTCTGCTATGTATGTGGACAATTTATCAAAACAAGAGCGAAAAAGTACTCTGTGACAGCATCTGCTAAAATGTGTGAAGTCTACAAGGCTTATTTCGGTATGCCTGTCGGGGGTCAAGACAAAATCTGAGCACCTCATTTAACCTGTGAGAACTACAAGGAAAGCTAGAAGATAAAATTTCTTTCTTGAATAGTAAGATTTTATATTATATAAATTGTAGACCTTTTAAAATTTAAATAATTTTTAATTTATTTTTTTAAATTTCCAATAGTATAAAAAATATCACATAAAATATTTTGAATGAACCTCTTACAATTAGTTGTGGATAAAATAAAGTTATTCTTCATAATAATAATTTTATTTTGCTTTTTTGCAAGATGGTACAGAGGGGAAAATAAAACCAAGAATTTGGCGTGAACCCACTGACCACTCAAGCAATTGCTACTTCTGCATGGTGGACCCTTCCAAACGTCGGGCTGGCAAGAATGCATCTGCTCTCATGTATCTTGACCTTCCATCATCCATCGCACCAGCGTCACACAGCCCTGAGCTCCCTGTACCCATTCCGCCAAAGGGAAAGCAGCCATTCTCAGAAGGGAGCAGCGAATCAGAAGAGGAGGTAGACGTTGAAGATCCAGATTACAATTTCAGAGGTGGAGCTGGCGAGAGAAACCCATACTACCCCAACCAAAGAGACTTCAATAACTTGATCAGAAATCTTGGTCTAACAAAGTCGAATACCAAGACTATATTTGGGGGCTGACACGTGAAAATGATTTACATTGCAGTCGCAAGTCTCGAAAAACTACACACTTCTAAACATTTTTGTTCATTTTTGTATAACTGTAGTATAAATACATGTAAATCTTGATTCATATGTTGTTTTATTCAGACCTCAGTAAATGAAAATGTGCAGGTTAATTTCTAAATTTCGTTATCCAGGTCACAAAAGCAAAGTTTGAATGGAATAATGGCCATTTTCTGTACTTTTACAACATAAGCAATTTAGAAATAACATACTAATTAGGAACAAAATTTGTGTTACACAGTGTTATAAGCACTTCTTAAAGAGTCGTGGAATGAATAAATAGTGTTATTTCTATAAAGCAAGAAGATAAGAGGTTGCAATACTCATATTCTAGCTTTTCATTATGTTTATCATGTGTTCTAATTGGTTTAAAAATCTGAAGCACATTTAAGGGAAAAATTCTCCGAGTGAGAAATCACAGAACATCTAAGTCATTGATTCAAAGTCGAAGGTTAAGATTTTAGTTAAATATTTCCTTGGTAATTTAAGTTGAAACAAATAATATATAAAATTAAATTACATGCTATATTTTGATGCCAAGTTACTGACATATATTAATAATAAATCCTTAAATGTAACTCTGCAAAATGGTCACGAGAATTGCATTTTGACAAGAACACATGTTCATATGTTAAGGAGTGCACCAAACAGATTATTGCAAAAAGTTTAGTGCTCTGTCAAGTTTTCTTAAGGGGTTGGCCAGTACTTGATATGTGCCTGTGAAGATACAAGAATGAGGGATAGGGTAGCTGGTTGTTACAAGAGTTGTCAGGACACCGATTCATTACACTTGTGACGTATTTACTATTGTATTTCTGTTTTAATATAGATGTTTTTTAAGTTACATTTATATTTACAAATGTGCGTAACTTATACTGTTAAACCAGTATTGCGAAATTCCCGCCTATCCATTAAAGTTGTAGAAGGTTCTCAATTAAGAGAAACAACATGTATGTGTATGTACGTAAACACTAGTGTATCGTCAATATTGTCGTGCAGGCTGAAATTTCTAGAAACTTTCCTTACGCCTATAAATGCAACAAATGTGCAGCGCCAAGAGAAAGCATATATTATTGATTTGATAGAGTTGATAAACTACAAACGTCAGAATCTATGAATGTGATTAAAGCATATTCATCGGGAAGCTCAGATATTTAACCAGGAACGTTTATAAATTTCAAACATTACAAACTATTTAACTTCATTCGATTTATATCAGACATAAGTATTTTTATCAAGACATTGTATTACTTAAGCAGGCTCCCCGCTGGTACAGCGGTATATCTACAGACTTACAACGCTAAAATCAGGGGTTCGATTCCCCTCGGTAGGTTCAGCAGATAGCCCGATGTGGCTTTGCTATAAGAAAAACACATATACTTAAGCAGTGAAAAACTCGAGATGTGAACAACAAAAAATGAAGAACTAACTAGCTCCCCATTAAGTGAATTGTACTTACACCAACTCGAAATTAACTCGCTCATCGTGAACCCTCGATAACTTGTCAAAGTAGTTTAAGACCATAAAGAAGACTCGATATAGTTTGTAAGTTTGTAAAGTTTTTGTACATAGATCATTACTCTTTTTATTTTTAAATATATTTGTATTAAACAAAGAAACTGCGTGCATCAACCTTGTTGGGAAGTGTCATGAATTGGATACATAGCGATCTTTATTTAACTTCTAAATCTATATTACAATTTAATTCAGTTTTATGGTATTTTAAATTGTAATACATAACACACTATCTATCAAACACTCTGAATAAAGCCACTAGTCCAAAGAGTTAACAAAGACTTAGATTATGGCAAAACTTTGTCTATGCAATAGATAAACTGAATCTCCATGGTAGTGTCATCTGATGTCAATGCGATACGTCTCAAGATTAGCGAACAGTATGAGTGTATTTTGTTAAGACGATCTCAATACGTCCAGGTGTATCTACTATGAATGAGGTCTAATGCATTGGTATAGTGTGATGTGGCAATAGAGCCGATGTTTCAAATGCTCTGTTTCTTGACCAGAAAGGAAGCAAGTGGCATTAGTTTGGAAATTAGTCTATCTAAGGATGGGTAAAGTACTGGTAATGTGCTGAAAATATATATAGTCTTTTATTAAGCTTCCTACTAGAATGATCATCAGTATAGCGATTAAGTAAAAGTGACCAAAACTAGTAGTCTCATTAATATTCATTCTGTCATGCCATGTCCAAAAACAAGTGAAAGTTTTTGATACATCTGAAATCAACAGATTGAAAAGAACTCAGAAAAAATGTTGATGGAATATGCCGGTATATATATCTCTGAGACCAGATGACCTATTGGATAAAGCAATAGTAACTTGTTATGGCATAGTTAAAGATATTTAATATTCGATTAAACAAACCTCACGCAATTTTTCCTGGAACAGCAGTGATATAGCTAGCGCTAACATACATACCAAAGGACAAACTTCAGAGCATGTACTTGTCTGCAGTATGTGAGGAATGTGAGGAAGAAAGAATACACACCCAAGTAATGTGTTGATTTTAGATCGGTGAGCGTGGTAAATGTTGGTGTTTTTCCACTGCTATGGACAAAATATGTCTGAACACATCTTGGACCAGACATTTGATTGCTAGCAAGCCAACTGGATTACAAGAGCATATATAAATTTACTGACAGCTCTTGATGTTGTTTGTATAGGTTTTGCATCATTCCAATTGGCTTGTATAGTGTGTTTGCCACTTTTAAAAGAGTAGTAAAGCTTACAATGAGAATGCTGCGCTTTAACTTACCATTCTTAATCTTATGATAATGTGAATTTTTAAACCAATGTTTGTTTGTTTTTTAATTTCGCGCAAAACTACACGAGAGCTGTCTACGCTAATCCTTCCTAATTTAGCAGTGTAAGACTAAAGTGAAAGCAGCTGGTCATCACCACCTACCGCCAGCTCTTGAGCTACTTTTTTACCAGTGAATAGTGGGATTGACTGTAACATTATAACGCCCCCACAGCTAAAAGTACAAACATATTTTGTGTGATAGGATTCGAACTCGCGACTCCCAGATTACGAGTGGAACGCCCTAACCACCTGAACATATTAGGCTTCTGTGCTTGCAAAGCTTCAAAGTCGTGTGAAAGTCAATGAATATTTGCTATACGTCATGGTTGCACACCAGGCGGTGGCACAGAGATTGACTGATTGTTTCCCTGTTAAAGAAGCTCATGTTCTCTAAGGATATATTGCTTCCTATTGATATGATGTATGATCTATCCCTAGAGTATATGTGTGGCATTGTACAGATGAATATATTGAGAAGCATCATCTGGGTTAGTTGATGCACACAAACTTGCATGTTAGCAACTTTCCCTAGATGTAATTTGTTGTAGTTTTCGTCATGAGCCAACAGTGGTATGAAAGCAGTTCAGCTCTAGCTGGACATGTCCTTGACTCATACTTCAATAGAACAGTCTATTAACATATGATTTATAACAGTTACCTAGGGCAAGCGAGCGTATGAAACGCAAAGGCTGCGTTTTACAGATGAACTTCTTATGCATTGGTTAGAGCAGGAATAAAGGATTGAGACCATCGAATGAGAAGGAAAATAAACTACTGTTTCATGTCCTTTTAGCTTAGCTGATGAGGACGAAAAAGCTAAAAGTAATTATTTGTCTAAATAAAATGAGCTAAATGAAACAATGCCTGGAGAATAGGTGTAAAATAGATTTACTAGTCAGCCAAGTTAGTGATGATGTCATCCTTAGTTCTATGGCAACTTAATTATTACAAAGTGAGGACAGTTTATTAATCTTAGTATGAATAAAACCAAAAGGGTTTTGCAACTCTTACTTTCTCTGCTATCAAGCAGACTCATTGGAACATATCTACAGGATATTGGGTGATAGCTACTTAAGAATCACACAGTTAGGTGTCAGTAGAAGTATTTTCTATTGTCTAGAACGTCAGGAGTTTACATAACTGAAGATGATCGCTAGAAGCTCAGAAACTCAGCTAAAACGACATTATTAACTATTATGTTACTTAAAAGACTATGTGTAACCCAGTATTTTTCAAAAATTACTCATGTTGGGTAACAAATGAATAGATTTTTACAGAGAAATTCATATTATTCTCACTAAACTCTCTATACTACATCTACCTATGTATAAATAATATAATATAATCTACGTATATACTAAATATAAGTCTACGGATTTACAACGCTAAAATCAGGGGTTCGATTCTCCTCGGTGAACTCAGCAGATGGCCCGATGTGGCTTTGCTATAAGAAAAACACCCACACTGGGTTTGTGTGTGTATCTGTTTTTCTGTTATGCCAAATGAAGCACGTATATTGACTTACGCATTTAATATCCTATTAGTTTGGTCATTTGTTCTTGCAGAAATCTAGAACAGCAAATGTATTTTAATGTAAGACGCTGTACTTAGGTTAGGTTGATCTGAGTATGTACAAATATATAAAGTAGTGAGTGTAAAAATATTATTATTTTCTGAAAGAAGGTTTAGTTAAAAGGTCTCAATTTAGTTTAATTCTGCTGGGATTATTTATTTCATGATGCCAAGAAAATTCTGTGAGTTTAACGTCCCGTAGATGACAAAAGTTACAATATTACAGCTTCCAAGCCATAGTTGGTGGAAATGTCTTGCGTAGGTTACTACTGCAATGGCATGCTAGTTTGTATCTAAAAGGAGGCCAATTCAAAGATGTTGCAAATGTTAATGAATTTCAATGATCAGACGCTAAAGACTAATACTTGTAGAATGGCTAGTCTGTTTCATTCATTTGGATAGGAACAATTTTTCCTACATCCTGAACTGTATTTGGATACCAAAGAGAATATGGTTGATTACAGGAGATCAATGTAAGACATTCTTATGATAATGATGACAGTAGGAAATACAAATGAGTTTTGGTAAAGTGCAAAATGTGATGAAAACGTGTGAGCCAGGTTTAAGGGTCAACTTATCTAAACGTAATATATATGAACACACATAAGCGTGTGGTAATGTCACATACCCACAGGAATAGTTTTAGCACTCTTTATCTAAGATAATTTTAGAGCATAGAAATACTGTCCATGTACCATTACAATTTTAAATTATAATTTCTAGGTGAATTTCTGATGAATCAAAATTCCTTCAGCCTTAAAGTTCTGATCCTGACTTTTCTGTTAATGATCAATACTTTCTGGCTAGTTTTATTTCATCTCACCAGCTGTATTGTTGCCCAATGTAAATTTCTAAGTTTATATGCTTTCATAGAAAGATAATACTGAGCAATCTTTCTTTTTTAAAGAACTCTTAAACTTGGATTTATACTCTTGCCATCCCAAAGGCTAAGGGATTAGCTGCACTTTCAACATGGCAGAAGTTATGGATGACAATGTATTGTTGTATTAGACGTATGGAACCTAACCATTTCCTTCAAAGGGTTTATTCTAAAATCTTAAAGAGTAGGTATCCTGAATGAACACTGGATTGATAGCTATCTCCAGATTGTAAGGGAGAACTCAGCTGCGACAGCATTACCTGCGGACGGCCACAATATCAGCGAAGCCATTTATCTCTCTGGTCAGTCCAAATGTATCTATCAAAAACAAAAACGATGTAGATGCAATTTACAACTTACAAGTGAATGTGTCATTACACACTGACATTTTCATTAAATGTATATGCATCTCTGGTGGGATTATTACATCCAATGACCCAAGAAAATATTTTCCTGGCTAAATTCTTCTCAGGATTTGTTGACGTACTGGGATAATCTACTTGAGATGGAACTTGATGGCAGAAATATCTTGTCAATATGAAAGCCTCTAAATCGGCCCAAGGTCACCATACAAGTAATCCCACGATCTACCTCAATGGTTAAAGACCCTGAGTATGCCATAAACAACAATCACAATCAAACCAACTTCACGACAGATTATCTTGCTTACATATCATTGTCAGGAAAAGCTGTCGAGTAAAACAGGGCCTGAGCCCTCTACAATCATGAACTATAAAAGTATTCAGAGTCACCATCCTGAATGAAAGAGAAGGTCCAATTATTGCAACCTAAACTAACTCAAACATGCAAGGTCCTTACAAAAACTAAATATACTATCTGACAGACCAAAACAGCCAGCAGAAGATCCTCTTCCACCTTATAAGACCTACTGTTGGTGCTAAAATAAAAGTAAAAGCCCAGACCTCATATTGCCCTGAGTAAATACAGATGCTGTAAATCATTGTAGAAACAATCTTCTGCATTTGCTTTTAAATTTTTATCATTTATATTGATACTGATAAGTCTGAACATATGCTAGTGCCATTTGTAATTTGTTTAAATTTAATTTGTTGTTTTTGCCATTTAAAGGATATTTTGAAGTGACTGTAAAAATAGTTCCTTGTACGCACATGTATGTATTCTGTGTATATATTGTCTTTGTGTTGTTTACCTTAAAAATGGTCAGATAATTATATAAGATTTTCTGTATGTATTTCTTTATTTTATCATCTTTTTGATGATGGACATATTTTATTTTCCAAAAGGACTATTGTTAAAAGGTATTTTTATAATTGTAATTTGACTGTTGAACTTTTGTTAAAGTATATTTAACTTATTCAAAATTATTGGTTATTGTTTATATTTACTAAAGTTTTCTGCAAGTACAAGAGTAAGATTTTTTCCAATGAGTGGATTTATTCAGTAGTCAAGTTCCTTTTTCCTAGTTATCTATTGTTCTGGGTCATAACTCAAAGACAGGAGTGGGCAACTCCATGGCCACTGGCCACATGTGGCCAGCTCGAGTTAAGAAATAAACTTTTTCCATCATTTATTTTTTATGGCAACTTTGGTAATCAACAACTGCACTGCCTGACGTCATCGCTGATGTCGCGAGCTTCATCACTGCCACAGACTCCGCCTATTTTATAATGTCAGTCAAGTTAAGATGTTTGTTATCGAGTGTGAGTTGTTTTGCATGCACTTGCAAACATATTTTTATGTGCAACTTTCAAGTGTCTAAATATATTTTGTTTTTAATCCCATAATATAGATAAGTAAATCATTTGAAAACGAAAGAATCCAGATGATGATGAACAGTCAGAAAATAAAGACAATTTAATCGATTTTGGCATCACTACCGAAAAGAGAACGGCGCGTGATTTGAAAAGCGTGAAACGAGAATTTAATGAAATTTGGGAGTTGAAATTTACAGTTATTGAAGCAAATAATAAGCCAGTGTGTTTTTTGTCTAACAAAGTTTTTAGGAATAATAAAGTATACAACCTTAAGTAACACTTTAACAATTTTCACAAGGAATTTAATGTGAGAATTCCAGTTGATAGCAAAAATCGTATGAATGAAATTAGCCGTCTGAAAGCACAACTTCATGAACAAAATGGAGGCCTAAAAATATTTTTTATCATCGATAGAACTAGTTAAGTTAGCTAGCTATAACGTAGCTTGGATTCTAGCTCAAAAATGAAATCATTTTCTGATGCTGAACTATTAAAAGAAATATTGATTGTGGTCATTGAAACTCTGTGGGAGAATTATGATTCAAAAATAAAAGATAATATTCTTCATAAGGTAAATAATTTGCAATTACGTCGAAGAATAATTATTCGCAGAATGCTAGAGTAAGCGAAAGAGACAGAAAATCAGCTGATTTAACAACTAAAAACTGTCTGTATTTTTATTTAGCACTAGATGAGTCAACATATGTCAGTGACACTGCACAGTTGATATTTTGGGTTAGATATGTAACTTCAGGTCTTCAATTGAGGGAAGAAGTGCTTGGCCTTTGTGGATTACGAGATCGGACATGTGGAAAAAATATATTTGACAAATTTTTTGAAATGTCAAAAAAATTCAATCTGATTTTAAAAACTGGTTTCTGTCACAACTGACGATGCACCCGCCATGACTGGGGTGACATTAGGATTTGTTTCTCTTTTGAAGCAGCATTTAATTGAAAATAATGTAAAGTCCACACTGCCATCTTTCCATTGCATTTTGCATCAGGAAAATTTATGTGCTCAGATGTCTAAAAGTGATGAGTTGAAAAATTTGAGGGACATTGTTGTAAAAATTGTGAATTATATTAGAAATGGAAGCTCCCTTATCCATCGACAGTTTATTGAGTCTTTGAAGAAAAGCAGTGAATGTACGTTTGATCATCTTACTGATTTTGAAAATGGAAGATGGTTAAGTAGAGAAAATGTCTTGGAACGATTTACTTCCTTATTTGCACTTTCTGTGTGACATGATGGCTCACTTGAATAATTTGAATATGAAGCTTCTGGGATGAGATAAAATAATAAGCGAGCAATCACAGTCTATTCATGAATTTCAATTAAATCTAAACCTCCTTGTGGAACAATTACAGAAAATGATTTAACATATTTTGCAAAGTTGAATAATTTTCTAGAAAATAATAAGGGCTATGATTTCTCTGATGCTAAAGATGATCTCTATGTAAACTGTGTCAAAAATCTATTTGAAAAATTTGAATCACGTTTCTCCGAATTTAAGCATTAGAAATTGATATTTGAATTTTTGTATGATCCATTTCAATTTGATTTAAGAACTTTCACTGAGGAAATTACATCTTTTTTGTTTTTGGATAAGTGTAGATTTGAAGACGAAATGTTTACCCTGCAAAGTGTTGAACACATAAAAGGTAAACAAAAATGTTCTATCAAAGAGATGTGGCTCATTATTCTGATAAATGAGAATTTTCCAAATTTAAAGATAGCAGTTTTAAAATTATTTTCCATGTTGGAATCCACATGGGTGTGTAAGGCAACATTTTCTACGCTAGATTTTCTCAAGTCTAGATACAGATTTCGGCTTATTGACATAAATTTAGAGGCAGAGCTATGATGTTCATTGAGCATAGATATTAAGCCAAATTTCACGAAACTTGTTGATGAAAATCCCATAAATTTTCCCATTGAAGGTTAGTTGAAATGCAGTTATTTTGATTTAACTAATATCTTTCAATTTTTTATTTTTTGAATAGTGTGACCACCGTTGTTTTGATTAACCACAGCTGTGGCCACTATGAAATATAAGTTGCTCACCCCTGCTCTGAGATGTCACTAGCGCTTTCTCACACGAAAGACTTTTGTAAAGTTATAACTACTATGAGAAAGTACACAGCAATGTATTTTACTGACAGGCCAAGTAATGTACAAGGATACCTTATTTAACCTTCTTTTTTGATGAAAATGACCAACAGTCACATAGGAGGGACATGATTTCCGAGAAGAGGAAAATTGCAGTTAGTGTATACAATGCTGTGTTTTCTCTGTCTCTTTTTTTTTTATGCTGTTAAGCACACAGCTATACAGTATACAGGTACTGAACGTTTGACATCAGACTTGAGCCACTGAGTACTATTTCCAGTGAAGGTGTTGTTCTTTGTGAATCCACCATTTTATTTACTTTTGTCGTTTGAAGAAAGATCTTTTCATTTTTATACACTGTATTTAGCCTTTCTTATTCTTTTACACTCAGTTGAAGTCAGAGAATTCAGCTTTGTTCCACGATATATTTTTTCTCCGGGCACCGTGATTCGGCACCTGGTAGGTAACTCTTGGAGGAAATTAGTAAATCTGAGAATCCAATTTTATAAGTTCTGGAATAACCCTGGATACAGGTGGAATTAAGTTCTATGATATGTGATGCCAAATACGACAAAAAAAGATTTATTTGAAAGATAAATTGTGCTGAACCATTACAATTAAAAAGAAAATATTCGTAACTTGGCTCAACACAAAGCTCCAGTAAGAATAATTCAAAATGTGAAGCAGCTACCATTGTTGTTTGTGTTGTTTTAACTCAAGGCTATATACTGGGTTATCAGCTTTGTGTTTGTTCTTAGGGTCTAAATTTATCTTTTTTAGCTCTGAAGCTTACCTCTAACTTACATGGACACAGCTGTTTACAAGGTATTTGTTCAACACTAGTTTGGCCTGATTACTACTTTGCACACAGTTGAAATTCTACTACGCTCTCTCACTGGAATCTCGTATTAGTCCAGTAAGATGTGCGAAAAATTAATAAAAATATCATTCCTCCTACAGTGAATGTTCATCATATACATATAAATATTTTAAAATTTAAAGAACCTAGTGATACCAGGATTTAACTTATTTATTCTTGATTTTCAAATATTTTTTAACTTAAGCCAAAAAAATTCAAGTAGCTAGTCAAAGTTTATATTTTTCATGAATGCAATGCCTGTAGCAATATTTAATCATTTATAAATGATACATCTATTTTAACAGATGGCATACTTTTAAAAAAATTAAGCCTTTCTTCAAAATTTGCTTACCGTAAACATGATTTTTCACATCTATAAAAAAAAACCATACAGATGTAAAGGAGTCAGCTTATTTGTTGTTAGATGCACAGCTGCACGATTGGCTACCTGTACTGTGCTTACCACGATTACCAAATGCTGGCTTTTGTCGTTATGAGCCTTGAGACCTAATGCTGAACTACTTGAGGAGGGGGGGAGTGACTTTCATGAATGAGCAATATTATTCTTTCTTAAACCTTTGTAACTTTTGAATGTGCAACACAAATACAGAAGTATTCTACTTCTCTAAAACTAAAATGAACATGTCATTTTATCTTGAAGTAGGTGGCCTAACTATTAAACAGAATCTGGAGTTCACGTCTTCTCCCGTGAGCTAGGTGGTTCAATTACTTAACTGAATATGGATTTTATGTATTCTTAATGTGATCTGGGTGATTTAATTATTTACTTGAAGAGTAGTTTTTGTTTTTATTTTCTTAAAAGGAAGCGATCTTCCTCCTTATTTGAACTAGTGTTTATCTTGTTACCTGAAACTGAAGATTTTATCTTCCTACCAAAAATGGCATTGTTTATTCACTTTCCTGGAGCTGAAGTTTGCTTTCCATTGCTATAAGATTAGTGGTACGTACTAGTTTGTTTGATTTTGTATTTCGCGCAAAGCTACAAAAGGGTTATCTGCGCTAGCCGTCCCTAATTTAGCAGTCTAAGACTTGAGTAGAGGGAAGGCAGCTAGTCATCAAAACCCACGGTCAACTCTTGGGCTACTTTTTTCCAACGAATAGTGGGATTGACCGTAACATTATATCACCCCCACAGTTGAAAGGGCGAGCATGTTTGGCGCGACGGGAATTCGAACCCACGACTCTTAAATACGTACTGAAGTCCATATTACATTGTCAAAAGCTGTTTTTACTATCTTATTGTCAAGCAATGGAGTTTATAATTTCTTAAGAAAAAGTATGTAGTCTAGCTGGGCCGGGTATGGAGTTCGAATTCCATCACAACTATGCTGAACCTTTCAGCCATGAGAGGCGTTACAACGCTATAATAATTCTCACTACTCATAGGTGAAGAGTAACCCAAGAGTTGGCAGAGAGTGTTCTTATTCAATATCTGCCTTTCCTCTAGTCAATATAGCTCTCAAGTAGTTTTACGGGAATTTAACCAACAAAAAAGTGATCTACGTACATGCGACTCTAGTTTATTTCTTCTAATAATAATTTCTCTTATTAGTTTGATCAAAAATAAAGTTAAATGTTAGAACTATGGTTAACTAGTAAAACATATACATCTTAAACAAGAATAATGTAACACTATTAAATATATATCTTTCAAATGGATTGGTGTACAAAGATAGCTATCAATGTAGAAAGTACGTCTACCCACTTAATAAGAACCCTGTGGTCTATCTATTCTCTAAATCCTACGATATATACCTATATATTGAGATTTCTGCCATTTTTATTATGATTTTAGATTCTACCTTCTTACGAAAAACCAGAATTCTTACATCTTTATCAAGAACCATGATATATCTACTTACCAGCATCTGGTATGATTACTTCTTAATTGTCACTTCCACTTCATCGTTTGTATACTTATTACAAACTATTTTATTCAGAACTGGAAGCGATACCCACTTATTAATTAAGTCCGACTGTACTTACCAACGACTGAGGCGTTAAGGGAATACGGTAATTTTTGGTCCTCTGAAGAACCACTTGGTACATTGAAACCAGAACGTGGCCGATAGCATCATGTCTGCCTTGTCTAGAGTAATCAAATAGAGACAGTCGCAACGTTTGTTTCTGTAGGTCTTTTTTCTCTATTGGAAAAGTGAAATACTCCTGAAACTCTGGATTGAGGGCATTTTTAACAATTCTAGAACTCTTGAAGTACTTTCTCTTACAGGGCAGAACAGTTACTCGGACAAAGGTATCATACGTTTTTTCTTGTCCCATGTAAGGAAGGTCTTCTGCTTTCTTCAGAAACACCGTCAACCTGTTGGTGGGGAAGATACGTAACAACAGAAAAGTAAACATCAACCCACATTATTTCTTTTTTGTCAACCCAGATTGATTAAACTTGTGTTATACTGTAAGATAACACTACAGAATATAATACGTTATCATAGTTACAAAACAGGAAAATTGCATGAATGAACGGAGCAATGCACAATGAATTTTGATTATTTCATATAAAAATGATAATAAAATGTAGGGTACAATGCTATTTTTCATAATTACAGATATAACTCACAAGATTATGTGTGTATATTTATGAGGTACAGTTTCGAGAAATCTATTTTGAAAGGTATACTAATTGTACGCTGTGGCTAAAAGATTCTCACTGTGTAGGAATAATTAATATCAAGGTTTTATGAACCAAGTTATTTTAATCACACGTTGAGAAAATACTAAACAATAGATTATGATTGGTGCCCGCTGTCTCGAGGTTAATGCTTAAACCATTGAAATTACTCTTATAAATCAAGTTGTACGTTGAAGGTTAGCAAGTCGCTCCCTAAAAAATAAAAGTCAGACAGGTAGTACCCAACGTTAGAAATTAAACTATTATAGTGATAAGGTAAATCAGCATTTTTAAATAATTATTATCAGTTGTTTTTATCGTTCTATTGTTTTTATTAGTGTTGAGTAAAGAATATCCAAAATTATTACTGCTCATAAAAAGTCAATATTTTAACGCTGGAAAATAAACTAAGATGATAAAAAACCGTAAACAAAATAAACTCTAGTTGACATAAATGTTATTATAACATTGTAGTTACGTCAGTGATGACGAGAAAACCCACTTGTAGAAAAAAATATACATGTAAAAACGGTTGGTTTGGGTTGAGAATTTTTTTTGTTCGCTCCTCTACATAAAACATTTTCTCAACCCCAACCAGCCGTTTTTACAAATATATTGTCGTTACCTGTTGTTTTCATTATCGTAGTCAGTGTTAAATAAAAGGTATCCAAAACCATCACTATCCATATCATTATTTTCACATGTTTCATCCAAGTCGAAATCCTCTAGAGACTGCCACGGAGACTCGGTTTCTTCTAACTTGTGAGGTGTTGATTGTGAGGTGTCAGAGAACTGGAGTGACGTAGAGACAGTGCTAGCATCAGTGCTTACTGAGTACATGGAAAACCTTCTTTCTCTCCCTGTCCATCCTTCTTCGGTGTTTGACAACGTCACACCAAGTTTTTGATGTCCTATTTCAGATATATAAAGTATACTAGCGATTTAACGTTCTTCTATGAACTGAAATGAAAATAGGAATATAAGTCTTAAACAACATTTACTCTCAAATGTGATACTTTATATTAAGCGTAAATTATGAAGTAATGGTATTATAACATGGTAAAGTACCTTCGTTAATGCCACTTTAACTGTTATATGTTCTAGTTAATAATTATGAGCAAATATAGAAAAAATACTGAGCATTATTTAGTAAATTAACATATATATATATATACATATAATATTTTATAGTTAAAAACGGAGATCTGTTTTTGTTTCCTCTTGTTTATGAAACATTATTATTACTTAACCTATACTTCTTTACTAATGGTATAAGCAAGTTTCTCAACTAAGGTATACGTCAGCAAGCGTTCCATAAGTAAAATAGAATTTCCGGGAAAGCCCACAATCAGAATCCGACTACTGATTAAACACATAATTGGAAGTTAATAACAATTTAATGTACGTTCAGCATGTGTGCATATTCAAGTAATACTTTCTACGTGTTATTAAACAGTTTAATGAGCATGAATCTGGAAGATTTTATAATACACAGTTTGAGTACATTATATTCGAATTATTTTGTGGCATCTCCACGTCGTTATAGTCCATGCCACCACTTTTGGTCATGCCCTATTGCCGATAAAGTGTCTAAAAATAGCGCTGCAACGTAGTTTCCATTGCAAGATTTTCCGTCGTAAAGTTATCATGTTCGAAGCAAATCCCCTTCCCCTGTATTTTCCTAAAAGCCATCTGGTGCAAGGTAGTTGAATTTTCTCAGTGCTTGTCTAATGAGTTCTATCTCACATAAACCAATAGAACGCTGCATCCACCCGTTTGGTTCTTCTGTGTTTTTGAGACATGCTACGATTTATCGGATATGTCGAAAAATCAATTTGTGTACTTGGTTCGCTTTTCCATTTGGATAAATTATTTGATAATTTTACATACTATTTCCAGAGTATGTGAACGACCTTTGCCACTAACCTGTGTGTTCATGGATTCCCACCTGGTAAACGACGCTTTACTTTTCTTATCACAGATGGAGGATAAGATGTTACAAGTTTCTTTATTGATGATGATAGTGCTTCTATTGGTCTGTTATTCAATTTAAATACAAGGGAAATTATCTAATAAACACCAAACAGTGTCAGCATAGTTTTTGTATATTCCGTTACGACGTACCTTAATACTGGCCGTAGCTGTCACGTATCTCGCCGATTTATATTTTAAACCCTATGATACACGGTAGTTATTTGGTCAACACGATATTTTTTATCATCATGTTAACTTATATATATGTATACATTCGTATTATAACCGTTTTAGTAACATGTGTTGCATTATTATAAGATTTCCTTCATCAGCAAAAAGTGAAACCATTAGCTAATTTACTGCGTAAAATATCGACTCCAGCGTTACTAACCTGGTGGGAGATGATGGTTACTCAAACATACTGCTTCGGAGACGTCATCTTCGGAAGCGTGAAATCGTGACCAGGTCCATCTCTTGGGGAATATATTATACTTAAATTTAAAACAGTAGCAACACATGGAAAACATGACTATGGCGTTGTGTACGTTTGGCTGATAAAAGAAGGAGTAAAAAAATAATGTGTTTAGTACATTTTCACAGATCATTACAACACAAATTGTATTTTCATGAACCTTATTGACTTGCACGTAGAAAACATGTCCATGATGAAACTTTGTAGAATGGACGGTAATGAAGACACAAGTGTAGAGGGGGAAAGGCGCAAGACTTTCGAAACGTCGTCCTTAATACTTGTGTCTCCACAACAGACAATTGCCGTCCATTTTACAAAATTTCATCATGAATACTCTGCCTAAACAATCTATCAAAGAATAACTGTCCATCTTTAAACAAATAATCTTAGCTGAATATGCGCGATACCGGTCCATTGAACTAATCTGGTATTATAAAAGGTATATTGACACAGCTACAATATGTCTGTTGTACAAAAAATCACGAGTGTTACTAAAGTATTTGTACTAAAGACACGTCTTTGAATTGAAAATATCATGCTGACTCATAGTCTAACAAGTCGGAGCAAAGATTGGTGTTTATTTGAAGATTAAAAATTCTTTTGCCCATCATATGGTGTTCATACTGAGTCTGTTTAACTTTAGCACCCGTGAAATTCGTATTTACAGTATTTTCAGTATCCCTATATATTATGTCTGGAATTTCTTCTCCTCTACCATCAAACTCTCTCCGTAGAGTAGGGTTAACAGTTGATAACTTTGACATCATTCAGATCCATAATACCATGTTAATGGCCCCGATAAAGATCAAACTAACTATTGACTGAATTGTTTAAAGCTTAACACAATGGTGGCTGTAGTTTTAATGCGGTTCTTAATTTAAATATATGGTAGATTGATGTATGTGAGCTGTTAAGCTGTAAAATAGCTATGTGTTAAAAATCAAAACAAATTATATATAAATATTTAGTAATACATGTATATATCCTTATAGCAGCACAAGTCTCCGGTATCTGATATCAAACTGTGGTTAATCAAAACATTTGTGGAGAGGATCTTTTGATTGAATAGTTATCTAGGAATAAAATATTGTTAACTATGATAAAAGAGCCCGGAAACTCAAGCTGTAATGGAAAGGAGGTTTCAATTCCAAAAGCATACGAGTCTTGTGCTTCTCTCACTGTGATTTATTTTTGTGTTTACACATAGTATAGGTTGTTTTTCTTTTTTTAATTTTACGCAAAGCTACAAGAGGGCTATCTGCACTAGCCATTCATAATTTAGCAGTGTAAGACTAGAGGGAAGGAAGGTAGTCATCACCATCTATCGCCAACTCTTGGGCTACTCTTTTACCAACGAATAGTGGGATTGACGGTAACATAATAATTTCCCCGAGGCTAAAAGAGTGAGCATGTTTGGTTTGACGGGGACTCGAGTCCGCGACCCTCAGAAGTAGGTTGTTGGACAGAATGATAGAATTGTATGATAAACAGTGTTTAGAAATAGAACTCTAAAGAGTCCATATGCAACATTTTAGAAATGTTTTTTTTCTAACACAAGTGTTCACATTTCAGAATATTGGATTCTACTCGTTCTTCTTAAGAGGTGTATAGAATTGTTTTAACCTTACTGTTTGTTATTACCTGTCACGGTTATTGATTTTAGAGCTTGAGTTGTTGTTAACCACAAAGCCACACAATGGACTATACGAACAGAACACTGGTATAAAAACAGATTTTTTGCGATGTATGTTAACTTTATATCTGCAACAAATTACATTGAAAATTCCAATACCATTAACTTCATCTATTTACTCAATAGCAATTAGGGTTTGATTTTTAAATACTAAGAAACCGACTTCTGTGGTTTAATAATCTTTATATACACACGTATATATATAAACTGCAGATCCAAGTAGAAAAAACGTTTTTACTTTCTGTAAGAGTCTGCATTTATGTAAAAGCTAATAAGGCTTTATATTTCTCCCTCCCTGATTTTGAACCGCTGACGAGGACGAAAGCAGCTAATCAACAGCGCCCCACTGTTCTTCACCCACTCTAATGAATTGACTGTGAGTCTTATAACGTACTTTCATCTTAAATTGTGGGGAGTATTTTGTGATATTGAACGATTTGAAACCGGCTCGAAAGCACAATAATCCAGACTTTACCACCGTCAGGGCTACGTCACGCCTACCTTACTATTAAAATTATTTCCTTTACTGCTATCAAAATAGTACTATAATTATTAACATATTCCGAATTTTCTTAAAAAAGAAAACTTATGTTACTCTTTACGTGAGTTTATGAAGATTCTTCACTGACCAAATGATTTTTAACTGAATTTTTATTAGAAAATTCAATTACTTTCAAAAGCCCGAGATAAATCTTTAACAGTATGATTTTAGACTTAATTTAACATTAAAACATATTTTTGATCATGGCCAATTTATTGACTATTTCTAAATGTATTAGACGAAACTCTTTTTTTTTTAAAGAAATGATTTGATTTTGTTTCTACATTTTTCGATGGCCTGGCATGGCCTAGCGCGTTAAGGCGTGCGCTTCGTAATCTGAGGATCGCGGGTTCGCGCCCGAGTCGCGCCAAACATGCTCGCTCTCCCACCCGTGGGGGCGTTATAATGTGACGGTCAATCCCACTTTTCGTTGATAAAAGAGTAGCCCAAGAGTTGGTGATGGGTGGTGATGACTAGCTGCCTTCCCTCTAGTCTTACACTGCTAAATTAGGGACGGCTAGCACAGATAGCCCTCGAGTAGCTTTGTGCGAAATTCCAAAACAAACATTTTTCGAAATAATTTACTCATAGTACACATTTATGAAATTTTAAAAGCACTTTTCAACTTTTTTAAAAAATATTTCAGAGTTTTCCAAATTTAAAATTTCATGTAATGTAAATGTTTAACTTGTTTGTCGTGTAGCACAAAGATACACTACGAGTTGTCTCTGCTGTTCTACTAGGGATATCCAAGACTATGAGCCTTTAAACTTACCACCGATGCTCACTCAATTCAACCATTTGTTTCAAATATTGAAATTTCTAACATGGACTAGTTGTTGTTTAATTTCGTGAACGTTCCCCGCTGGGACAGCAGTAAGTTTACAGCAAACGCTAAAACCAAGAGTTCGATTCTCATTGATGGACACAGCAGATAGCTCGATGTGGATTTGATATAAGAGAAAAACAAACAAGCAAGTTCGTGACCTTGCTGTGGCTTTGTTTTTCGTTTCTTTTAGAATAAAGCAACATTTGGCTATTTGCTATGTCCACCGTAGGTAATCAAAACGCTGGCAAGTCTGAAGGCTTAAAATGCTAAAAACCCAGGTTTTCATATATGTAGGAGACAGAAACGCTTTTTTTAGCAGTTAGTATACAGTTTAATAGAATAGAGGTTTATTATGTAAGATAATTAAATTAGCACACCGTTTTTATACGTTTCTGTGTGCATGTTCTGATTCACTGTCTTTGACCTTAACTTCTATACATTTACAATTGGTTGGGGTTTTTACCAATAACCGCACTGGATGAACGAAAACATGCTAAATCAAATATCCAGGGAGCTATGTGATAAACTGTTTCTAAGGCGGAAGCTGGTAAAATGTAGTATCTTTTAAACAGAAGCTGTGGAAAAACATTGTGACTTGACTATCAGTGGTATATATCTGTGTGGGAAAGCTACCTCAGAGCCCTACATAACCTAACTCAGTCCCAGTTCCTGAAAGGTCTACTTATGACATATGTAAAACTGATATATTTGTGTCTATCATGGCCCATCTCGTAACATTCGTTCTTAAATCGTACATAACCATTTGTAAAATACACAAAATGAACACTTCTAGTACATAGGAGTTAGCCGGTCACAGTGGGTAACTCATGAAAGACTCACTTATAAACAGGGTCGATGCGATAATTTTGGAGATCCCTTTTCCACATGGTTCTGTTTTCTTCATGTTATAAGTTAATGTATTCTTTTACTTAGATTAGGACAGTATGTTTGAGAATGGAACAATATATTCTTGCCACTGATGAAAACTAAGGCATTAAACAAACTCTTATTATTGGTGACATGTAATTTGTTTGTTAAAATAAATGTTTATGTACGTGCGTGTCCTTATACTGTAACATCTTCAAAATATTATTTTAAATTGTCAGCTAGACTACAAGAAACGTAAATGGGTGATTAATTTTTAACAAAACGTGGTGAAACCAAACATGCTTTGCATTTTCAGCTGAAGGTGCGTTATAAAATTAACAGTCAATACAGTCACCGCTTCAGGTGGCTGGTGATATTAACAGGTCACTTTCCCTCTGATCTGTAACTAAAAAGCTAGGGTTGTTTATATCAGAAACATAAAAGTATCTGAGAGTCGTTTAGTCTTTTGTGTACATAAGGTGTTTTTCAGGTGAACAAACAAACAAGCCTATTAGAGGTTTTTGTCGCTGCTGATATGAGAATCATAGATTACACATCCTGTTATCGAGCATGCACTTGAAAGAATGTACTGTCAGATGACGTCAACTGGTTACGCAAGACAAAAACTTAAAATCTGATGTCAAGCATAGAAAACTAATAACACGACCTTGTAGTTGTGAATATGTTTGAAAGTAATACGATGACCTCCTACAAACGGTGACACTCTCAGTAGTTTAAAATTTTGGTAACTAGGTAATTTAACTTAATTAAGAGTGTACTTTGATGGTAATAGATCAAAGTTATAACTAAATTAGACCTACAGAAAATGATATACCTAATAAGTTTAGCTTTCTAATCGATATACTGTTTTTTTTTTTTTGAATTTCGCACAAAGCTACTCGAGGGCTATCTGTGCTAGCCGTCCCTAATTTAGCAGTGTAAGACTAAATGGAAGGCAGCTAGTCATCACCACCCACCGCCAACTCTTGGGCTACTCTTGTACCAACGAATAGTGGGATTGATCGTCACATTATAACGTCCCCATGGCTGGGAGGGCGAGCATGTTTGGCGCGACGCGGGCGCGAGTCCGCGACCCTCAGATTACGAGTCGCACGCCTTACGCGCTTTGCCATTCCAGGCCCTTAATCGATATACGATTTTACTCAACCAACAGTGTTTTACAATGGTAAAATATAAAAATTATGACTAAACTAATCCAACAGACAATTAGATACTTAATGAATATATCTTTCTAGTTTCTGAGCGATTTTACACAATCAAAAGTATCTTATGGCGGTGAAAGATCAAAATTATGACTAAATTAGGCCTAATGATAAAGAGATACTTAATGAGTTTAACTTTCTACTCGCTGAATAATTTTACTCAACCTAAAGTCTAATGACTACATTAGACTTACATAAAGCAAAGCAATACTAAGTTTAACTTTTTGTAGATAGGAGATTTTACACAGGAACGAATGGTAAAATTGTTATTTATTTCAGAATTGTGCTAGCTCAAATGAAAGTTCAGTGTAAGAATAAAACGTTTTTGCTTAAAATATAAAAATGAAAAAGATAAATAATTTCATTTTTAGGAAGAGTTTTTAATCCAACATACGAGAAGTCGTGTACAATTTTTTAAAGCATGCCTGATACAAGATCAAACAGCATTTTTATTACAGAGCGCCTATCTATGACTTTCCCTATCACTTTTATCTTTGGACAGCTGCTTTAGAGCAAACAACAACCTATCCGTTCCTAAGGGGGCAATTTCTATAAAGAAAACATTAATATCCAATGTGTTCTCATCCCTCAGTAGCACAGCCATAAAGAAAACATGAATATCCAGTGTGTTCTCATCCCTCAGTGGCACAGCCATAAAGAAAACATGAATATTCAGTGTGTTTTCATCCCTCAGTGGCACAGCGGCATGTCTGTAAACTTACAAAGCTAGAAATCGAGTTTCGATACCCGTGGTGGGCAGAGCACGAATAGCCCCTTGTGTAGCTTGGTGTTTAATTACAAACACACCCATTATATTTTTAATATACTACTTGATAAAGGTTTCTAGAAATCATATTTGATTCACATATCTAGTCTTTTATAAACATTTTCAGTTGGTCAAAAAATCATTAACGTATTCTACACAAGTAGGGGTGTTGGAAAATAAAGTTTTATTTTATCGTCTCTCACTAACCAAACAGGAGTTATTCACAGAAAAGCTCATAAATGAGAATTTCATGGTGATGTTTTTCAAATGACAAATAAACGAATAATACTTGTGTTAATACAACATTTATTCGAATTTTCCAGATTATTACGTAGCACTTCCACTTGTCTCGGATTCAAACTGAAGGCAGCAGGCAAGTGTCAATGGAAAGGACCTTGACAAATACACAACACTGTTAGTCACAATCAGCAAGCATAATATTCGTTACTGAGAAATATTATGAACCAATGAGTTATGTTATTATTCATAAAACATTATCAGTTTCCAAAGCTTGAATCGTAAACATTAAACTATACCAAATATCCTTGAAGAATGCAACATCTCTAATAACTATCAGAAAAATGTATTTCAGAGGAACAACAGTGTGTCTGAAGGCACTCTGTTACGCTATTTAAATGTCACAGTAGAACTGTTGAAAAAGTATAAAACTCTACTTTATGTTATGCTATATACCCCCGTCGCCCCAAACATGCTCGCTTTTTCAGCCGTGGATGTGTTATAATGTTACAGTCAATTCTACTATTCGTTAGTAAAAGAGTAGCCCAAGAGTTGGCGATGGGTGGTGATGACTAGTTGCCTTCCATCCAGTCTTACAGTGCTAAATTAGGGACGGCTAGTGCAGCTAGCCCTCGTATAGCTTTGCGTGAAATTAAAAAATAAACAAATCAATAAATGTTATGCTACAAAAACGTTTAAAATTACAAATATTAAAATCCAATTAGTTAGTTGGGAGCAGTAAAGCTATGCTAAAGCAGAGTCAATCGAAGTAAAGAATAATTTATATTATTTAAAGTTTCTATCTCTGATATTTTATAGGATAAAATTAGAAAAAGGTAGAAGTAAACAGCCACAATAAGAATATCAGAATATACATTATTAATTAAATTCGTATTATACAATGTTATTTAAGTTCAAACCAATTCAACCTAAATGACACTTTCTGTTGTTGAATCATGTAGTAGTAAGTATTTCAGTAATTTGGGTTAACGTGACCAGAATAGAATCAGTTTAAGTGACACTGTTGCTGATTCATGTTAAAGTGTCTATTACAACAACTTAGGTTAGATTTATTAATACGATATAGTCACCTGAAATAATGTTGACTCTGGTTGAGTTATGTAATTCTAACTCTTCCAACAACCTAGGTTAACTTGACTACTATAAAGTCAGTTTAAATACATTTCACTATTGCTCATTTATTTAATGCTGCAAATTTAAGTAATTTATGTTAACTCAATTATAATACAGCAAGCTTAGGTAACTTTGACTTCAAGAGTAGAATCGATTTACGAAACTTTAATTATTAATGAATTTACAGTGTCACTTAAACTGTAGTGACTAGAATACAGTCGATTTAGGTGATCTTCGTTACTAATTAATTATACTAATTCTCATAGACTTAATAAGGTTAAGCTGACTAGAAGAGTCAACTGAGCTTGTGGTGACTACGAAAATTTTACCTGAAAATAATGTAAGCATTATCTCTAGATATATTCTATAGATATGAATGTATCCAAAATCAAATGAATGTCATATTTATTACTGAATGTAAAGTTTAAGTTAACGGAGTAACTGAACATTTATCGTTAACTAAGGTAACTTTCCTCTTGAGTCTAAATAAGCTGAGCTTAATAAAAACCATACCAAATTTTTGTATCACGAAAATGTCGTCCGTTCTTCATTCCTGGTGCAGCATGGACGATTTGCTCGGTAACAGCTCAAAAACAGTCTTCCTTCATCAGTATTCTTTATCAAACTGATATTGTCTTTTTTCTGGTCCTCTGTTTTTTACTATGATAAGAATATAAATTAGTACTTTAGAATAGTCGCTAGCTTTATGTTAACAACCGGTATTCGACAGGTGGCGGCTTATCAGTTCACAGCACAGTACGTGTATGGTTGGTAGACGTTATTAGGTTTATCATCATTCACGCAACATACGTCATAACTGTAATAAGCTTGACGGTTTGTTATTAAAGTAAACTAACACATAAGGAATTAAGAGAACTGTAAATGTGTTCATGTTATTGATAAACCTAGCCAGTATGTAAGTTATTATGTTTTTCTTGGTTTTGTTTGGCGAGTTCAGTTTTCTTTTATAATGTACCTGCTAATTTAGGGTATATACTATACACAACTCGAAGGTGCGAGGAATTAAATAAGCAATGTTATGTATAAACATAATAACACCTGTTTAAGGTTATGTTTATTTAATTATGTCAAAAAGAACATTTAGTGATATTTACTGCAGTTATCTTTTACCTATAATAAAGGAAAGTCAATTATCTCAAGACATGTGATTCTGGTAGATTAAAACCAGTAATTAGAAAAGAAATACATCCAGAAGTTAAAGAATTTTCTTCTTCCAGTTTGTGTTCAACTAATGATGTATTTGTTAAAGACAATTATTTGTTTATCTGCTTTAGAGCAAAGCTACATTGGGCTATCTGTTGTGTCTACTGTGGGGAACTGAACCTAGATTCTAGGGCTGTAACGATGCTCTTGTTAGAAGATCTTTGGATTATATGATTAGTTGTCATGAAACAAAAATCTTGCGGAAACATTTAAAGTTTAACTGGTGGGTACAGAAATATACATTACAATTGAGTCATGTAATTCAGGTCTGTGTTAATTAAAATTCAAGTAATTACATTTGTTGAAAGAAGTGTAATGAGTTTGATCGGATAAACTAAAGATGATATAAGACATAATATACAGCTTGTGTAAGGCGAAATAACTGGGTCTTGGAAGTTTATACGGAAGGTATATTAAAGGCTTCTAATCTCATAGTGTATAAATATACATGTATCTGAACCAAAGTATTCTGACTTCACAGTGTATAAACGTGCAGAAATATATACTACTGATGTACAGATTATATAAGTACATGGAACTATAGTAGGGAATACTAATCTATATAAACAAGACAAATAAAAAAATGTGAATTTAAAAACCTGGAAATAGGAATCGAAAAGATGAAGCAATAACGTTGGAGGCACTGTAGACATTATTTACTCAAACTAGAAACACTTGCTTTAACTCTACCGATATAATTCCGGAAAACAGCATAGTACCAAAATATGGGTTTGTAATATGAGTACATAATGTCTACAGTAGTTGCAGGTTTATTTATTTGCTGTTTTACGATCCCCATATGCAAGTGTTTAATTCCAATTTTTTTATTTATCTCATTTGTTCGATTTTTTGTGGTCAACTACGGGCAATAGATTACATGATATGGTAGCTATCATTATACATTGTAATGATAATAAACATAGTTAGTAGCTAGGCAATACGGTTCATGATGATTTACTGTAGCTATTGACTATTTTATCGCATTAACTCGAGATGTAAAATGTTAAGTTGCAGCTGGAGATTGTCATGGAGATTTGTTTAAAATATAGTGAGCATTTATAGCCTCTGTGAAACTAAATTCACTATATATTATACGTAGTAGTGGGCATATGTATGCCTAAACTATCTGACACAATTCCAACTAAACATGCATAGAATTTTACCAGAAGAATACCAGCCTTTTCAAATGAAACATATGTGTCTAAAACATCGACTTAAATAAACTTCAGTGTCTTTTAATTAAAGCAATTATTCCAAAAAATGTATGTAAAAAATTAATATTACATTTATTTTTTTTTTTACTTCTTCACTTCGTACATAATATAGGGTTATCTCCCTAAAGATACCAGATGGTAATTCTTGTTTCACCCAATACCAAAGCTTTTGAAAGGAATACCATATTTTTGTAAAAAACTCCACTTTCAATGGATAATAATAACATCGTTTACACTATGATTATGATGTTTTTTTAACTTATGTAAAACATAAAGAAATAAAATGATCTTCAATACCCCAAAGACATTTTCAATGCCTTATTTATCATTCTCCGAAAAGTTTGGTTGGATATAATATATCAAGTCGCGTTTGCTGTAGGCAAGCAATAGAATATATAATAAGAAGAAAAATTACAAAGGGGCAGCTCTGAGCTGGATTTTTTTTCCTTTTTCGTAAATCTAATACGCATGCTTTTTGGTACATTTTTATGTGTGTAAAGCCTTAGCAGTCTGTCTGCGTTGCCCATTGCAGTTATTGAAACCCATTTTCAGCGGTTTAATCCCGCTGGCTTACAGCAGAGTCACCTGTGGGAGCAATCAATTACTAAGTAGTAAAACAGTGAGGATTTAAAGTCTTTGGTTTATTATTGCTTTTAATCTAATAATTAGAAAATATTTCTTATACTTACTTATTAATAAAAAATAAAACTATTAATAAAATATTGTAATTTTTTTTCTATTGATAAACTTATGCGATCGAATTTAATGATATTTACAATTTGTGGGCCCCAACAATCTCTCTTCAACTATGCACTGATTTGGATAAAATTAAAAATTAAAAGTTATTAGAATTATGTTAATTCTTTCTTTTCTTACAATTATTAATTCAAAGCTACTTAGTGTTTTTTGCTTTTGCGTAATCAAATTACTCACGACTGACTGCCATGCACCACCTTGCTGTGTACATATGTTTCGCTTGCCATCTGGTGTTGAGTATAGTAATTATCTCACACGTGTAATATTTTCCATGTATAATTAGATTACCCTTCTTTATTACCATAATATATTGGCTCTTAAGAAGCAATGAACATTATTTCCGGAGTTCAGCTATTGCTGGAAAATATAGATAAGTACTGTCGCTTATTCACGAGGAACTTTATTTTTCGGCTAGTTTTTGAGATTACGTTACTTCGTCGTCTGCCAATCCAACACTAAACATTTGTTCTTCTCTGATTACAAATAAAATTTATCTTTACGTAAGTAAGAGAATACTGATTTTTTTAGATTTGAAAGTAAACACACTGCATATTGTAATATTCTTGTGGTTTCTTTCTTCAAATACACCTTGGAAGCTGTGTGAACTTTATGTCAAATATGTATCTCAGAACTGCTGGCATAGGTATTAATACTTTTACTAATAAAGCAGAAAACAACGTTTCAACCTTCCTAGGTCATCTTTATATTGAAATGTTGTTCTCTGCCTTATTAGTAAAAGTGCTAATGCCCATATCAGCTGTTCTAAAATACATTTTTACTTCAAGTGGGGTTCTCATCATGAAGAATTTATGTTGAATAGTTACAAAGAAATTAGATACTCTAGTGTACCATTTCATTGTAATACGTCGTTCACATATTTGATATATAAATTTATAAGTATTTACTTAAAGAGTTCTCTCTAGGTGGGATTCTAACTACCCAATGAATAATTGTACGTTAATCTAGCGTTGATTTCAGCGTTGTAACACAGTCTATAAATGCACATGGATCAATACCAAGAGATTTTAACATCTCAAAGAACGAACATTTTGAGATATACACTTAGTTGTTCCTGCCAGTTTACTATATACAGGTAAAACTACAAAAGTGTACTTAATATCTTCCACTTAATTATACACACACAAAAAAAGTATTTTATACAAGATTACTAGATTTTTTTTCAGTTCTCTGTCTTAGTCGCCCAACGAGTTTTCGTTGTTGTAATCATGATAAATACTGATGAAATTATATATTTAACGAAGTTTGTTTTTACATTAAAACAAGGTTTAACTGGTACATCTCTAGCAACTACAAGAAGTAGGCTAATTCATCACAGAAAGCGGATGGTTTATTGGAAGTAGATATTCGGGATAATGGTTTTCTTAAGTTGTGAGTTTTCTAATTTCTTGATCATACTAGACGATATTTTACGCATACAGTAAGATATTTCTAGTTAGTGGCTTTTCTGCATACATATAATGTTTGATATATATTGATATGAAATTCCTTAAGTAATAATAGAACTCGCATATAATGATCAAATACGTTCTATAAAATTCATTTTAAAATACCTCTATGATTCCTAACAATATACATGCTTGTCTCACAAAGTCCTTCGTGTTACAAAATAATCCACATCTATTCTTAATTGTCCTTGTATGTAATAGTTTAGTGGAGAAGCACGAAGTTATTTTAGTGTGTATATATATGTGTGTGTGTACGTGTGGTCATATTACAGCTGATAAATTTTGTTGAATGACATTCAATGTGTACTTTAATATACTGGTGACGTCCATTCTAATCGTATCTTATATTGTCTGATATTCGATCCTTTCCCTACTCATTACGTTAACTTATTAGTGAAAACAAATTCTTCATTTTACTGGTTTCGCACTAAGTTTGTATAAAAAACAACAAGAACAAAAGATATCGGTATATGCTGTTCAACTGTGTAACTATACCTAGTGAAACCTTCAAATGATCTGATAAAGTGACATTTAAAAACTTGTTGTTTTCACACTTTTATCTCTGATAGTTCTTATTGGGCTTTGATAAATGTACAAGTTTTCACTTGCGTTTGTTTGTTTCTGTTCGTTGTGCAAATCACTACCAGAACTATGTGTACAAATCGACCCTAATTGTGAGCACCATGGTAGACTAGAAGGAATGCAGATAGCCAACAACACCACCCGTTAACTCTTGGGTTAGTCTAATCGAAAACTAGGATTTTACTTTCATTTTTATAACGCACCCACGACCCAATAGTGCGAAATATGACATAGCAGCAAGGGGACCGAAACACTGGATTTTCAGATTCGCAGACCGGCATTCTAACTACTAGGTCACTTCTAATCCTTTATCGTTGAATAGTTACAAAGAATACTCAAATAAGGGGTTCGATTCTCCTCAGGGGTCATAGCAGACAGTCCGATGTGACTTTGCTTGTTTGTTTGTTTGTTTTAAATTTCGCGCAAGGCTACTCGAAGGCTATCTGCGCTAGCCGTCCCTAATTTAGCAGTGTAAGACAAGAGGGAAGGCAGCTAGCCATCATCACCCACCGCCAACTCTCGGGCTACTCTTTTACCAACGAATAGTGGGATTGACCATCACATTATAACGCCCCCACGGCTGAAAGGGCGGGCATGTTTGGTGCGACCGGGATTCGAACTCGCGACCCTTGGATTACGAGCTGAACGCCTTAACACGCTTGGCCATGCCGGGCACTGTGACTTTGCTATAAACACTGGAGTCATAGCTGAGGTACATTTATCGGAGTTAGGCCCGGCATGGTCAGGTGGTTAGGGCGCTCGACTCGTAATTTGTTCGCGAGTTCGAATCTCCGTTACATGAATCATGTTCACCCCTTTCAGGTACGGGGGCGTTATAATGTCACTATCAATCCTACTAATCATTGATAAAAGAGTAGGTAGCCCACGAGTTGGTTGTGGGTGGTGATGACTAGCTGCTTTTTCTCTAGTGTTACACTGGAAAATTAGGGACGACTATCGCAGATAGCCCTTGTGTAGCTTTATGCGAAATTCAAAAACAAATAAAAACTTCTACTGAACGGTGCTGGTATGACCGGGTGACAAGGCCGCTCGAATCACATTTTGAAGGTCGTGAGTTCTAACATCTGTCAGCACATGTGATTGTCCTATATTGGCTGGGCTAGTCATCGGCATGTCAGTATTTTTGGAATATAATGATACTGGCCTTATATAGGTGGGATTGACGTCATTAAGGAAAAAAACTGTGTCACAACTAATAAATGTTTAAAGTAAGAACATTTCAAAATATATAATTTTCCTTTTCTTGAATGATAATAAATTATTTTAAATAACTTTATCTGTATATGTATATATATATTTTACTGTGTTTATGTTTTTTTTTAAATCCTTTCGCAGAGAATGACACAAACATCCATATTACTTACTTAACTTTATGTCTTCTTGGCATAATAAATATTTAAATGAAGAAAAATGGCGGTTGTAATTCAAAACGTTGAAACATGTCAGATGTAATGCTTTTGTATTACATGACCGTCTGATACAACACTAGTACGAAGGGATAAACACTAAAATTAAAAACAAATGACAGAAACCTTCTTAGCTGTATGTTTAATAGCAGCTGTCCTCGCGTTTCTTGATGCTATCATGACATCGTGAATTTTCAGTTTCGAAAAGGAAAGCTTACTTACAGTTTCTCTTCTTATCATACGTTTCTTAACATTCCATTGACTCGCAAATATAGCATGAATTATGAAGAGTCAACTTGAAAATGCCCCAATATTAGATACGTATATACTATTGGATATCATAGAATTATTCAATGGCTACGAAGTAAAAAAAAAAGACTAAAAATATATATGTCGACGCAAATAAAACACTTTTTCTTTTTTACAATGGCAACAAAAGATGATGCAAACGGGGTAAATGTATTCACACTCGTTACCACGGCAACAAGAACTGTTACAAATAGAATCAAGAGATTTATGAACTAAAGAAAAAAAGGAAATGTTTATTCAGTTAACATTTATATGTTCTGAATCTTATGAAGTATAATTATGGGAACACAAATACATCTACAGTTATCCTAAGGTAACCCGTACTCGAAGACAAACCCATTAGGATACCTACTCGTGGTATCTTATCACGCACACAACGTTTGGTTTTGCTGACTTGAGAGCGGGAATATGAATAAATTTTCATATTAGGCGCCTCTGGAAAATCGGATAAGGACCAAAAACAAAACATATAATGCCGAAAATTCTACGTTTTCGTCCCAATCATGTCTGGGTAATTTTGTTACCGTGTTGTAAGAATTTTTAGAATTCTAACATCGCATCATGCACATTCCATGTCATAAGAATTAAAAAAAAATAATACTGCAACACACACAGTCAGTGCTACAAGAATTTTTATCATGCGTTACCTAAAGTTTTGTCATAAATGTATTTAATGGAGATCAACTACTTGGAGCTATTCACGTACGCGAAACGGCACATGTTTCACAATTCTATGTGATGAAGTCTCTTTTATTAACAGCTTCGAGTTCAGGTACATTTTAATTTATGACTCATGACAATATGTTTTCTGTTGTTTTTTTCATGAAAAGCGATGACGTCTAATACTCTTAACATTGCTTAAACGCTAATTGGAATTTGTTACGAGACAGTTTTATTAAGGCAAACTGGAATGTACTAAGAGGAACTTCTATTCAGGTAAATTGGAGTATATTACGATACACTGGAGCTATTGAGATACGCGAAATGGTGCATCCCTGCTAAGTTAAATTGGAGATCTTGACGAGACACTTATATTAAACTGGAGTTTCAACTGCCTTACTAAACATATATATAGAATATTGCAGTTCCTAACGAATCTGTAATATTGAAATACTGAGTAAGTAAAGATACATTATACAGATATGTGTCATGATTTTATTTAGTTTAAGATAATTAATGTCGATTTTTAAATACTATGACTTTTACTCCAACATGTGAAACTTGCGTTCCTTGCGTCACGATTCATGATATTGTTAAAGCTTTTTCACTTAAAAAAGCCCAGTATTTCGTTAATTTGAGAAAATTACGTTTCATAATTTATGACCAAAGATTTTTAAAATACAGAAGGAAATTAAACATTTTACGTAACAAGTTGTCTACAATTTTAGTAGCATGTACTGACCATGTATCCAAACTCATCAATTGAAAATATTTTTATGCATTCGGAATTATTTATTTTGAATCCTGACAGAGGTAGTTGAGCAATGTATTTAGCTTATTTTTCACTAGAAAATCACTACATTAGTATTTAGTATTATTATGCTATTTTCTAATTAATGAAACAAATAAAAGTTTGTTTTGAATTTCTCTGCTAGACATCTCTAATTTAACAATTATAAACTATAGGGAAGGCAGCTAGTCATCACCATCCACCGCCAACTCTTGGCCTATTATTTCACCAACAAATAATAGGCTTGACCTTCACTTTATAACGCCCATCATGATTGAAAGGGCAATTATGTTTCGTGGGATGAAGATTCGAACCCTCGACCCTCAGATTGTGAGTCATGCCGGCCCGACAGATAATAAAGTAAGGTATTAGAAATTAAAAAAATAAATCTGTTTAACTTTTTTTTCTTGCAAAAAAATTCGGAATGGCTACCGATTTAATTTTGAAAATAACTTTTCATCCCAAACAAAACAAGGCTTGCTTGGTCCAGTAAACATTTTGTAAAGAAAACTAGGGGAAACAAAAGTTATGTTTCGACGCATACTATAAATATGTTCCTATCCCGTTGGCTCAGCGGTAAACTTGAAAGATTATAAAGCTATAATTCCAGGTTCAATCCCTGCACAGTAAGTACAACACAGAAAATATATAATGTAGTTTTGCGCCTAAATAGAACAAAAAGAAGTTCGTATGTATAAAATATGTAAAAAAGCTTTTTTAAAAGAGTATATAAAGAGATCGAAAAATCTCACAACTTACAAGTAAAAGACGCTGTAACAAAGTCAGTTTCAAAATACAACTTGTAATAAAGAAGATGCTGTCACAAAGTCCAATTCAGAAACACAACTCACACGTAAAGCAGACGCTGTAACAAAGTCAGTTTCGGAAACACAACTAACAAGTAAAGTAGACGCTGTAATATTTCGAGAAAACCTATAAATATGTTGAAATAAAAGGAGCATTCGATAAAACATACAAAGCATGAATATGAAGCTCACCTCAGCTGCCTTCCCTGTAGTGTTATATTGTTAAATTAGGGACGGCTGACGCAGATAGCCCTCGTTTAGCTTTGCACGAAATCCAAAACAAGCAAATAATGAAACTCACCTAATGAAATTCAGAATATTAATCTTATTACATTCGTATACATTGTATTGAATTGACTTACGTTTTAATCTAGATAGGATAATATCTTGTTTACAGTCTTCAATCCGGTCATTTGAAGACAGATTGCTAAAACTATCTCTTCAACTTTCTTCTCCACAAAGTCAGCATCATCTTACAAAAAATATTTGAGACTTAAATATACATTTCAAATAAACATTTTACACACACAACACACGTCGTTGTAAGTAACATATTCAGACTATGTTAACATATCTAAGTTTTTCTTTAACCTTATAAACATCATCTTACAAAAGTCATATATGAATAATAAAATAAGGCTATTCAATTGTGAAAATGTACGCAACATATAAATGACTCCATAAGTTTATGTTATATGAAGCATAGAAAGTATTTTATAGACATTTCTCAGTGTAGGAAGAAAAAATTTTATTGATCGAAACGTTTTATTTTCTATTTACTTTAATTAGATTAACAGTAATTTAAAGTAAAAAATATATTAAAAAGATACACATGGTGATATTCGAACACCAGTATTAAAACAGATATTTTACTTCTACTTATGGTTGTGAAATCCAGAAAAACTTTTTTCTTATATAAACTTTATTCTAGAAAAGTGTTTTCAGCCTCCTACAGTTAGAAACCTCGCGTTGTAAAAATGAACATTCGAGACGTCTCATTTGTTAGGAAAAGAAAAGTCAACAGTGATTAGCTATTGTTTTAAAAGAAGTTGAAACACTAGTAAAACAACACAGTCTATTTTAAAGTTATTTAATAACCTTAAAATATTTCAATCACTAAAAACGTAGGATAATAAGAAAAAAGACCCGATGTGGAATTGCGGCTTGGTCTGTGAGTCCGAAGATTTATGGTTCTCGTCCCGTAACAGCAAGTAACTTAGCAAGTATGGGTGCGATATAAAAGTGGCTATTAAATAGTACAGTTTAATCAGATAGACTATCCCAAGAGTTAGCGGTGCTTGCTGTTAATTGTCTTCCTTTTAGTGTTTACTTCAAAATTAGGGACAGTTACACCACTATATAAGCAATAATAATAAGCTACTGAATATTTTAACGGTTGGGTTTCTGCTAATTTCACACATGTGTACACATTTTCAAAGGACTGTAAGTGAAATATTTAGCTAATTTTTCTTTTGTGTCTGTGAATCAACCTACCGAATTAGTAATGAATGAAAGATGTTAAAAACACATTTTCCAATGAATAATGTGTTTACTTGAGCTAGTAACATCTGAGCTTTTTTACAAGAGGAGAGATTTAAGCTTTGTTGTGTTAAACATGATTCGTAGTCTGTCCATTTTGATAGTGATGCTATTAAAGGCATATGTTTTGTTAGTTATTCAAGACGTGCATTCGTAAACGAAAAGACAAACGATGGATCCTACTAACTTATGACATAATTCTTTCTTCCTAAAAGCCTATGACGTAATGTTTCCTGAAATGGTTCAAACAGCTTACAGAACTTCTTGGGGATTACTTAAAGATCATTTATACAGCACTAAGCCTCTTAACTTCGATTACCTAAGAGATAATTTATTAAGGAAGAAGATGTAATAAGACAAAATTCTGCGTAACGATCTTCGTCGTGTTTACTGCCAATTGGTAGAAACTAAAATTAGAAACATTTCTTAGAATTATCAGTTGAAATGTAAGTGTCCAGCTAGACTGGAAGCTTTCGACAATTTATTACAGTAACAGATGAAGCTAAATGTTGCTTGCCCGCCAGATCTGATACGTTACGAATCTTTCCAGAGAAAGTACTGGATTGGCCAAGCATTGACAGGTGATTAGGGCGTTTGACTACTCGTAATCCGAAGTTCGCGGGTTCGAATCCTCATCGCTCCAAAAATGCTCGCCCTTTCAGCCGTGTGGGCGTTATATGTTATAGTCAATTCGTTGGTAAAAGAGTAACTCAAGAGTTGGTTGTGGGTTGTGATGACTAGTTGCCTTCTCTCGAATCCTACACTTGTAAATTAGGGACGGCTAACACAGATAGCCTTCGTGTAGCTTTATGCGAAAGTGAAAACAAACAATCAAGTATTTGATCATATTTACTTTTTTGTGAAGGCAATTTTCTGTTATAGGACTGAAATAAAAAAAAGTGAGTGAAATCATTTCAAGTATTTTTAAGACCTTTAAAACCGTGACAAATTGATATTCTTAAAAATTCAGATGACTGCTTCAAATACTGAACAATTTTAGACATTCAGCCAAACAAAACTTTTGCTTCATATAAATAACGTTTCGATTACTACTGTATTTGCCGTATTACAGCCGACCTGATGAGCTCTGGTAATGAGCAAAACGTGTTGTGGGTTTGGTTTGTTTTGAATTTCGCACAAAACTACACGAGGCTATCTGCGCTAGCCGTTCCTAATTTAGCAGTGTAAGACTAAAGGGAAGTGCAGCTATTCATCACCACCCATCGCCAGCACTTTGGTTACTCTACAACCGACGAATAGTGGGATTGACTGTCACATTATAACGCTTTTACGGCTGAAAGGGCGGGTATGTTTGGCGTGAGGGGGATTCGAACCCGAGACACTCGAATTACGAGTCGAGCGCGTTAACCACCTGGCGTGTCGTGGGTTAGGAATGTGATGGACTTAGCGTAATTGAAATACTGTTATACATTCTCTTTGTTTGAAAAAGCATAATTGATCAAATTAATAATGTACTGTTTCAAAATACAAAAAAAAACCTAATAATACTGTCGTATAACAAGTATAACTGAGTAGAAATAGGTCCTTATTTCCTCAAGTGAAATAATGATTACGTATAGTTGTCTATATAGAGCAAAAGTATTTCGTATTCACAGTAATGATGTATTTTACAGAATGGTTCTGACTTGAAGATATTGATAATAAAAGTATCGGATTTCGTCACTTCGGAATGAAAAAAAAAAAGAAAAGAAAAAAGAACAATAGTTTAAATGTAATAATACTTAATGACCTTAATCCTGACCTTTCCAAGAATTTTGAATACCAGCTACTAAAGTTATCATATTAATATCAAAAAACAAAGATTTATTTATCATGAGTTCTTTCACAGATGCTTTTTATTCACCAACACAGGGTTACTTAAATAATCATTAAATATGATCTTATTATACGATAACTAAAGATTTTGTAAAATACGTAATGTAAGTGATCACAGATATTTTTATTTTAATTGAAGATTAGTTGAATTAAAATGAAAGGGCGTGTGATAAACATCATACGAACATAAATAATTATCCTGAAACATCTTCATGTTTAGATGAGATGTTCTTGGATACAAAAAATAAGTATTTCGTTAAGAAAACTAATCTCCTTGCTATAACATCAGATGGATAGAGGTGTTTTATTTTGTATTTAAGCGCAAACCAACACAGTGGGCTAACTGCGCTCTGCTCATTATTGGTATCGATCCATGAAATTTAGTTTTATAAGCCTTAAAACTTACCGCCGAGTAATTGAGGACACTAAAGTTACATTTAGTTGATTTAAATATACTTCTTAAAAATTTATTCTTTATGAGAAATTTATGAGCAGTGTCATGAAAAAAAGTGCAAAATCGAAAACAGCAAAAAATTGATTTTCTTTAATCAATCGAAGTATTCAAAATTAATATTCATGTAAAGCTGAGCCTGATAGGGAGGTTTTAAAATTAAATAACATTATGTTTAAGCTAAATAACTATTCTAATATTTCAAAAGCGCTTTCATAACGTTCTATAAACTGTTCGAAAATGTGTCGTCATAGATACAATCTGGTAATACATTTTTATATGTTTTTTGCACGAGAGAAAGAGACATTTCTGAACGTAAACATCAAGACAGTTCTAGAGTTCCGCGACAAACCGAGGACGTTTTCTGTTCATAACGTTCCTGTTTTGACAGTGATTCACACACTATTCAACACACGTTGGCAAAAGAATTACACAAGACACTCATCTGTTTGTGGTGAATCACAATTTATCTGTATTGCAACCTGATAGGCCTGGCATGGCCAAGCGCGTAAGGCGTGCGACTCGTAATCCGAGGGTCGCGGGTTCGAGCCCGTGTCGCGCTAAACATGCTCGCCCTCCCAGCCGTGGGGGCGTATAATGTGACGGTCAATCCCACTATTCGTTGGTAAAAGAGTAGCCCAAGAGTTGGCGGTGGGTGGTGATGACTAGCTGTCTTCCCTCTAGTCTTACACTGCTAAATTAGGGACGGCTAGCACAGATAGCCCTCGAGTAGTTTTGTGCGAAATTCCCAAACAAACAAAAAGCAACCTGATAACAAGGAACATACTTTTAATAAAATAATAGTTTAAGACAACTTAACTTGGTAATGAAAACCGACTCAAAGCTTTTACTATCTGTACCGAGAATATCGCGTGGATCTAATCCCGAATTTAAGCGTTTATAAGTTCCCAAGGTTTCCGCTATATCGCCAGTGTGGTTACATAGACCAAGGAATAGTGTTTGAACTAAAGTCTTTTTTATTCTAAATCTATGATTAATTATTGTCTACCATAGTGGGAATTTACAGTTAATTTTGTATTACAATCCTGTGTTTCAAAGTAACATTTTTGTATCTCTATGACTAGAATGTCATCACAATGGACAGCTAGTTTTCATTCTGTGTTGAGATTATGATATTACAGTACTAATCCTGAATGTTCCAAACGTACAGAATGTTTCAACAAGAAATAAAGAGCGGGTATTACATACAAATATTTAATTTTTATAATTTATTGCAAAGAAAAATTCAGGTATATTGATATTTAATAAAGATTAATGTAACCATACGCACTTTGTGTATATCCTTGAGCTACAATGAAGTGAGCAAATCATTTGGAAAGTAACCGATATGTAACAAAAATCCTTATTAAATATGGATAGTTTCAAAAATGAGTTTGGTTTGATTTGTTTTGAATTTCGCGGAAAGCTACGCAAGAGCTATCTGCGCTGAAAAATGAGTAGTTAACTAGGACTTACTAAGTTTTTCTTAGTCTTAACTTAATGAATAGTACAAAAGGTCTTTACACGCGCATAGTCTTCTTTATTAAGTAGGATGATTTTATTGTACAAGTGAAACAATTTTCCCTTCAAGCATATGTTGTTATGTTTATTGACTCGGACCTCTAATCAATGTTTCTGTGCACAAAAACATACGACTCATAAAACATTTAACCTGTTTCCAAAACTGGCGTTCAATAAATAATAACATCATGGTTGAGAAGAAGAAATATATATTATTTTCTAAGGCTCTTATGATTTTATAAATTATGCGTACAGGAGCTGGAAGTTAGCTCTGATGGAAGACCAAAGCTAAGCTGATTAGACTAACAATTACCAAAGTGTAATTAGTTTCCGAGCTTATTTATACTTGAATTAATTATGAGATCTACATAGACACTCCAACCGCAACCAATTTTATAAACTAGTTTTTTAAACAAACTTTACGCATCAACTTGGATTTGTTGATTATATGTTCGGACGAAAATTTTTAACAAACATTTCATAAACATTATTTTTAATGCAGCAGACTGCCGTTTGTTGTCTCCTACATACCTTACATAAAAATCAATGATTTCACCAAACGTATTGTTATTTTTCTACGATGAGTGTTATAGCAGTAAAAAAATATGTTTCATCAAAGTGAAATTCCAAAAATATAGGAGGATTGATAGTCCAGCGTCATAACTGTGGATGTTTGATGTGTGAGATTTGGTAAAATGAAATGGTAAAATAAAATATACAAATGCACTACTTGCTATCAAAGCTCAACACGGTAAAAAATGAATTGGATATAAGTGAATGCAACTCTAGAGAGACTTGCTGACTGGTGCAGCATGGAAACAAAACAAGATCACTGCTTGAAGGCTTGACTAGACTTTGTACTTAAAACTTTTTTGTTGGATAACGGGAAAACTGTATACTTAACCAGTTGACACAATACACGCTGAAAACACGTGTTCCCGAGAGATTAGCATGATCACATAAAAACTATAAGACAGATAAAAAATCAATCATAGCCAATGAGATCAACACAGAATGAATCATATTCAAAGGGTAGAGCCTGAGTAATTTATTCCTTTACCTGTTTGTAATCTTTGTAAGAAGAGTAAACAAGAAAAGGGGAAAATACTGTTTGTGCAGGTGATCAAGGTGTTATTTAAATAACACTCTGATTGACTTTGTTCTAAAGCTGCAGCTTTAAGAATGCTTTTGCATATTAATCCAAGTATGCTGATTCTCAAGACAGAACTAAAAACTTAAAAAGTCAAGAAAGATGAATAACACATGCCTGTGATTACCTTTATTTATTGTCTTGAATGTTTCAAAATTTTCAAGGATTTTTTCAGAAATCTATTTATCTGAATTATGGAAAATCCATTATTAAAACCAAAATAATGTTTGTGAGGTTTAAATTAGCATGCCTGTATTATAAAAAAGTTAAAATGTACAAATAAGTATACCACAGCTCTATCCTTTTTTAACTTAGACATGACTCAGGCCATCTTTAAATATAAATTACTAGTATTAAGCACCAATTTGTGAACTTTAATCCAAACCTTAATCTAGACGAGCAGGTCAACATACATAGGTCTCATATAATCAACATTTATGCTAACAGGCTTCAAGGAAAAACGACACAAGAAATAGCAAGAAAAAATACAAAGGAACAGAACATTGTGAATAACTACTGCCAAAGGATTGCATCAACCAGTGGCACAGCGGTGTGTCTGCGGACTTACAGCGCTAAAAAACCGGGTTCCGATACCGCGATGGTCGGACCATAGATAGCCTATTGTATAGCTCTGTGCTTAACAAAAACAATATCAAAAGGATTACTTAAAATACTTTCACAATATGATGTTTTTATCATGCTAAAAGGCACCTACACCACTGGGGGTGGAACAAAAATGTGCATTAATAATAACACGACGCAAGTTGTAGAATATTCAAAAGAGTGTTAAGCAAAATAACGGCGAAAGAAGAAATTAATTATAATTGAGAGCACTCATAATAACAACCATAAAACACCAGATTCATTATAAAAATCATTTTAAATCACTTTTTAGATTACGTATTCTATTTCATTTTCCTTTCAGAACACCACAAGATTTCTTTATTGAAACACGTATTTGTCATTTTAAAACATCTTAATTGCGTAGTTTCTTTCCCTCGTGCCGAGTAAGTTTAAGGTTTTTATGGTTTATCACTTGTTATTATGTTCCTCAAATTGAAAGAAATAATTTACCAAGTGACCATCAAACAGATGTGTTTCACTCTGCGTATATGCAATATAACTCAAATCTTTGCAATATCCGTAACATTCTATAGTTGTGTGTACCGTTAGAAGTTTGACCTGTGGTTGACTTATTCATGTGTGTATTTTCAACATGTCAGCAACACACACACTTAAAGACTGATATAGTTAGAATTTGATGATAATACAACAATTACGTTATACATTGAGAATACTTATTAATACAGCCGGACTACTAGGATATTTATCATATCAGAAAACAGAATCCTAGTATTGTCATCTTATAAGTTAGTTATTCTGGTTCTTATCGCTGCCAAAACTGTATTTCAAATATTTGAAATATTTTGTCTTCATCTAATATGAACTTAAATTTTGTTCCTCCTCTGTTTTTTTGCCATTAAGGCCCGGCATGGCCAGATGGTTAAAGCACTCCACTCGTAATCTGAGGGTTGCGGGCTCGAATACCCGTCACACCAAACATGCTCGCCCTTTCAACCGTGGGAGAGTTATAATATGACGATCAATTCCACTATTCGGCGGTAAAAGCCGAAGAGTTGGCGGTGGGTGGTGATGACTAGCTGTCTCCTTCTAGTCTTACACTGCCAAATTAGGGACGCTAACGATATATATGCTAGCAGATATCTCTCGTGTTGTTTTGCGAGAAATTAAAAAAAAAACAATCTTTGCCATTACTATTTCTCTGATACTGCACACTAGCTAATTAATGATAAAGCTTGCACTAAGTATTTCAGTTAGAGTACTGTTACTATAAAGTGCAAACCAATTTCAATATCCTTGCATTCATACCATTCGAAATGGTCAAACCTGAAGGTACTCTGTTGGTTTTAATTACAAAAGTAGTTCATCATTTCACCAGGTGACTCAGAAAGTAAATATTAAAATTCTTTCTCGGTTCTTTAACTGTTAGTATAGGTCATTTATTTATTTATTTTTACAAGGTCACTGATACCATTGAGACAGCTCTTAAATATTTCATGTTTTCAGCGATCAGATATTCTCATTTGACCCTTCATGTAACAAAAATTTGATTTTTACGATCATTTAAGTCAAAATATTATAAACTTTACCCTTTCCGGTTGGTCCCAAATTACAAAAGTGGATGTTTTGGGTAATGTGTGATGAAGAGGGCTGTTATTTACGTTTCTTCTCTGTGTAGAGATTTACTTAATCATTCCGTCCATGACCAGTCATGTGTTAAAATGATTTAAAAAATTCGTGCATTTTTCATTTGCTTCTGTGTTCTTTCTTACTTTTTCTTCTCCTCTTTTTCTCTGCTTTGTTCCTTCCTCTCCCATTCTTCTACTTATGCCCCCCGCTGGTACAGCGGTATGTCTACGAATTTACAACACTAAAATCAGGGGTTCAATTCCCCTCGCTGAGCTCAGCAGATAATCCGATGTAGCTTTGCTGTAAGTAAAAAAACACACACATACTCTTCTACTTATGCATGCCTACTCCCTAAGTCCGCTTAGTTAAAAAAAAAACCAACAAACGGTGCTTTCTCTAGAACAGTGGTTCCCAACCTTTTTTATGCCCCGCACCCCTCAAAAAATTTAATATGTTCTCGCACTTTTCACAGTAATTATTTATTTAAGAATAAAGGTGAAGGTGGCCTAAACAAATGTTATCTCGCACCCCTGGTTGGGAACCACTGCTCTAGAACGTACGTGCACACTAGCTCAAGTAAATAGGTTTGCTTCATTCATATATTTTGATGTGCTTGCATGCTCTCGCAAAAATCACCTATTTCATGACTTTACAAAAAGCATTTCGTATCGATAATTTTCACTAACGTTGTGTTGTAATGAGGAGAGAATAAATCAGTTCTTCGTTAAATGGGATGATAGGAAAGTCAGACCTCCCAATGGCACGGACTTATACCGCAAGAGAACGGGTTTTGAAACCCGTGGTGAGCAGAGCACAGGAAGTCTTTTGTGTAGTCTTGTGCCTAATAACAAACAACCGTAATAAAGTCAGAATACGTAGCAAACGACATTTTATCACACAGCAAAATAGAAATCAGGACATCGAGAGGTGGGGAATTTTGTTTTCGAAACTTGAAATTTCATGCAAAGAGCATGTAAAAAGAGAAAACAGTGTACCCGGGTTTGCTTTGATTAAAATAGCTTCAGTAAATTATTATTCTTTTGCATACTGTTATTTGTATTGATTTTAATTAATTATTTGTTAGACAACGAAATCATTTTGATTTTTCTGTAAAAAATCACGATTAATATGGTTAAGTTAATCAAAACAAATCAAGATATTTAAAGCCATTTTAATCCGAGCGACACTGGGTACTCTGCTGATTATTAATATTAAACTTTTTAATTTTCTTACTGCAGCATTTTAGAAAAGTTGATTAGTAAATATTAATATTACTGATGTGAACTGCAAAACTAGATAACCTAAAATTTCGCACTTAGTTGTAGATTATGGCTGGTGTCTTATACAGTAACGATTTAAACAATTCAGTATAAACATTAAATACATCTGTAAACGTAAGTAAATGTTTTCTTTTTAAAAATATTGTAGGTTTTTTTTATTTTCTGAATTACCAAAGATAAGTTCTTTTGTCCTTTTGTAGTTAAATACAAAGCTAAACAATTGGTTATCTGTGCTCATTCTTCTCTTCAAAGATATCTAAACCCTATTTCTAGCATTGTAAGTCCACAGATATATTGTTCTACTACTGGAGTACACCATAGATAAGAATTTCAGAAGTAGTCTTAAACATGCAACTAAACAATATTATATCATCAACATATACCTTTTCCATTCTAAACCTCATTATGAAAGCCTATTTAGCCATAAAAGTAGTTAACGCGTTACATGATGCAAGTCTGTTAGAGACCTTCATCAGTGATACAAAGCCTTAGGTTGACTTTTATTATCATGTTCCATTTGCTAGTTTCTGTAATCAAAACACAGGTGCTGACCCAACAAGAGCATTGAAAAACATCCTGATATTAAAGTGTGTAACAGTAGAAACTTGTAGATGGACATCGTTGTGTTCATGTACTTGGCTCCACTCGAAGCTTTAATGTGTATTCTTTGTAGGTGCTGAAAACATTTCCTTTAGAAGTTGGGGAAATAATAAGCGTTAGACTGACAACTAAGGAATCTAATCAGGGGAAATTGGTAAGTTATATCATCTCTATTTTTGTCACTGCTCAACACAATTGACATGGCCAGTAACCCTAGACGACTAAGGTTATGTATCCACATGCTTAATGAGTGTAGAAATTTACCCTAGCCCAAGCTCATTCTTCTTCATTCCACTTATAATGAAGGAACATAGTTATTGACGTCTGCAATGAAACTGTTTGAAAATCAAAACTAGTAACAAACAAAAAAGACATGGTTTACTCTAAATAATATCATTGATTGCGACATCAGATTTATTTTGATCTAAATCACACTGTGATAATTTTCAGATTATTCACTCAAGAAGTCAGTAAATTCTCGTAATAACAAGACAACTTAGGAATCTAGTAAGATGAGCAAAGGCGCTTTTATTGAGCATTCGATCACATAACATAACTTGGACTTAACTGGCTAACTGGAGCAAGATGGAGACAAAATAAATTTACTCTATTATGACAAGACTGTCTGTTGAAAGTATGATAAAACTTTGTATGTCGCACAAAGTCTGCGAATAAGTTTTTTGTTGTTAAGCACAAAGCAACAAAATGGGCTATTTATGTTCTGCCCACCGCGAGTATCAAAACTCACATTTTAGTATTGTAGGCACACAGACTTACCCTGAGCCACAGAGGGTATCTGCGAGTCAGGGAGACGTTTTTGACGTATTTACAAATAAATCTTTCTGATACTTTCCTTTTTAAATTCTGAATGGAGACTTGACTTTCTTATGTTGTCTGTAATTTGGATCGACCACAAATGAGGCCGTATTTACAGTAGTTTTTATAATAGTAAACAGTAAAAACTCATACCTCCATTCCATCTCTCACAATACTCGGTAATGTTCACGCGTCTTTTTAATAACGAGTTGTGGTTCCTTTGTTCTATCAGGCTGTTTTCTCTACCGTTTTCGCAAGTTATAGCAATAAATATGACCGAGAAAGGCTCGACGAAGCTCACTGTAAGACAGGTAAAGTGAGAAATTTCACTGAAGTTATTACTTTTATTATTTTGTGCAACTAGATCACAGTCTGGCTTCTACCTAAAGTCAGTATCTTCATGGCAGTTAAGTGCGGTACTGTGTGTTTAACGTACCGAGTCCTTTACCAGAATATTTTATTTTGCTCTAAATTGAATACCTAAAACTATGGCACTCCTCTGTAGTCCATCTAATTCCCCGAATTCAGCCACAACAACTCACATGCTAGGTATTAGTGCTTTCTTCTCAATTACAAGAAGAAAAGTACATACGTAAAAAGTTGAAACCGATTCTACACTTGAAAGGCTCACACAACACTCAATGACAAACACATTCGTAAGAGACTTGTCACATCCCAAAACTACGAGACAGATCTTAAGATACCTGTCAAATTATTTCTTTCGTGATCATGAAGAAAAACCAAAATGTTTACTTTTTCACTTTAATAAAAACAGTCTGCATTCGGCCTAGCATACATTCCATAAAATACCTCAAAATATCTCGTTCGATTAGAGTTGGTTCTTAGAAGAGTATTGTGAAAAGCTGATATACAAGTATTTGAAGACCTTATGGTGGTGAAAGTTATATTAAATTTCATCTCAAATGTACTCTACAGGATAGAAATGTAAGGAGTGTGCTATCCATTGAAGATTACTTGGAGTCATTATTACTTTCGTTGAATCTATTTCAGATAACAAGGAAGTGATGGATTATTGTTTTCTAAGAACTCCTCCCTATCAGAATAATAGTGAAACATCCTGGGATTGAACTGAAAGGCAACAACATGATGTACATTCAAGACGTTATTTGCACTTTCTAACAGATCAAATGACTCAGTGCCTATCAAGATAACGTCGCACCATCTTTACTATTTCCTTATGACAAAATCAATTGCATCAGGTGGTTGACATGCAAGGATGTATTAGATCATCCCTTAAGTAATGTTCGATTTCACGTTCAGAAGAAGAGAAAGGATTTCAAATGCTTTTAATGTTATTTAATCATTAACGTATATTCCATTATTATTAATTACTTCTTGCCAACAATTCACTAGCTTCTGAATGCCACTTGTATAAAATTCTTGGGAGGAAAAGAATGTAGAGAGGCTAGTTTTGACATCATCGTGTGTTACAGGCTCTTTTCTATCAGAAGATAGTTCTGCAAACTTCGGAATAGATGATAATCAGATGGGGCAAGGTCTGGAGAATAAGAATGATGTGGAAGTTTTTCCTAATCTATCTCTTCTGTCTTTGCAGGTGTGATCCGTGCTATAGGGGGCCGTGCATTATCTTGTTGTAACTCAACACCTTTACGATTGACCAAAGCAGGCCTCAGCGCAACATTTAAGCGCTCTAAATGTTGACAACAGAAGTTTGATGTAATCCTTAAATTGAGTGGCAGCAACTCAAAGTGGATCACACGAACAATACCCAATCAAACGCTTAACAAGACTTTCCTAGGGTGGAGGTTCATTTTGGGTTATGCTTTAGCCAGTATACCTGCAATGAGCCATTGTCTGCGGCGCTTAACATTTCTCACTCCAGTCATTAACCTGTCCAAAAAAGGTGAGTTACGTTCACGAAAGTGCAGTTAAGTGCAAATGTCTACTCTTGCTCTAATATTGGTTTCTGTCAAATCATGGGGGACCCCTTTTCCAAGTTTTGCTACCTCTCCAAACTGTTTCAAATAACAGTGAACTGTTGAATGGGTTAAATTAAGCTTCTGTGCCAGTTCTTCAACCGTTACAGCACAATCTTCATCAAGTGTAGCCAGTAACAAGTCATCATTAAACTCAACAGGATAACCTGAGCGAGGCGCATCATTTAAGCTGTCGTTAACTGATCTGAACTTATGAAACCACCTTCGACATTTTCTTTCATTGAGAGACTCTGCACCATAAACACCTTGAATATTTCGTGTAGTTTCTGTTGCACTATTGCTTTTTTTTTATAAACTCATAAAGCATTATATGCCTAATGTGCTCCTCAAACACATCCATATTCATAAGGGTTTATTTGAATAATGATCTGAAAAAGTAGTGTTGGGTTACTTTCATTTATTTGTCTGAACATTTTTATACACGTTTTACTGCATATTTTAGTCATTAAAGCCTTCTACAAAGACAGAAATGATGATACACTTTCTGTGTTAAATATTCGGACATTACTTATGGGATGACCTGATACTTTATTGCCATTACAGAAAAATAGGCAACACAATTCAATTGGCTATTTCACACAACTGGGACATACTTTTAACATTATCTATGTTTTGAGTACAACTGAAGACATACTTTTAACACCGTTTTTATTTTGAACATATACTTTTATCTTTGCATCTGAGATAGGTGGTTTCTGATTTGCTTTTAAGCTAAGATACAACAGTTTTTATAATTTGATTTGCATGATACAACTGCAACAGTCTTACTGACAATGTTAAAATAATGCATCAATAGGGATACGGCCTCATAAAGGTTTTATTCTTTTTTCTTTTTTTCTTTTAAGTTTCTCTATTCATTAATTTGTTTTGATAAGTCAAATAGGATTTACAGCCGCAGTTTTCTACAGAGATAGACATATCCATTTTCAATTTTCAGCCATTGTTAATAGAACCGAATGACAGGCGTATTCGAGCAAATGGCCGAAAAAAAACATTTTTTTACCATGGTTTGTTTATGTTTTTGTAGTTAAGTACAAAGTTACACATTGGGATATTTGTTTTGTTTCAACAATTGGTATAGAAACCCGATTTACAGCGTTATAAGTTCTCAGACTTACCGCTGTGTCACGGGGCGGGGCCATAATGCACTTACACTAAAGTAACGCCTACAATCATACTTTTTATACAGTTGTAGAAATCCTTTCGTTTGCATGTTGTAAGTACTCATCTCTACTCAAATTATCACAAGATTAGTGATATTAAAAGTAACATTATTTCACGAATATGTATAGATCTTCATAAAGACATGAAAAGCTATAAGTAAAATGCTTGCGAAACACCATTAATTACTCGTTTAATAACTTGTAACCAAAACTGAAATAGTACCCACTCTTTCTCACCATTCCACAAAAATGTTTTGCTCTTGGTAAATTATTCTATACACCATGCTTGTTGTTTAAATTATTTGTACTTTGAGCTTCAAAATAAAATATGTACAATGACACAAACACAGGTCTTTGTTTCGAATTTCGCGCAAAGCTACACGGGGGATATCTGAGCTAGCCGTCCATAATTTTGCAGTGTTAGATTAGAGGCTACTCTTTTACCAACACAGATAGTGGGATTGACCGTCACATTATAACGTTCCTACGGCTGAAAGGGCGAGCATGTTTGGTGTGACGATGATTCGCACCCGCGACCCTTAGAGTACTAGGCGAGTGATTTAAGCTATCTGGCAACGTCGGGCCACCAGTCTTTATTAGTCTTCATAAAATATTTATATTTACGGTAGATACAAAAATCCATCAGAATATGTTTATATCTTTATAAAGTGATGTAGTCATCATAATATGTTGCTTGTGCTTTATCACAAGTCCTCCAGGAAATAACACATTTCTATTGCAGCGTATGATGTATATTCAAAACTAATCTCTCTCAAGTGTAACCCTTTCAGGTTTTTTAACCAAGATTTGTTTACAGAACAATGGATAAAATGTTGTGCATAATACGTTTCCGTCTTAATAGATTTATGACACTACATAACCTGTCAAGTAAACGAATGAATGGTTCTAAAAATTTTGATGTTATGATACTAAACAAGCATGCACGTTAAATTAATATTTTGTTATTAGTGTTAATTCTAATAACATTCGTCCTTCGCTTGTAAAAAAAAAACGACAGATATTTAGTATCACAGCTGTGTTCAACTTTTACTACAAACTAGACCGTGTCTTTCAGAAAACAAAGTTGCAAGCAGCCATACCGTTTCTGTCATTACAGCAACTTTTCCTAATAACGTAAAAGACATCTGGCGCGCTGAGATGTTGCTTCGTAAATACATAAATTGAGGGAAGTGTTTAAGAAAGCTGTGAATTGTGAAATGATGTCGGGAATGTTGTTTACGACTGCAGCTGGACCTTGGGAGGAGGGTGTGAGTTTTGACCCCGTACTTGAGGAAAACCTCAGTACGTCGAGTATTTTTTGAGTAAGGAAAAGCAACATGGAAAACACTCCCAAGACAATCATCGAAAAAATGTATAATGTGAATTTGATATTACTTTTTGCTTTCCAGTGAGTTACGATGATTTTCAATATACAATTCAAGAAGTTTCATGGCAACCACAGAAAATATAAAGCCACAATAGAACAGAATATATCCGAAACTTGTAAAATGTAAATAGGACATTGTGAAGAACAGAACATTTATCAATGAATAAAGAGGACTATATTATACAATAAACTTAATTTAAAAATATGGGAAAAACAATGGCTACATTACACACTAAAGCTTTTAAAGAATTTAAAATGATTATACACGTGTCGATAACTTTCACCACCACCATCAGAAACAACAATCGATGCGAGCGGTGGGTTTTTATGTAAGAATGGTCGGTCTTACAGTAATTCAACTGGGTGACATGAAAACAGCACATGTAAAGTCATTATTTCCTTCTAAAAGTCAACATCTACCTCCAGCTAATCCTTCATGATACTTAATTTACAGTTACAGCACAAAATTTCAATATATTCACTGATATTAAACTAATTTACTGTATTGGGTTCATTCGAGATTATTATTTTATGTCAGTGTATTGAGTGAACTGTTTTCACAATGTGTTTGGCCAACGGATAAATTAACATTTTTATAACGTACATTACTTTAATGTTTATTAACTGTATATTTCAAATTACGTGTAGTTTGATAAACATATTTATGTTACATTCACATATAATTTAATATATATACCTTTTTGTATGATGTTTTATTATCTTCAATGCTATTAAATAGCCTAAAATCGGGAAAAAAAATCGACACAAACTATTCATACATTCAAATCAAGTATATTCAGTTTGGACATTTAGAATTTCCAAGACGAGGATATATTTGTATGAAATGAATGAAAAACAAACCCATGTGTATCGATTTACAGCACAAAAAACATCCAGAAAAACACCTTCAAAAACTCGCTTCCTTATGGCCCGACATGGCCAGGTGGTTAAGGCACTCGACTCGTACGCCATGGGTCGCAGGTTAGAATCCTCGTCACACCAAACATACTCGCCCTTTCAGCTGTGGGGGTGTTATAATTTTACCGTTAATCCCACTGTTCTTTAGTAAAAGAGTAGCCCAAGAGTTGGCGGTGAGTGGTGATGACTAGCTGCCTTCCCTCTAGCCTTACACTGCTAAATTAGAGACGGCTAGCGCAGATAGCTATCGAGTAGCTTTGCGCGAAATTTAAAACAAACCAAACCGCATCCTCAAACATAAAGACAAGCGGCAAAACTTGCAATAGAACGTAATACGATCAACATAACCATCAAAGTCACGTGTACAGTGCTTCCACCACTTTCGCACATCTCAAGCAAGTGGAAAAGGTAACGAGTATTCACTTTAGTCTATATAAAGTCATAACGGTTAAGTCACTGGTGACCATGGTTATTGATTTCTGCAAGATGGGAGTGGAGAAATGCTATATTCTATCACTTGATGGCTTAGAGATAAAATAAAGGGAAGGATGTACTTTAAATACGACAATCTTAGCACTGGAAAATACGTTCCAGTGCTATTGTGAAATGCACAGTTATCAGATAGATCATGACCGGACATGATGATATGGACCGAACGAGATGATGAGGTTCTAAAATAATTTTAATATGACGGCTCCGCGTGGCACAACGTTATATCTGCGCACTCACAGCGCGAGAAGCCTGGTATCGACACCAGTAGTAAGCAAAGCCCAGATGGCCCATTGTATAGCTTTGTTCTTACTTCTAAACAAACGAACAAATTAATATAATGTACTAGTTTACAGTATTTACCCATCCCAATATACTACATTCTCTGGAACATTTGGCGAAATGAAATCCAGTGAATTTATAAAAGCTCTAAACATGTTAACATAGAATAACATATATGTTTCCCGTCAAATCCTAAGGTTGAATTGTGTTTGTTAAATTTTTAAATATTGTTTTTGAGGAAAAAAATTGTGTTTGTAGGGGCTTAATCTACTTATCAACCGTACTTGTAGAGCTAAGCATAACCCTTCTTATTATGGCTCAAAACCTCTGTACATTGCGCAACTTCAGCCATGTGATTAAAAATGAACGTATTTTTGTGAGAAGTTTGCTTCGAATTTAGCGCGAAGCTACACGAAGGCTAACCGCCCATAATTTAGCAGTGTAAGACCAGAGGAAAGGCAGCTAGTTATCAACACCTCCCGCCACTCTTGGGCTACTATTTTATTAACGAATAAAGGGATTGACCATGACATTATAACGCCCCAACGGCTGAAAGGGTGACCATGGTTGGTGTGACGGGGATTCGATCTCGCAACCCTTAGATTACGAGTCGAGCACTTCTAACCACCTGGCCACAAAACATTGTGTTCATAAACTCATGATTGTTTTAATTTTTTTTTGATAACAGTTATAATTATCGCGTTAGTACACGCACAGGTAAGTCTTAGAAATTAACTTTAATCTGCGTCATTAAACTGTTGTAAGAAAAATTCAGAAACACGTTGTTAAACCCAAATAGTTTGAATAATGTCAATCCCTCGCTTTACAGATTTCATAACGTTTACTGCAATCTTAGATCGTTGTGTAATTCCTTATCTTCTATATTTGTGGAACTTTCCCTAAATTGCTTATCAGTAATTAGCACTGTGTGTTTGTTGTTAAGATAATCTATGTTCGACACAGATTGTATATTGTACTTAAAAGTAAAGTAAATGAGGTAGGTCGTGGTAATCAGTTCTAAGCATCATAAAACTTATCAGTTCTAACAAAGTGTTATCAATTCTAAGCCTGATATAAGCAAATATTTTAATTTTAAAGCTATACGAAGTAAAACATATTTTCATTCCAGAGGTTTTTTGTTTTGTTAGCTCTAAGTTTTATAAAGAAACAAACAACAACACTCAAATTGTTTATTGAAATAACTAGCGAAAGCATCCAGCTTGACTAGGGTTATCAAGTTGATATATTCTAAATTACCATGTCACTGCGTCTATATTGAATTTATTTTTGTATAGGAGAACAGTAAAGAATATTTTAAACATTCTTTATTTCACAGCAACATGAGAAACGTTTTTATATGTGTTTTTTTCTTTAGTTTATCTTATTAAAATAATGTGCACGCGCACGTCGATAAGTAATAATACCTCGGTATACGCCCTCAGGGTCAACTTAGTATTTTGTAATGTAAGAAACCACTTCCTTTCTATATGGTTTTGCTATTTTGTATCATTAAAAGGAAAGTCCGCATGGGTGCACAATTTTTGGCATCTTGGAGCTATAGCGGGAGTATTTCTATGTGGTTTTTTGGATAAAAAGATGAGCATGCGCGCACCCACGTAGATAAACAATAATTCCAAGAAGTACACCTCGAAGGTCCAGTTAGTATGTTGTAAAATTTCAGGTTCTTAGGTTTTCTCATATTGAGACTACGGCGGTTACACATGCACAGAACCACAGAGTAATAGGTGTCACATGAAATTTGGAATCAGTTTACAGACACTAGCAATCAAAGGCTTTTCCTTTTCGATGTAGCAGGAGTTAATAAAAAAAATATTATATTTAAATTTGTAAATCGAAATTAAAAAAGGTTTTAGAAAGTTGATTAGGTTTGTATTAGCAAAAATTTTAACATTTCAAGAGCCTTTAGCGCAACCTAGTAATAATCAGCTTGTCCTTTATAAAACAAACGTTTGATTAGTTATTACTCAAAAAATATTCTGAAAATTTTCAAGCCTAATTATTTTCATCTGTATATGTATCCCTCTTTATGGCATGCATCATTTTAAAGCTAACTAAGAAGGAAACATGTACTCCAAATGATATTCGAAACGACAGTCACTCAATTTAACTGTTTGTGGGTTTCTTTAGCATTTATGTATTTATTTTCCACATGTTTCGTTTGTAATAACCTTTGGTTCGTGCATTCTTACAATCAAATAAAATTTTTTAGTTAAAGAAATGAAAATATTAAGTATTTTGTTCGCATTGTTCTTACATTTACTTTTCATAATAATTAAAAATGATAGCATTTTGTCGTTGTAGCCTTAAATAATAAAAGTATATGAATGTTGTTACTATAACCAAAACTTATTCCGGCATTAAGTTATTTATTTTCGTATAATTCAACCAAATGGGTTTTCTCGACATCACTGATCAACCAACGATAATTTATATATATTGCTTTAATATAATTATGTAACAGAATTGCTAATAAAGAAATTTTAATGTAGTGAATGAATTCATTAATTTAATGGGTTTGAAAAGTTTTTGTTGAAGTTTCTATTTCATGTTTCACATACTTCATTAATTCATTTTAACAAATTTTGTAATATGTGAAACGTTATAGCATTGTATCTATTGATATAATTCATTGCGTCGTGGAAAAACTGCCATCTGTTGTCATTACTTTGAAGTTAGTTTTGTTTAAATCGATTTAAAATATTACCTAAATGGTCTCTTCAAAACTAGAGCACATATTTTTAAGCTAATAGTTTCTAATATTTACCGGTACGGTATCATTTATGCTAATATTGTAGATATTTTCTTTACAGTACTATGAATTAAGTGCTATTGTTTCATTGATCCATTTCACAAATTTTGACACTTTGGCATAAACACCATATTTTCTTTTTTCACCACACCCTTTTCCAAAGCTAATGATACCGTGTACTTCCCATTTTCCATTGACTTGATACAACAAAGGGCCGCCACTGTCACCATCACACGAGTCCACACGCCCTCTTTTATAGCCTGCACATATCATATATTCACTGATGTCGTGGTCATCGTACACTTGTTGGCAGTCTTGTACATTAGCTATGGGTACCCGAGCTTCATGTAACACATCCGTGCCCAACATGTCCAACTTGTATGATTTACCCCAGCCTAAAATCGTAACTAATGTTCCTACAGAAAGTTCAGCTCCTTGACTGGGCAGACAGACAGGTCGGACGTCAACGTTTATTGACAAAGAATGACGTAGCTTCAACAAAGCTACATCACTGTCAACTGTTTCCGAGTTATAATTTGGATGCACAATCGAGTCCAAAACACGGACTAGTTGCTCTGATCCATCTACATCCATGACATCGTGTTCTCCTGCTCGTATGTATAAACGTTTTCGAACACAGTGCGCTGCGGTTAGGATCCACCGCGAAGCCACCACCGTTCCTCCACAGAAAGGTTCATGGAACCGGTTCATCACTACAACCTATTATAAAATATAATCGTAATAGTTAGCTGTAGTTGCGCTTGCACAGAACACAAACAAATTCAAAAAATCATTAATAGAAGTTAAACAGCGCAGAATATCAAGATGTATAATAATACCCCAAATTTACTTAATAAAGAGATGAATTACATTTATAATACAATTTATAGCATTAACCATTAAACTCAAGTATAAAATGTTTTTCTACGGAATTTGAAAATTATAAGATCTGAAAACGTTTCAGTTTCTTGTTCATATCTTTGAATTAAAGTTGTTGATTTAAGAAACAACTTATTGAATCATAAACTTGCCTACCATGATATGCATGTAAATGTACTACAAATCAGTTCTTTCTTCATTATCAGTGTACTAATAATGAACTAAATGTCAGGCCAGTAATATGATTTCTTACTTTCAGCATTGATACATTTCCTGCCTATACATACATACATTTATATATATATATTCATAAAGCCTGAATCATTTGATAGTTGTTAGATAATTTTGCAATCATAGCAATACGTACCACTATAACTGTACACAAAATTTCCGTAAGAGAATATATGAAGTGTCCTTATTCTATTTCTGTTCTACCATCTATTTAGTTATACATAAAAAATTTGGAAGTCAGCTGCTGTCATCTGTAGACCCATTTCTGAAGCTCACACAATTTTTAATAGTTCGTTTTCTGATAGTTGCTAACAGTCTTCGTCATGCTGTTCAAAACATTTTAGTAATGGTTTTATCAGTAATCATAACCTTCTAGTATTAATGTTTATAAAAATACAGCATCTGCAGTCGGTTGCAATGTCATGAATAGAAAAAGTATCAACAATAGTGTAAAAAAAAATAAACAATAAGATATATAATTGTATAAAATTGTGAACTACGATAATGTTTGAAGATTTAAGGACATAACAGGATACACAGATGTATACAATCTTTACATAATTGAATCGGATCAATTTTGGGATTTATAAGGTTTCTTTGGCATTTTGAAAAATACTAAAGTAGAAACTAAACAAAAGTTTTAAAAAGAAATCCAAGAAAATATCAAAACATAAAGTGTAAAAGCATAAGGCGCTAGACTCCAAACCTGAAGGTTGTGGGTTCGAATCCCTCTGATACTGAGCAGAATAGACCTTTCAGCCGTGGGGTAGTTATAACGTGAGGGTCAATCCCATTATTTGTTGGTAAAAGAGTACTCCAAGAGTTGGCGGTAGGCGATGATGGCTAACTGCTTCCCCTCTATAATTTCACTGCTAAATTAGACACGGCTAATGCAGATGGCTATCGCGTAAATTTGAGCGAAATTCAAGCAATATAATTTATTTCAAATTATAAATATATGGATGGACAAAAGCGTAAAATATTTTTGAAAGGTAAATATCCTTACCTTTGAAACTTCACAACATTATTCCACCAAAAACTTAAAGAAAGGAATAGGACATCAAACTGGTATATGACCTTTCTCAATATGTTTTTAGAAACAGTAAGAAACAGCTCTAAAACCCAAGAGTAGCTGTTAAACTATTATAAGAAAAGGAGAACTCTTGGGAATCAGAATCAAATCATGATTTCTGACGTGAAACTTGTGTAAATCTTTTCTTCAAAGAAAATAATTTGTTCTGCATTCAGCGCAAGGTTAATAAATACATAAGAGCTCTTGCACTGTAAGCAGATTCGGAATTTACATAAAAAAGAACAGCCCTAGTAGATCCTACAATCCAGTTACTTTGTAGCATATAAACTTTCTGACAAAGTAAACAATCTTTAAATTCTACAGATTACATCAGTAACTAAAAAGTAGTATAAAAAAGATTTTTTTGGTTGTCTCTTTGAAAAATCACTTTATAGTAAGCAAATTATTTATAGTTTGCTAGCTGTAACTTGATAAGTCAGTCAATATCAAAACTTAATTTCGAACAGTAAATGGTGACAACTAATAAAAAGGTTTCAGAAACATAAAAAATGTATCAATTCAAATGGTAAAAAATACTTTTTAGCAATATTAAAACCTCGTCTTATAAAGGTGGTAAAATAAGTACAATTGAAGAAAAAATACTAAATTTCTTCTTCCCATAAAATAATCAGTAGAATAAAAGAAATTTTGACAATATATTTACTACGAAATAGTTGCGAGTTTCTGCAAAAGAATTGACATCAGATTAAAAATATAAACACGAAGTCTTTCTCAATTCAATAACAACTGTTTACGTACTTACTGGAATGAAACGTCGCTTTTACTAGAGAGCTGAAATTCCTAGGATCTGACAAACCTTAAATCCTGTAAATCTTGTTCCAGGTGTACAAAACAAAGTTATACACTTAATACTCTAACATTACATTGTCCCTTAGCAATTAGCGCAATGCACGAGAATGCACATCCCTATTACCAACATAAGGGAAATTTTAACCTCGACATATCACTTGACCAACTAATAGAGAAACCTATGGTATAATCTTCACATACGAAGAACAACTTTATTCCTCACGAGAAGACAAAGTGTTATCTTTGCTAAGCGACACAGAACAATAGATAGCTTGAGTGACAGGAACTTAGCGACTTTGCTGATCAACAATATTGCATGGAACCCACAAATACATTGCAATAAATTGGGTATTATACTATATTATAAACTTACAAAAAAAAAAAGAAAAAGCGGAAGCTAAATAAAACATTTGCCTCTGAAAATACCTCATAACTAAAACTGCAGACGTACAAGGAACTTTAGTTTGCATTGCTTTGCGGAAAACTGGGGAAAAAATTCTCATTATTACCAGTGATTTAACGTTATGTTTAAAACTCCGCAATTACCTTTTTACTAAACTTAGATTGTAAGAAACTCAGATCCTTACACAAAAAAACAATAATTAAGATTAATACTAAGAAACAATGGTATAACGTCAAAAGAGTCTAATAAACAATAAACCTCGTTCTTTTATGTTGTTATACAACCGGATAAATCAGTGTTCTTCAAGTTATAATCAGGAACAATACTGAGAAACAATGATACAACATTAAGGAAACTGATACCTAATGAACTTCTCTCGTTGTTGGAAGTTTATTAATAAGATCTCTCTTACTTTATATATTGCTAGTTACTACATGCATAACAGGTTTTAATAGAATCTCAAACAAGTGACTAAGAGATTCAGTAACTATGTTACACACATTGACCGTCGGTCTTTGATTTCTTTCGAGAATCCTTTAGCAATAAATATTCACAAGGTTATCGTTCAAGAATACTTTTTAATCAAATACATTTACTAAACAGGGCTATGCATAAATATGACCAGCTCCTCATTATACTTAAGTATTCAGGTTATTCATCGGTGAATACATTAACATACTCTTATACAAACTTTTCTGGGTATTACGTAATCTTTTGAATTACTAAACTTGATTGAATATTCAAAACTTTTGCATAGAAGTTAGTATTTAAAAACTTTTTCTAAAACCATATTATCATAGTAACATTGTTCCATACTTTCCAAATACCTCGAAAGAATTCGAGGTTTTTGGTTCTTTTAAGGAAATATTTTCATAATTAATATTTTAATACGAGAAGTTTCTTAATTCGTTTACATAAAAACCATAGTTACAAAAGAAGAACGGTCAACAGAAAATGTCTTCCAGTAGACAAATCTGTTTAACATAAGCTATTCCATAGGTTCATATATTTATAACTGATATAAATCTAACTCACTGATCTCAGACAGAATAAAGCTTAAACTTTAAGTAATGCAAGTTTTACTTATTAATAGTTTTAGAACTAAGATTTACGTATTTTTAAAGACACTGCTACAGAACTTTTATAGTTTATGCAGTAATTAGGTTCAGAAGACCTAACATTGTTCAAATTACGTTTTCGTCTAAACAATTGAATCAATTTATTTTCAATGTTTTCAACTGCAACCTTTATCATGAAATAACGTTCTAGAATTTTTCCTGGAAATTTCTAACCCTTTTTGATATTTGACATTGTTTACGATCCTTGAACTAACATTTCTGAGAGTGATTATTTTTTTGTAACCATACCTTTATTTTAGTTGAATGAAAAATATTTGGTTTTATTTCTAAACGTACTTGTTCATTTGTTAGGGTCTTCTCTTTCTTCTTCTATTTTTAAACCAAGGTTGCTCTCACTTTCAAATTTTCTCACTGCATTGCTCTTTTCTCTGAGAGCAATCATCCCAGAAATGTACCATGTAATTGTAAAAGTCGTTCTCTATCGTTAAAAGAAGTTCAACTTATTTAGTATTTTGGTGTTTCGCAATACCTTAAAACACTTCAATTTAAGATCTCTAGATTCAAGAATCTTCTAATTTTCTGCCTTTCAATAGAGTAGATTTTGCTCAAAGATATTTAAATTTTACGTGAAGTAATTGAAGAACTTTCAACTGTTGTATTTTTTTCAAAACTGAGTTACACTTCTTACTCTTACATTACACCGAACGTCATTTTCTGCCTACTAAACTTTATACGCAATTGGTCTTTTTTTTTTAATTATTCTTTTGATATGAATGAATTTGGTAATTAGTATTCATTCAAACTTTTAACTTACTTATGGACCAACCTTTCTAATGGCACAGTGCATATTTACGGACTTGAACCGCTAGAAACGGAGTTTCAATACCGTGGTGAGCAGATCACAGATAGCCCTTTATATAGCATTGTGCTTAATAAACTTATAAACCGTATATATAAATCTATCTTATATATATATATATATATATATATGTTGCATCTTTGGTTAAAATGAAGAGTCATAAATTGATGTATTTTACAAATCCGCCAATTCCCATGTTGAAATTTTAGTAATTATTTAAAATATATTAATTCAACATTCCAATAACATTAAGCCAAACATTGCACTCCCACGTCTCGTATATCAAATGAAGACATTAAAGTTTATGAGAACATAAAGAATTTTTACTACATTTCTATTATTATGTTAGGGTTACAGAATAGGTTTTTAAGAAGTCTATTTTAGAGCTACGAAATAGACTGTATTATACCCCCACGGGTAATGGAACCAGGATTTTAGCGTTTAAACTTTTAGCTGAGCCAAAGAGATGGGAAAAAAACCTACGAATACATACATATATCAAATATCAGTTTCATTTTCCTTTTTTTCTGTCAAGTTTTCAATGCAAGATAGTGGGAATATATAATAGTAATGTCTATTTTATTATAATAAGTTTTATTTATAATTAGAAACTATATGTACAAATATAAACAATTATCTATTGTTTTTTTAAGTTTAATTTTAGTTGTATATTTTAAATTTTAATTATTTTTCCTTAAGTGTCATTTGTATATCTTTTGTTTTATTTCTACTCCAAGGCAAAAACAAAAAGCATATAACTTTTAAAAACTAGTTTCTTCTTCATACTTTTAAATCTACTAACAACAAACATAATGAAACGAACGATACATGTGTAACCCAGTCCGACATCTTCGCTCATTTATTTTCTGACGTTTATTTTAAATATTCAATGTACAAAATAATCTGCTTCCATGCTGGTTATTGGCTATCATATAAAAATTGATTATAATATTCAGTGCATGGTACCATTAATAATACCAGTTCTTGAACACTGCTGGAACATTTATCGAGTGGGACACATTTTATTTTTTGCTACATGACTATTCAACCATTTTTTTCTGGTTATTTGTCATCAGTTGGCAGATACAGTGTTTCTTTTTTTTTGAGATACAAATTTTCATTGAATTATCATTGTTAATAGATTGTGATGACAGATGTTTCGAGGAGCCAATCAAAGAAATATATTATCTGATAACGACGTTTCTACTTTACAAGCACTATGATGCTAATTTGAAAGTCAAACCTGTTCTTACATCTAGCTATGGTATGGCCACATCTCGTCACTCAGAGTTTGGTTTATTTGTTTGGTGTCAAAAGCTCAAATCAGCATGATGCGCCATCTGTGCTCTGCATACGAAAGATATAAAACCCCCATTTTAGCGGTTTAAGCCACAAGGCTTACCGCTAAACCGCCATGGTGCTATAGAACCTTAAACAATCACTTAATACATCACAAGACTGGCCATTTTGTAGATGTATATATATATATATGAAATGGCTTGTCAGCGTATATCAAAAGCCCTTGGTTCCTTAACATATTTAACACTTTTGAAACTAATTAAGACATTTTTACCCTAACGTAATAAAAATTAGAAAATCAAACTTTTTTTTTTTTTTTACAAAAATGACTAACCTGCCAAGGCCAACGACCTTTCTGGGCCTCATGACCGCCGATAATGCGCAGATCAGGAAATCTTTTAGCTGAAACTCCACATTTTTGGTGTTTAGTTGTGTGGGTTGTTTCTTTTCCTTTTCCAATATCTATAAAAATCCATAAGTTAAAAAGAGACACAAGAGATTTAGTTCTTAAAGTAATTGTATCCGCCGTCAGTTATACTAGACTTCCTTACAGTACATGTTTTGTATTAATCTATTTACTTTAATATAATTTCAGTCACTTCATAAACTTATCTCCAGCCATCTTCACCTTTCTAGAAAGAGTTGACGGAATAAAAACTAACGTCAACAGATGTCAGGACTAAAGCGATTGGAAGTTATACTTTATGAAGTGGGGGTAGAGACTTTAGATTTACTTATTGAAAATTTAAGCCTAAAAGTGTTTTTGAATAAAACTTAACAGATTCTTATACAAAGCCCTGAGAATACATATAATTAGGAGTAAACTGGATGCAGTTGGAGAAGTTTTGCTACTATCGTACTGATTCATGCAATTTATTCACTTTGTTTTATTTTATTAAACCAGAATGAAATGGGACTGACCCTTCTTGTTCTTTTTAGATTTTCTTTTTCTACTATTATTTTTAGTTTTCTGGTACAGTTTCTCACAGGCAGAGTCTTTTACATAGCACAACATTTCTTCCTTCTCTACACTACTTTTGCACATATTGCAGGTACGGTATCGACGAGTTTTGCAGGAACGGGTGCAAGGTGACCATTCTGACCATTGAGAATACATAGAAGAAGCTTCTCTACTTTTGATTTCTGTGTTTTTAAGAGTATTATCTTTACAAAGGTATCCTCCACAAGGTTTCACGTCTTTTAGAACTCGACCTTCACATTCTAATGGAAAGACACATATGCGCTTGCGTACCTTCTTACAATTTCGGGAGCACCGTGACCATTCGGACCAATGGCTGAATATTTCTGTGTTTAATACTGTTGCCTTTATTTGTTCTCCTCTCTTTCTTTGAACAATTTTTGATAAATTTCTGCTCCCTCGCTGCTATGAATAATAAAAAATATTAATATATCTAAATCTTCAATACAAAAATTAAAAAGAATTAACACCACATAACTTTATTTATCAAATTTTAGTCAAACATCTTACCTTCGTGAAAGAAATATTGTTCTTATAATATTATAAGGCTTATATGAAAATTAAAAACTTTCACTAAAACCAGGCTAAAAGCATTGTATAAAATTTCAAATCAGTTAGACTTACCTTTATGGTACCTATAACTTTACTTGTTGAGTTGTTCTCATGTTGTCAAAAGTCACATGACACAAAACTTTAAATGTCCTTGATGTAGATGGCGTGCCATTTACTTGAAAGTTTGTTTGTTTTGAATTTCGCGCAAGGCTACTCGAGGGCTATATGCGCCAGCCGTCCCTAATTTAGCAGTGTAAGACTAGAGGGAAGGCAACTAGTCATCACTACCCTGCGCCAACTCTTGGGCTACTTTTTTACCAACGAATAATTGGATTGACGTCACATTATAACGTCCCCACGGCTGAAAGGCGGGCATGTTTGGTGTGACAGGGATTCGAACCAGAGACCCTCGGATTACAAGTCGAGTGCCTTAACGCAGTTGGCCATGCCGGGCCGTGCCATTTACTAAAAATTCTCCCGTTTCCTGAGCGACTTACTGCGCATGTACTAAGAGAATTTACATAAATGCTGCTTTCACGCTATAATAAAGATTTTTGTTGACAGTCGTATTCTTAAGTCTGCTCATTTTAAGTTCTGAAATCAACAAAAGACTGATGCAAATGTTTCTACCGGTATCAGTAATTCAAAAACTTTGAGTGCCTTATTCACATAGTTTGCCTCTTGGTCGTTGTGATAGCTCTTAAATATCAACATCTTCAGGCCTTTAATTCCATACTGTTTACTGAAATTTATATCTTGGTTCACATTCATGGGATACTCTACAGTGGATCACCTGCTTTGTATTGATACGAAAAGAAATATTTATTAGGCTTACGTCTTACACCTTTAACGATTTTATGTTATGCCCGAGGGCTTTAATGTCAAGTTTTACATTCAGTTACTGAATCTTTATATATTTAACTTTCCCTTGGTTTTAGGTTATTGCTGGGTTTCATGGTCTTTTAAAAGGGCCATCTGATTATACTCTTCTTAACGTTCAATATTTTGATTTTCAGATCGTTTCTAACTGATCTTTCACGTGGTCTTATACTTCATCCATTGTCAGTTTTCTGCCCTGCAGACTATTAATTGCCTTATTTTAAGATTTTTCCCTTCAAATTTTTTATCAGTTATGAACTACTGTCGCTATCCTGATTATTTTAGCCAAAGCCAAAATTTTCTCCTACGGTCTTCCTTAACTGAGTCCCCGTCCCACTTATTTAGCTCCCCAATGGCACAGCTGCATGTTTACAGACTCACACCGCTAAAAACGAGTTTCGATACCCGTGGTGGGCAAAGAACAGATAGCCCTTTGTGTAGCTTTGGGCCTGGCATAGCCAGGTGGTTAGGGCGCTTCACTCGTATTTGAGGGTCGCGGGTTCGAATCTTCGACACACCGAATATATTCAACCTTTCAGCCGTGGGGGCGTTATAGTGTGACGGTCAATCCCACTATCCGTTGGTAAAAGAGTAGCCAAAGAGTTGGCAATGGGTGGTGATGATCGTCTGCCTTCCCTCTAGTCTTTCACTGCTAAATTGGAAACGGCCAGCGCAGATAGCCCTCATGTAATTTTGAGCGAAATTCAAAAACCAACCTAATCCCACTTATTTATTTTCTATTACTTCGCATCTTTTTATGTTTCTCTTTTTACATTAGCCCATAGTTGTTTGTTACGGGTATTATTCTCCTCCACCACATCCCAAATTTATAGCTGAACTTAAAAATATTTCTCTCCATATTGCTTTTCCTTTGAGAATTAAGAAGAAGCGTGCCAGCAAGGGTTTATTAGTTTTAGCATACTGTTTAGCTTCTGATGATCATTTCTTTTTAAATGACCATCAAAGTAATGTTTATTCACCTGTATTGTTTCCCTTGTTTAAGTATCATTCAATGTTTGTACCTCTAATTATTAATATCAAAGTTACAGAGTAAACACAATAGGAAGTAAATAAGGTAAATCTTCTCTACCCACCCAATAACTATTCTGTACAGACAAATCTCTCATCTGGACTGTTGTTGGTTTGGCATAATCTCGGATAATTTGTTCAGATCCCATAGTTATCCATTTAAAATTCAGTTCAGTTTTAGTTTTTTCCTCTTCTTTGTAGTCCAATTGTTTACAAATTGTGGATCAGAAAGTTTCAAATCTTCTTCTGAAGCTTTAACATTGTTTACATATATTCTTCAAACTGTTACTCCCAAGTCTTTGTGGTTCTAAATATATCAGGATATATATTTCATTCTGCAGACACCTTATTTTAAAAATGAGAATAACGAGGTTGTTCTTCATCAAGACAATTGAATGATATTAGCGATCATACAGGATGGCTATCTTTATATTCCTATTCATCTGCCATTCCGTCATTTCTACGCCTTATCATTGGAACAGTTATTTAGTTCACAGCTTTTCTCCTTGACTCTAGAAAGTTTCTGTTGACATCAAATTTTATATTTATATAGACAGTTGACTTTCTATGACCTTTTTTTACCATTCAGGCTCTTACTAATTATATGTTGAACAACTTAGCTGACTAAATATCTTGGATAGATTATCCTTTATGCTAGTGGTCCTCAAAGTCCTCGTTTTGGGTTCGCGAGTTGTACTGACGCGCAACGCCACGGTCGACGTTATACAGAAGAACAGAACAGGTGTGGTAGGACTGGTAGGTGGCCTGCCGATATATATATATTTTTTTTTGCCTTGGACGACAACCACTGCCCTACGCTAATTTCCATTTACTAACGAAAAAGTATTTGGTACATCTCTTACTTTGGACTAACACAATTCAAGGTACACTTCCTTGTTCCGCATGACAGCGTCTTGTACATCTATTATCAAGCACATTCTTTCTACTTTGAGGACCATGCATTCCTTTCACAAAGTTATTCCCTTGTGAAATGTTTTAATGCAGCAGCTTGAATAAGATCTTGCTTTACGTTGATAGACTTCTTGAGACCCATTACCTCATATAATTTCTCTTTTTGCAACTGCTATTGATTACCTACAAATTTAGGTGAATTAAAAGCTTAGAAGGGGCAGGTTTGTTTTTTATTCTATTTCATACAGATGTATCCCCTTTATAGATGATTTTCTCAAAGGAACATTATCTATTAGTTTCATGGTCTCCTCTAAACTACATCTGTTAACCAGTCTTTTATAACTTTTGACAGGTATTTGGGCCCGGCATGGTCAGGTGAGTTAAGGCGTTTGACTCGTAATCCGAGGGTCGCGGGTTCGAATCCCGGTCGCACCAAACATGCTCGCCCTTTCAGCCGTGGGAGCGTTGTAATGTGACGGCCAATCCCACTATTCGTTGGTAAAAGATTAGCCCGAGATTTGGCAGTGGGTGGTGATGACTAGCTGCCTTCCCTCTCGTCTTACACTACTAAGATAGGGACGGCTAGCGCAGATAGTCCTCGAATAGCTTTGCGCGAAATAAAAAAATAAAAAATTGACAGGTATTCTTGATAAGGGCTTCTACCCTTTTTACATCACCACTGTTGGATACCTTCTTCTTTCACTTCTAGTGAAGTGCAAGTAATAATCTCATTGATTTGTAACCTATATATATGTACTTTTATCTGGTATTACATCTTTAGTGTGGGTATTCTGGTTACTAATATTTCAGGTGTAAGTTTATCTGATGTGAAATTTACATTTTTAGAATGAAATGAATTTTAAACAGATACTTTCATCTTGAAATACATTTAAATCTATTTCCCCATAACAAGCCGTTGTGTGATTATCCATCACAATTGCAATTAAGAAACGTGAATTATGGCAGGAGAGTAGAACTTATGAAAATTTTACTGATAGATACATAATAAGCCTGGTGAATGTGGTAGAGTGGAAAGGTCGAAATATGTTGGTGTATGTTTCGCCATGTGTCGAGGATACTTAGATCCACGAGTCACATGGGTAATGACAGCACGAGAGCAACTCGACAAAAAAAGGTTATCAGTATATTACATGTAAGTACCTAATTCCAACTAATCCTGAAAATGTTAAATATAATCTAACGAAAACGTGAGTTAACTTTTGGTTTTCAATGTACTAACATCCATTTAAGGAAACACGCTAAGTGGGTAATACTTGTAGATTTAGAAAGAAAAATTACATAACAATATATATATCTTCGATATCAACAACCCTTATTGATTTTAAGGTAAAAGCTATCATTGAAAATGTAATATATGATAAGCAAAAATGAAAAGTCCCTTTCTGCTTATAATAAATAAGATTCTAAAAATTGAATTTTTTATAAAATACTTTTTATGTTTCTACTTTTTACCCCTCAAGCAACACATTGGTCATTATGTTTGAGTCTAGATCTCATTACGTTTGTCTGAATAATATAACCTGCATGCAGGGGGTGTTTAACTCAAGCTTTCTTCCTTCATATTTTGGTGTGTCTCAATCATATAACCTGCATGCAAGGGGAGTTTAACTCAAGCTTTCTTCCTTCATATTTTGGTGTGTCTCAATCATATAACCTGCATGCAAGGGGAGTTTAACTCAAGCTTTCTTCCTTCATGTCCTGGAATCTCGTCCCAGCACGTTTATCAGTGAACAGTCCAAGTAGGTAATTTGAAAAGATAGTTACTTATTGATTTGAATTTGATATTGAAAGAAAACACACAGTGGAAAACTTTTTTTTTACTTAAGAAACTAAGTTGGTTTCTCTTTTTTTACTGCTCTCTAACACAGTGTATTACGTTTCTAAGATGATACCAGTCCTCCACCTAGCTTCTTTCTACGTTTTTCTTGTGATTTAGGTAAATCAAATAAATAATTAAATCAACAAAAAGTAATGCATGCGTCTTTTTGTCTCACTCCTCCACACGACGTGGTATCAGACTGGACTAAAGAGTAGGTGGGTGGTATATATATATATATATATAAACAGACCAAACATGCTCTTTGGAGCTGATGACAATTCGAACTAAATAGATGACGACTGTTGGTGTTTATTATCTGTGTTGTTGATGTCAAGGCATAAGTAACATAATATTTATTTTAAAAGATACACCAAACATTCTCGCTAATATTTGAAATAGAAAGCCACTTTTCTTTTCTTGTATACGTGTAAAATATTTAAAGTCGCATAAGCTGTAATGGTTACAGATAGTTAAGATACTTATTTTATCAAAGTCTACTATTTCTGCGTGTATTTCTTGTTATTTAGGAAATTTTTGTATAAAACTTAACTATTTCTTCGTTTAGTTTTCGTTAGTTTTTCTTTGTTGTTGTTCGTGTTTTAATTGTTTGAGACATCTATTTTTAAAACATTTCGTTGTAGTTGTCATAAGATTATTTTTTATTTTGGACAAATGTAGATCAGTAGTTTGTGCGACATTACATTATAATAAAACTAATAATAATTATTATTATAAAATTGTTCTGTACTAGTTCTATGCCATTTTACATGCCACTGTTGTATGTTTGAATTTGTATGGAATTTCGAGCAAAACTACACGAGGGCTACCTGTGCTACTTTTGTGAGATAGAAACTTCTAGGTTTTATTATTATTATTGTATCTATCACTCCTTTATTATTTCCTTCTATTGTTTAGTTTATCTATGAATTTTTTAGTTTCATTAAATATACTAACTCACCTTCTAGATAATCATTCGTAGTTTGAATAAATATATATGTGTGTGTGTATGATGAAACTGACATCAACTTCCCTAGCGGTGGCTAAAGATAGTATTAATGTACCAAAAGATTATGAAAATTTACGACCATATGAGGTTGTACAGGCTTCACTAAGAGAGGGAGTCATGACAAAGTTATTGATATTAAAAACTTTTGTTTGAATATTGTTATTATTTTAGGTTTTATCTTTCTGGTTATTTTCCCTGATCCCTTTGCTATTAATTTATTAATGTTTATGATAAATTGGTTATTATTCTTAATGGTGTGAAGTTTTGGCAAGAGATTTGTTTATTAACCGTGATGATGCTCTTTCTAAGTGCTGTTATTGTGAATAAATTGTTTTTGACGGCGGACTGTAATTGTAATAGCGTGTTTATTTAAAACCGTCACACTTTTACTCAAGGAATGTCACATGCAAGACTAGGTAATATACAGTTAGGCAGTTTGGAGCTATTACGATAAAAAAATTACATTACACCTATTCAATCAATTTTTATAAAAGTTAACTACAATCGATACTTTGCTCGTTTTTTTTGTATCTGATAAAGTCACTTTGACGTAACAGGGTCAGGGTCGCGGGTTCGAATCCCCGTCACACCAAACATGCCCGCTCTTTCAGCCGTGGGGGCGTTATAATGTGACGGTCAATCCCACTATTTGTTGGTTAAAGATTATCCCAAGAGTTGTGGATGGATGGTGATGACTAGTTGCCTTCCCTCTAGTCTTACACTGCAAAATTAGGCACGGCTAGCGCAGATAGCCCTTGTGTAGCTTTGCCCGAAATTCAAAACAAACCTCACGTAACAGTAGGACTATACAACAATTTTTCAGAATTTAGTGATTCATTTCAAATGAGAAACATCCGATAAAGTCTACAAATGTTACAGTTTTACTCTTTTCAATAAAATTGTCATGTTGTAATAATGTTTCAATTCCTACACTAGTTTTGTTATCAAAACTGCAAATAATTCTGTTTCGAACTCCTTATTGTACTACTCGCCATCCCAAAAGTAATTAGTCCTTAAAAAGTAGTGCGCATGCTCATGATGTAAACAAAACAATCGTCCAAATTTTACTATTTTGTAAATTAGGCGTGTTGAGTAAGATATTTTAAGTATATTGTTGCTATTTGTTGGCTATAAGGCATTATGGTGTTGTCTATTCCATTTAGTGAAGGCAATTTTGTTTGTGTACTTATTCCCATTCAGTTACAAGTTTCTCATTAATACTGTATTATCGTCAGCTACCTAGTTAGTGTTAGATTTGAGTTTAGCACTTGAATAAGTACTTATTCGAAAGTTGTCCAAACATTGTTTCTAATTTCACCCGAGAGTTTTCAGTAGAGAGGACAGACTCTAGTAACCTGCAAATATAGTTACACTTACATACATACATACATACATACATACATACATATATATATTTTTATAAATCTCTGTATAATATTGTTTTATTATTCAAACATACATGAACCACTCAACTGTTAAATCAAATATGAATAATACAGTGGCGGAGGAAGCGCAAGGAGGTTACACTTTTAAATCTGTCCCAGTAGAAAGCCATTAAAAATAGGAAAATTACTAGTAGTAGAATGAATAAAATGTAAGAATCGCAGTGCCTTCAAAGCTCTAAGGCGAGTTCTGGATCCAGTTGTAATAGGATGCATATTCTCTCACTTCGTTCTGTCAAAAAACCTTACTCCCCCATTTTTAAATTGCTTTATATACTTCTAAAATGTGTTGATAACGTTTAACCTTTTTTCTGCAACCTCTTTAAAGATTCCATTCCACTCACTGGGCCTGATTTTAGGGCAAACTCTGAATAAAAGCTTATATTGGTTTCATTGTTCTTTTTCGGCATATAAGGTATTATTCACTTAATGTTGATAATAATTAATGATAAATATTAATTATTGTATAAATAAATAAATATATATATATATATATATAGCTTTTTTGTGAATGTAAGTAACTTCCTTAACACACACACACACACTCTTAACAAGTTATTAATAGTTGTGGAAATTTAAACTTAAATTGTGATATTAACAGCACCATCTACATTTGGCGAGTTACGACAGACAGATAAAGAAATATGATCTCACATCTTAGTTTTGTCTCACTATTCAGAAATGGCGTTCTTTAACTACAATGATTCTATTAGTAATAATAGATTTAAGAGAAACAAATATACCTATTACAACTATTTGTATTATTAGATGTAACCTGAAACCTAACAGTATTTACCTCCAGTTGTTTCCGTTGGGCACGATGAGGTCGCTTTCCGTCGGTTATTAGTGATACTAATATAAGAAAGTACAGAGTTGTTCTTACAGTTTTCGTTGGCAGCATCTTTGAAAGCCTTAGTTTATTATGTAGAAAGTAATATTTTTTTCGTGAGAATAAAACATTCAGGTGTTTTTCTTACTGCAAACTAGTACAACACGTAACTTCAAAATCAGATATTAATAATTCCTGAACATTCAGCACGTGTAAGCCCGAGTCAGATTGGCGATCTTTTTCGGAAATGCAATCACGTCTTATGGTAGTGAATAAACACTGTTAAAGTATGCCCCTATAGTCTAAAAATACAGATTTTAATGTAATTCAGCGTCCCTGTATTTCTCTGGAAATGCTTCAGCATAACCACATTCCAAGGAAGTTCAATCTGTAAACGAGATCTAATTCAGAACACAAAAGCACTTGGTTAAAAGGAAATTGCGCAATTCTCCCTTCCTTCAATGACGTATAAAGACCACGCACGGAAAAGACATTTTGAGAAATATAATATTTGGTACAAACAGATGTGCTTCATATCTGCTGAACATTATATAAAAAATGCTAATTGACTTTGTTTTTGATTACTCGTTCAAAGTTGTAAAAATTAAAATTGTTAGTGTTAGCATTTGTTTTACACATACATTGATTTTTTTCTCAGAGTAATTTTTATTTATTCTCATTAAGGGGGTGGGGTTTTATTCACTGCTGTAAAGAGACTGGTGTGACGACGGAAGTATTTCTTCCGGTGATTGAACTGAAACAAATATTTGGTGACATTAATACGTCGACTGGTAAAAGAAAAAAAGTTTCCCAATGTGGTAGCATTTAACGATGTAACAGAATTGCCTTCTTTGTTTGTTTTAGGGTAAAGCCTCGTTGGAATACCTGCAATGTTTGCAGTGGGGACTCGAACGCATGATTTCAGATTTGTAAACCCATAAACTTACCACTGACACAACGTAGGACAACGCAATTGCTTATTTCAGAAGGAATGATATTATATTCAGATTTTGAACAGTAAAAACAAATTTCCGTGTTTATTATATAAAAACACAACAGAAATCAAATGTGATACAGTAGGATTTCCATTGCTTATCACTTACCAAACATTTGCCGTATCCGAATACCATAAAAGTAATACAGCTTTTTCCTACTATACAGAATGACATTTTCTATAGAGAAGTCCATTTTGTTTTCGGTAAATCTCTTCCCTAATCAGTATGGTGAATCTTCAAGGAGCTTTAACAACATTTCTTTGAACGCCACCTGCTGACTTCAACAACAGTTTGTTGAGCGCCACCTGTCGAAAGGTCGATTATTACAAAGTGCTATTGAGTGAGAAAACGATAAATAAAACGCGTCCTAAGCGTCAAATATTCTAGCTCGATACTGTATAGATTGTGAATTGGAATAAAAATAAAACAGAAACTTTACAAACAAAATCTCCTTTATCTGATGATGTATAACAGTCTAAATTTCAAAGCTTTGTTCAATCCTATAGGGTCATTATTATTTTCAGACTACTAAGAGTAGGTAAAGAGCCTCGTAATGATATAGTTACTTTTGCCTTATTCTCTTTTGTTTTGTTGTTCCAGTTATGTTTCGTATAGATTTATAAACCAAAAAAATGTGGTAATTTTATTAAAATCAGATTATTTTTACCATTAGCAAAATATCAGTACAATGTCCCTCCTTAAAATAAAATATATTAGCATTTCCAGAAGAAAGAAAAACACTAAATTTATTGACACAAACTAAACTTTTCAAGTTAATTATTTTTTTTTTGTGAGAACTTTAATTTTGTAAGGGTGTCTCTGTAGACTATCTGACGATAAGGTATTAATTATTTAAAAAAGGATGTTATATTCATAATAATAATAAGGCTTCCATTGAACCAGATTGTTTTTTTAAGTGCATAAGTGATGTGCACTAAACACTGCACTATTCTAAAAGGTTTGAATTTAGCTGTTCAAGTATCAAATCAGAGGTGTTATCCGGTGTCTCAGTGGTAGGTTTACGAACAGTAGATACTAAAATATGGGTTCGATTCCCTGCACTAGAGAGAGCACAGATCATCCATTACGTAACTATAGGCAAACAACAACCAAAAAGGATTAGAGATTAAAAACCATTCAAATAATTTGATTTTAAATATGAACACTTACCAAGTTATTTTTTGAATAATAGCATATATCGTTCAGTTGTTAATTGTATTAAAGACTTTGTGGTTTTGATCTGTAAAACTTTTTTTTACAGTCGTTTGTTCCTTATTGAAGTCGTATATAGTTTATTACATTAAAATTTTCAGGTACTTCCAGTGGTTCAGCGGTAGGACTGAACTTATAATGCTAAGCTCTGAGTTTCCATGTTCACGATGGGCATATCACAGACAGCCCATTGTGTATCTTTGCACTAAACAACAAACAAGTAAAGATTTTCATGTACTGAAAATTAATTAAATTTATATTTATCATTTGTTATTTGCTACACTTTAAAGATTATAGTGTACCCTTATCAAACATATACATAGTAAAAAAATTAAAAGTTAAAAAAAAGAAGTAAACTCTGCTGATACTCGATAGTTTATTACTAATTCACTATGAATAATGTACGTGAATTAATATATTTTAAATCATTTTATTTAAGTAAATAGGATGGACATAATTACTGTTGAGTTTTGGTCGATATTAGAATTTAATAGAGCAGGTAGACACCAATCTTGAAATTCTTAAGTAAAGCGCCATTATCAAATGGAAATAATTTAGTGATACGTAACACATCTAGAATAAAATTTATATAAACCACAATGTAAGTAACCACCTTCTGAAAAAGGAAGGCCTGCCTTCAGAGATCCAGGCTCGGATCAACCAATGTGCACTTGATACACGTGTACAGGACCTCTGAACATTGGAAGAAAAAGGTTATTTTAATGAGATTCGACTATAAGTTTGGTTTGAACTTCGAGCAAAGCTACATGAGGGCTATCTGCTATAGCCGCTCCTAATTTAGCAGTGTAAGACTAGAGGAAAGGCGATTAGTCATAACCCCTCATCGCCAACTCTTGGGCTACTCTTTTACTAACGAACAGTGGGACTGACAGTAACATTATAACGCCCTCATGGCTGAAAGAGCGAGCATGTTTGGGGGTAACGGAGATTCGAACCCGCGACCTTCAGATTACAAATCGAGTACCTTAACCATCTGGCTATGCCGGGTCAGATTCGACTATTAGAACAGCCAAATTAACGATATACATAAATGTATCCACCTATGTATGTTTTATAATGGCTTTATTATATCTTTTCAGATTGTCTATTACTTCAATGGAACAGAGCAGAATGATGTTTTTATTTAATTTTTTTAACATTAACAACTAGCATAAGAACACAAAATCGTTCCACTTTCAATGGTGCTTGTGTGTTTACTGCTTGAAAAGATTTACAATATAAGTAGAAGATACTTTTGTATTTAATGGCTGAGTATCCTATGCTCTATCCTGTTTGAGAAAGGGTGGATACATTTTTCATAGTGCATTGGACCTTAACTGCTTTATTCCGACGATCTAAAAAGCGTTCGTGTTAACGGCTTTCTGAATTATAAATAGACATAAGTTATTATTCTAAATATGCCGATTACCACAGATATGAGAAACACTACAATAAATTTGTGATATATACCACATACAGTCTGCTAAGTTTTCGTTATACTGTTCTGTTTGAAAGACATTTGCCTTTTCTTTCTTTTTATCAACTATCATATCCAACAGGTAATACGTCGTCATAAAAGCCATTGCTCATTCAGCAACAGTCATCAATTTCAACAGTTATTAGGTTGTTGTAAAAGCTACTTCCTATTGAGTAATAATTATCTTCAATTCCATTCGGGTTTATTGAAATCTAGATCTTTCTTAGAATCTGGGAGGGTCAGGTATGATTTTTTATATCTTCCTCCATTTTCAACTTCAGGGTTAGTTAAAGCTTCTCCCAACTTTTATAAGCAACAATTTAAATATATTGTATTCTTTTTCTAATGATGGTTCCATTAGCAGATTTGGTTAAATTGTCTAACGTATACGGTACATTTATTTGTTTTTAGTTATATTGTCTTTGAGGGAAATAGATAAGGAAGGAAAAATGAAAAAGTGTGGAGAAATAGGAGTGAAAGATACAAGCTAAAGAATAAATAAAATTAATACAACAATGTTGGATAGAAACAATGAGAGTAAAAGTATAGGACAAAGTCATAAATAAATAAGAGATCACCTGAGCTATTCATGAATTAGGACGTTCTTATGAAGAATTATGGAATCTGGAATACAGAGAATAAGGCTACTGTGAGTAAACGACTAGAGGGAACACATAAGCAACGAATAGAAAATAAAAAATTCAAAATATAGTGAAGTCTATAAGGATAGCAAGATCGAGGTGTGGAAATTAAATCACTGGAAATATATATTGGTTAAGCGAAGAGGGTGAAATATGTGATTCATGTCAAGGTGATCTACAAGCGACAAAAGATTTGCTAATATACTGTAAAGTGTGGAAAATATGAGAGTGGAGAAAATAAACGTTGACGATATTTGAAAAAGAAATAAAGTTTTTAAAAATATATACATAAACTTTATATATCACGTTAGGTGAGAAGAGAAAAGGCTAGTAACAGTTAAATTGTTTAATATAATAATTATACAATGTTAATAACTAATTAAAGAAATTTAACTAAGTTCAAGTAGATATAAATAAACTAATACAATTAAACAGAAGTAATAGTTAAAAGAATGCATTGTTATTTTAGTAATAATTCTCCCTTCTATTAGGGTACGCAGATAGTCCTTGTGTAGTTGTGCGCAAAATTCAAAGCAAACAAACAAACAAAACAATCTATCAGGGTAAAAGAAATAAACTTCCACTGCTGTTTTTTTTAATTTATTATTCACTTTTTAACTATATCAATGTTAGCTCAGTATGTAGATTTATAACTAATCTAAATCTTTAAAATTAGCCAAAATTCAAGCAATAATATTGGAATTGTGGCCGAAGATATCGATTATATTGAGACTACCCAACTGATTTATCATTGTATTCTAATCATTATAAATAAAACAGTGTATTAAATTAGTTATATTTATCACTGAGGGGTCCTCCGCTGACAGTAGTAAGTAGTAAGGACACACGCACTCATTAGTGAGGAAAGTTTTAGTTTCGATCTATGGATGTAGTTTTTTAATCTGAATTTAATAATAATTAAATTCTTTCAAACAGTATCGTAAGAAATGAGTCTGTACATTTAAGGGAAGTTAAACATTTTATTACGTTAATTTATTTTCTGAAGTTGGTGTTTTATTGGAAAGAAAAATTAAAGATAATATATTACGTGCCTATTTTTTAAAAGTGTTACCCTTCCTTATTAATATGTTTGAACTTGTTTACTTAATGGCAATTACTTAATACACATTTCATCGACAATAATCTATACTTCGAGCTTGGTCTCTTTTGTGTATCGTTTATTTGTTTTTTGAATTTTGCGCAAAGCTACACGAGGTCTATTAGTGCTAGCCGTCCCTAATTTAGCAGTGTAAGACTAGAGGGAAGGCAGCAAGTCATCACTAACTACCGCCAACTCTTGGGCTACTCTTTTATTAACGAATAATGGGATTGACCGTCACATGATAACTCCCCCACACGGCTTAAAGGCCAAGCATGTTTGGTGTGACAGGAATTCGAACCCGCGACGCTCAGATTACGAGTCGGACTCCTTAACACACCTAGGCATGCCAGACCTTTGTGTATCATAAAACGGAGTTACTTCAAATATTAGTTCTAACTTCAATTTAGTGGTGCTCTCTGTCGAAAAAAAATAGATCTCACTCACACCAAACATGTTTGATCTTTCAGCTGTGGGGACTTTATTTGTGACAGTCAATTCTACTATTCGTTAGTGAAAGAGTAGCCCAAGAGTTGGCGGTGGGTGGCGATGACTAGGTCCCTTCCCACTAATCTTACACTACTAAATTAGGAAAAAGCTAGCGTTGATAGCACTCGTGTAGCTTTGGATGAAATTAAAAACAAACAAACAAAAACAAACGAAGAAAATTAGAGCTGTTATATTAGCTTGAAGAATAGAACTACAATATTTTAAAATACGAAATTTTAGAATGAAATGTAATCAGAAAAGGGAATTAAATAATTCAAGGTTTAATTCGGGGCTCAGTATCGATAATTTTTAAAACTATATTTTCGTTCTTTAATTAACACCAAAGAAACAAAACTGTGGATTTAACTATACAAAAACGAAAAACAACAACAACAAAAAACACACAATCAATGAGAAGTCGGTAGTTTAAAATATTGTCGAGGTCAATTTATATGTTAATTATCTAATATTTCAGTTACATTCAGAAGGAAAGTGAATATAACTCAAGAAATTAATATTTTAACGATGCAATTAAAATGTACAAGACTTACTGTTTGCATCTCGTCAAAATAAAATTTCTATTCAAAGGCAGTATTATATAAATTATGATAATTTAAGGTATACTTAAATTCACTAATTTCCCATCGAGTAAACGGGTACGATATTCTGTAAGCTAATATGAGGTTCGGTAACGGAAGGTTTTAGATTCTCATTTGAGAAATAAATTTCTCTGACAATTTGTTTCAGACTGAGAAAACATAGCATTACATACATGACGCAATACTAATATTATTTCCCAAGATACGTGAATTACCCATGTCACTTTCTGTCATTCCATTCGTAAAGTGAAAGAAATTGTTTCCTTAAAGTATCACATGACTTTCCATTGAAAAATATAACTTTTCCTTTTAATATAGTGTTCAACTTTACAGAAATATTTCTCTAGAGAGAGTGCACATGATACTATAGGTCAAAGATCCAGAACAATAAGTAAGTAGGATGAAAGCAACTTAGGTACTCCTTGACTAGCATTCTATAGCTAAAATTACATACACTTGTGGGTGCAAATTTGTTTTACAATCTTATTCTAAACAAGAAAATATAAAACACACAGTATGTTCGCATACTACTAATGTATACTTTTTGATAAAGTCAACCTTTTTCAGTAGATGAAGAAGCTACAGATCATTTTAATTATTTTCTCAGTAATTACACTAAGGAATGCTATATGACAATATTCCCTTTTCAACGTAAGGTACATGACTGTGAATAGTTTTAACTTGTTTTAAATTATTTTTACTCTCGTCTCTTCAACCACAAGAGATTTTAGTAGCGTTTATTGATAATAAATAATATTGATTATTGTATTTAACTATTTGAGACATAAATGTTTTCTATTTATGCATTGGCACTAAAAATACGGAATATGAAAAATTATATTTATTTTAGTTTCACAATTATTATAAAAATATCTCAAGAAGAGCTAGCATCAGTTACTTAAGTTTCCTGTCAATCTCTAAGCTTCTTCTATCAAAAATCGAAGAATGTTCCACACTTTTCAAATTAATTTAATTAAAATCAAAAGTGCTTTTTTAATGTGAAAATTAAATAATAAGTGACGTAAAAACATAAGCAAACCTTTACTCTGCTTTCGTAGTTAAATATATAATTAAATACAGTGAGTACTTCCTGACTTACTACTAAAATTTCCTGTTCACACTATATCCATGATTAACTTTTAACGTTTTGAAAGGAAAACTGTAAAATTAGTCACGGATCCTGAATATATAGTTGCTCCACTTCTTACAACGGAATGATCAAAGTTACTGAATTCTGTCGTCCATTTTGTATTTTGTTATTTGGAAGGTACTAAAAACAGTAAATCAAAACATATTATTTATTTATACTTTATAACTCTTACTAATGTACATATTTATTCATACGTATATATATATATATATATATATATAAATATAAGAATAAAAATGAGTTTTTTGGGTACTTTTACAAAGCTTTACAAGGACTGTCTTCGCTAGCAATCTTTGATTTTAAGCTCCTACACTTGTGCTACAAATAGCTTGTCCACGACCTCAAAGTGTGGATCGCGAGTGTGTGACAAAGAGAGAAGAATCGTATAATCTTCAATTCACAATTCAACACGATAATTATGAGGCTATGCCCTACCAAGAAATTTACGAATTACATAACTTAAAAAACAGAGTTAATTGAATTTACTCATATATAAAAAAGACTCGTGACTACCGCATTTAATGCTTTAATGTGAATTTCAAATAGTGATACTTTAGTTGTTATTTGCTTTTTATTATTATCTATAACTTTATTGTTATTTCAAAATAGGTTTTAATAGTTTTTAAAATGCTTTTTCCTGGATATGTTATTCAAAAAAACAGAAATTTTGCAGAAATTGCAAAATTACTCCTATAATCCATGAAGGATGGGAACCAGCTTTTTATAATTTATGTCAAAAGGGTTATATTAAATGTGAGAATTAGATTTGTAATTTTACTGGTAAAATAACTCAATGCCAGAAATGATTGTAATTCCAAAATTAGTTTACGTACTTAAATGTATAATATGTCAAATAACGTGCAGGTCAAACTAGTTTTTTGTTTCATTTACATTATACACTTTACTGGGGCTTGTTTGTTTGTTTGTTTGTTTGTTTTTTGAATTTCGCGCAAAGGTACTCGAGGGCTATTTGCCCTAGCCGTCCCTAATTTTGCAGTGTAAGACTAGAGTGTAAGATTTTCTCTTCAATTAAGTCAGAATAAATAATAAACGTATACAAAACTTATGAATATCATTTAGACAACAACTATATCTATAAACTTATCCTTCTGTATGTACGTATATATACATATGCCCATATCTTTGCGTGTGTTTATTGTATCAGGGGTTCGATTACTCTCGGTATACTCAGCAGATAGCCCTATGTGGCATTGCTCTAAGAACACACACACACACACGTTTATTGTTATATCAGCTGCTCTGATTACTTCTGAAATTGAGTGACGTGGTGTGCTTGAAATGCTATTATTATATACTCTTCTTGGAAAATTCTTAAAGGTTCGAATAAAACATGTAGTGTTTAAAAACATAGTAAGCCTAATAATAGCAAAAAATAAATATTTATAATCACACTTTTTTAGCAAAAAATGCTCTTATGATAACAACAGTTATTTTAACAAATAGCTTATTTAATTAAGTAACGTCCTACGTTTGTTGTATCTCAGTCGGCTTGATGAGCTACGATACTGAGTTGTCTGCAAAATGATATGGCGAACATGGCGTGTTTACACACTTTTTCTCAAAAACCTGGGAAATCCCTAAATACCAAAAAAAAAATAATAATGAGAAATACGATAATGCTAAAACTAAAACTGTTCTCTTATGGGTGATACAGAACGTTTATTATTGAATGTTTCTTAGAACAGCTCATACTACGTTGTTGAGACAATGTCACTGTGAGAGTTGAACATTTCTCAACACGGATACTCATTAAAACCAGTTTCCGATCTTTAATCTATTTCCTTAATTTTCTTTTTTGTCAGCCTTGTCTCTGTTTGGGGCAACTTTACAGATAACGCAGATTTGTAAACATGTTTTTGAGATTTGGATGTTACTACTTTACAATCCTTTCTTTTTAAATCATTAATTCAATATTATTAATTATAATTATCTGTTAAACACTTTACTTGTTTTTTTTTTTCAAATTTCAAGTGCTATCACTTTAATTCGAAAATATTTTCTTTCCTAGGAACGTCTCTGTCTATTATGGCTTATTTTGGGCATCATGTAGTGACAAATAATGAAAATTTAACCTAAGAAAAAAATTTTGTCATTACAAACAATTCTCTTTTTGAAAATTCAGTACAACGTAAAAGTGAATATACTACAGTCTCAAATATTAAACCATAATGGAGTTTTGATTATTTTTCAAAGTTTGAAGAAAGAAACACACAGGAAGACGTTCAATATTGATGAAACTTGTTTATCACAAACGCCACAGGTAAACAAAACCAAACATATCGAAAAATTCATTTACAAATAACATGAATGCAAAACTAACAAAAAATATTAGTATTTGGCTACACAGATTTCAATAAAACTTATTTATTAAGCTGTGTTACGTATTAAAGTTTATTTCGGACGAGTCTCCGGTTTATCAAGTTACGTACGTTACGTATTACGATTTCAGACAGCCGGAAATTTGACTTTGAATTTAAAAGTTAATGAAATGTCAGCACGTATTAAATTTATATATATTTGCCAATAAGATTGATACACACAATTTTATTTCTTGATACGAATATATTTTAATATGCAAACAATAATACAATTTATAATAACTGTTATTACAAATATTAATTTATATACAAAAAAAAATACAAACTCACAAATAACATTCAATCTTCTATTTGGTTTGGAAATGAATATTTTATCGACGGTCCAGGTCTACGATGAGCAAATTGATTCTGAGCTGATATTGTTACACTTCGCTTAAGATAACCAGCTGTCTATTCTTGGTTAGTTTCGCACCGCTTACAAGCTTTTTACCAAAGAAGATATCTTATGTCCTCGTTGAAATACTAACACATGATGCTAATTCACTGAAGTTAAACGGTTTGTAATGTTCGAAATCTATAAAGTTTCCTGGTCAAATATCTGTATTTTCCGATTTATTAGCGTTTATCACACTTATAGCTTCCGAGGTTTATAGTTTACTGACTGCAGAAAACCAACAATATTAAACTGACTGTATGCGTGTTTTGATGCCATCTTTTACACTCATTAGGCAAGATTGTCGAAATTTCAGCTGGCAAAATAAAACTAGCAATTACTAGTATTTCACATACACACGTAGAACACTGTTGATTCTTGGGCTCAAGAATCTTTTACAAATTTAGAAAACAGGAGGGATTTCGTAATACACATTTAACAATATACGTTACATGCATCAAACTAAAACAAACATAGATATTAAAATAAATGTTTAACAGTAAATCGGTTACAGGTGAAAAAACGAGTCTTCAGTAGCTCTTATGATTGTGATATCTCTGTATGTGTTTCATGTACTTTTTAGGACATTTCTTATGATTTGCTGATGAGACTAGCTCTGAGCTTCTGGACAGTCATAGGAGCAGGCACGCTGTTTGTCACTGACTTTTCTCTCTAGCAAGTTCTACACATGCTCAATTGGAATTAGGCACAGTAACTTAGGAGGCCGATTCAATACATTTATTTTTTCATCCTAAAAAAAAACAAATTCTGCGTGATTCTGGTGGAAGAGAACGGCTCTTATATGAACAACACAGCAAAAAGCAAACACAGGGTAGCATGCTCTCATCCACGTAATGTTTTGCTGTCAGAGATTCTCCATTTGCAACATAGGTGTCTATTCGCTTTTTCATGAAGATGCCATCCAAGACCTTGATTTAGCTCCCACCCTAAAACAAAAGTATCATGGCGGACAATGTTATCGTCTGAATTTTATTCTCTTTTACGTCTCCTGATATTTACACGCCAATCACTTGAAGATACACAGAACCTGCTCTCATCCGTGATTAACAGTGTAAGGGTCTTTTGCAGAAGAATCCAGATGACATGATCCTGGGAAAACGTCAGCAGGACTGTTCGGTACCTTAAGGTTAATACAAGGATTTTATCTGGTATCTTGCACCGGAGATCATTATTATAGAGTAAGTTCCTATTGTTGAATAGGATAAACGCACTTCAGTGACTTGTTGAAGCATTTTCTCTAGGTTTTTAGCGGTACTGATGTGGTTTCTAAGGGCTACATTCCGTAGATGTTGGTCACTTACTTCATCTGTAACCCTTTTGCGAACATGGTCTATCATCCTGGTGTATTATTCTGTGGCCTGGCATCTATACCACAGTCTATTGACGTCAAACTGTAACTTACCCATGACCTGTGTCACCTAAGTCTGTGTGCGGTCCACCTGTAGTTGTGTGATGGCTCTGCAAACTACATTTTCAGTTAACTGGTTTATTAAACACTCTTTCCAAAATGTCAATACCAGCAAATATGTCATAAACCAAGCATTACCTCAACAGTAAACATAATTCCTAAATAATCAGACTAGCCTTTTGCTTTGCAAAATTCAGACCATTTCTCATAAAGATCGAAAAAATAATGAATCATTGGTGTACAAATTTGCAAGCTGTAGGTAGAATTAATGTAACCCTGTACAAAAAACAATGTAAATATTGAAAAAAATACATATAACTTTGAAGAAACTTTATTATTCGTTTATTTTTTTGCTAAACAATTCACTTCATATATTTTTTAACAACCTACATTATTTCAATCTTGCCAGTTCATTGCAGATCTTGTTCAGACTTTCCATAGACATTAATACAATAGCAACTTTATCCAGTTGTTGTTTATTGTTTTAGAAATTTTTGATTGTTTAAAGTGAATATTCTGTAATTGTTTTATTCTATTAGTCACCATGACAGTGTATATGAAAAACTTGTTTGTGTGTTTTATTTATGGCAAAGTTACTAAGGCTAACTATAACATCCCCAATTTTGAGCTACTGATCAAAGGGCCTCAGTGACTAATGACACACACCGCCAGCTCTTGAGCTACTTTTTATTAACGAATAATGGGACTTATCATTGCATTATAACATCCACAAAGCATCTTTGGAGCAGGGTATCGATCCCACGATCTACATCTTACGAGCTGAGCGTCCTAATCAACACAAAATGCGTAAGTTTAACATTATAATTAGATTTTGAGCCTCTTTTAACGCGCTACTCCTGTCATCGATGGCATAATTTATAAACAAACATTAATAACAGTTTCCTATGTTTCGTTCCATTTATTAAGCTGTTTTAGTATTTATTACAAGATTATGATTGGTACATGTACATTAAATCAAGAGTCTTAAAAATCTAAATGTAATGCTAAACTTATGCTTTCTGTGGTATGATATTGTTGGATTATTTTAGACAATTTCCTCTGTAATTCCGATATTGTGATAACGACTCAGTATTTTCTGTAATTTGATCTCTGAAAACGTTTTCAATACTTTCTAATATATAATAAATAATATTGACTTCTTTTGTCTCTGGTTATGCGTATAACATTTCTTGGTTTCCTCAAAAGCGATAAAGAAGTTATCATAATGCTATAAGACGTGTCACGTTTGAACTGACTCAAACTGCAGCCACGTGCGATGACTATTTGATGGTATTATTCAACATTTCTTTACAAAGACTTATTATGCCACACTAGAGGTATATCATGTGATGTTCAACACTTATATAATGAGACACATGCAAATATGATAAACTTAAGGATTTTCTTCACACATAGCTTATCAAAAAAAAAACGATCGCTTTGAACAAAAACACTAAAATATTATTTTACTTATATCCACCTATAAATTGTCTTATAAATCAGGAATACTAACTTTTGATAGGTATTTGTTTATCGATATACATTATATATTTTTCTACTAGAAATTTACAAGAATAAAAAAGTATAATGAAATCCGTTCTTGATTTTTAGTTTCGTTTCTGTAGTTTCGCTAAAAACTATTAGAACTCTATTTGCGCTAGATATCCCTATTTTCTGAAATAATAGATCAGAGACAGTCAACACTTTCTACCAACAGCTCTTGGGTTACTCTTTTACTAAAGAAAATTAGAATTGACTATCATATTATAACGCCCACACGGCTGAAAGGACGAACATATTCAGTAACAGGTTTCGTAGCCGCAACCCGTAAATCGCTAGTCAAGTACCCTATCATAATTTCATGCCAGAATATGAATTTTAGGACAGGAATTGTATGATCTGTGGTAAACATATACATGCGTGTATACATAAATATGTAAGTGGGTTTCTATGATATTCTTCATTTGCTATATCACTATTAAAATGTTTACATTCTTGTACATGTATAATAAATTAGTAATGGAAATACATTTATACATAAGTCTCCTGTATTTGTAAGTGAATACACAACTTTAATGTCAAATTAAAGATAAACTTGAATACCACATCTATGCCTGAAATCTTGGTAAATCATACAAACAATTACTGATAAGAAACTTTAGATTAGGCAGTAATTCAATGTCTAAAAACTTGACACGTTTTACGTCATCAGTATGTTACATGAAAAACTAATTCCTTATTTAAACTTCTAAAAATTTCGAGAAATGTTTTGTTGTTTGAACATGATAGAGTTTTGGAATTCAAATAATAAAAAAAAAACAGTAACTATAATATTTTAAATAATATACGTTATTCCTAACATAAATAACTTTCCAAAAATATAGTAAGGCTTAAGTTATGATGGGATTTTTAATTTCCTCTATAGATATATTCACATAATGAACAAAGTGATGAATAAGTTTAATATATTCGTATATCTAGAGATATGTGCTGGCAAAGTCACAAAAGTAATGGATTATTTATTAAGCGGCTATTATATTCTAACAACTACTGGTGCTTTTATTTCTCCAAGCCTTCTATATTCCACAAGACAGTTTGCTTGAAACCGTATTTCAAGACCATTACATACAGTCTGTTGTATTATTTGTATAGCATATACCTAGCTCATTTCACTTTTACATTCGTAATTCGTACAAAGTGGCATTTCTCTCCAAGCTAATGAACGATCGGATGTTTGTTTTCTGTTCCGTACAGAATATTTTTCTCCAGAAAATCAGCAGTTCATTTTCCCCAAATTTCAATCTAGAGTGCAAAAAACAACTATATCATGGTGTAGACAGATACATGAGGTGTAATAACTATATCCTTGCTCTTAAGTAATTTTTATCTATTGTCGTTAGAGAGCACCATATTAAAAGGTATAATTTTTTGGAAGTACTTTCACCTCGACGACGACAAGAGAGACCAAGATGAATATATCCCAGAAATAAACTACTGAAGTCAATATAATTGTTTGTGATACACCAACAAATAATAAATAAACAGTGTCCAAGACAAATTGTCTTTTCTCTTCACTAAATGTAGGCCTAAATCTTAAGTAAGTGGTAATATATTATTGAGAACAATAAATTTAAGGCCACCCCAATAAAGCCCACTATTCGTTGGTAAAAGAGTAGCCCAAGAGTTGGTGATGGGTGGTGTCTTCCCTCTACTCTTACACTGCTGCGCCCCGCTAGTAAAGCGGTGAGTCTACCGATTTACAACTCTAAAATCAGGGGTTCGATTCCCCTTGTGAGCTCAACAGATAGCCCAATGTGGCTTTGCTATAAGAAAAACACACACACTTACACTGCTAAATTAGAGATGGCTAATGCAAAACAAACAAACGTATTTTCATTATTCTACATGCCCTTGTAGAAAAATCCTTTGTCTGTTTCGAAAAGTGTTACTTTTACTAACATAATATAATAACGTTCCACCTTTTAGCCACCCATGACACTGCATGTGTTTAACACTTACTAACTGGAAAAAAAATTTTCAAATAGATACAAGATCTAATATCACCTTCACTTGTTATGTGAACTTTGTTAGATTGTGAAATCAAAGTAGGAAAAATCCACTAATACAACCTTACGTTTGATTAAATTGTGTTTATGATTTGTATCTTTTTGAAAGTTATCTAAACTTGATTCATATTTCAATTCTGTTTTCCGGGTAACTGAAACATGAACACCTGGGTGTGTTGACTTGATGCACCTATTTTGTATTTTATTGCATTTAAAAAGGAAAAAAATAAGACTTGATGAAAATGTTTCAAACTTTAAATGATGTTTTATGAGATTAAGTAGTTTTTGCAGAATAAGGTATATTATTTGTATTTGATATTTGATTTGTATCTTTGAAAAGTCGAGAATATTTTATTTGGATACGTTATTTACGGAATAATTAAAAGTGTTTATCTTTGTTGTAGATTTCAGTTATTTTTTGTCTTACTTTATTATTTTTTTTAGTTTTTTTCATATACTTTTATAGGTTTTAGCTTCGTTTTGATTCAAAAGATACTGAACGCAGTTTCCTGTGTTTGGATTATTCAGGCAATTAGTTAGGCAGACAAAGCCTAATGTACGATTTAAATACTGAAAGACGGCGAATCATTAGAAACAATGAGACTAAAAGTTTAAAGAAAAGCCATGGAAATTGCAAATATTTTTATTCACATTTATTGCAATTTGCTCATAACCTTGATTTTGAAATTAAGTGGACAAGGAAAGAGGAATGTGATTTTAAAAATCATTTGCAATTTACATGACTTTTATCACAGGCTTAAGGCCTAAGCTAAATATAGCCTAACAGACATTGATCTATTTCATTTTTCTGTTTGTTTACCAAAATATGAATTTCTGTGATGAAAAGATAAAGTATAGGCCTAATGTATTTTTAATTCGTTACTTCTACTGAAACAGACTAGTTTCACCGAATTAACGCCTCATTAGTATTGCTTGGAAAAACGATACAAATAAAAAAGGTAAGCCTTATATAGTGGTGTAATGCAATCAGCTTGTTTTGTTGAGATGTATTGTCCTTTATTCACCAATAACAACCTAAAATAATCAATGGTGAGTGAAGCTATATATATATATATATATATATATATATATATATATATATATATATATATCTAAACTAGTAGATGAAACGAGCCTTGATACTGTCGGATACAATATAATATAATTAGGCTTATCTCATCTTGTTCCATGAAAGACATTTCTTTTCCTATCATATTATAATTTCATAATTAAAATGAAATAAAAAAAATATAAAACAAGCCAAATAAAAACAAAATGATTGTAATTGGGCGAAATGTGTTCTGAAACACATTTTCTTTTAGCAACATATCATCAGGCTAAGCTATTAACATTTTGCTTCCTATCTACACGAGTCTCCGCTGAATTAAAACTCATATGAACTGATAAAGCTCAGATTACCACTAGCCTAATGAGTTGTCGAAAATGATTGGACTATGTGAGCCCCGCTCATTCTGGATTGAAATTTAGGTTTAATGTATATATTGTCACATGACGAGACACACTTATGTAGTTTTTGAAATTTTCACAACTAATTTACTCTTTTTTACTTTTAATCGTAGAAAATAAAATCTGAATGTCCTTTAACAAAATCAAAACAGCTTTCAATGCTAGTGTATTATATTAATTCATTAATGAATATAACTTTGGCTGCAGATTATGTTTAATCAAAGGATATCTTTATTTGTTAATGGTATTGATTTTTAAGGTATTATAACTTATTTCTATCTATTGATTATTTTCTTTCTTTTTTTTGGTTGTAGAATCACAAGACGATTGAAAAGTTTAAGGACTTACAACACTCTGATACTAGGGGTATTTCCACGCAGCGTATTGATAATACATTTAGTATCTTTATGCTACAAAATAAAGAATGACATGGTATATCTTTAAAATCAATTCTGATTGCCATGGAATCTATTTTGCATTATACGTTATTATGAGTGAATTAAAAGATAAATTTAGACAAGTGGATAAATTTGGCGTTCACAAAATTCCGAGTGCAATGGCCTGTTCCACATCGAACAAAGAAGTAGAAATCTGAATTTTAAATTGAAAAATGACGAAGGTGACATCACAAGACGAGAATTAAACACTGCTTTGGCTGTGCACATGATAAATATATCCTATACGATAAACTGGTGTCGTGTTCAGTTACACTGTCTATTAAAAAATAATTGGGACTAAGTATTAGAAATCATTAAAAATACCCAAATAAATAACTAAATAAAGATTCCGATCCAGGCGGCCGTGAAAAGACTTTAACAAAACTATCTGTTGTATATTTTATTTTTCATGACATTGTATTATTTCAAACTGTATGTACATAGAGAGACATTACGAAACTCGTTAACCTAACAATAACTTCTTGGTTAATTCCTGGTAATGGTGAGAATATACTGTGATCAAAACTTGTAGACTGAACAGCTTATGTCTTCTAATAAACAATTTTATTGTACTTTTAAAACTGTTATATAATTTCTAAAGTTATAACATACCATATTGTTAAATGTTTGTCTATCGTTTGAAGATAACTAATAGCAAAAAAACAACAACCAAAAAACAGATGTAAGACACAAACTCGATGAAATCTATCTTCATTAAGCATTTTTAAGTTTTAGTTATTCATCAAAGAGTGCTTAAGTGATTTAACATGATATATTTCTTTTAATCTTCATTTCTTATAGTAAGAATTTCCTTAGTTGATTTGATTTAATCTGAAGTTTAAGTATTCCTTCTCACACTTTTCAAAAGTTAAAAATAACAATAACGATAACCAATTTTCTATAGCATATCAAATGATGTTTAGTAGAACATTAGTATGTTAAACATGTACAAGAAATACAAACATACAGTGGTAATTATCCATAGGAAAATAAAAAAAATTATTTATTGCGAAAAATGATAAAGTCAGGAAAAAATACTAAGCGTAGCTTTAAAAAATGATTTGTTTGTTTATTAAATTATAATAAATTTATACATTAACTAGTTCTTAAAAAAGTATATGATTTAATAATCAATTAGGTGTTTTCCCACAAAGTTTAAGCTTGACTTTAAAGTCTCACACTAAAATGTTTTATCAGACCTTGCTATACTAAAGTTACATATTTAGTTAAAAGCTTCTATTAATTTATTTAAAGCTTTTGTGCATTACGTTATTGGTAAGTATACACTTTCTTATTGTTCGAAATTAGTTTAGATAATTTCATCGACTCGTGCTGATACACTTCACTTTTGAAGGAGTGCTGGTATTGTGAGGAAATACCAACTGTTTTGTAAGCGTTGTTATGAAACACGACATCTGCTTCTTTCCGCTCCATTTCTTGTGATTTGGCACGTTGGACTGAAAGTCATAAGCCATTTTACGATTTAGTTGTCTTAGAATGTTCATGAGCTCTAGCTCTTCGTCGTTGTTCCTAAGACTTTTATCTATGGTAGCACACAAGTTTGTGATGAAGTGGGAACCATCTACCGTGTTCCTAAACGAGAAGTACCCTGAAACCATAGATATAACCATCGATAAAGTTGTCAAAGTTACGGTCAATTACTTTAACATTAGTGGCAGTTCTATAATAATTTAAACTGACGTCCGTCGTTAGAGTGAGAAATAATACTGCGTGTTTCTTCAGTAACCTTTTTTGTCTTTCAGAGCTGACGCTACAAGTTTGTGTGAGAACTAACACTTCATTTCCTGCTGAGCCTTTGTTGAGAAATATTACTACACTTTCGCATATTTATATGCGATAATTGCGTTTACACATGTGTAATAAAGGTAATTTTCATTAATAGTTAATAAAAGATGTGAAAAATCAATTAATAGCATTACAGATAAGTCTGAAAACTATACATATATATAAATATATTAGCTGAAAGCTCTCTCATGAAAGACAATAGTAATATAAAAAATTCTTACACATATTCTGTAATTAAACAGCTTCCTACATCGTTTGAAAAGTGCCTTCACCGTACGACTTAGCCTACGAAAATTGTGTAACATTTTTATGATACAGACTTTCGAAACTCGAAAATTATTTGTGTGTAAACAAATTAATCTAACTTTATATTGTCTAAGTAATTAATTTAAAAGTATACTTACTTTAAAGTTTTAGATCATGTACATGTCTTTTTATCATTTTTTAAACCTTTGGTTAAAAAATCAGTGCGTTATAAAAAATATCCTCTATGTTTCGGGTTTAAGCGCCCAAATTTGGAAATAACCACAGCCGTACGTGATTTTTATCAGACTTTTTCGATAGTCAGTTCCATCTGTTTCCCACTTGAAAAATTTGCAAGAGATGTCACATCACTGATAGTTATAATCAAAACTTGCAGTACAGTTACATTAGAACTCAAGAAATGCTATTTGATATTTGTGTGATTAGACTATGGCAGAGATTTAACGGGTGTACAATATAAAAGAGGAAAAATACTTCATTTCCAGCTATATCTAAAAGCTTCGTCGTTATATACGTCCCAATCTTTTCATCGACTCTGTTTTCAAGTTAATAACAGAAATATTAAAACAAAAAGAATTTATTCCACGATATTAATAAAAAGAGACCCGTTAAGATTAAGCTATTCCAAGTTTAGCTCTTTTGTAGTTTATATAATTTTCAAGTTCTTCCAAGATTTCAAATTACATAAGCAAATACAATGGACTATCAAAATCTCATCTTGTCGATCAGCTCAGATCCACTAAACTTTCTAGAGGAAACTAAAATAACACTAGTAGCTTTCAACATACGTTTGCATGTTTCAAGGTGTATATAAATGAAAACACCTGTATTTTTCTGTTTTGAAAAAGAACCCTATAAAAATTGTCAGAGACAAATAATGTCAACAAAAAGCTCCAGAGAATGTCATATTAGGGTTACTTACTTAAGTAAACACAATGAAATATTTCGAGAAAATGTAGTCTTGTTGATATTATAAAGTTGGAAAACCTTAGAGACAAATGCAGTTTAAAAGAGAAAAAAATTCGTTGTGATCAAGATATTCCTCAGACTTACAGTGCTATAAAGAGGGTTTCGATACCTGTGGTGGGCAGAGAACAGATAGCCTACTTTGTAGATTTGTGTTTGATCACAAACAAACAAAGAAATTATTCGAGTTGTTAAACCGATTCTACTTTTCGTTACCTTTTGATGTTATTCGAAATATCTATATGAACATTATTAGTTAAGATATTTAAAAATAACTTTTGTGGGTTAGTAAAAATATCCTGTAATTTATTTTTAAGTCTAAATTACATTAAATAGTGACATTTAGCTTATTGCATATTTCCTACATTTTGCACAGAACCGTTCAACATTTTCGATGTTACGTCGAACTGAAATCGAAAATACATACCAGGATTTTATTATATTTCTTATAGGATTTCATGGCATAAGATTGATAACATAGTCTTATGGATAAAATAAAGGTTTCTGGGGGCATACCCTCAAGAAAATTCTGAAAAATAGGTGATCTGAGGTTGAATTTTTTGCTAATATTCCAAAATATTGGTCCGGTGCAACACGGTTTGCCGGATCTGCTGTGATGCACACGTAGAATATCGTTTTGTACTTACGAAGGAGCAAACAATCACCATCCACCGCCATCTCTTAGGTTACTCTTTTACAAACGAATAATTGGTTTGACGTCACATTATAACGTCCCCACGGCTGAAAGGGCGAGCATGTTTGATGTGACAGGGATTCCAACCAGAGACCCTCGGATTACAAGTCGAGTGCCTTAACCATCTGGCCATGACGTGCCACATGTACAAGAGAAAACTTAACAGCAGCATTAGGCCTACTCACGAGAGTGATGGAATGTGAAAAGCTTAGCAAGGGTTAATTGTGCAAAGGCGTCCTTAATTTTTAATGATAGACTAGTGGGAAAGCAGCAAGTAAAACATCACCCATCATCAATTTTTGGTCTACTCTTGCTTGACAAGATAATGAGATTTGACCATGACCCTTTTAGCATGCCCACGGTATACAAGTACGAAGAGAGTTTCTGCTGCAAACGAACGCAAACCCTCAGATTCACGACATGCGCACATTAATCACTTAGCCACGCCTAGTCCTATGATTAGCAAGAACAATTCCAAAGAGAACGCAGTGTTAGTTATGGTTACCAAATAAATACAGATTAGTCAAAGTACAAAACAGAGTCCTTTAAGGTGGTTATTGTAAAGTAGATAACAACACAATGGGCTATCTGTGATGTAATTGTCGCAGAAGTCAAACTTCAGATTTTTGTGTTGTAAGCCCTAACCTTATTGTTATGGCAACAGAAAGTTCGACAAAAAGCAGTATTTGTTCTATTAGGTCTACTCATTAGAATAGGGTAAAAATGACAACGAGAAAAATCCATATTAAGCCTACTTGCTAAGGGACGTGTAGCAATAGTAGTTATAGAGCTTTCTTTAAGCTCGCTTACCAGGTACAGTAGAAATGGCAAGAAGGAAATCCGGATTTGTTAACATCGAATGATTGCTGTGATCTGGCATATCATATCCCTTCTTCAGTTTCACACCATTGTCCACCTTTGTTCCTCTACAAGCCTTTATTAAAAATGTTCAAATACTTTTCAGTAAAGTTGACGGACAAAGTATTCAGAAATACAGAGTGTGTGATATAGAATTACGCTGCTAGTGAGAAATGTATATTTGATATAGATCAATGGCGGATATCCACCCACTCTCTTTTAAATCCGCATCTGCAGCTATATTTTGGAACATTTCTGTCCCTAATAACAGATTTCTTCATATATACTTGTCTAAAATGTTAGAATGAGTGAAACTGTGCATAATATTTATGTACTTTCAAATATACTTACAAATACAAGTACATTAAAATTGTAATTTTATCAAAATACGTAAACTTCGAATTAATGTAGCGTCAAAGTACTGTGTTTTGTGTTGTAACTGATTCTGGAACCTATCAATGGTACTTGATTGTATCAATGTTACACAGGTTTAATAAAACACATCGGCTTGAAAATCGAGATTAATCTATACATACTTGGAGATATAAATTGTTACAAATTGAATAGAGAAAAAACAAAGTACTCCAAATATTAAATGAACTCATCAATTATCTCGTTCTCTCAACAATAAGTAATTGTCCACTAAACATAGAATTACTATCTCTTTGTCATAATAATGAAACATATTTGAAAGAATGAGATTCTTGTATTCGATTGTACATATATCTTCTGAGAACAGTCTATTCTTGGACGGTATTACAACTGAAAAGATAGAACTTGATACAAAGTTGATAGACGTTTTAACGTAAGTCTGTTGTATTGTCTTACCTGAATAAAGAATAACTTAGGTTTTCCTCGCAGGGTAGGGCATACATTATCTTTAAAAGGATCGTACAATCTGTTGTAATTAAAGCTCCCTTCGCTACCACAAAGATACTCGTTACCATCAGGCGTGGCGCCACCATGCGTTAGAATGCAACATACAAAACAATCTTCATTTGTATGATCAGCTAGAGCAACTAGAAAGTTAGAGAGGGAACGTATAAAACCATCGTTTGTTTAGGTGCTCAGTAAACAGAAACAGAAATCTGATTTTTCTTGTTATTTCGATAATCTTAATGTTGTTTACATTCGTGTTTCTATTGTCGTCTTTAACTTATAAAAATACTTCATATTATTTTAACGCTTTATTATTTGCACCTTATATCGTTTTACCGCATTAGAATGCAAAGCGCTAAAGAAAATCTTAAATAAATATTATTTAAAAGCAAGAAAAATGAGTGCATATGCTATATCAGTGATATTGTTCTTGAAACAGATTTTATCCATTTTATTACGATTCTTAGATAATATTTGTGTTGAACAAAAGCTATAACTCTTATGTTTTAAGAGACGTTTTTAATAAAAATAAGCAGTTTATTTATTGAATTAAACCCTGAATTTTAGCGTTATAAATCCATAGACTTACTGCTGTCCGTCGAGGTATAAAATTTAGTAAGAGTAATAAACAATAAACAGTAAATGTTTAACTAAGTAATACATTTGTCTCAAATTTCATATTACAATGAATAACGTTTTTACTAAATTATTTTGTAGCGTAATAAAATCAATCTTTTAACGATAAGTTTCACATATAACAACTTTGTGATATCCTAACTTTAGCCAAGTACTAAGTTTATGTTCCCCCAGTGGCTCAGCAGTATGTCTGCGGACTTGCAACTCTAAACTCCGGGTTTCGATACCCGTATCGGATAGAGCACAGATAGCCCATCGTGTAGCTTTGTGCTTAATTCAAAAGAATTAACTTTATATTATTCCATGTTTTACAAGTTATTTGTTTTAATAAGTGAAATTTTAAAGCAATAACTTTCAATTTGATAAACTTTACATTGTAAGTAATAACGTGTGAAAACTTTACAGTTAAATGGCGTATACCAGTTTTTACCAGTGGTCAGGTGCTACTGGAAACGAAATTACATACTTTTTCAGTTCTACCTGTCTCCCAGTGGGTCAAAAATAAGTAACGATTTACAATGTTAAAATTCGAAGATAGATTTCTGCAGTGTACAGGGCAAATTGCGCTAAAACAAACAAATAATACGTTTTTCTACTGGCATGAACTACAGAAAACAAAAATGATTGTTTGTTTACTTGTTTTTGAATTTCGCGCAAAGCTGCAGGAGGGCTATCTGTGCTAGCCGTCCCTAATTTAGCAGTGTAAGACTAGAGGGAAGGCAGCTAGTCATCACCACCCACCGCCAATTCTAGAGCTGCTCTTTCACCAACGAATAGTGGGATTGACCGTCACTTTATAACGCCTTCACGGCTGAAAGGACGAACATGTTTGGTGTGACGAGGAAAACAAAAATGAATACCAAATCAAATATGCATTATTTAGACAAAACTTTCTATTTTTTAACTATTTATAAATGCAAGGATATGTTTCTTGTAAACAGAAAAATAAAAACTTTCAATACCTTTTCTCAATGTATCAAAAATTTGGAATGTCGTGTAATCTTTGAAAACCATAACTTGAAAACCCAAGGCTCCAAAGCATCTCTTCAAGTTTTCTGCATCAACGTCACCTCCGTATCTTGGACACAAAGATTCAAATTTCTGATAGAAATAGTCATAAAATATATTACAAAATACTGTTCATAAAAGTTCATGAGTAATTTTTGTTCTTCATCAGGAGCGAAGCTGCATCGAAAACAATGGTTTCCAAGTAGTTAATAAATGAAATATTAAACAATTGGTAATTTTATACTTAGACTTTCAGAAGCTGCATTGTTATTGTTTCTATTGTTTGGTTCGAATATTGCTCAAAGTGTAGGTAGAATATGTGATAACGTATTCAAAATCCTTTAACTAAAAAAAAAGAAAACAAATAAGCATGTTAATACTAATTCCAAATATGTCTAAGTGTCTTCATGACTGACTTAAAAAAGATGGCCTTAAAAATAAAGATAACACTGAACTCATAAGAGACTTGTTTTACGAAATACGAACCTAAAACTGGTTTGAGAACTTTTTGATTAAATATACTTCAAAAACAAGTTAATCTAGCAGTTGTCAAATAGGTTAGACCGATATCAGGTGTTATTTAGAGTAAACAAGGGAAGTAGAGGGATGAGAAGTTTGTACAAGTCCCGATCCTCTTATTGCTAGATTCATCTTTTTAGTTTCCTTTAGCAAAAGGAAATTAAATTTTTGTCTACTTCCTCATAACAAAGACGAATGACATATTAGTAATTGTGAGAGGTCTAACTTGAAAAACTGAAACAAAATTAATAAAGATATGTCTTTCATATTATTGATAGTACTAATTGCATGCGTCAAAATAATAGCCGATTTTCTGATGGACATTATTTAACAACTTATGTGAGAGCTAAGCTTAATTTCTGTTCAACAGAGTGGATCATGAAGCCTTTCCCTACAGCAACAGTAACGCTCTCTTACCTTCCAACCAGCAAATATATAACTCTTCTAATGTTTTACCTAAATAAATCTAATACTGTTTTCCAGTAACAAAATACTAATGGATAAAGTAATGTTACTCATTTCATAATATCGCATTTAAATAAATATGTTATAGATTTTTTCATAAAATTGTCCAATGACAGTGGAGTGAATGGTGTTTGCCCTCCTATAATGCTATTACTTTTGAGGGTCTCTGGTATACTACATATTTCCATCTTTTGCTCTTCCTCCTTTTTATAATGTATTAGTAGCAGATTTCGAACCTAAGGTTACAATACCTATACGATCTATAGAATATTTAAAAGGTTTACGTTGGCCAAAGTTATTTCCAAAGAGAACGAAGCATGACGAATTGTCTAGTTTATCTTCAAAAGACTATTTCTTGATTTCGCTGTTAAAAGCTATAATGTTGCGATCTCCCTTGATGTGAAAGTTGCTTTATGTTCCTTGTAGGTTAATAGTTTCCTTTGAAACCTTCGTTAATCGAGATACAAAAGATAAATGTTTGTAGTGATTAAATTATTTTCTTCGCCATACAACTTATTGTATTAAACCGAATGACACAAGGGTATTCAACTGTCTGATTTAGAAAGTGTTTCAGAGGAATATAATTCTGTAAGTACTTCTGTGCATTAGAACTTGCTGTCAAGTGCAAAAGATGTTTAAACGTTGTGCGCTATTTCTAAGTGGGAAATGATCAAATGTTCTACTTCTTCATAGATCTTTTATTAATCCTAACTCAGATCGTAGAAGTATTTTGTAAAACATAAGTTTTACGTAAAACTGACAACATCCGCTATGATGCTTTGCATATCTGATTGTTCGCAATCATATGTAGCCTTGTCTTTGTTCTTCAAGTTGTAGGTTGTGGGTGCCATGTTGATCTTTTCTGGGTGTGCTTGTATCCATAATTTTAAGATAGTCCATTCTCATTCCTTTCACATTTATCCACGATACAATTATCTCAACTTTGATTATTGGGAAAGGGGGTTGTATGCGTATTGTTTGTTTTCATATTGCTTAGCAGGACATGGCCAGGTGGTTAAAGCATTCAACCTGTAATCTGAGGGTGGCGGGTTCGAATTCTTGTCACACCAAACATGCTTGCCCTTTCAGCCGTGGGGGATTTATAAGTGACGGTCAATCCCACTATTCGTTGGTAAAAGAGTAGCCTAAAAGTTGGCAGTGGGTGGTGATGACTAGCTGCTTTCCTTCTAGTCTTACACTCCAAATTAGGGACGGCTAGCGCAGACAGCCAATGAATAGCTTTGCACAAAATTCAAACCAAACCAACCTGATCTTCCTAAAAAAATGTAATCCGTTTTTGCTGTCGGAAATCTAAAATAGTTGGTGCCCCTCTAAAAATATATATACTATTGACTCTTTTTACCCCTCATATGGTCGAACGACAAGTGTTTTTTTTTTTGTCTATTTCATTAACATTTCAAATTATTTGACTTCTGGCCATTATGTAATATTTATTTGCTGACTTACTTGTTTTGTTGTTTATTTTTACTGTTTCTCTCTGCAATAGTTTACGAATGTAGACGTTTGCTTTCTCAACACATTTTCCTAGGCTATTCTACTACGTTTATTTGGATTTTTGGATCTATTTCACTGACAATTTTTTCTGAAAGGTCTTTGGAAAACATACAGTTGACATCTTCCTTACTTCCACTTTTAGTCACAATAATTCATTCTTGTTTGTTTGTTTGTTTTTTGAATTTCGCACAAAGCTACTCGAGGGCTATCTGTGCTAGCCGTCCCTAATTTAGCAGTGTAAGACTAGAGGGAAGGCAGCTAGTCATCACCACCCACCACCAACTCTTGGGCTACTCTTTTACCAACGAATAGTGGGATTGACCGTCACATTATAATGCCCCCACGGCTGGGAGGGCGAGCATGTTTGGCACGACTCGGGCGCGAACCCGCGACCCTCGGATTACGAAGCACACGCCTTAACGCGCTTGGCCATAATTCATTCTTAAACTAGTACATGGGTTTTCTACACTATCCCCATCACACCAAACATACTCACCCTATTATAGCATTGCGCAAAATTAAAAACAAGTAAACAAACCAATAATGATAAGCGAATAAATGTACAGAAGGACTGATATGTCCCTGGACTCACAAAAATATTTGAAAATGCAGAAAGATAGGAAAGTATTTGTTAGTGGTAATAAAATATCATAGGTCTATCTTGTAACAATATCACAGTGGAGTTATTCATGATCATCTACAACCATATTCTCCAGAAATGCCATTAGTATGCGGTGTCATTAGCACTGGTGTACAAAATAGGAAATGAAATAAACTGAACCAAAAATTGCCAAGGGTTATAGGTTAAAATACATTATTTCCATGGATATGGGACTATATCATAGATGATCAAAATCAATTACACATTTAGCAGGTTTCTTCACTTTTTAAAGGTCGAAAAGGTATTCATATAAGAATATTTTATATAAGATAATATATGAACATTGTGCCTCTTCTCAGGAATCTAAGTCAATGAACACTATCGAATTGGAAAATTGTTTAGCATGGTCCTAGTGTAAGAACATTTTCCCCAGAATTTGTAAAATGATGTAAAATGTCTCCTAGAGGCTCATTCCCACATAGACGGCGGATATGGGACAGGCAAAAAATTATTGATTATTACCGAGAATGAAACCACAATATTGGCATTGTCACTGTTTCGCAATACCTCATGTGCATTTATATCTACAACATGTTTATCAAAAGTACAAAATTAGATAAAAAGGAAGTCAGTCTAAGTAACTTCTCACAAGTACAAACACTTCGTTTCTTAATTATTTGACTCCTAAATGACTTCTGAATTAAGCAGTACACACGAACGCACAATTTTTTAATTTTTAATTTTTATTACTTTACAATAGCTAAATTTGTGGTGTAGTTTTAACGAAAACGGAACATAATATCCGTATTTAAACTCAAGATACAACAATAAAGAACTTTGTATGCTAAAATAATGTTGCATTTTTGTTGGAATCCAATTTTTTTTTAAGAGAAATCTCGTAAAATGTCACTTGCTTGAACTAATAATAGACCACGTTCACTATGATCTAGCTTTTATTAATTACCTGAATATTGAAAACTAAACACATTCCCCTTCTCTGGTTTCTCATATTGTAACTCTCCAACTCTAACGATTCCGCCATGTTCTCAATCTGTATAGAAAATAAATTTCCTTTTACAACTACACGGCGCAGCAGATATTAACTTCCTTTAATTACCAAACAATATATTATTTTATTAGATGACAGTATATTGCTTTAGATAGTACATTTTCCTTATAGTCAGTAAAAAATTAATCTGGTTATTGGGCTATTTAACAAAAAAAATTCTGGAAATTGAATAATTAAGGATATTGGTCATTGCATTTGCAATTTTGGTCTTGCAGCCTATAGATGCAAATTAATTTTCTATAATGTAATTTTCTATAATGACCTCTACGAAATAGTATGTTTGGCAAAAATACATTGTCTTCAAAATGTTTAGCACATACAATTGTCTAAGTTGGGTATGGTTCACGCATTTTCTCCAATTAATATTTGAGAAGTTGTTGACATGAAAGTTATTCAATTTAATAAAGAAATTCTGGCTTAATGTATTTTTTAGAAACCGTGATTATCAAAGAGCACGATTACGCTTAGGGTATAGGGATGGGCCGAGGGAAACACGTCCACTACATGTCATGTATTGCTCATTCTATTCTCATCTCTCTCTTATAATAGTCTAAGACTTCTATAAAACACCTACCGTATGTTTTCAATAGCTATTAAAACCTTTAGCTGTGCTAAAAATATCGCTAAATTATAGCACGAGCAAATAACGTGACAGCTAAATGTTCTGGCGATTATGATGATGCTTAGCCATACTTTAAATTGTTACAATGATTTACACACCAAAATGTTTCATTTTAACTTTAGGTGTGCAGAAGCATTATAGCCATAAATAACCATGCAAAAAGTCTTAAATAAGTAACCACTAATTTAATGTCAAGTATTACTCAGTGTAAGTTTCATATAAAACCCGAAGTCTTCCAAATCATAGTAATTTAGCATTTAGTTGTAGATAGGTTTTCTTGAACACATCTGGCTATTTATATAAGGATTACCTTCGTTTATGTACTTTGAGACATTGGCATTCCTACATCATGTTTTAATCACTTTATTTTTTGTATTGGGGTATGCGGTGACCCGATAATTCAGGTACTGGATTCGTAATCTGGTCACCGAATAGAACTACATAACCGAACATACGCTAGCTCTTCCAAACAGACCTTTACTTTGTGATGATCAGTTCCCCTATTCAGTGGTAAATATGAACAGTTCACTCTAAAATTAAGTACGACTAGCACAGATAGCCCTTATGCAGAATTGCGAAATTTTACGAAACACTTCATGGTTGTGGACGAGAGTAATTTGAAGTTAGTGGGAATGTATTCCTCTAAAGGTCGAGGGCCTTCTACATGTGGAATATGAACTCTTAAGTTTCGATCTTCGCTGACTAGGAGAAATAGTGTGGTGTGCAGATGGGACTTAAAGACACCATTGTTTTGCGAACTCGCCTTTACGTGCTAACCATTAAATCAGCTTTGACATAAGTTTTATATTCAAGTTATCTGACCGTAATTCCGAAGTACTCGATAATGAATATTACATGACGTTGGTACCCTATAGTTAACAACTGCTACGCATTAGTAGCGATTTACCCGGTACTACAATTTCATTTAATACCTGTGTAATTAGATTAAATCACGATGGCTTAACATAAAACACTTAAGTATTGAGGGGAAATCCAGTTGTCATCTCTGTTTGAATTCAACATTATCCTTTACTGAAGTTATGAATTTAAATGAGTAAAGCAAGTAAACTACGCGAAGTATTTTACAATTTCATTTGTACTCGAGATAAATAGTGATACGGAAAAAACATTCATTTGTAAGTAGTGTAAAAATTTGAAAAGTTAATCATTGTGGAGAAAAATCGCAAGAAAAGGCATTGAACGAGTAGTTTGAAGTATCGAAACACTAAAAAGTGTTAGTTTCCGTTTAAATTAGGAATCGCCCTAGACAAAAAACTAGTACTAATAGAAATAGCTTTAACCAACAGTACGAAACAAACATTAGTTAATAGAAGATATGTATCATTTCTAGTTTTAAAACTTATAAAAGTTAATTACACAAAATTGTTCTGTTAATTATAGGAGGATTAAGTTTGTATTCTTAAAATGTTCTCTATATTGAGAGACTTGCTTTTACAGCTCAGCTATTTTAAAAACGTCCGATAGAGAAGTTTAAATTCAATTAGTTGCTTCAGTTTTTGATAGACTAAAAACGTAACATGAGCTACTTAGTGTCAGCTTTTTTACTAGACACCGATTTCCTGAAGTATCGCCTTCTTGTCTAATTCAATAGCTTATTTGATTTCAAAAACTTAAAATAACTTCACCTGCAGCAGCTGGTTAAGGAATAGTAGCTTACTCCAAACATTAAAAATTAAAATATTCAAGATTAGATACCATTTCCACTATCCGACAGTAGTAAGTCTTAGGTTTGGTATTTAGTTCGCACAGAAACAAACGTGTTTAAACCTACGATAACCACGCAAGTAATTTGTATAATTGAAATTAAGTAAAATTTAGATTAATATTTGGTACGTCAAGCTTACAGTGGCTGAAATTAGATTAAGAAACGTATAAAAAAAACAAGTAATTCTTATATATTTACCTTTTCAGAACCAGTAGCAAAGACCGGAAGCATTCGAAATGAATGAAATATTTACTTTGTAATCACAACTTTTATAGTTGTAGTGAATATCGCAAGGTAAAATTCCAGAAGCCGTTCTTGATGTCAAATCCGTGTACGTTTACTCGAGACACCATAAATCCATAATAAAACATATGTAACTGATAACATTACTTGTTAGCACTTTAGTGAAATAGTAGATTTACAAGATAAGTTCTAATTTAGAAGGCTTTCAATGTTTCGAACAAATCAATGTTCGTACGAACGTGATTGCGATAGTTTAGTTTTTACAATAGGTAATTGGAACTAGAATATAGCGATATTTAAAAAAAAAAGATTAGTTACCAGTCATGTTCGTATTCTAATACTGAAGAACATATAGTGGAGCATCAAGAGAGAAAAAGTTGAGGTGAAGAAAAGTGTCGGGTCCAAGCCATGCTTGTATTTCACAACATTCTTTGGTACAATAATTTTATTGGCACGTAAACAATGGAGGAAAACGACTTCCATTCAAATGAAGCCAAATTTTAAAGTCGGCAAAAAACATTACTGTAGACGTGTTCGAGTTTCCTGTAGCCGTAGTATTATGAATTTTATGTAACACGTACGTTAAGATAAATTTTACATTAAATTTAACATGTTAGATAACGAAAAATAAGGTTCACGTACGTTGAATTTCGAAACAAGCCTATTACAGCGTTTAGACCAATACATTCACCGATCAAGTGTTAGAGGTTTTTAGAATTCATCGAGCAACAAAGGTAACCTCAAACGTGTCTGGACGTATTATTCTAAGCATTAACATGACATCTCCAATGAATTTCACAAAAACGATTTATATCTTTAGATTTACGTGCATCTTACAAAATAGTTCATACGAATCAGTTTAGAATGATGAAGTTTACTTCAAATCAATTTTAAAGTTAAAGTTAGTTACTTTAGTATTTTAATTAATGAAATATTTAGTTGCAGCATGTTAGTCATATAGAGTCATTCCAAGTCAAATCATCCAGATTTTGTGAAATTTTCCAAGTGACCCCCCTCAGAATGCCTTGAAAAAAATTCGTGTTAATATACCCATATAATGAAATATTGTCAAAGATTAGATCAATAACTAAGTTTGATTTACAGCCCTGTAAAATTTAGTTTTTATTTTTGGGGAATTCATTTTCAGGCAACTTTGGCTGCAAGAGTAATGGTGGTAGAAGGCTGAAATTTGCTACACTGACTGGATTGATCTCATAATTTTAAAACGGTCTCAAACCAAGTTAATTTCTCTTAGGATTTTCATAGTGAGGCTGAAACATCACCTGAAAACCCAAAATCGTAAAAAAACATTGGTTTATTTAATAAACCATAGCTCTAAGACTTAATATGATACAAAGCTGAATTTTGTTTTCAAAATTCCTATAACACAGTTAAGTCAGTAATTGTTGTAAAAGTCTATTAGAACTCCTGTAAAAAACTTAGTTGCATGCAACTTATGATTTAGCTAAAAATAGCCCTACTTTAGGCCACAGTTTGATCATATCACCAGTTATTCAGCCTTTTCAGATTTTTACAATTCTGAATATGATCTACAAAAATAAAAATCAGGATGGTGTTCAACCTTCTTTGAGTTAATTTTTAAAATATCCTCTGACCATACGTTGTTTACCTGAAAAAAAAACTTCAATTCAGGTGTGTTACTGTGTGCAAATATATCCATACAATTTTAAAATAAAGTTATGAATCCCATTGAAATATTTTAATCAGCTTTTACCATATATTCTTACATCTCTGAACAGGATCTTCATTCAAAACATTCATAGTTGTGCGAAATAAATTTATCAAATTTTTAGTTTCTGATATGTACCATTTGGCAAAGGACCACATCCAATTTTCTTGTCAATCGGGAATCAGTCCTTGTCAATCAGAATTGTGTAAAGTTTGATCTACTTGAGTGCTATGAAAAATGCAAAACTGTGGCAGGTATTAGGTTACATCATAGCTTTATTCCCCACACTACCAATAAATTGATGATGTGTACACAGTTGTAACTTGGTAGTAGCAGTGAAAGTGATGCTGCAGCAGCTCAAATTGGGTCTAATGATGACAATTATCAGCCAATGAAATGTGGTATGCATATACTCGTACAATCATGAATGGTATGTGGGAAACATAAAAGATAGATCAGATGAACATTCCGATGTGTTGGTGCCATTTATGAAGAAATCAAGAAACAAACTTCTCATGGCCTGCAAGGTCACGTAGAGATGAAAGCTGGATTCCTTTCAAACATTCTTTGTCTGATAAGTGCACCTACCGTGAAAGGCAGTAGTGCTAACCACTATGTTCCAAGTCAGTGATCTCAATATAAAAAACGAATTTTTGAAATTTATTCAAGCCGTCTAAACAAAGCAATGTTTATTTGATATTGTTAAGGCTAATTTATCACCAAAGCAGTTTTTGAAACATTTCATTGTCACGATTATTGCAGTTTGGTGTGACTAATCTTTCTCAGTTACCCCTGTTGTAGCACTGCTTTTTGTATCTGATTTACATTTGTATTTATTATATTATGAATCTTAAACTCAGCCATATCTGTATAGCTGTAATCCATACACAATATATTTGCATTGCCATGCCATCTAACTAGTTATGCCAATAAACTTGTACAGAAATTAATTCATTTTGTTTCTTACAACTACATTATTTAACATTGTGAAAGGCTGGTTAGAATATTTCAGTGGGATTCATAAAATTCTAATAGGTATGTTTCAAAATTGTATGGATATATTTGCACACAGTAACATACCTGAACTGAATTTAGAATAAGCGTATGGTCAGGATATTAAATAAAAAATAACTCAGTTGACACCAGCCTGAATTTTTATAAATTATATTCAGAGATGTAAGAATATATGGTAAAAATTTGAAAAGGCTGAATAAGTAGGGCTACTTTTAGCTAAATCATGAAAGTTGCATGCAGCTTATATATTTACAGGAGATCTAAAACTTAATTACAACAATTGCTGATTTATCAACTGATATATTATACGAAATTAGAACAAAAAAATCACCTTTGTATCATTAAGTCTTAGAGTTATGGCGTATTACATAAACCAATGTTTATGATTTTGGGTTTTCAGGCGATTTTACCGCCTCACTATGGAAATCCTAAGAGATAAACTTAGTTTGAGACCACTTTTGAATTCTGTAAGATTAATTCAGTCAGAGTAGCAAATTTCAGCCTTCTACCACCATTACTTTTGCAGCTTTAAGCAGCCAAAGTTGACCGAAAATGAATTCGCCAAACAAACAATTTTTTACAGGGCTGTAAATCAGAAACTATTAGAGATATTGATCTAATCTTTGGCAGTTTTTCATTATATGGGTAGATGAACACATGCGAATTTTTAAGGGATTCTGAAGGGGTCATCTGGTAAATTTTCCAAAATCGGGATGATTTGACATAGAATGACCATATAGGGAAGTTCACTTTTTAAAATCGAAACTATTACACATGTGGTTTCTTCAAGAGTTAGGAAAAGTTGAGGAATTACATTTTAAGCCCATAATTAATGTTAAACACACTTATCGTAAATAGCGAGTTTAGTTACTAATTTGATTTAGGAAGAAACAAAGCACAAAAGGTTTATGAAAAGCAATATTTAATTCTCCCTTGCACAAAGAGTATTACATCGATTGCACAGAGGACGACAGCCTACATAGGCTACCTCGCACCAGAAAGCTAGTCCAGTGCTGTACTGAAGGTTAAAGTAAACATCCAACAATCGCTAAACTTCAACACACAGTTCCATATCAACACCAACACTCATTCAATACGACTAAAATAGTCGCGATATGCTACTTATCCTTCCTTTCTAAAAAAGGAGGTGTACAATACAATTCTTTTACAGATTTCGTGCTAAGGAACATTTTACACTAATCATACTGCAAGAGATTACTCTTACTACCAGTATGAAGTAAAAACCAGAACATTAAAACTAACACTGTAATACCATAATATTAAAATTAAAACATCAACTATTATAACTGGAATGTCAATATTTAAAGCCAAAAATAACATTAAACTAAAGGAAAAACAATGGACAAGTCTACCGCGATTCTTTACGATTTCCGCATTTCAGGCGCTTTTTGTAGTTGACCTTCGACAGTATACAAAGATTGGACGATAAAATCTTTCCACATTATTTTAAAACATTTTAAATAATCTAAAATGTATGCGAGTAGACTTCACGTATTCTTTAGAACTTAAACTTGATAAAATAAATCAACTGTACAATTTTACTAAACATTTTGAAAGAGATAAAAAACAAAGTACTTAACAAAACCATATAGTCTTACACAAATGTTGCGATAAATAAAATTACTAAATTATAAAACAAACTACTGTAAGTGTAATACTTCAATACTTGTACAAGTTCCGTGATAACTGACGACCACTTTCCACTACTTTGGCACTGGCCTCTTCTCCCACAACTTGATTTTTGGTTCGCGACCTACAAGCTTGGAAGTAAGACACTTCTCCGTGGATCCGAAGAAAAATGAAGACTATGTACTGGGACTTTAAGGAATATAAATACGACTAAGCTGTGTAGCACTTATAACGTACAAGCTACTAGGATAGATCAGTTTCCTAACACTTGATTCTTGTCAATTGGAGACTCTCCAACATCAATAACAGCCAGATAAGCGGCCGAAAATCCCTTAGCGTTAATGGTATCATCCGACCTGAATCTCAATAACAAGCCATCACCAGTAGATGTGAACTCTGGTGGAACCTAACGGAATAAAAACGGTAAATTGTTATATACTATAAAGATGAACAAATTCGATTCCATAGTACGTACTACGTTAATTTTTCGTTTAGACAAAGAAATACTGTCGTTACTACTAAAGGTTATATACGAAAGATACTGATTTCTATTCTTACACTGATGTAAACTTATGATTTTTCAATAAACAAGTTAATATATTTCAGTTTGTAAGTCATTTAGAATATTCGTATATAAAGTTAACTAACTTTATTTCCACAGAAACGACCCAGGTGAGGAGCAGAGTCGTCGTAACCGTCGTACACTTCTACAAAATCGTAACCACAGTCTTGTTCATGTTCGACCTCGAAAGTCAAAAATCTAAGCCTGACACTCGTGCCTTCCTCAGCCTGTATGATCCAGTCACAATCTTCTTTGTTGTCATAGTTCTGATCACCATATTTCGAATGAGAATACAAGTGTTCGACCGACGGCAGCGCCGTTAGACGGCCACCACAGACTAAAAAGAGAATTTGACTAAGATTCTATTGAAAAAAAGAAACTTTACATTTTAACACTTACCTCAGGATGTAGATCCTTATTTTGAGATATACAAGTGTTATGTGAAAGTAAATATGGAGACTTTCCAAGCTGTTACTGTTTAAGTACAATGCAATGTTTATTGTAGTAAGTTATTCATTACAAGTTTTGTTTAATTGCGAACTTAAGGTCTGCAGAACTAAATACATAGAACTACCTTGTTGTCTTACATATTCAATTTAAGAGCTACAGAAATAAGCGTTCCAAGAGAATAAATATGTTTGAATTAGAAGACGAAGATGAGAAGCATTTTTATAGACATGATAGGAATGTTGCTTTCGTTTTGTGTTGATTTAAAGTTCTTACCTGTAGAGTGTGTAGCTTTAAAGCCTTTCCTCTGTACAGAAGCGTCGGATGTAAAAATCATGTACATTCTGTTGGAGGATGCCAAAATCGGATGAGGCACTTTACTACCACAGAAACGGCCCAAGGTCGATGAATCTGTATTTTCCCCATCATAAAGAGCAATATGGTCATAAGTACACTCTTGGTGAGGTTCCAGTTCGAAATCGTCGAATAGCTGAGTGGTTAGAATTAAAATTTTCTAAGCCTATACTTGGGCAATGAAACTTGTACGAAACTGATCAGAGTAATTATAAAAAGATACGATAAAGATTAACCATAATTTTCACTTCGCATACGCCGGAAATCAAGTTTGTGGAAGTATTACATTTTCCACTATTGTATTTCCAATATAGAATACGTTTTATCCTTCAGTTTTTGAAAATGGAAGATAGAACAGAATTTTACAGTTCGCGTAGACAACAAACGTTTGATTTATCAAGCACTAGATTAGGAAACATTTTGCGAAAGTCGTTACTAATCTCGTTCGTTTAACATTTGTGATGAAAATAAGAGTTAAAATTTTAGTATTAAAAGGTTTTTAATGAAGTATGGTGGATTAGCGAGTTAATAGATGGCGCTGCCATCTTTTCACCAAAATTTGGTTTGAATTTCGCGCAAAGCTATTAAAGAGCCATCTATGGTGCCCGCCCCTAATTTAGGTGCAAGACTAGAGAGAAGGCAGTTTGTCACCACGCAACGTCAACTCTTGGGCTACTCTTTCCAACGAATAGTGGAATTGAACGTCACATAATTTCCCCACGGCTGAAAGGGCGAGCATGTTTGGTGCAACGGGGATTCGAACCTGCGACCCTCATATTAGGAGTAGAACGCCTTAACCATTCAGCAACAAAACTAAGTAAACTTTTCAGTAAGATTTATTCTATTTAATCGATCCTAGCATTAAATATTAACAGCCCTATTTCTATAATTTGATAGGCGAGTACTGAAGTTAAGGATAGTCGAGTGTAAATATACTTATTGAAAGCAAATATCGTGGTGAAATTGAATACTTAAGAGTACATTTACATTTTTGAGAAGAGATTTAAAATAGTAATTAATTCTGTTAAACAGGAGCGTATGATGGAAAACACTCTGAAAACCTTTAAAAATATCAATTTTGATAATCTCATGAACAAAATGAAAATGAGTTAATTTTCAAAAGTCACATTAAATGATCCATTGGTTAACAGAGTGAGTTAAAAATTAATGTATTTTAATCTTAATGCGGGAAGTTGGGTCAAGTAGATGTTAAAGCTTTATTTTAGAAGCTTTTATAAAGAAATCATTTGTACCTAGAAATTTAGTGGCTTAAAGTGAAGTACAAATAATTGCAACATCGAATGTGTTTTTATGGTCAGTATGAAGTGGTTTACAACTTAACATTTTACTAAAATTTACCAGTTTAATTCTGTGTCCTGGGGTTGTGGTAAAGAGCCAGGCACATTCTTTTCTGCTGGGGTAATAGTCTGGGTAGTTGGGGCTACTGATCTCACCAACGGGATCAGTGATATGATGGGTGCAACTTCCTAAGGAAATAAATAAATTCAGTTTTCGCAAATGTTTGTACAAGGATTGTAACGCAACTTAAGTAACCAAAAAGACTAAGTTAATTTAATTCATTGAAGTGGGTTAATAAAAGTGTACAGGAAATATTCATTCAAGTATGTACCAGTTTTAAGTACTAAAAACTTGATTTCCAGTATCGGAAAAAATTTACTAGTTTCAATTGTAAGGCAAAATTAAGTTTAAACAGTGATCCAAGAACGACACCTAAAAGATGTTTCTGAATGGGTCAGATGTCTATTAAGATTAGAGAGTTTTACAGTAAATTGAGACACTGAATTTTAGCGAGTATTGTATAAGATAAATTAGATTTACAAAAAATTTCTTAAATAGAATAAATTAAAGTTGATCCATACCTTCTTTACAGTCATGTTTGTTTTCGTGAAGAATGAAGCCATTATGGCAAGCACACATGTAGCTTCCTATTGTGTTCTTACAGATATGTTGACAACCTCCGTTATTTGTGGCACATTCATCTTTATCTAGAAATTATGAAATGGAAACTAATATTTAATACTTCTAGACTACTAGTAGTAAGTCTAAATAAACGAACAAATTTAGAAGATTACCGAATATAAGCGAGAAAATCTGTGCCTAAATATTCTATTTAGGAACAAGATGCGTGTTAAACACCCGCGTCAGCTTTTATACTTATGAAAGTGGTATATAAACCCAAACTCTTTTCTTCAAACGAACCAACAATGAACATTTAGATACAAAATGCTTTGGGAAATAGCAACGTAGCCATAGAAAACACTTGAAAAAACAAATGGTATTATAAGTGCCAGATAACTGGTCAATTTGATTAAAACTAGTTATGAATTAGTAACCGATTTAAAAAAGAAAAAACACGAGTAAGCTTTTACGTCAAGGTACACGTAATGAACTGCGTTATAAATACAGTATTTCTTAATCTAGATCTTTTGATTCAGAAATAACATTACCGTATAATGAGACGATATAAAGGCGATTGTCAAAGATTCTAAAGTCAAAGTTTTGATATAAGTTTAAAGAACCAAAAACTAGATTTATAGTAATAACTTAATGTATAATAAAATTAAAAACATTAGAATAAAAGTACTTATAGATTAGTTTCTAGAAGTGAAATTTAAATGTCATGATCAAAAAGTATGCAAACCTGTAAAAAAGACGGCAGCAAATCCACTTTTTTGGACCGAATTATCAGAGTTAAATTCGATTCGAAGGTTATTCCCTTCCGAAGTGATGATAGGCGGTAAACGAGAACCACAGAAGATTCCGTGTTTTCTAACTTCATTGTCGCCCATCTTGCTCTGAATATCCACGCTGTCATATTCGCAGTCTTGCTGGAATAAGAAAAACGATGAGCAGCCACATTGAGAGCAGGTGTTTTAGAGCAGTATTTGTTAGATTGAGTAGCGTTGTAATATAGCTAGTATGAGAAGTTCAGTGTAGGTGGTTTAATGTTGCAGTATTAATTCTTACAATACAGTCGGTATTCGTATTGTAGGATTACGTATTTAGTTTAGTTGTAGAGTAGTAATTGTGAACTTGTACCGGCTAATGCGAGTGTATATTAAAAGGAATTGTTATAATCATATTGTAATTTAATCTCAGTATTAAAGATCAAATCATTTCTCAAAGTTACTATCTGTTTTATGTTCATGCAAGTACTCGTAAAGTGCGGATTGATCTTTAAAAAAGGAGGTTCATGGAGTCTAATGCAAGGCGTATAGAATGTACATTTTGTTGATGGGTTTTCACATTTGGCATGAATATAAGTTAATGGGAAAATGTTTAATTTCTTTTGCAGTTACCTACAAGAACAACTGTCCTTAAATAACCTATCACAGCTTTCATCCAAGGAAAGGCTACTCCAATAAGTAATTTTTTTATAGATTTAATATATTTAGCACTTACAATTAGAAACTACCATATTAGTAATTTAGAACATTAAGACATTGAGTATAAAGGTAAAGTACAAAAGTGCTAAAAACTTCAACTTGAAACAAAAAGTTAAATATTTGATTACAAAGGGACTCACGTTGTTCCCCTCCAGGTCGAAATGCGTGAAATTCAAAGTGATTCGGAATTGTGGAAGAGCAACAATTTCCCAAACACACTTCTTATTTTGGGGGTAGAGATCAGGGAAGGATGGACTAATAATAGTACCATTCATTGCGTCGATAATACCTCCGCAAGCATCTGCAATTTAAAGTTGATTACGAAATCACTTACAAGAGGAAATAACATTTTTCACCGTCACAAAAGCTTAAAATTTCGTACCACGAAAGAGTTTCTTGAAGAGTTGCCAGTGTTAATTTCAATTTTTCACGAGACTAAAGTTCTATACATTTTATACAAAATCTTACATTGGTGCTAAAATAATTTTATAAATGCCACTTAAAGCATAAACCTCATTTTAACGTTAGTCAAAGATTTTCGAAACTTAACCAACTAGTAAAGTATTGCATCTATACGTTGAAATTTAATTAGGAATAAAGTTAAAAAATAGACTTTAGGAGTGAAATAGTTAATTTTAGCTTTAATTTGTCAAAATTTCATTTATTAAAATCTTAAGTTACGTACTCCAAATGATTAATGAGACAACCATTGTTAAGAAAATAGGTGATTTGTAGTAAAAACTTCCCTATTATTCAGTTAAATAAGTGGGTCGGGTCGAAAGCATTCACGAGTGTCGAAGATGCTTTTTATAAAGCGCTTAGATAATGATTCAAGTAAATGGTACCTTCACATTTCTTTCCATCGGAATGAAGTTCGTAACCAATCTTACATTCGCACCTGAAGCCTCCTAAGGTGTTCACACAGGTGTGTTCGCACCCATGATCCTTACCGGCACATTCATCATATTCTGTTTAAGAAAGAAGTGTATTGAACGATCATAAACACGGAGAGAGTTTGCGAATTAGAGTTACTATAATAATTTTCATTCGACGAAAAGTCGTGATCTAAGTTTAAAGTAGTTTATACTGCATTAAGAATAAACTTGTTACAAACTGGAATAAAAGTAATCAATTTTCAAAGAAATACAAAAATGTCAGAACTAAACTTTCGGACATTACTACGTCTTTATTCTAGAATTTAATTTTTAGAAGGAATGAAATACTGTCAGATCAAAGAAGATTGCAGGATTGGGTTGAAATTTTGCTCAAAACTACACAAGGGTATATGCACTAGCTGTCTCATGCAGAAGTGAGAGATGAGAAAAGGCAGATAAGTCAACACTGCATCGCCAATCCTTAGTCTCTTTAAAGGAATAAGTAGGGGAATTGTCAATACTCGCAGCTGAAAAAACAACCATGCTCCTAATAACGGGGATTCGAACCAGCGGCCCTAACCAGCAGCTCCCAAAACAGGGGAAGGTTTTATAAATGGAAACAAGGCATTTCACTAGTTCTCCAGATAACTTAGGAATGTACAAGTAATGATTAAGTGCAAGTAAATTCCACTTGTATTCTTGTAGTTTAAGAGGTTCTAATAACTAACCTTTGATGAAGTTAGCAGAGAATCCAGCTTTTTCCACAGATCCATCAGAAAAAAACTTGACTAACATTTTGTTCTTTGTTGAACGAACATCCTCAGGGATTTTGTATCCACAGAATTTCCCCAGCAGAGGACTAATAACGTCATGACCATCTCTGATTTCCACGTAATCATAAACACAGTTGTCATGGTTTTCAATCTACTCAAATAAATTTTACCTTAATTGAAGCATTAGGATAATTACCTGATGCATTTATCAATTTCACCAGATTACACTACGTTTAAATACTCTCCAATGAAATAAAAATGTGCAATTAATAAAAATGATACGATGTATTCTACCTCAAACGACTGGAACTGAAGTGCCACCTGGTAGGTTTCTGGTACACTAATTTTCCATATACATTCCTTATTAGGTCTGTAATCTTCTGGGTAATTTGGACTTTGCAAAACTCCCTCTTCCATAATGACGTCACCACCACATATTGCTGAATATATGTACATTAAGTGACTAAACGTTGCTCTTGTAAGTATACAAAATTACAAGTATTTATATAGCTAGTAACAGTATCTGTAAAGATAAGTCCGTATTTTAAGAGATGCAATACGTTGCACAAGTTGCTAGTAGTTCTCTATAGCACTTCAGTTACATTTACTATTAACGAAGCGTAGTAGTTTATTACTAGATAGTGTTCAACTTACCTTCGTACTGTGCCGTGAAGCCTTTATGCTCTTTATGATTGGTTGACGTTTTGAAAGTAACCAACATACGATAACCCGTTGTCATAATTTTATCTGGTGCCTGTCCACTGCCACAGAATCTACCTAAAAATTTATATGGCGAGAAAAAAATCAATGTTCTTTCCAAAAGCTAAATTTATTCGAACTAAAATGTACAGACACCTGCATGCAACTTCAGTCGGCGTTTATAACTACATAAAACGTGGAAAAACTTCAATTATAAACTTGAATTATAAACGTACAAATGAAGATTGAAAACGGTCCCTCAATGTACACTAAATGAAAACCTAGTGTTTTACGCTAGAAGCTCTTTTCTTCACTGACGGGCTGTTATACTCGAGGTCTAAAAAAGTATTTTCGCAAGAGAAATGTCTCATTCAATATTGTGTAACGTGTACCTCAGTTAACGAAATCGTAGTAGCAATAATTGAACGAGTTTTTATAATCTCACTTGGGATTTCTTTTGAGTTTGTTCCAACAGAAGTTGGAGTAGGAAAAAAATGTACACTATGCATCTCATTTAGATGATTTTTATTTACTGTCAGGTCAATTTAAAACTATTGCACACTTGTCTTAACGTGGAAAAGAGCCATGAATGGTTTCCAAAAATTCACGTTTTAAATGCCTTGTCCACAGTTGCATTTTACTCTATAGTAAAAATTTACTACCATCTTACAATGATAATGAAATAACTAATCTCCCTCGCGTTGAAGCTGGTAGTCTAATGCGAGACAAACAAGTGAATACTCATCATAACGGGAATAGAAAAGTTAATTTCAACCTATACTCTGAGAAAACGTGCTTTGGACTTTGCAAGCTTCAGTTAAGTAACTAAGCAACCAGAGGTGACATAGCCAGTAACATTGTTTGGTCAGTTTTCGTGTCAGCTGCATCCAATCACATGGCATCACCCGGGAAACAGTTACAAGCAGGTCGTAGACCTATAGTCATTGATCACAAGTGTTGATGAGACGTAGACTATTGTATTGCCTTCAACAAAAGCAGTGATCAATCGGTCGATCCTAATTTCTTGACGCTCACGCACGAGGCCAGAGCTGTTTGGTAACGATCTGATTAAACCATCTCCTTGCCACAGGGAAACTTTCGGCTTCATTTATTCTTCCCCCCCCTCCCTTCAGTTACGATGTTACTGTGGTTACAGTTCTATGCTATAGAAAGGAAGTATTGAAGATGGAGAAGACGAACTATTGATTGAATAGTTCGCGAAATAGTTAAGAACAGATAATTACCATTGTTAAAAATGTTACGTAATTCAGTGACTACATCTTTAAGAACTTCAACGCGAAAAATTAGTAATATGAAAATTTCTATTGTTTTTCACGAGTACGCTTATAAAAAAGGCACAAAACATGCTTTTCTTTGCAGCTGCATGGTACTCGCGTCTAGTTTGGTGGTTTACAGCTAGGAGGTTTCGGTGAATACACCATGAATACCTAACCGCAATACTTGGAAAGGTAAGAAACTTGCATTTAAAGGAATATTGTATTATGTACCAACAATAAAGTAACGAGTTATGCACAAGTTATACTGCACCAAGAAAACTACCGAAACATTAAGCTCATTTGCTGTAAAAGCAAGTAATGTGAATTAACAGTCAAGAAACTAAACAGACTACGAAATTCAGTTTGGAATGAAGTGGCAGGTTAGTCCAGGTTCAAGTTTTCCCAAGACTTGTTGGATAATTACATTCGATAGGGTATCCAAATAAAAATATGCATTTGAACTCGTCATTCTGAAGTTAATTTGCAACAAATTAAAAACTTATTCTACAGGTCACTTTTGAAATAATTTAACTTTATTAGAAACCCTGACAGTTATTGGGGAAGGGGTAGAAAGGAGTTTAATATTTATCAATTTAAGCTGCGACTTAACATTAAATACGTGAAAACTTGTATACAAGTGTTAAAAGATAACTTGTGATCAAGGTTTTCGCGACCTTAACAATTAACTTAACTTATCCTCAAGTGATAGACATTTAATTCTGTTGGCTTTCGAGTACATGTTTAAGAAATAAATCCACTGTTCCAGCTGGCTTTGATCGGAAGTGGGCGTCAAATCAAGTTATTCCTAGACTCCCCTTGTTTACATCAGTACCGGGTAAATACATCTCATGTAAAGCCTTTCCTTTAAATGGAGGACTGTTTATAGCATCTTATCGACTCGTACATAAGAAAAAATCTCGTATCAACTGCCAAGGACGTGTTACCGGGTCGTGTACATTACTGATAACGTTTACATCTAGGGCGTACGTTTAATAAACAAGAAATGGAAGTTGATAGTGTTAAAGAAGCATTCAGGTTTTTCCAAAACCAAGAACAAGATATTGATAGGGGTGGATATAGGAACAGAGGTTAGACTAACTCGTGATACATCTTTACACGATGTTAGTATTACTTCATGGAAGAGAGGTATTCGTGATCAAAATACAAGAGTCTCGCTTCACATGTTTAAAAGATAGATTTGATCAGTAAATATTTAAGTGTAAAAAGGTAAATTCTAAGTTACAACTCATTGAATGGAAGATTTGTCTCCTAGCAACACAGGTTTAGAAGTTATGATGTTCGGGCTTAGAAAATGGTTCCAAAATAGTTCATGATGACTGACGAGAAATTAGCTTAAAGTAAAAATTTATTTTAAAGACAGCTGGTATGAGTGTTAAACTTGTGTATAGCACAACATTTTGGTCTTTTCAGGTCATCTTCAGATTAAGAAAGTTTACAAATTATTAACCTGAAGATGACCTAAGGTCTAAACGTTCTAGTTTCAAAATTCGGAAATTGATTTTAGTGCGTATTTTAGAGGAAAATACTGATCTTAACTACGAATAGCATACTTACTGGAACGATACCGCAGTAAATCTAAATGTCAAAGTAATTATAGCCATAAACTTAAAACACTGCTTTGCAACATAAATATTTGTAATTAATACGGATCATAGGTAGTTTGCTGTAGATTTAATAAATGCGGCCATCTAAAACGTCACGTGAAAGAAAAAATGTAAAGGCTTTAAAAATGAACAAAAGATAGCGTAGAGTAAAGGAGACGAAAATATTACCATAGACATGTTAAGGAACTTTACCTAAAAGTGGAGATTTGTACCAATACCCGTCTCTTACTTCTAAATAATCGGTTTCACAGTCTTCGCTTTCAAAAATATCCAAGTCAAAAATTTTCAGCACAATTTTTTCCCCATGAGTTGCTGTAATCCTCCATTCGCATTGCTCGCCCTCTGGTGGTGGGGGAAAATCGATGTATTTTGGCGAGGATATAGAACCGTTGGGATGTTGCAAGGTTTTTCCACAAACTGCAGAGATTATAAAAGTATATATTCGACATAACGTCATCCAGCTCATACTTAGTTGTTACACAAAAATGGTTATTCATGAAAAGTTTGTTTTAGTAGAGTAAATTCTATTCTATTGGTCGCGAGCACAATTATATTCAAATGCGATAAACATTAAGAGCGATTCCCTTGTTATACTTACTTGGACACTTGTACAACATGTTGGTTTGAGCGATATCTCCTCTACTTAAGCGAAGTCTCTGACCAATTTCTGGTCTTTGGTTACTCATTCTGTCTTCCTTCGGCAATATTGTATCTAGGTTAGTGCTTTTAGAGAAGGTGTTTCTGGCGTAGTGCATGATACTGTTGTAGTCGTACGGCAATCCCAGGGAGTTTACCTCTTCGCCAGAAAGTTTATCGAAATTATACTGCTGACCTGCAAAGTTAAGCAGTGAAATGAAGATAAATTTTAAATGTTACGAATACTTATCTTACAATTTGTAAGAAAGATGAATTATGTTTCTCACAGTACACTTGTGTATTTCTAAGGTTATGATTGAAACTGAAAGAAAAATGTAATATTAACCTCATCTGCTACTTTCACTGGCAAAGGCTTTTTGTCCAATACAATAACAGTGCACAACAATTTTGAAAAGTTTTTGTCGATTGTGACAGGTACCTGGTGGGTATGCACAAATAGTTTTAGTTTTGCTTCAACACGTAGGAACTCGGAAATAGACAATTGACTGTTTACCGGCAATAACGCATTTAATTGCGTTTATGTTTCTAATATGCTATTAAATTCAACATAATTAAAAGTGTTTTGCTCCTGATTTTCGTTTGTATTCAACGTCCGGTGCATCATGTTGCAGTGTCCAACAGTAATCAGCAAGCATTGACGGATTCCAGTTGCCCTGATAGTTTTTCCCATTGTAGCAATGTCCTGGTGAAACTGAAGATTTCGATGAAACGGTACGTGATGGGCAATTTTGGATGTGATCTTCGTGATCTACAGCCAAATATCTAAGGAACACTCAGTGTTCAAAAAGCAAATATTTCGTTGTGCACTGTAATTCAACCAAGCTAGGATACAACTTTTGGTTCAAGTGCCATTTTATAATAAATTGCATAATATGAATTACATAATGCAAGTTAAACAGTTGTCATTTACAAGGATTTTCGCAAAGATCAAAAAGTTTTAAGCCATGTATTTTACATACTAAAACAGTTAAAGGAAAAAAACATACCACACAAGAAATTTGGCCCTAAAGATACTTTTTAAACATTAATGATAAACCTTTTTAGGCTATGCAAGTCTAAAGTAGAAACTTTAGTTTGGGTAATTATTCATAGCGGCAATTCGAAGGCTGTGCAAGCAAGCCCATTATCGATATGCGATAGATTTAAGTTGATTTGAAAAAACGAGTGCATCGTTTAAATTTCATTAAGTGAAAATTCTTTCATTACAGCAGGGTTAGTTTAGTTTCGCGTTGAGAACTAGACTATTTTAGTTAACTGCGTTGTCAATAGAGTTTCCTTAAATTTCTCTCAAAGCTACAAGAGGGCTATCTGCGCTAGCCGTACCTAATTTAGCAGTAAGACTAGAGGGAAGGCAGCTAGTCATTACCACCCACCGTCAACTCTTACCAACAAATAATGTGATTAACCGTCACGTAGCACCGTCACAACTGAAAGGGCGAGCATGTATAGTGCTACGGGGATTCGAACCCGCGACCCTCAGATTACGAGTCGAACGCCTTAACCCACCTAGTCATCTAGTCATGCCGGACGTCAGTAAAATTAGCTAGCAAAATGTGTTTATGTACTAAATTAAGGGAGTAACGTTGAGAAATATACATTATCTAAAAACAAATTAAACTAAATTGAAGGTTAAGTTAAAAGTTAAGCTAGCTGCTGTGCATTTCAATACAAATCTACAACAAGAACTGCTAATCTGCCCCATGAAATAGGATAACTAGGAGTTAAAAACACAACGACCGAGTATGTTTTAGATTCAGTTGTTTGGTTATTGGCCTTAAGTTTATTTTATAAAGTCATGCCAGTTGGGATTGTACCTTAATTTAATCGAACTAAAAATAGGAATTATACGGAAAAAATCCAGAAGCGCTAAAATTATACTGAAAACGTCTGTAGGATTAATAGATAAATTCACTGAAGTGAGTTTCCACAAGGTGGACATGCGTCATCTTAATCTGGTGATTTAGTTTAAATGAAAAAATTTAGAAAGGAAACAAATGAAATAGATAAATGTGCAATTTACCGATAGTCAAGTCTTCCACAATATTTAAAAATTAAAATGTTGTTGACTTTTGGATGTATAAACAAAAGCTATACCTGTGCATAGTAAGGCCTCTAAAATTAGTTTCCTCAGGCCTTAACTATTTGTAGTTTCTAATAGATCATTTTAATAAACGGTTATCGCCGACAAGAATTAAACATCTGCTTTTGTCACACTTTCTTACACTTGTTTAACTCCCGGCATGGTATACTTAAAGTATACTAGTACCGAATATTACAGTTAAGTGTCAGCGTTAAGCCTACTGTTCTCGTTCGAAAATAAACTGAAGCGTTAAAGTTCTTACGAGGGTTGTTGGGGTAAATTCCACACTCGTCAAACAATATTCTATTAGTAATCTAAAAAGAAATTAGTAGCATTTGGTTACAGTAAATTAATTCTAAATTTCACCCTGTGGTATTTTGTTCAAGTCCTTGACGTCATTGCAGGTATAATTGCATCTTTATTATTAACGTACACATTGTAAAGTTCACACTGAACTTCAGTTTAGCTTAACTTCACAATATCGGGCTTAATCCAATATATGCAATTGGATATTGCTTGACATTTTAATACAAAGCGATTTTCAAAGCAGCAGATATGAATCAATCTTTATTCGCTTGTTTTCAAAGCAAGTAACATTATATTTCACATTAGCATGATCATCGAATTTTAAAAAAGGCCAAAATATAGCTATAAATGCTGCTATACCGCTATAAACATTAAGAATCTGCACATTGCCCGTTTGTAGGAGGGGTGCTAGAATACATTTATTCTAGATGTGACATTTTTGTGGTTAAATAAACTAAACGTATTTGTTTTTATATTTAAAAACAATGTCTTTAACTTCGTCCCTAGAATTATGCTCAGATTAGTAGTACATCTACTGCCCAGAGTAAGCGCAGAAGGAAACATCGAATTGTCTTACCTTCTTGCCAGCTGCTTACACTTTAAAGTAAATCCAGAGTTCATTTTCAAACATCAGTAGATTTCAAACTTTAAATTTTAAAACGTTACAATCGATATTAGATTGTGCTTAACAAAGCAAATTTCGGGTTTAGATTAATGAAAATCTGCCATCAGTAATGGAATATGTTTTAAACTTAAGTTGTAATACGCTTGCCTTACTATTACTGAAAGATAGTCGCTAGAACTTACGAAACTTAAGACACTTTCTCTAAAAATTCTTACCATTCATAATGTTTTCTGTAATAATTACGACATGCTGATCTCTGTCGGGTCTCGTGTGCTCGTGCCAAAATCCCACTACATGGCCAAGCTCGTGCACTATTATTCCAAACTTGTCACAGTTTTTTCCAATAGATATAGCTTGTGGTCCATTGCCTCGCTTCCCAACAAAGGAACAACACCTAACAATAAAAGTGTTAACTATATAGAGTGACAAGTCTTCCCCATCCCCCCCCCTCTTCAAATAACGAGTACTTTTAACTTTTTATACGTTGTTAAATGGGTAGGTTATAACAGACATAGCTCTTAAAAAAAATAAGAGTCAGTCTTTACGTTACAGAAATATGAAGTTTCGCAGAAACTAAATTGGAAGTTATTTTCAGTTTAATTTTACTAGTCGTTTTGATAGCAGGCAATGCATTCAGACTCGTCTGTTCAAGCGAGTCAGTGGTACTGACAGTCATATTTTAAACAGTTTTGATAAAAAAAGATAAGCCACATTAACTATATATTACCATGATCCTCGAACATTTTCGGTTTATAAATTTATGGTAGTAAGACAAAATTACGTATTTCTTATGACTATTCCGATAGCTTTAATATATTTTCCGCCTTCTCCAATATGCTATAGTAACCTATGCCTGGCACATTTTAGTAAAAAAATTAGTTACTCACCCACATGGCCTCTCTGTAAAGACAATGTAATTCGGATGTTCGGAAGTTTTTTCTACAAATTTTATACAAGTGTAGTTCTCCCAATGGCGCATGGCTTGTTTGAACAAGGCTCTGTGGTCGCCTGCGAAGAAAGTCTAATTAGTCTACGAATTAAAAGTATAAAAAGGTAGAAATGGCAGTGAAAGCTTAACCACAAGGTGTAAGCACTATAATAATTACAAAAAAGGAAGTTTTAAACACTTTCTAAAAAGATGCAATTCATTATTTATGCAAGTGGATAATAGGATTTATAAAATCACTAGTTTTTGAATAGATCGGCAGATGAGAACGATTTATGCTGTATAATTCCTTAAAAGTTAAATTCTTAAATATACAACAAAACATTCCGACATACATTCTATACAATACCACCCATTTCTATATTGCATGTAAGCCAGTTTTTCCGCATGGTACCCCCCCTATTCAGGGAATTGTATTGTTTTAAAATAAGCATCTTTTTAAATAATTTTGACAATGAATTGAAAAACAAACTCGGGCTAGGGAATTGTAGACAAACGTGACTTACCACTAAAATTGGACTCTATTTCATAAGGAATTACAGCATAATCCCACAATCGCTCTGGACGAGCAGTTGCTGCTCTTTCGGATCGACGAAGGGATCCGAGATTCCTTCGGCACTGTCGAGTTCGAAAGAAGCGGCGCCGATTTTTTCGGCGTCTGTTGGGGAAGGATCAACACATCATTCAAATTTCAGGATGTTTTGCAACTAGTACTAAAACTAAACTAATATTTCAAACATTAGTATATAGTAAACCACAAAACAATGCTTTCCGAAATATGATCATTTAAAAAATATTGTGGGCTCAAAATTTGTGACGTGCTGAGTGTAAGTAAAGAAATACATCGCTTGAAAAGATTTATTTGATTCTCTAGTTTATGATGTTTCGAAATTTGCCATTTCTGATGGATGTTTTGCACTTTAGTTTACTAACCTTATGTAGAACTCTGCCAGGCCTAGTTCATATTTTGAGTAAAAGATTATGTTACCAACAGCTGAATGTGGCAAACAAACGAGACATGATTCTAAATTTGAACCGTTTGCTATTATAGGGCTAAGAGTTATGAATTATTCCGATTGGAGTTTATATCGACTATTTGGACGTTGTGTAATTATAGAAAGACTTCCCCAGGTGGCGCAATTTTGAATTTTGAAAAAGCTTCACTTGTGATAAGGTGCTTGTACTAAAAATGCGATATGCGGGAAACGGTGAAAAGCTTTCTTAAAGTAGTGGAGTACTGTCGATTCAGTGTTCGTTCAGTGGAATATACAAATTACTTTTTCGCATTTTAAAATGGAGAATTATTTAATGTTAATGACCAACGATATGAAATTGGACACTGAAAAGCGAATGAAATAGTGTAACGAAAATGCTAAATATTAAGTAATTTATATGTTTAACAAAACAAATTTCGGATTGAGGGTTAATTTCTGATGGATAGGCCTAAATTAATAGATAACTTTAACAAGGTTGATTATTTGGTGTTAGGAAGTTGTGCTCTTCCACGGAAACGACGACAGATATGTTTATACTTTTACAGATTGTCAATAGGTAGAAGATTGTCAGTATAAATGTAAAATTGAAAACTTCACTCCAAGATTGTAACAGTTTTTATCCACCTAATAAGGAATTAAGAATCTTTCCAGCATGGCCTGATGTTCACTGAAAAAAAAACAACAACATGTTGCTACTATAGAAAAGTAGAACAAAAACGATATAAATAAGCAGAAATACCCAATATTGAGAGCTAAAGTCGAGTTTCGCATGAACTCGACCTACCTATTTTCAGATTCTCCAAACTTGAGGCTTTATTGCTCCAGATGTGAAGACTCTCGGGCATGAAGTTTTCGTTTAAGTTAGTTTAAAGTTATATGCGTACATGCATGAGATTAAGCTGAAATACAAGAAACCGGAGGCATTTCTTGTTTTAAAGAGTTTATGGATTTCTATACATTATGCATTAAGCCTAGCAGCTTTGGTTCAGAGAGATACTTGATATTTATAAAAAACTACAGTAGGCCCTAAAACTAAAGTAAATCTTTCTGAAATCAAGATCAATAAGCTGTTGAAACTGAAAACGTGAAAGGGGAGGATTATTACAATCGGTTTAGCATTGAAAAACAGAAAAACTAACTAAACAGCACACATTTACCCGATCTGGCTTCATAAAAGATGAATAAGGCTTCAATATTTCGTGGCCTTACGACGTTCAATTCCCTATCGAGTATATACAAGTTTGGTGCGTGGCTTAGCACTGTTTTAGTTAGAGCAAATATAGCCAGCCTCCTCGAAAGGTTTCATGACAATATTTATAGTAATGTTGAATATTACAAAACTGTTCTTCGAGAATTATGTTAAACACTTAAAGTTCGAAGTAAGCAAGGATTAGCGACAAACGCTGAAGACTTAATGTGCTTAAAAATTCATTTTGATGAAGTAATATGATGAAGTAATATTTACCAATTTTTAAACAAACGCAAAGAAATTAGATGAACGAATGCTCGTAAAAAGCTGTTGAATTAAAAATTAAGTTAATTATGTACGAAGTTTCAGAAGTTACGTAAGAGCGAGTTTTAATTACATACGACTCTTATGTAACCGAAAATTAGCACGTGACATCGAAATATAAAACTAGACATACGATCCATGTATAATTGTTTGTACCAAGTCAAACTAATATTGAACAGGACATACACTTTCATTGCTTTAAAGGAAAAACTTTATAACTAGTTACGTAAAATCAAAAGCTTAAATCTTGGTGCGAGTTTAGTTTGTATTTATACATTGTATTGGGATGTTAATAAACTAGCGAATTTATGTTCCAAATAACAAGTTAATAAAAGCAAGAATAAAAGGAATTTGAGTTTCTCCAGCAGTTTGTTATAGACCTAACAGAAAACATTAAAAGTTAGTGTTAAGAAAGTTCGATTTTATTAGTCTTAAAAAAAAAAAAGCCAGTCAGCCAATACTCTTCCTGGCGTTGATATCCATTAAGGAAGAAATAGATAAAGCTTTTAGACTAATAGTAAATGTACCCGTCTAATCAGCTCTGTGGTAAGTTAGGGGATGGAACTAATCAATAGAGCTTTATCACTACCGACAGCCTTCGTGTACCTTCAGGAAGTATAAATTTCCTGCTCCACCCGACGTTCCATTCGCTACGACAGTTGCCTTAATAATAAGTACTGAATGGAATGTACGGATACGTAGCAAATCAACTAGACTGGGTCAGCATTATCAAGATATCTGAGAGGAAGCACGAATTTCATCGTCAGTGAAAAAAGTGAATTAGGTTAACGATAGCAACTGCACCTTCACACAATAATTGTGAAAGATTAGTATTGCACATTACACCTTTGTAGGTATAAGATATTTGAGAAAATTCATACGAAACAAATGAATGTCAGTTTAATACATAATAAAAATTAAACCAGTCTGGACGATTTGACGAGTTCTTAGTTTCGTCCTTTTGGCGCAATCCAGATGTTCACATTACTGTATTAACAAATTAATGAAATCAAGACTAGTCAAATTGAATTTTAGAACCTTCGGAGATTGTCATTCCGTTGACGACGACCACGAGAAATACTATGTCTTCGCAGGGTTCGACAGGGTTCTTGGACAGACAGAAGATCCGTGGACGGCGAAGTCTCCAAGTCATGTAAAGCGACATCAGCTCCCCCTTCTTTATGGGGATCTTTACCATTTTCTTCTTTTTGCTGCTGTAAAAGTTCCTGGTCATAAACTTCGTTTTCAAACCTACCTAGTGCGATATCGGCCACAAACTCGTCTGATAAAAACAAAAGAAAATTAGGACCTAAAAGTATAGTAGTTAAATAATTTAACAAAAAATGATTTTCATAAAAAGTTGTGTACAGCAAAGAAAGTGAAGCTAAAAATACGGATGGTTAATTAAATTGTTACATAATAAGCACTACTTATAGCAAACAAGTTGATTTTAAAATATTCAAGTGGGATTTAAATTTCAATTAGAATTGAAAACCTCCAAAAAAGCTTAAATATTCAACGGATCGGAAGTGCCGTTTAATCCCATCCATTTAGTTTTTCATGGGTGGCAGTCTTACACCCTCTCAAACCGCACAGGAAAAATCCATTAACTATAACTAATAAAACTTATGAAAACTAATTTGATAATGTTTCCTACAGAACTACACGACACTCAAAAGGATTTAGGTTCGAAACATCACTTTGTATTAAAGTTTAGATTTTCTTACCATTGCAATACACAATGTTTAGCGATTAGAAGAGTCTGGTCAATTTTTCATATTTAACATGCATGTAGGTGTTGGCTCAATTTTAAATAACATTTTGCATACAGGTTGTTATACATTCGAATTGCACTCGAAAATGCCAGAACCTAAGTTTGTCGTTTGTTAGTTTGCAAAGATTACACTATGATGCAAGTGAGAAACTCGAAAAGTATTTGCACCCTCATGAAAACAATTTAGATTTTTCTCTCGAACGTCGTAAAACCAATGTAGTTTGAGTATAAACAATTGTGAAACCATCGTAGTGTTAATTTAAGAATGTATACAACATACGACTGGCTGCACAGGTAGATACCGCCATATAGGAAGTATTACAAGAAAGTAGTCAAAACCAATTAGTGATAGCCAGTTATTTTAAATAATAGCTATTATATATGCATTTCCTGACGTTGTTCAAGTCTCCAGTTTGACTGAATGATCCGCAAAAAAGTTAAAATGGCCCCAAGTTTCACTTCGATATTAAAAACAGCGCAATATTTGACATTCACAATTTTGAAGCAAATCAGAAGAAAGCGAAAGCAAAGCTAAACTTTGTTGTCAAATATTGAACTAATTAACTAAAGACTAGTAGTAAAACTTGACACGCAAGATTTAACAGAAAAAAAATACATAAAGGTCAGGCGAACTGGCTACAGTATCACAACCACAGAAGAGCAACACTAAATATGCAATTTAAGTATATACAGGATTAAAATTTATAATGAAATCGATTATTCACTACACTTAGAAAAAGTGAAAATTAAGGACTAACAGTAGTTAGATATTCAAAACGTTTCACAAAGTGGAATTTTATCCTGAACACTTATAGCTACACCTTTGATTATACCCCCCTCCCTCACGAGAAATAGGCTAAGTGAAAAACTATTTGCCCTTAAGGTAACGTCTAAATGCATCATTGTGCGTGTTCACATTTTAGTGGGTTGAAAAATACACAAGATTAACAAGTTAACGCTTGTTGCAGTGGTGAAATATGGAATTGTGTTAACGCTTTGTACAAACGTACAACCAATGAATAAAATCTCTAGTTAACGTTCTGTATACATTCAAACTGGCAAGATTAATAAGATACAACTCGCGAATCGCGACTGTTGCTGAATAGTAAAGAATTCATTTGTTACCTAGTTTGTTCGTTTTTATTACGATTGTAGATGTAAATGAACAGTTTCAGACCTAAAAAAGTATTCAATTTAATTTAAGCCTTACGCTCGTTAAGTCATTTTTTTTTTATAAAGTCTGGAAAATTAAGAACGGCCGATAAACTTAGACAAAGCCTGAATAAAACTGTTTGAATTTAAAATTTAAATCCGGTTTCAGATACGTTAGATGTTCTTTCATCCAATTCCAGATATTTTTCATGTTCTCTTTCATCGCGGATTAGCACATCTAAAATCCGATTAGTTGATACACAACTTCAGAATCTCAACAACCTAGTTATCAGATATGGAGAGGAAAAATCTAATTTATTATACGAACATCCGATGTCGGTTCAAGTAACGATCAGATTAGTAGGGCGCATACCAAGAAAGACAAGGGTATTTCCATTCCCTGGACAACAACGTATATGTATTAATCTGGTCGCTGGTACCAGTATGCTGACCACCAGCTACTGTAATTGCTACGGTCATTAGTAACGAGTAGAAATCCCTGTAGTCAAGACAACAAAATCCGATTAGATTTTGTCTAGACAAATGGAGTAGGGGGTGGATGCTGTCTCGGGCAGCAAGACTTGTGCAGTCCGTCTAATCCAGACTGTTTCGACCTTTCAGACTACTCGTTCCGAAAGTATGCCCAATTACAAAATACATCTAATACTATGTTCTTACGACCCCTCTTTCCGACTTGTACGTGACAAATACTGGCTACAACAGGTAGCCTTATCAGATGTATTCACCAGTAAGCTGTTTAAACTTAAGTCGATTCTTGTTTTTAAAAAGTGGGTGTTCACAAACAAGTTTCCGCTTCTTGGATATGGAAGTAATTCTAGAACAGTGACAACGTAGCTAGCTCGCACTCGCGTTAAGAAAAGCAACGTTGACAACCGAAAGCAAAAGTAATGATTGCTGTTATAGCAATCTTGGATAATTACGCACAAATTTGTTGAATTATAATTTGTAGTATCAAAAAATGCATTTAGTCTCATGTTTCTACGCAGCTGTGGCTCATAATTTCTTTCTAATAGGAATTCCTTAGCCTTGTTATAGTCAAGAACCAATTACTTTAAGATTTACTTACAAGTTTTCGGTGACTAAACCCAGCTTACAAAAATTCCTTTAAATAAAGTTTCATACTAGTCCTTTCACATCGTTATATAGTCCTGTAGAAAGCCAACTATACGATATTGCTATGCACTGATGCATCTTATCTTATTTCTAACATTAAGCTCCATGTTCAAGTTTAGTTAACATTGGCTGCACACGTATGTCAGTTTTAATTTGTACGTAGTTAGTGTTTATGCTGCGAAATTAGAATTTAAACACATTATCAGCTTCGTTGTTATTGGGAATTCCTAACTTAAGATACAAAAGTTATGACAAACATGTCGATTATCATCAAGATTCTACTCAAGGTGATTATAGCATTAAAAACTATGAATTTAGCATCATACACCAAGGTTGATAGTTCATAGCTCTTGAATGATTAAGAAACTAAGTTCAATATGTACGAAGAAAGTTAAGATATAGAACTAATTAGAAAGTTTTGCTTAAGCTGTTTTCAGCCGTTGTAATCGCATTGATCAGAATCTTTTCTGAAACCATGTTAGATATACTTCTAGGGAAGGAAAAGTAAGATATTTACGATCCTTATGAAGATCAATCTCCCACTATTAAAGTATTCCGTATGTGTTAACTGAATAGAAGACTCCACCCTTTAAAGAGAATCGAAAGCCTAGTACTAATTTGATATTTATATTACAAAATAACAAATTTAGTTCAAAAATACACGTGCTCTGAACAGTGCTTTGTACTAATATATAGTACAATGGCTTCAGTACAATAAAGCTATGCAAAATGTTTTCACAAGATCTCAAACGGTTTCTTGGAGACAGATTTTTAAATAAAGTGCAAGTAAGAGTTTATAAACAGACGTTTCTTATAAAGATAAGCCCCACTTTACTTCCAGACAACCTTCATTTTCTAAACGAAAGAAACAAAGCAAACAGATCTTTCCTCCCGATGTAGCAAAGAAATTCCAATGAATCACCCTAACCAAATGCATGTTGGACTGATGCGATCGATTCTTGGCCGCGCCCCAGACAGACGACCACTTGGGGTCACGTGCACAGTCTTGGGAGGTAATGAGCCTTCAGCTTGATGGAACTGATGTTATACAAAACGTAATAAAATTTACTCTTTCTCTTGTATGCTGAAAGAATAGCACCTAGGGAATCTTACAAGTTTGGAACCATAAGGCATCTGCGATTATATTTCTCCCAAGTGAAGCATCGAACTGAACGAGCTTTCCTGTTTATTTTCATTCGTACGTAGCTCTAAGGTACAGACCAAGAATGGAAAGTGTATTACCTGGTGATAAGATTTGCGATGTCAAATGACTGGATACTTGTTTCACCATGAATTATGTTATGAACTTTCAATAACCTGGTATTATCAGTTCCTGAAGTTAGGGTAGTATCACAATTTTTCCCTCTTAAATATTTACCAAGTGAAGGGTGAAAAAACAAAAGTGCGGTTTATAAATACAAAAATCCAACTTAAATTTTGAAAGTTTGAATATCGAAAATGCAAACAAGTTTAAAACTAATTAGAAGGTTATGAGCAACTGATCATTGGAACAGTTGCTATTAGCAAAAGACGTTAATTGCCATTGGAATTAAAATATTAAGTGACCGAAATTAGGCTATTTGTCATAACATGCATTTAAGGTTAATAAAAATATCAATTTTCTGAAATAGGTTCAGTTCTATATCCTTAAGCAACAATTGCACGCTGAACACTCACATTAATATTTCGAAAGTTCAGATAAGAACCAATTAATACTTTACGTCGGATGCAGGATCAAACTGCGAGCCATTATAAAATTTTTCTAAAGTAACCTATCAAGTAGCTAGTTTATTCGTAAACATTAATTTAAAGAGCTGTGTCTCAATCTGCGTGCGTGCGTTGAAAAAACGTTTTTAAAGCAAAAAAGACTGCTAGACAAATTCTGAAGCAATTTTCCTTTAAAAAGAAATATCCAACTACAGGAATCGTTCTTCCCATGTCAGTAAACACGAGGCGTTTGCCAAATAACTCAGGTGTGACGAGCCCTACAGTAAGCGACCTCTGCAGAGATTCGAGATAAGATGGCGACAGATTGATGCGAGAATGTAGCTGCAGGTAAAGATTTCTTTAAAGTGTTTTTTGGGTTAAACCTTATCAAATGGAACGTATATCGTTTATGTTGCGGACTTCACGATGCGTGTTTTAAGTGAAAAATTGTTGTTACCCTTGTATCAGCCGATAAACTGTTAAACGAGGTTCATGCTTAAAGTGACCCTGATGGAGCAATCAAAGTTAACAGTAAACAGACGGTCAGAGACAAAAATGTTTTTGTTAGTTGCTTTATCTATGTACGAGTGAGTGAAAAAGCCTTTCAACAGTCAGGTTTCCAAAGATATTTGGAACTTTCGTTGTTTTTTTTATTAATATACAACCTATCAACGATATCCTGAAGAGGGCAGTCAACATTATGACGTTTATAGAACTTATGTAGGTCACCCTCTTATAAAAACTGCTATTCTAGCAGTATCAAACAAGTTGTACATTGTCAAGTTAAATTACGTTTTATATTCGTCATTTAACTAATCAAACCAATTCTGGATGGGGAATACGAGCACCAGGAAGAGGAAACCTATGCTCGAACTCAGGTAGCCAATGAACTCATTTATAGACAAATTAATCACAAATAGCTAAACAATCACTAAATTCTAGCATTTCACTTGTGACGTGATAATAGTTTGAATTACAGCTATCACGCCTCCCTCTTATTTACAAAACTTCATGATTGGCTATTTGCTATGCCCACCCAAAGTATCTGTTTAAGAGTTAAGCCTGACATACCAACGAGCCACTTCGGTACTGTGGGAAGATGAAGAACTCGTACTAATGCTAAGCATACTTTATCCCACCGGGTAGCAATGAGCCCACTACTTTAACAGGAAATATTCACCTTATATATGTTAAGTATTACATAATCTTTACAAAAAGAACGCCCAGATAAGACTTTCGTTCCTAACTTATGAAACAAAGTATTCAAAGATAATTCTATAATTTGCACGTTCGTGATTGGATAAAAAGAATATTACATTTACCTTGTATTACCCGGCTAAAGAACACAACAGTAAGATGTGCGAAGTGTAATAAGTCTTTTCAGTACTCCGATTGCTTTTCTTCTGACAAGAGCTCTCTTCTTAGCACTAAGTCGAAATAAAACTAACGTATAATTTAGTTTTATCCGAAGTTCCAACGTTATGAACGGAAGTATAGCTACACCTGATGGATGCTAGCCTCCATGAATTTAGAACACTTTCGGACGCTTGTGGATGCTTAATACTTGTTACAATTTTTTGCGCTTAAATACTTCGTTAGACAATATACAAGTAATTGAGTTTGAGGAGAGTCAATTAGTCTTGCACATTTAGTCTAATGTAAGTGAAAGATCACTAGTTGTAGGTTGAAATAAACAACCCACCTCTCATATCGTTACGTTAGGTGATGCCAAAATAATTTAAACCTTAAGCTACTATGTACTTCAAAATGAGTTATGAACGGTTGAATTGTTTACTCGGACATTTCTAGGAGCAAACATATACCCTAACACCAGTTTTGCTTCACCCTTGTTTTAAGGTTTACACCTTATTGCCATTTACTACAGTTTAATACCAAACTGCCACCACCACAACCGTATGTTACGAAACTCCCCTCTCCCCAACAAGAACTTGTTTCCGGAGTATTACGTAATACGTGGGGACAGTTTTGAATCACACCTTCGAACTACAGATTAGCTTATATATTGCCCATTAAAAATGTCTAGTTAATTATCATTGTTAGTGTTAAATAACTATGCCAATAAAAAATACATAGAAAATCCTAGCAGAAACCAGTGTAGTATTGTATATAGTTGAGTTGTATTACCAAGTAAACATTTCTGTTCACACACTTCATAGAACAGAGCTCAGCTACCATTTCTACAGTGAAATAATGTGGCCCGAAGATAGTTGACGGTTTTCCGTCAGTTCTTTCACGTCAGTGAAGACATCGATCTGTCATTATGCTTAAAAAAAATCACTTCCACTTACCAATATATTCATCGATATAGGTTATCAATCGCTGGAAAAGCCCAAAAACCACAAATGGGCATCATTGTTATTTATAAAAAAGTCAGACCTTGTATAAAGTCAGCTCCAAACACGCTTTACCCAAATTAAATACTCCCACCCACAGTTGATCTGTTTTTGCGAGAACGAGAAAATGTTTCCTTGCGCTAGATTGAAAACAAAACACTGCCACTCAGTTACAGTATTAATTTAAGTTTGTCTTAATGCTTATGAATTTATACATTTTATCAAAACGTGGATAAAAGGCAGTTTACGTTACTAGTTCACCGAGAGATCACGTGGTCGGATCTTAAGCTACCCATTCATTTAATAAAAGATGAGCAGTTTTAATCTGCTCTAGTTCTTGATAGACCACATTCGATGACTAGAAAAACTAAGGGTTCTAATAGTAAATGGTATTAAAAGACAGTTCACCCTTAATTTAAAATCTAGATACGATGTCTAGAACTCGATACTCCAATACATAGCTTACGAGTACACATAATTTAAATATTAATGTAATGTATTGACTTAAAGCACCTATACCATAGGATAGTAAAAAAAAAAGTAACATTTATAGAGAATTGAGTTTAATGAAGTTACATCGTTAGTTTTAGGGAATCTATGTTTACAAGAAAGTCCTTAAAAAGATTAAAGTGGCGATTCTTTCGAAAGGAATTTAATGTAAACATGTGAGTAAATACGATATGAATACATCACTATGCTTAGTTTTAAAATACTTGGCAAGTATCGCGTACCGGTTTATGGAGTTTAATGATGACAGTTTCCATATTTAAGATAATTACAGTTTGTTTAGTACTGCCAAAACAAAATCCCCAAGTTTGGTTGTGAGTGAACAAAGGAGAATTTGCTCGTTGAGAAATACGACAGTTGTTCTTTACTGTTAAAATTAAAGAAGCTGACGTTTAATAAAACTTAATATAATCTGTGTAGCTCTAACGATTGAACCGATTGGAATTATTTACCGAATTACACTAAAACCTAAAAACTTACAATACAAATTAAATCAACGTTAAACTTCTCTATAGACCCTTTTTAAAAATCGTAATGTTCACCTGAATATAAGCCCTTGATTTCTCGGGGATCTTGTTACAAAAAGCTTGCAAACCACTTGTTTATAAACCTATTCTTATAGAACCAATATTTTATATAATAATACTGAATAAGTTTTTTTCACTAAGGAGCCTGGGTAAAAAGCTTAGTCCGTGAAAGAAAAATAAACAGCAGTAAGCAGTTGTATTGACTTGTTGTTGTTCAAGTTTAGACATTACTATAACCTACAAAGTCATGGACCCATAAATACTTAAGAATGCACTTTAAAAGATTACCGAGTACTTGTCACTCCACCTCATTAGCAACTTAAGAATAAAGGAACGTTAATTGTCATTTAAACAAAATTTTAATTGTCTAAATTATATAAGTTATGTAAATAAACTTCGTTTAGGTGACGTTGAACAATAATCTTAACTTCAATAAGTTACTCATCTTTATATATCTTTAAATTATGTTAGTGTAAAGTTACGATGTCACATTAAGTATAAAAATGAAATACTTTACGACATATTACCCAGTTTACAGCAAACTAATTTTGGAAATACCGAACCACTACTGTCGCCGTATCAACTAACGAACTGCGAATTTAAATTAAAGACATTAACAGAACTTAAATACAACTAACTTTTCAGTTACACAAGTTAAATTGAACGATACAAGATAATTCAATTGTTTTGTTCAATACGATTAAATAAAATTACAAAATATCAAAAGGATAAACGAAATCTTATACGATAAAAACTAAGTCATCGCTTTTAGCCTTATCTCTCTCTCTCTCTCTCTCTCTCTCTCTCTCAAGCAAACAAGTGTATTGAAGAAATTCTCAATTAGTTTGATACAGTTAAGTTCAAACCCTTTTAAGAGAACAAGTAAAATTTTAAAAGGTTCAGTTTACTTGGTGCTTACCAGATTTACAAGGGTCGAGGTAGATATCATTTGATACTTTATGAGGAAACGTTGTATTCAGTAGTTCTTCAATGGTGTATGTGTGCGCCTGTGTACCTTTTTCTAATAGTAAAAATGATACTGCAACAAGCAAAAACATTGCCGTCTTCTGCCTACACGCAAAAGGTCTCACAACAGTTAATGTTATACAGGAAAACTTTCTAGTAGAACCTCGAGACGTTTCCTCTGCTTCCACCATCTTTGCCTTTCAACACTGTTCTCCTGCTGAACTGACCAGTTCACTGCCCTTTCGATAAGATCAGTTTACAATTAACCGACCAATATACTAGCCTTCAATTAACACCGATCAGTACGCTCGTCTCCGGCAGATCTTGTCTTTACAATACAGTAATAGTGTATCCAGAATTACAGCGTGTAGCAAGAGGCTAAAAAGGAAAAAAAAAGTTTAGTCTTGATTCAAAAGAATCAATTAACTTTAGATTAGAGCGAGCAACCTACATAGAACAAAAGTTTAGTATTGGTAATGACTAACTTAAATGTACTTCCTTACATTCTTAAAATTTTGTTAACTTTGCTGCCAGCATTTTTGACTGTAGTTCCAATACAGGACGAGTTTCGGCTAGCTTAAAAAGCTTAGATCAATTTAAATACATTCAGTTTATAATTCAAGACTACTTATGAAGGAGTGGAATATAAATTTAGAGAACTAGATACTGAACAAACCAAACAATACTGATCATAAAAGAAAGTCTTTCTTCTAAGATATGGGAACTAGCCATCAGCTCTCCACAGCGCTGAGTGTACGAGACATTCACACTGGAGAAATATTTAAATACTAAGGTATTTAGAATTAAAGTTTTGTTATCTGATTATGCAAGTATTTTAAGATGGTGATTAGTTTTATCTATCAATTTGCTAGGACTACGTCAATGAAAAACATGGTAGAGATGAAATTAATAGGGATCTAACTGAGATGACCAAAGTATTTTGTTAAACACCATAAATAGGAGTTAATAGAACAGCTTTGAAACATACTTTAAAATTACAAGAAAACAAGCACATTGTTTTATCTCACGCAAGTTCTTTGCATCCAGTATGTTACAGTATTTAGTCAAAGGCCACTGATATTTAAATGTTTTATTAAAATAAAACTTAAATCAACCTTCATGCAAAACATTTTAACAAGTTAAAAGCAAAAAATTAACTGGCAGCACCTACTGACCAAATTATTATTCATCAATAGTTTGAGTTCTGGTATTTATAGTAATAATATGCTTAAAAACCATATCTTTCACACACTTCGATTTAAACATTCAAAGTTGATAAAAATTTATCAAATAAAATAAGAGCCTTCAAGTTAATTTTTACGGGTAAATTCCTTGCAAAGTTAAACATCAAGTGATGTTAGTTTTTTTTTTTTAAGTCAAATAATTCAATTCTTTCTATGGATTAGAGGAAGCTTAAGTAGCTTAGGAAAATCACAAATGTGATACAACTTTCGAAGTTTATTTTAAGCATTTGAAATTAACATTAAAGATTTATATAGTTTTAATCAGCAACTTTCTTCACATTACAGCATAGTGTGGAAAGAATATTTTTCCATACCTAATGGAAATGTATTTCTCGTTATTTGTTTGGTTTACGGTGATCAAGTTTTCGGAAAGAATGACTAAGTATAATGAAGTTAAAACTAATAGTTAGAAGAGTTAAGTATTAACTTCATCACTCAACACTAAATGCTCTAGAGTAAGTAGATGGCACTCCCAGTCAATATTGCGTTGATAAATTGTTACGGCCGAAAGTTGCATCATTCGGTTCATATAATCTATAAATATTGTATTCAATAGATCACACTTAACACTTCGTCCCACGACTTGAGCTCCGCGAAGAATTAAACATGTTAAGGCAGAGAGCAGAACTGAAAGCGTCAAAGGGTTACTTTCAATCAGAAAAAGAAAGGCATCCGATTCGCTAGCCTTCACTCCCATCACATTAACGTATTATTGATCTCTAGCATTGGTCACAAACACGTAATGATGTTACAATTTAGATATTTATTCGAAACTTTGTAGCAAAACTTGTTCAAAATTTCCAGCTTCATATTGTTGCTTCGAGTAGACTGTTAGTAGCATGGCATGTTGACATTGTTTTTACTGAGTTCTCTTCGCTCTTTGATAGTTCTCAAATTTTCAACGTGCGCACGCATAGAGGACTGAAGAAGCCAGAAAAACACGTCTGAAGACAGAAAGAAGCTACAGAAAGGTGAATAAATTGCTTAAACTAAAACAAACAACAACGACTAATTAAAGAAGTCTGTTGTTTTAAACATTCTCAATACTAATTAAATCAGATACAAACATTTGTCGACTTAGTTATTTCCGCTACGATGAATCACTGATGAAACAAGGTATACCGTATTATATAGTAGTCTTGTTCTGACTGCGAGCGTGCCTATATCTCGTCAGCAACTTCACCAGGAGTAGTTTGTAAGATAGTACGTGTACAGCGAACAATTTCGCAAGAACTATTAGCAAGTTTCATTGTGAAAATCGAAGTGAACCACATATACAGATGTGAAGTTAACTTTAGAAGCTTATGCAATTGCTATACTGTTCTCAAACCCACTAAATTTAATACCAGATTAGCGACAATTGTTCTTAAATAATTCTGTTTTTGAATAATTCCACCATCGTAAAATCTCAATTATGGAGGAAACAGTTAATGTAAGTACATTTAATTTAACAAATTATACGTCAGAAATAGTAACAAAATATAACTCGCACTTCAATATTTGTAGCAAGAGGGCAACAAATTTAGTCCGTAATTGTTTTTCCAATAGTGTGGATTTACACATTGACCAGCAGACATCAATTTAAAAATATCTTAAAAGTCCGACGATTTTAATATCAAGGTCTCGTTATAGACTATCTATTAAACAAACCTGACTTTTCAGTTATCAGAATTTCTATTCCTCCTTTCTTATACATTCTAAAACTGTCCGCAGAGGTTTCGGTATTCTTAAAACTGTTCAAAAGATAGATAAATCCGCTCTCGTGTAACAGTTTCGCAAGATGGAGGTATTAAAAAGCATACAAAAGCATGCTTCACGAGCCGAGACAACTATAGAGCAACGCGTTATTTCTATCCAGTATTCCACGTTCTAACGTTTAATTACTTATCTAATCTGCTTTTATGTCAGTTTAAGAAAACACTCTTAACGTAAACAACGTAACACCATTCGTTATCCAACACTTACGACTGGTGAACAAGCGTCACGTAGCAATCTACTCTGCAAGTAGACTTAACTAGAAACAAGTACAAGTTTATCCGTGCTCTGTACTACAGATTAAAAGTTTAATTTGAACGAGCATTTACTGTTAGAAGTGATTGAAGATCCACCAGCACCCCGTAACTGTTCGAATTATCGATTATTGTTATGTTTTACGATGTTTGGAAGACAATAAACTCAAACTACGAAACCAAATGTTTTAATTCACCCTCGACATTAACGTTAAAACCTCCAAAATGCAACATCTCGTCAAAGAAAAAGATTCAATCCGAACTAAATATTTTATAATAGAATTCACTGATTTAAAAATAGGAGAAAAACAACTTCAAAAAGACGCTTTAAATGTTAAAAAAAATACAGATTTTTAAAACGTTAAATTTTCCTACAAAGTAAAAGAAAGATAGAGTTTTAAGTTTATTAGAAGTTAGTTTAAAAAGTTCTATCTTAACATACAAATGCTTTATTTTAAAATCACTTATATCAGTACATCACCTGAATCAAGTTATGTGCTATATAATCTATAGTTCTCCGAGCTTCCCAACCGCCGAACGGCACCAATCGTCAATCCGCCGGTTCTCACAATCTTCAGTCGCAGTTATAATTGAGCAGAACTGAAACGTATCTTTATAAAGTTCCCACACAACTACTTATGAACTACAAAAATATTGTGGTATTCTTACTTCAAATGGCAGATTCTTTTGATTGTATATGTTTCTAACAGCAGAAGTAAAAACACTATGTGATGAAATGGGTCCAGTGACCATCGACTCACCCATCAGCTGTGCATCTAGCCGCAGTGAGTGCGGCGCCGAGGGTTAGCCTCTTATGAGCATGCTCTCAGTGCGCAGGCCTTTAGGCTGGTTTCGCGCGAGATTCATACGCGCAGTAGGTCATGGCCTGAGGCTCTACTTCTACTGAAGGTGAAAAATTGGACGAGTTTAAAGTGAGGTTAATTGAAGTAAAGATTTTGAGAGGTGTACCTTCTCATATCATTGTATATATCTAAACACCAAAAGCCAAATAACTAGAAACTGATGTAATGTTACAACTTAAAATTAATGACATAAGCATGTAAATTTACTCTTTGTAAAACATGTGGAAATTACTTTGATATTAGTTGTTTTGTATAAAAATATTAATTTACTATCACACCTTCCATTACAATCAGTTTTAAGTCGGTGTAGAACGTAATCGAAGTATATTTTTATTACTTAAAGTGATATTTCATCAAAATATTTAGATCTGAAATGTAATTATAATTATGCGCTTTTCTCTCTCTTTCTCGTAAAAGAAACTTAATTCCTGAAAAACAAAAGTGAACTGAAAACATTTGATGACAGTGGAATTTTTGATAATAATTGATGTTTCTAAATAAAAGTAGAGTTTTAACTTCAGTGTAACTTTTTACTTTAATGAGTTCTTTAAAACAGTTTTGAGTACAGTAGGGAAAAATCACAGTAAAAAGGAAAATTTCCTATATATTATAATATATTTTAAATTTGTTTAACTTTTTTATGTCAAAACATGGACACAATTCCTCTACAGGCTCAATTCGAACTTATAATAATGAAAACATTGTTACTTCATCCAATTCTTTTTCACTTTTCGTTAGAATCATCATCCGTTTGAGGACCTAGTGCAGGTAGGTGCAAATACGTTTAATTGATGATGAAATAAATGTCTAATTATTACATGAACAACTTTATAAAATTATCTGGTTATTCTATTAATTGTTTTCTTGGTTATAATTAGAAGTTATTATTGAAGGTCAGCTAAGAAACTTATCCACTACAATCTTTGTGTGATGGTCAAGAATTGCGATTTAATCCCATGAATAAAAAGCTGTCATTGTTTCTTTGAGTAAAGAGGGACTTTTCTGCAAAGCAAACTGCTAGAAAACTTAAATTCAACGAGTCTTCTGTGAGATTCAGGGGTATAGAGGTTCAGGTTATGTAGAGTGGCAGAAGGGAAGAGGGAAGAAGAGAACTTCCATTATAGCTGACAGTCGTATTCTGAAGCACACAAGTCTGCTGAATCGTCGGCTATCGGCTCACTGATCTCTAAAGAACATAGCACGAAACTTCAGAGATCATTTTAACCAAGTGCACCGTGAGATCTCACCTATGTTCAGCCAGTGTCCCAGCAAGACAGCCAAAAGCGAAACCCCTCCTCACCAGCAAGATGAGGCTTATCTGAGCCAAAAGGCGTGCCGATTAGACTGAAACAATATAGCAGTAAAATGATATTCTCAGGTTAAACAAAGCCCAACTGGCACGGATCAATCTGGAAGCACTTTGTGCGAGGTTGATGTAGAGAAGTTTAACATAACATATTTCAAGGCAATTGTGAAGCATCTGCAGGAGTTGGTGATATGGTGGTGTATCTTTGGCAAGGTTGAAGGATGCCTGAATGTTGTGAAAGACACTATTTATACTGGCAAGTATCTAGAGCTCTTTACTTCCTAGTTAAAGCCAACAATTTGGGACCATTTACGTGGAGCTGATCAATGCACTTTTCAGAATGATTGCTCTATGGCCAATTCCATAGGGCTTAAAATGTTGATAAGATTTACGCACTCTATACAGTAGAAATAAAATAAAGCGAAAATTTCATTCTTCATTTACCGAAAAGACATTCTGGATTATATTTCATTGATTTTATGAATTGCTGTCTCCAAAAAGTGAGGATCAAGACAGGCAACAACCCAAATCCTAACTTTATCGGAAATTGTTAAGAAGTAATGGGCAACAGAGTGCAAGAGAAAAAGAAAACAGAACAAAAGAAGAAGCACCTAGGAACTGCGATAAGCCTTAATCCACAGTAGCATCATGAACTCGTCCCAATCTAAATTCAGTCTCTCGTCTTCTCTATGTCACGATGATATCAAACAATTATCAAGGATAGAAGGGGTACAACAAAATATTAAAACAAGAAAGAGTGTGCGATCACTTTTTGTATATTTAAATCTAGGTTTTCTTACTCGCTTTGTTTGTGTTTGAAGTTAAACACAATGTTTTACTATTAGATATCATTTTCAATTTAGTCAAAAACTATCTCTAGAGTTCAGTCAGTTGGCTACAAAATGAAGGGAAAGATAGTAAAAATAGTGCCAAACCAAGAAGTTTATAATGATTTTTATTGTGTGTATCATGTAATATTTACTTTAAAAATTAGAAAATTATGGTCAATTAATTGTACATAAAGAGGAGAAAATATTTTAACAGAAAGTAATGATTTCTAGTTATTTGTAGAATTGCTACAAGTATCCAAAACTAACTAAATGTTACAATGAAAAGTACACAAACAAGTAAAGTTATACTAGCAGCTGGACATAATAAAAGAAAATCCTTTATTTGGTTGGTATTTGGATCCAAATGAAGCAGTTTGAATTTGCCAAAAAAAGTAGAAATTGAAAATCGTTTTAAATTGTATCTATTTAGTACCAGGTTACTATCCAGTATCAGGTTACTATCTAGTATCAGGTAACTATGCAGTACCAGATTACTACTTTGTGTACTCTTTATTGCAGCATTTATTTTGTTTTGTATATTCCTTATAGCAATTCTACAAATAGCCAAGAATCCCTGATTTCCATCAAAATTTCAATTTGTTTTCTATTTATTTCTAGAATGGACACAATATTTATAAATTTTCAGCATTATTGACATATTCCTGATAACTATAATTATTACAAGATTTAGAACCACAAATACAAATTAATTACATTTGATTCTTATGGACTGGGGATGAGCATACAAAGCTGCCAAATTAGGGAATAACATTTATAAATTTGTGATTGTGGTTTTAATTCCTGTTTAATTACTTTTGTAGTAGGATGTGTACTTCATTCAAAAATTTATAATTTTTAATACACTTGTTTGTTTACTTTTTATGTTGCACTTTTGTAAAATATATACTTTATCTTTAAAAACTGCCGCGTTATCCATCTCTATATAGCGCCATCTGTTGATTGAAAAGATATTTAAGTAGTTGCATGACATGTTTACCATTTATAAAAAAATCTGTATATATTTATCAGAATAGCAAAAGCGGATAACCACAAATAATTCAAAAAGCTGTGGAAATTTTGTAGTGATAGCCAATAGTCTGAGCCGTTTAGAAACAAACTCCACTGACGTGATCAGGTAGGTACGAAGGTAGTAAACGAAAAAGATGCCGTTTTAGAAATTTTCGAATTGTTATGCCGGAGATGTCAGCCACTTTTTTAGTGCATTACTAAAATACATGCGCAAAATATATCGTAACCAGTACCTTTAGTGGTCGGTTTTTGCTTCAGAATTCAATAGGGTGGTTTTTCGACGCGTGAATTATTTGGAATCATTGCCGATTTACATAATTAAGTACTACTGAACTTAACAACTTAAAACTTCTTAATTGATCATTTTGCATTAATTTTGAATGGTAAAGTGGGGATTGTAAAGGGAAAGATGGCAGAGAGATAAGACAACTAGTCAACAGCACTCACCATCAAGTCATGGGCTATTCTTTTTTTTTGTCTAACCACATATTGGGATTTGTTGTTGTTTTTGAATTTCGCACAAAGCTACTCGAGGGCTATTTGTGCTAGCCGTCTCTAATTTAGCAGTGTAAGACTAGAGGAAAGGCAGCTAGTCATCACCACCCACCGCCAATTCTTGGGCTACTCTTTTATCAACGAATAGTGTGATTGAACGTCACATTAAAACGTCCCCACGGCTGAAAGTGCGAGCATGTTTGGTGCGATGGGGATGCGAATCCGCGACTCTCAGATTAAGAGTCGCACGCCTTCACACGCTTGGCCACGCCGCGCCATTGGGATATGAAAAGGCTTTTATAACGTAACGATGGTCGTGAAGGGAGAAACACGTTTCGCTGAAACGGAACATGACCTAATTCTAGAGTTCACAGTCCGGGCAAATTAAGCCAAGTCAAAGCATTACGATTCTTACATCAGGAACTTTTAAATAGATGAATCACAAAAAAACACAAGAATGTATGAGAATCTATAAAGAAGATTTATTGTCAGTTAAAGTTACTTTATATATATTACCAAAATTTAACTACTTCATGTCGGATGTCTATAGGAATACATTTTTTACTTCTCACTCTCCAGTAGAACTACCTACTTCTCACATCATGTATACATAATGGTATTTGCGAGATCCTTATAGCTAAATAATGATTAATAAAATATTACATATACATTTCCTACGTATGTAAATATCTGATTAGATTTTGAAGAAACTGTTTATTCTAGTGCTTAAAGCATAAGAATATAACAAGGCTTCTTTTCCGATTGTTAAATCAGGTGCATGCGCATTAAGCAGGGTTTTGCAGCAGATGTATCTTGTCATAATTAATATCCAGTGTTGTTTCATTACAGAACCCTCCACTATCCTATCTCTTCCAGCGCTGCCCGATTAATGTTTAAAAATATTTTATGAAGTAGCGCTTAGGAAATCAGTTAGGATTTTGAATAACATTACCCCTGATCGGATACAAAACCAAATACATATTACTTACTAAAAAACTGGTAATCTTCTAGTTTTCCCACAGGGGATTTAACTACCGACAACAAAAACTGATAATTTTCCCTGGCTCCTAGAGATAAATTCCTAATGTCAAAACTACCTTAGCTTTTTTAAGTTTACACACAGTTAAGCTCCAATGAAGTTTCGTATTGTAATAGATTTCTTAGAATTATAAGTTTTTTTTGAAACATGATATCTCGAAGGGAACCTGCCATAAATAGTAAAGTTAAGGTAACGAGAGTGGATTATAATACTAATGCCTTTGTTACATGAACCGTATAATTCCCCGAGGCGATTAATCTGGATACATATGTCTCATCGCCTCTTATGGTAATAGGTTGTTGAATTTTATGGGAATCTTTCTAAAAGAAATGCGAAAAACGTAAAGCAACTGCTTGATAATTTGAATTGCGAGAACTTTATCTCCTTTATTTCCCTACGTGTCTTAACTTTGAAAACATGAAAATAAAATAAAATAAAATAATAAAATATATCACAATCATAAACTGAAAATATTACACTTCTCGTTCTGTTATATAAAGTGGACTTTATGATAAGACAGAGTCCACTCCAAAAAGTCCAGCTCCATACAAAATATACAGCATCTGCTTCGTCTGCTTCTCCCATAAATTTCAATAATTTTACGACTTTATCAAGTTTCCTGGTGATAAACCAGAATAATGACAATAAAGAGATAGATAAATATAAAACGCAAATTGGCAGTTGGAGATAAAGAGTTGAAATTGCATTATAAGGAGTTAAAGGTAAAAAGTTTAAGGCCTCGTAAGTTGATGATTAACCTATCTTTTCGAAATGACATTTCTTGTGAGTTTTCTTTGATTCTTATCATATCTTGAATCTTGACGTATACCAGTAAGTCTAACTTTCACGAGGAACCTTGTCCTCTAAATCCATCTACCTTCCACCTACCTTTAGCAGCCGCAATTCCGACAAGCTTGATACACCGCAACTTGTCCTCCTCTTCTCCAATATTTTGTTTCTGTTTCTTTTTAGGGGGGATGGTAAGGGGACATGAATCAAGAAGCTGCAAATGCATAGTCGGAATACTAACAGCTGGATTGCGCCTGGACCTCGTTCAGTTTGACACGTATTGATTTATCTTTATAAACACTATGGGTTTGTTCTATCAGTAAAGGTAATCATTAACTTAACGAACGAGATTAGAATATTAAATTAACTAGCTATGTACTGATAAGCGGTAGTTGTTTTGTATTTTTGAATTTCGCGCAAAGGTACTTGAGAGCTATCTGTGCTAGCCGTCCCTAATTTAGCAGTGTAAGACTAGAGGGAAGGCAGCTAGTCATCACCACTCACCGCCAACTCTTGGGCTACTCTTTTACCAACGAATAGTGGGATTGACCGTCACATTATAACGTCCCCACGGCTGAAAGGGTGAGCATGTTTGGTACGACGGGGATTCGAACCCACGACCCTCGGAATACGAGTCGCACGCCTTAATCCACCTGGCAAGAAACCATAATTATCTATTATATGTTTGCTATTATTGAATAGTAAAAAGAAAGATTAAGTTAATTAATTAAGTATCGATAAACCATAATTATTTATTATATTTTCGTTATTCTCGCCCCCCCCCACTCCACCGTGGCTCAGCGGTATGTCTGCGGACTTACAACGCTAAAAACCGGGTTCCGATATCCGTGGTGGCAGAGCACAGATAGCCCATTGTGTAGCTTTGTGCTTAATTCAAAACAAAAACATCGTTATTATCGAATAATAAAGTCGTTATTAACTTTGGTCCTTTATTTCTTTTTCCTAAATTAGTGAAATGCCATAAAAAAATGTAAAAGCGATATAGATCATAACTGTTTGATATGGAGTTTAAATTACTTCTAGCATAAGGTTTTCGTTACTCGAAACAAATTTTATGTATTTGTTTGGACGTGTTAAACTGAAAAGTAGTTTGAACTCTGTTACGCATAGTTTGACTTGTTTTGAATTTTTCGCAAACCTACATAAAAACTATCTGAGCAAGCCATCTCAAATTTAGCAGTATAGGACTATAGGAAAGGTAGCTAGTCATCATCACCCACCGCCAACTTTTGGGTTACTCTTTTACCAACGAATAGTGGGATTGACTGTCACGTTATAACGCCCCCACAGCTGAAAGGACGAGCATGTTTGGGGTGACAGGAATTCGAACCCGCGAATCTTAGATTACGAGTCGAGTACCTTAATCACCTGGCCATGCTGTTACGTGTGTATATATATATATATATATATATATTAATTTTCCGGATTTACAAAGCTAAAATTAGAGGTTCGATTCCCCCTGTGGACTCAGCAGATAGACCGATGTTACTTTGCTATAAGAGACACACACACGTTTTAACTTTCTTACTTTGATAAGCTCAAGTGTTTTTTATTTTAATTCTTCCTAAATTTTCAGATGTTAAAATATGCTGAAAAAGAAATCATCGAAATTTTAACATATTAATACAATATTTCTTTTCCTTAAAATAAAATTCAGTTTCGCAAATATAAGTACCATAATCATTAGCCTATCGTAGTTTTAATGATAAAAATTACAAAGTATTCCAACATAATTTCCCAGATTTTTCTTATGAATTTACATAATGCCTGGAAATGTTACAGATAAAAAATTTATATCACAATCAATGTGAAAAAATACAAATTATATTATAAATTAACCTATAGCTTGGTGCCTGAAACAAATTTTGATCGCTTTTAAAATTTACGTATTTGTATCTTAGATTTACGACAAAGCCACTAAGACTATCTGCCGCCAGTCAAAATGCCTCCCTCCCACCCTGTGGCTTAGCACTAAGTATAGGAACCTATGCTAAAAATCGGGTTTCAATACACCCGGTGGGTAGAGCACAGATACTTCATTGTGTAGCTTTACGACTGACGACAAACAGACATACTCATGATACAAGCTAATGTGACAGGACCAAATTGTGACCATTCTAGAAAAAAACAAAAACAACAAAACACACACACAAAACAACAACAAAAATACATCTCTTCCAAGTCCTACTATCGAAATAGAGTGTAAGAAATGTAACTTGCAGATAGGAGAAAAGAAAAGTAAAAACCAAGAAATATTATTCGCGTAGTGTTAAGTGACGAAGTGTTAGTTAAATGCTATATTTCATGATATGATAACACTGCCGACATATTTTTTTTGTCGGGTACACCTTCATTTTTGTTACATGTGCACGCTTTAAGTAGTTATTATGTAATATTTCTCATTCCAAGAAATTTTTGTCGACCAGTGAAATTTACTGAACACTAATGCTAATATAAAAAAACAAACAACTTATTATAAACCATACTTGCAAAAACACACATATGACAAATATAAGAAAGCAGATATTATTTCTTTTAGCAAAAAGAGCAAACGATTATCTACTATTAAAATTAAGGTAAGTCTTTCTGTCTAAGTTTGAATAACAGTTATCTTTTTAACGTGTGCCTGTTAAAAATAGCATACCAATATTACACCACGAAGAGATGATAAAAGTATTACTTTGATGAGCTCCGAATGCACATTACAAGTAATAAAATTATCTTTATCCTATAAATAAATAGAAAAATATGAAGATCATAAAATAAAGACATTAGTGTGTTTTCCTATAGCGAAGCTACTTGGGGCTTTTGCTGACTCCATCGAGGGGAACCGAACCCTTGATTTTAGCATTGTAAATCCATAGACTTACCGCTCTAATAGCGGGGGGCAAAGACATTAGAAAAAACTCTTTTAAAAACCATGGTGGTATTTTATTTGTTTTTTTAATGAAACGTTACTGTAATTGTCATTAACCGAAATGTTTATTTCTGATTTGAAAAAGAAACGTTGCAAAGTAAGTAAGTTACTACCATAGTTTTTAAAGGTTCTTTCTCTTTAAAGGTCTAATGTCTTTATCCTAGTTAGGCTTATTTGGATTCTAAAGCTATGTCACATTCCCACTAATTATTCGTGGGAAAGTCTTTCTGGTATAATTTCTTAAAGATATAAGGGATGTCCTAGACAACTTTATATTACTATCATGATTTGGAAGACATTTTAGAACACGGTATATAGTTTTTCTGATTTAGTTCTTTGCCTATTTTATGTTACTAAAAGGAACAAAACGCACGCTACACATACTTTTCTGATTTAATATGGTTCATTAAGGTGCAACAAACAATAAGATTTATCTGTTTTTAATTCCAATCTCTTTACATTTTATTCAAAAATTTGGTTTGTTTTAAAATTTACGCAAAGCTACATGAAGACTATTTGCGCTAACCTTCTCTAATTTAGCAGTGAGAATTTAGAAGGAAGACGACTAATTAACACCACCCACCGCTGAATAGTGGGATTGATCGTTACTACATAAGGCCCCTACGGTTGAAATGAGAAGTATCTTCGGTGGCGAAGATTGCGAGTCGAATAACTTAACCAGCAGGCTAAACCAGTCTTTGTTATCTAAATAGTGTATGTCGTTTATGAAGTATGTTGTAGTCAGTTTACTGGTGCTCATATGGACAATTTTTTTTTTTGTCAATGAAATACGCTGTAGTCGATTTACCAGTCCTCATAGGGGCCTAGTTATTCATCTTGGAATCTGACACCGGTTACAACTGCATGAAAGTGGTAGTGTCACAAGTACAGGGCCGTCTTGTATGTATGTTTGTAAAATGAGAATTAATGACAGGAATAAACAGAGAAATTTACGGTACAAAGAAAAAGAAACTGTTTGTATGTCGAATATTAGGAATGAGGAAGATTTGTTCTTTGTTTTATCGTCCTGAGCCTGATGGCCTAGCCAAAGGGACAGCACAAACTATAAAGATTATGCGAGAACAGTTTGAGTGGTATGACATCTTTTGTACTGGGTAATGGAGATAAAATAAATCTACTGACTCATCTAGGAAGTTCTACCTATTCAATGTTGCAGAAGCAAGAGTACGATAAATTTGTACGAAAATCTCGTTTTGAATATGGATGTCGTAACCTCTCTGTTCTGATATAACCGGCTTTTACCTCGTAGTTTGACAACGACAAAGCTCAATGTTTCTTGGATAGGCGGATATATGTTGAATAAGAAGCTAAGCCAGAAGTTGGCAGAGAAAAGGAAAGAAAAGCGGTATGATCTTGAGGACATTGTCAGTATCTTCCTTGAATATGTCCTTGATGAACTGCAATCCTTTAGCCGCTTATAATGAACCAGAGGAAGATGAAATAACAATTGACCAAAACTAGAACTTTATATTTTCGCTGTGTTTACTGTACATAGAATTAATCAAGTAGCTGTTTGTACTGATCTAAATTGAGAGAGTAGCCAAGATTAATATAATATAAAAAACAACTTTCTTAGATATGAGATAAGAGTTTTCACTGAAAAGACCGTTCTTTGAACTATTTAATATAATCCATAAATGTGTAAAGGATTCAGTGCTGGTTGCAACTGTATTTTCAGGGACAAGGAACGGTATACGAGTGATGTCTGATATTATGGATTTTCCCAGGATATAGCCTAGGATAGGTTCTCTACCTTGTCATCTAATCTGCGGGTTTTAACTTAACTAGATGTGATGATCAGATGATGTCGAGAAAACCCACTTGTAGAGAAATATACATGCAAAAATGGCTCGTTTGGGTTGAAAAAACGAGCAGTTTTTGCATATATAGATTTGATGATATTTTTGTAGTTTTCTTTATTGGCCGTGGAGATAGTACAGTGTATTTTAATTAGTCTTCTAGAGGAGTCCTGTCTGGCTGATGAAGAAAGTTATATGAACAGGACGACACCGTCTTTGAAATAATATTCGATAGCGTGAAGTTAGTTTATTTGTTGTTTATATCAACAAAACAATAATTTAGATTGGTGTTTCACCAAGCAGCGGTGATTGATCAGAGCTGTCCATTTCCTTCTATGTGAAAGGAACGGTTTGTGTGTTCCAAGTTTATTATCATTATCACTTTGAAATGATATAGTTAGTTGGAATTAAAATGGATTAATATGACTGAAAAGTAGGAATAGAGAATGTATGTACTTATCTAGAGTTGATGGATTTAGCGACTGAATCACCAAGTTTTAGGAATAGAGAATGTATGTACTTATCTAGAGTTGATGGATTTAGCGACTAAATCACCAATTTTTATATTTATGAATAATAGCTTAATAAATCCAGAGTTTATTGTTGTTGTGATGGGCGGTACCGCTTGTCAAAAAGAAATACTTGCTTCAGCCGACAATCTTAAATTGGGCAAAAAGCGTCTTCGTTATAATTACCAGTATAGTTCCAATGATCTGTGGAGAGCACACCTGCAAAATACGTGTATACATATCAATACTGTACAGATGTGTAGATGTGCCTTTGTAGAGATTGTTGGGTGAAGAAATCCAAACAGTGGTGTATATGTACAAATCTGTCAGTAGGACAAATGGCTGGTAAAAGCAACACTCGCAAAGAAACTGGATTTAAGAGAATTGCTACAGTTGTCACCATAAAAGGTGGAAATCATTAGAGATGTATCGATAAAATGGTAACATCACTACTACTAAACACAGAGGTACAACTTTTTCAGAAGTCTCAATATTACTGCTGCTGGGAGAGTATTGCTAGAAGCTCAAGGGCTTAAAAGAGACCACTGGGTTTGATAAAGACAAACAACCATCGAGAAAGAGTTTCTCTAAACTTACTGAGATCTGCATGAGACGTGAGATATTATTTCTCGGTACTTGAAAGAAGGAAAGACTCTAATGACAGCCTTAGAAGCTCTTCTAGACAACCTTCTCTATACATTCTGTGATATCTTCTCTTAGGTTTATGCATTTGTTTTGCATTTAAGTGCTTTTGAATACAATGTTGTTTCTAAATTTTATTTTGTATAAAAATGTTAAATTTATTTATTATTTATTAAATTTTATTTTATTTTACTTTATTCATGCATGTACATTTCCATGTTGCAATAGTTAATTGGGTTTTCAGTTATCCTGTATTTTTTAACCATTTGAATTAAATGTATGATTGTTGTATGTAGGCTACGCGTGGCTTAGTAATTATCATACCAGTTTGTGGCTCAAAATCTCCATGATTTAAGCCCACATTATGCTAACTATACAAGTTCTGCACTTTATTATGCTAGAGTGTGGATCAGGAGATCCAAGATTCAAGTCTATAATACGCTACAGAATATACTCTGCACTTTCGGCTAGGAATATGCTGTAGAAGTAACAGTCAATCCCATTATTTGGTTATGCGTATCAATGTAAGAACAGATGCCACTGACTTGTTGCTTTCCCTCTGGTAAGCATTTCTACGTTGGGACTACGTTAAAAATTAGGGTCTCTGTTTAGCTTATGTGCAGAATAATTGTTGTTCAGTTTTTAAAATGCCAAATAGTTTGAGCTTTATAATTTTGGTAATATTTTCACTTCTATACAAAGTTTTCAAATAGTTGGTTTTGTGTTTCATTTTTGCTTGTATTATTATTATTATTTTTTTTTTTTGCATATTCCTCTACGGATATCATTCAGTTCGGCCACGGTGGACGTATACTCGTTTTACGCGGAATTAGGGTTTAATCTTGTTTCAGCTTGTGGGTGAGTTAAGAGAAAGAATGGAGAGATTGTGGTACATAAAATCATAAACAACATCTTTCTGTATACCTTGGAAATTTATAAAAATTAAATATATTTATGTAACTTTAAGTTTGCTTAGGAATTTTAGTATTGCACTGCTAAAACCATGAACGCAGATTTGACGACTCTTTTGTGAGGTTTCTTTAAAACTCTACAATGTTGTTTTTGGCTTTGACCACTAGCAAGTACTTTGACATTACAAGATTGCCGACCTGTGTTTTACTTTTTATTCATGGTGTGAATTTGCGTCACATATTCTGCTCCGAAAACCTTGTAAACACACTTCTAAAGCGTTGTACGTCTGCGGACTTACAACGCTAAAAACCGGGTTTCGATACCCGTGGTGGGCAGAGCACAGATAACCCATTGTATAGCTTTGTGCTTAATTCAAAAACAGAAACAAAATACTCATAAAGCCTCAAGTTATTGCAGCATTTACCTTCTAGCTACTGGATTGCCAAACGCCAAATGCCAAATATAGTAATTTTTATTTTGCTCTTTATTTCATTCTCTGGCATTGTTATTGGCACGTGTATTTTATTTGTTTGATACAGCGGTATGTCTACGGATTTACAACGCTAAAATCAGGGGTTCGATTCCCCTCGGTGGGCTCAGCAGGTAGCCCAATGTGGCTTTGCTATAAGAAAACACACTTCTTTGTAGTTAAGCACGAAGGAACACAATAGAATGTATATACTCTTCCCATCACAGGTATTCGAAATCCGATTTCTAGTGTTGCGAGCCCACAGTCATAACGTTGGACGACTGGAGAGTTTGCTTGTTTTTCACTTTGTGGTTTGGTTTGTTTTGAATTTCGCACAAAGCTACACGAAGGCTATTTGCGCTAGCCATCCCTAATTTAGCAATGTAAGACTAGAGTGAAAGCAACTAGTCATCACCCCCCACCGCCAAATCTTGGGCTATTCTTTAACCAATGAATAGTGACATTGACCGTCATATTATAACGCCCCCACGGCTGAAAGAGCGAGCATGTTTGATGCAACTGCATTTCGAACCCGCGACCCTGAGATTACGAGTCGAGTGCTTTAAACATCTGGCCATGTCTGGCCTTTCACGTTGTGTATCATCTTAGTGTTCGAAACACTAAAAATATGTATATAATCAATTCATAGTAAAGCACATTTCAAAATAATCAATGTCCAGCTTTACTGTTTTAATTTTTCTTATTGATGGACAATGAACTAAGAACTGCATATAAAACCGTTTCAAATGTTTACTGAAATATAATGAGTTTACGCAAAGCTTTTCAGGATAAAAAAAAACATATATATATTTATATTTTAAATATAAATATGTATGTGTGTGTATACATATAAATATAGAACCCAGCTTATTAAATACAAGTTCCAGTTAAAAAAATAAAAATAAATCCCCCAATCTCTCTGGCTAAAACTCTTCTTAAAGAAATATTACACTCTCTATAGATTACACTTGAAAGTTAAAACTCTCTTGAACACAAGAACATAAAAGAATTCAACATAGTCATTTTATTGTTGTCGTGCAGTTTGGATAATGAAAGGTCTTTGTTCGAATTATAAGTAAATGTAACTTAGGGATGACTAAAACACGAGATTTTATCTGGATTTTCAAACTTTATGTGGTTGTATTTAGAAAAATGGCTCTTAAAGTTCAACGTAAGCTTTATTACAGACCAATGTTTTTTTTAAACTTCTAAAAATAACTTTCCATTAACAACAACAACAAACTGTACAACGTTGCTGCTAAACGTTTGATGTTCTTAGCCTCAGCCGTTCGAAAATTAAATAAGAAAGAAAGAGAAAATGATGAGTAATATACCATATATTCCCGCTCTCTTTAGAAAGTCGATATCTAAGGATTTCATTGCTTGTCAGACACGAACGTTGAAGTTTCGGGAAATCCATCAATACATCGTTGAAATCTTCTCTGGGTCAGACTGCGCAAGTCATAGCTTAACACAGCCACAGTCTACGAACACACATTCACATACACACAAGTATTTAGAGTCACTAATACAAATCTTGATGCTAACTAATCGAAAGAGTGCGAACTTCACCCCATCTATGGTAAAATTACAGGAAACTGATCTGCCTCACATAATGCTCAACACCTCAGTCAAAGAAACAGAAAATCTTAGGACGAAAGACCTTTTAAACTTGAGCGGGAACTTACGTATCGTGTACTAGGAAATTAATTTCGGTATTTCCAATAAATTTTCTATCGATTGATAATCGTTTATATTCTTTTTAATTCAAATACATTTCAATATCGTTAGGGAAAAGTAAAAACTAGTTTAATCGAAATCCAAACTGTTGTTTACATATTTAGTTATACAAAAACAAACATAACGTAAATAATTTTGCAAGTATATAAAAGTTGATCTTATTAACTTCTCTCGATATTGTTTTATTTTCATGCACAAAATCTCAAAGAGCGTAATTACTTTGAGCACAGACTTTTGGAGAGAAGGATTATGTATCCAATACAGTCAAAAGAACAAGGCTTGTCTTTCAGACGGTTTCCCGGAAATGATTAAACGAGGCCCCAATTTCCCCGACATTTACTCTACTTGACCAACTTTCTGAACACTCAACAAAGGTCTTTGTATCTCTATTTCTAATTATACTTTTTTATAAACATAGTATTAAAAAATAGTTTTCAGATTAATAAATAAAACAAACAAATAACAAGTGCTAAACGAAGTCGAGAGATAGACATTTTCGTATAAATTTTCTTCTTAATAACTCGACTGTGTTTATTTGCGGTTAAGCGCAAAGATATATATGATGAACTATGTATGCTGTTCGCATCATAAGTATTGAAAGCTGGTTTTTATCATTATACGGTCCGGCATGGCCAGGTGGTTAAGGCACTCGACTCATAATCCGAGTGTCGGGTGTTCGGATCCCCGCCCGCACTAAACATGCTCGCCCTTTGAGCCGTGGGGGCGTTATAAAGTTACGGTTAATCCTACTATTCGTTGGTAAAAGAGTAGCCTAAGAGTTGGCTGTGGATGGTAATGACTAGCTGCCTTACCTTTAGTCTTACACTGCTAAATTAGGGACGGATAGCGCAGATAGCTATCGAGCATCTTTACGCGAAATTCAAACCAAACCAATAGATATATTATCAATGGGTTGATTAATATGTATCCACTTGGTTAAAATATGGCTCTTGTGCCACTAGTTTATAAAATTAACGTTTCTCGGAAATAAACAAAACTTAAACATTCATTAAGCTGGGAAAATAAAAATAAACAAAGAGAGAGAAATATTTCTGCTACAGGTCATGATGTCAGGTCCACTTTGGTTGTTAAGTAACATGATACGTAGTCTGTGAAGCTTAGATTAAATTTTACGAGTGAATTTCTAACAGCGATTAGACAATTAAGAAACTAATTTGATACAACACTTGGAATAATTTGGGTTTGGTTTAATCTTACTTTATAGCTTTTAAGTAGGTTAAATTTATAGTACTGATGAGCAATCATATATATATATACAAGTACTCACAATGATTTATTATATAACTTCGAATGAATTCATAATAACACAAATAGACATGTTTCAGTGAACGTGTTAATTTGGAAAATGTCCATATTTACCATACATTGTGCATGTTAACTATTTCCTGAAGAACAGAAAAATTTTGTAGATTAACCCGTTAATATGAGCATTGTTCAGTAGTAGTTAAACATATCAATCGAACAATATGCAGAATCGTATTGTAGGATTCTGTATTATGTACATTTTATAATAATAGTAGTTGTTCAGGACGATGCCCGAGGATATGCAGATTCTTGATTTATGTACATTCACCGAAGCATCCGCGCACACGTAAATATGGATATACATGCGTATATGTGTGCACTGTAAGCTTTCTCTCTAAAACCCAAAGACTGCTCTTTAGCTCTCATCTTTCACTGGGACTAAAGTATGCATGTTTGAAGTTAAACATAAAGCTATACAATGGACTATTTGTGCTCTGTCCATCACGGGTATCGAAACCCGGTTTCTAGCGTTGTAAGTCCGAAGACATACTGCTGTGGAAGGACTGAAGTAAGTTACATAAAACATCAGGGTCTTATTACAATTTTGTATATAATTTTACATACATTTTACTAGAAAATCAATTTCATCCAAAATTTGTTATCATGTAAATTCACAAACAAAACCTAAACGATAAAGCTTAGTAAAAACAAAACAAACTGCTTTATTGTTTTTCACCCATGAAATATTTTATAAAGTAGTTGAAAAACCCATCTCTGTATTTACTTTTCATCAAATAATAATTCGAAATCTTCCATTAACCGAAATGAAACTCGTACAAAACAATATTCCAAAACCTTGTAGTCTGCTCTTTGTTAGCAAATTACTTGCTTTAGATTCAGCGCTTTACTCCGCCAAATTTCAGGTTGACTCTTTAGTGGCTCAATTTAAACGCTAAAATTTGGGTTTTGACAGCTCATTGTGTAAATTTGTGCTTATTAACAACAACAAAAAATAACCAATTTTGAAGTTAACCAGGTAGAAACCTATCCCGAGAGTCTACAATTTGTTCATAATATCGTAGAAGAACGTAACTTGTTTGGCATCATCATGACAGTTGTTTCTTTATGTTAAATTTTTGTTTTGACAGATTATTATTAATTTTCGAACTTGAATTGGAAATCATTTCAATTAAACAATACCATTACAATAAGTAATTTGATTTACTAATGCCTGGCAGTGGAGTTCCTTGAAATTAAATAGCATTTCCAACGTTTTGGAGGTTGTTTTTTTTTCATTCTCTGAGTAAGTAAATTTAATAAATACTGTTGTTTCATTATGGGAAATGATGAAGTATTAATCACGTATTGAACATCTGATACTTAATTTATGCTGGATCGTCCAAATAAATTTATAGACACTCAGAACAAACGTGCCCTTCTCTCCTCCCCCATACCCTTTAACAGTGTTTTTAGTTCCTCGTGTATCGCAGGAAGCTCATTATTTTTCATTTATCACCGCCAGTTGTTGATCGGGCGTGAAAAAACAAACACAAACTACATATATGACTTTATATAACATTTGTTTGTTGTTTCCTATTGAGAATTAAGAAATATACTTAACGTATATTTGTCAAAATAGAAATTATAAACACAAAAATTATAGTTTGGTACAAATGCTTGAACAGTTAAATGCCTTTATTTGTGTTTAAATCAACGATTGCTATTGTATGAGTTAACGTGTTATAATATCTGTGATACAATTCGCCGAATTAGTTTCGTGTTATTTTCGAAAGCATCTCAGACTAACTGTCTGGATGCTGTCGCCGGAATGACTGGCAATCCCAATTTCTACTTGGCTGCATAAAATAACACCCTCAGTTTGCAATAGTCTGTGTCTGGAGAAAGGCTATCAGCTTTATAACTTTGTGGTTGGTTAAGGATTTCACAAAATATGCTTGCGATGTTATTTAACTCAAACTGCCTTTCATTACTATCTTATGCTGGTCTGACATCGTTGGTATATTTTATTTCATCAACGTCTCTATTTATTCTTCTTTCTTCTTCTTTTTCTTTCGAACTGGCCTAGAATTCCAATTTTGCGATACACTATCTGTTAGCACTATGGTAACAGAAGTAAAAACGTACAGACTGTGAGACGTGACGTAAGCCATTTTTGACAGAGTGGTAAACGCAGTCAACCTTATCTCGACTTCTTAGGTTACCCAAACAATATTGAGAAGTTCATGATATTATTTATCACTGTATTTCAAAACAAACAGAGTTGAAATTAGTTTTTGTACTTTATACCATAGTGATAATAAATAAGTGCACGATTTTTAGAATTCTTGTTTATTATATTAAACTTGCAATAATCCGAGCTAAGTATAATAAACCGTCAATCGGTATTATTAAAACTACTATACAGAGCACTTCGTTAAAAAAACAACAACATTTCCCTAAACATATTTATGATCAATTAAATGGATTGTAATTGCTTTTATTTGCCCAAGCTGTTGTTGTGTTTGCTAGGAGTTGACCATGAAAAACGTGTTTTAGTCATATTTTTTCAATGTATTCTTGTTTTACGACAGTTGTTCATATTCTTTAACAGTATCTTCTTACCAGACAATTAACCGGTTTTCATGACCGATCTGACTTCTAGAATTTGAAAAGAACGTGTTAGGTAAAGAAGCTTTATGTGATGTTGTATGTCGTATCAGATATTATTTCTTTGTTGTTTTGGAACAAGGAATATAAGTGAACCTAAAGTTGAAATTTATGAAATTAATCGTTTAAATGTGACATCACAAGACGATAAACGAGGGTTTAGTGGGTCTATTGACTGATAGTTTGGAATTAAACACAAAGCTACACAGTGAGCTATCTGTACTCTGCTCACCACGGGTATCGAAACCCGGTTTCTAGCGGTGCGAATCCGAAGATATTCGGCTGTGCCACTAAGGGGAGGGCAGATGGGATTATATCAACCACTGTATATATTTTTATCGACATGAGTTTAGTCACAAACTCTTTGTTAAAGTTTTGAGTTCAACAGTTCAATTTCAAAGTACAAACTACACTTAAATCGTCAGAGGGTTGCGGGTTTGAATCCCCATTACACCAAACATGCTCTCATTTTCAGCTGTGGAGGCGTTATAATGTTACGGTAAATCTAACTTGGTAGGACGGTGGGAAGCTTAAGGACTTATAACGTTAAAAGCCGGGACTCGATTCCCACGGTAAATATGTCAATGTGGTACTTCTCTAAAACAACCGACCAAAGTGCGAGAAGAAAGAATTGTTTATATTTAACTGAATTTTTAGTAGCAAAAATGAACAGCTAAACATGTTTTCAATTTTCTTTGGTAGTTTGCAAATGATGGAGAATTGAGGCAAGAAACATGACAGCAGTTTACAACATATGAAATACTAACATTGAATATCTAAATGTATATCCAGCTAGTGTTTTAAACTTTAACGATAAACCTTTATCCACGTATAAAGTCACCATACATTATCTAAATCCGTTATACTGTTCTAGATACTATTATTTCAAAGAATATCGTTTTAGTCATAAACAAACTACCTATATGTGCGTATAATGAACTCTTGATAGTTCTGAGGAAACTACCTATGATTTGGTTTGAAAAAACAGAACCTCAGTACGAGTAATTTGACCTTCTCTTTTTATATAAAAACAAGAACCAGTTATTCTTGTTCTTTATATACTGACGTGTCTCTGTATTGTGTGCGAACCATGTGAAACTTTTGAACTTTCGTTCAAGTAAAATAAAATCCTTAACACTTAGATTAAAGGAAATGTCTTCAAACCTGTCAAACTTGCATGTAAGAAAAATGCAATTTCCATATCTCTTTGTGAACTAAAAAAACCTTGGGAAGCGTATTTTAGAATGACCCTGAAGATTTGTTTATTTGTTTGTTTTTAATTTCGCGCAAAACTACACGAGGGTTATCTGCGCTAGCTGTCCCTAATTTTGCAGTTTAAGACTAGAGGAAAGACAACTAGTTATCACCGCCCACCGCCAACTCTTGGGCTACTCTTTTACCAACGAATAGTAGGGTTGACCATCACATTATAACGGACCCATAGATGAAAGGACGAGCATATTTTGTGCGACGGAGATTCGAACCCGCTACCCTCAGATTACGAGCAGAGCGCCTTAACCACCTGGCCATGCCAAGCCTGAAACTGAAGGAATGTGGAATGTTGCCTGTTGTTTAAATATAGGAAATTTTCTTAAACAATTTCCGTTTTCTTTCTCTTGTAATAAACGAAAATGAAACAACAACAACAACATAATTTTATTGCAATGTAGGCAAAAAACACTTTATTATATTTTTGGCTATAACTGTTATCGAACAGTTCTGCCGATAAAATATCGTGAACATACTTAAATATACTTAGATATGTTACATGAAATAATTTTAAACGTTGTTTACGGATTTATTACATTTAGATAATATTAGATAGAGATTTGGAGCAATTAATTTGAGTCAGATTTCTAACCCACTATGTCTGCACTGCCTAAAGTAATATTTAAACAAAATAATTTAAAATTAGTAGCCTTTCTAACTGCCAATATGGATCTCCAATAAATATTTCATCTAATATAACACAATGTATAGACGACAAGGGAGCAATTATAACTCCAAGGCTGTCCTTTCACACACAACCTTGGAAAAATAAAAAAAAACAAAAAAAAACACCCTTTATTTTTCAGGAAATCACCAATACACTTCTTCAAATCTTATAAACTATAGATTGTTGACAGCAATTTATTTAGTAAGTCAGTGATCAGGATAGAGAAACAAACGAAAAAAATTCCCCCTTCTAGTAGCTCAGCTATGATTATGAAGAATTATAATACCAAAAACCGAGTTTTAATACTCGTCGTAGGTACGGCAAATATAATTCGTTGTGTAGTTTGCGCTTCACAACAAACAGAAAAATAGAAACGTTTTAACTAAAATTTAATGCATCTTTATTAGAACATGTAGCAAAATATCAAACTTAATTATGCTGTGTTCACTATTCTTAAAATGTTTCCCTATTTCTGCAACTGTATCCTTATGAGTGATTAGCCATAAATCTAAAGTGACTTTCTAACTGGTATAAAACTACACAATAAAGAATATCTTCCTCCCTCAATATTTGACTTTGTAACTCCCAATAAATACGTCTGAAATTAAAGTCTCTCTTAATTATAGCATCAGTATTCTTATTGGTAGAAACTCCGATCTTTATATATTTTTTTATTAAACTTATCTTTTTGAAAAGGTGACTATAACAACTGCCTTTTAAAATAAACTTTCTAACCTCGAAACTTCTGATTGTACAATATATATATTCAACCTCTTTATTATCATAGTTTTATGTTTGCAGTCCCAACATATTTAAAATTATAATTTTTGTGAAGAGTTTCTTTTAATATTTCGAAACATTTAAGAGTGTTATCATTAATATATATATATATATATATATATTAGTTGAACGAAATGTAAAAAGGAAAACAAAACCTTTGCTTTTGTATTTCATGCTATTGATGAATTCCATGAATTTATCTGACAGAATAATAGGAATGAAGAACGTAAGCTTCGAATGGATAAGAAAGTTCGATTGTGAGTGATAAGCTTTATTATTTTATATGTTTTGATGTCAAACGCTGGGGAAGGTTGTCAGATATGAAAAACAAAACAAAAATGCAGAGTAAATTTTTCTGTTTACGAATTTTTAAAATTTGATGTTTAAGCTGAAAGTGCATGTTGCTATTAAATACTCTATTCTCTCTTGATTAAACTTAAGAATCACATAAACAGGTTGTTAGTCCCCCGCTAGTACAGCAGCATGTCTAGGGATTTACAACGCAAAAATGAACGGTTTGATTTCCCTCGGTGGGCTCAGCAGATAGCCAGATGTGGTTTTGCCATAAGAAAACATACACACAGGATTTTAGTTATTTTACTTAAATCATGATTATTTATTTCAACCAACCCTAACGACCAAACGTGTGTTTTCTTATAGTAAAGCCACATCGGGCTATCTGCTGAGTCCACCGAGGGGAATTGAACCGCTGATATTTAGGGTTATAAATCCGTTGACTTACCGCTGTACTAGCAAGAGGACATTTCTATTTATAATTAAGGCCACTTCAAGAAAAGTCCACCAGTGGCACAACGGAATGTCTGCGTTTTGATTTGTTTTGAATTTCGCGCAAAGCTACACAAGGGCTATCTGCACTAGCAGTCTCTAATTTAGCAGTGTAACACTAGGGGGAAAACAGCTAGTCATCATCACCCACCGCCAACTCTTGGTATACTCTTTTACCAGCGAATAGTGGGATTGATCGTCACATTATAACGCCCCTACGACTGAAAGGGCGAGCATGTTTGGTGTGACGGGGATTCGAACCCTACATTCTTTGGATTACGGGTCGATTGCCTTAACCACCTGGCCATGCCGGGTCGAATGTCTGCAGACTTACAATGCTAGAATCCTGGTTTTGATACCCGTAGTAGACAGAGCACAGATAGTCAATTGTGCAGCTTTATGATCAATTACAAAGAACTTCAAGTAAATAAAATTTTTCCTCCTAACTTAGTACACAAGTTTATTTATTTTATTTTGTAAATTTAATCGAAAAAATATAAAGGAAAGTTTATAGAAAAGTTTTTTAATTCACAGCTTTAATCTTGAATATCTCACTTGTCCTTTTACAAAACGATTGTAGAGTACTAATTCAACTGAGTTAAAAAAAATAGAGTTAACTCATTAAATGGAGTCAGATATCTGGGTTGTCGTTCACACGTTAACTATCACGAAAATTTTTGTTTGTTTGTTTGTTTGAAATTAAGCACAAAACTACACAATGGGCTATTTGTGTTTTGCCTACCATCAAGAAAATGCACGTAAACAACGTATATGTATATATTCCATTTATAATGGTTGAATGCACGACTCGAGAGTTTTTAAAATGATAATTAATACATTTTTTCAACTCAAGTTCTTTGTAACTTTCTCCTAATGGGAAAAAAAATTCAATCCACATATTAACTTAATTTTTTTTAAGAAATAGAAGAATATTCCCAATTATGTTTGAATAATTTTGATTAAGCAAATATGATTTTGATTCCATTCCTTAATGCAACTTAAAATTCTTATTATATTTGGTTAGAATTCGAAGACAATTTACTGTTCACACTGACCACGTGCTTACAATATTTACTCATATTGAATAAGAAAAAAAACTTCTTCTATAAAACTTTCTCTGTATTTTTTAAATTTTATTTTTTGTTGGATTATTTCGTGCAAAAAAACAACAAAAAAAAACTAATTAATAATAACCGCTTCAAGAAAAACAAATTATTTCATGGTAAAACCTGCGAGCACGCTATTTTTGTTTGATTTTGAGTTTGTTGGTTTTAATTTAGATTCATAATTTCATCACATATATAGATTATTTTCGACCACTCTCTTTATCTGTTTGTCAGCCAGGTAAATAGAAGTTGTTGTTATTATTCAAATGCATTATACGGAAATATCTTAAGTACCTTTACAATAAAATAAAAGAGAGAATTAAATAAATAAGCCAAAACAACGCTACTCTCAAATGTTAAAAAAGAAAAATACTGAATTATTTGTACCAATTCGATAATTCTCATATTAAAAAAAACAAACTATCTCTATACTCCGATTGCATGTGTAAAATGATGTTGAAAACAAAAAGAAAATGTAGAGAGAGGAGCTTCTAAACAACTGATTGCATTTGCTAAGAGTATTAAATTTGTTATTAAAGTTTTATCTCAAGATTTTACTCAGGTTCACATCGTGAATATAAAAGTAAACTTCACTTTGGAAACTAAATATAAAACATAGCTTTCGTGCTCTAGCTAATTAGTAAAATTATATGTCGTAAAAATAAACGAAAAGGAATATACTTAGATATGTAATGATAAGAGAATGAATTTATTTTACTATTATGTGTAATTGTTCATGTACAGTTTCAAGCGAACAGTACTTGTAGATGGTACGTAGTGTCCTCTATTAATTTGTAAAAGAACTAAAAATTATTGAAAATTTTAAATGCTGTGTATATAGCTCACGATTGAAACGACAAAATATTTGCAGCACCATCTAACGGATTTATTTGAAAAAAGAAATATTTCCATGAGATAATAATTGTTTGTTTTGGAATTTCGCACAAAGCTACTCGAGGGCTATCTGTGCTAGCCGTCCCTAATTTAGCAGTGTAAGACTAGAGGGAAGGCAGCTAGTCATCACCACCCACCGCCAACTCTTGGGCTACTCTTTTACCAACGAATGGTGGGATTGACCGTCACATTATAACGCCCCCACGCCTGGGAGGGCGAGCATGTTTGGCGCAATGCGGGCGCGAACCCGCGACCCTCGGATTACGAGTCGCACGCCTTACGCGCTAGGCCATGCCAGGCCCGGTGGGCAAAAAGTGTTCCAATGGTTACCGTTAGATTGTAGAGCAAAGATTATACGGTTCATCATATACGAAAACACACACACACGGCTAGTAACTTAGAATTTGTTTCCCATCATCATACATGAACCTAGTATCCTTACGTCACCGCTAGGGGAATCTTCTATGGATTTCTCAATGTAAAAAATGATTGCTTGACACTATGAGGCTGAACTAAATAGTAGAAAAAAACAACAGGACAAAATATAAATAAAGTATACATTAAAATGAAATATAAATAACTATCTCTAACTTCTTCCATTTCAAAAAAAGTTTGTGATGGCAACAGTCACTCCGATTTTAGTTCCTAAATTTTATCTCATAAAAGTAAATAACCTCTACACCAATACTACAATAACTATAGAGTTTTAAATACAGATACTTACATGACAAAAACTATTCTTTCATTGTGAAAGTGTTATCTGTCTGTTCTTTTAGTTACAGCTCTGGTTCAGCTTAATGGAACAGTTTATCACTATTTTCTCCTCTCAGTTTGTGAGAGACCAATTAGCCTTCGATGGCGACCCAGGGACTTGACAGTAATGTTCTCTGAGTGATTGGAGCAGCAGCTGCCGTAATTAGATCGTCAATGAAATCTGTCAATCGATCAGGGAATGAAACAGTAGCTACCCTAGAAACTGGAGGAATTCTCTGTCTTACTGGTGGAAGTCCCGCAAATATTTTGTTGTCAGCACGACGAAAGGACTTAACGTCTCAAATACTGATGACCATCACTGTCAGAATCACTTTTGTTAATCTCAACAGTGAGAACCACAAAAGGAAATGAAGCTTATTTCTTTGTATCAGAAACATGACATCATCCTACAATTGCATGAGATCTAGGATCTCTTAATTCTCACACTAATGAAGTTAAGTTAGGAAAATACGATAATTTCAAAAGGCCTTTTCCATATTTAAACACAACTTGCAGCAAAACAGCAGAATATGAAGGATAAGAATCTAATAATACGATATTACCTTCTTTGCAAGTCGCTGTACATCGCTTATGAATGGAGTATTTCTGTTGTCTACGAGCTATTTCAATGTTATACTTTCTTTTTTGCAAAACTTGTTACAGTTCAGTTGCTTACTCTTCCATTGTAAGAGATTTAGCAGGATACGCATTAAGATGGTATCAGATAAGGAAGATTTCATATCTTAGAATATCGTAGTTGAGTTATCATTTGTTCACGAGAATATAATTCGTCTCATTTACTGAAACAATATATAATAACCATTCCAATCTATAACCTCTCATATTGTCTTCTCTTATTTTAAGAAAGTTCCATAATTTTAGTGCTTTCCATAAATACTGCTGCCAGTTTTTGAAAGAATTTTGTAATTTGACAAAAATAACATTAACAGACATAAATTTCAATATCTTGTTTTATACAAGGCTAATAATAACTTCTTGATGCTTTTCAATTGTGTTTTTACACACCCAAATGATTACCAGTAAGATGAGGAGATAGTTCAGTTAATATAGCAATTGTTACTGCTTATGGAACATCTAGTCGAAATTATCCACTACAAACGACTTTCCTGGTATATATAATAAAATAACGAAGTTATTCAAGACAAAGTCTTAATTTATTTAGTCTCTACAGTTCTGAATGAATTTTCAGACAATTAACCATTTTAAGGTAAGCATATTCAAGTTTATCATCGTCGTCTCAAGCCTGTTCAGTAGACTATTTTTCAACATTACAAAGTTTGTAACAGCTTTCCTAGGTGCAAATCTGGATGAATAATAAAAAAGAAATACGTGTGATTTTAAAGATCAATGCATTAACAAACTGGTTAACTTTAGAGTTGTCTGTAACCATTTTAATATAGCACAACCAAAACAATTAAATTATCTGCCAATACAATGAATATAATTTAAAAAAAAATCTAGGCTACTGCTCAGCATTCTATCTCTGAAATTGTATACTGACTTTCTACTCCATTCAACGCTCGAATAACATATGTAATGACATACGATTGCTACCTGTTAAATAGCTTAGACATCTGTATGCAAATATAAAGTAAAACCTTTTGATCAGAGTTGTAAAACTGGGGCAGTTATCAATGCCCATGTTAGTAACGCTGCAGAATTCAATTCCGATTGACATGTTTTATCCTTAGCTTGTGTTACGGTTCAACAGTTGTAGCAAATTGTAGGAGCTGACTTAGTTGCGCACGCTGCCTCTTCAATAGAACGCCATTATTGCTTCCGGTATAGTAAGAAAAATATAGCGGCGCTACTGTCGTCGCTAGATATTCGTTGGTATGGTGGCGCTATCACTACTGGTATTTTTGAAAATGAATTTTTTGCTTTTTTTTGTTAATGAATAATGTAAAAATGAAAATCGAACTTTCGTTGATAAATGTTAATATTTTATTGTTATAGGAAAGCAGCTAACAACTATACGGCCTACGACACTTTCAGATATAGTAAATTAAAGAACACAGCGTCAAAAAATAAATGAATAATAATAATAAGTTAATATGAAACAAAATAAATCTGTAGTATTAGAATATATTACGTCACTAATTATTTGTTCAAGCTAATAATATCTTACTTTGTTATTTAATTCAGTAGCATCAGCTTCTCGAAATTGTTATTCCTCAACACAACTGTATTTTTTACCTGCTGAGAAAATGTGCTCTACAGCTGCTCTGAGTGGAATGTCTGTATTGAAGTAAATGTTGAGATATGTAAAAGTTGATGAAGGAAGTAAGTCTTATTCTATATGTATTGAAGTAAATGGTTTTTTTCTTAGGAATAGTGTCATTCGATCATTGCTACTTTGGAACGAATTATTTAAAGAATTGGCACACGATTTAAAGCAGAAGAATAAATCATCTTCAATACCTCCCTCTGTACGCGAACATTACAAAAAATCACTTAAACCTGCATTTGCTGAACTTTCAATACCACCACCTTCCATCTTTTCTGAAAGTTTTTAAGTTAGCATTTGTTTTACAGTTTTTTTTCCTAACGTCCAAATCAGTTTAAACAGTTTAAATGCAGCTTCAAAGCGCTTCTCAAATTATGAAATCAAAGCATTAATAAGTAGCTTGCAAGTCTAAAGTAATTTACCACAGGGATCTTTCAGTCATGTCAAACATGTGGCATGTTTTGCAGAAGCAGACCGCTATAGGCCTTAGTTTCACTTTGAAGTAAATCTAATGTATGCATGCTGCAAGTCGCATGACAATTACATATTTTGTTGATGAAGTTTTCAACCAAACACACACTTAAAGTAGTACTTAACTTGTTACAGTTCTTTGGAGCAGGAGAGTATTTTATAGTCCTAATATTCTCACCACGAGTTACATTTTTGGTGTATTTTCTTCAGGAATAATTTTACAACCTGTTGTAAAACTACTTGTACTAATTATCAAAGTTAGGTTACCCTTACAAAGGTTATAAAACATGGTTGGAGTTCTTTAATATATAGAGTTATCAAGTGCTGGCGTGTGTGTGTCTGTCTGTGTTTTCTTACAGCAAAGCCACATGGGCTATCTGCTGAGCCCACCGAGAGAAATCGAACCCCTGATTTTAGTCTTATAAATCCGGAGACATACCGCTGTACTAGCGGGGGGGGGGGGCAAGTGCTGGCAACCACACAACCATACCATCAATACATTGTAAGATTTCAAACAATTACATTACTAACAAGACACGATATGTCACAAATTATTAATACAAAACAATCTTTACAAAATGTTAATCAATGATGAAGATTCTGCCCAGAATTTTATAAATGAATATCTCAAATGCCCAATCAAACTTAAATACGAGAAATACGAAAAACCAACAATTTAAATAACAACCCATAGAAAAATAATAACGTGTATAGTAATGATCATAAAAACGATTCACAGAAAAAGAACCAGAATAAAAATTTGTTTGTTTATTTTTGAATTTCGTGTAAAGCTACTCGAGCACTATCTGTCCCTAATTTAGCAGTGTAAGACAGCATGGAATGCAACTAGTCATGACAACCCACCGCTAACTTTTGAGCTACTCTCCCCAACGAATAGTGGAATTGACCGTAACATTATAACGCCCCCACGGGTGAAAGGCGAGCATGTTTGGTGCGACGGGGATGCGAACCTACAACCTTAAGATTGGGAGTCGCACGTCTTAACCCACCTGGCCATGCCGGGCCGGAATAGAAAAACAAATTATTAAGTTTATTCACAATAATAACACTAGACTTTCTCAAAGAAATATTAGTAAATTACAAACAAAAATCAAGCTGTTATTAGGAACATATTTTAACAGATCAACTATCTCAAATGTCTGACTTTCACAACTTTTATTCCCTTGCTAGACCACGATATTACATGTTGAATAACTAACTATATTTGTCGTACATAATCATACATAAACGTAGCCATATACTACGGGTAGAACAACTTCTTATCGGTATTTTTAATTAGTTGTGCAATGTTTAGTATACAATAGGAAACAGTTGAGCTAAATATAAAGGAAAATGAAAATATAGCTAAACTAACAATAAAAGAAAAAATACATTAATAAACAAAATCAAAACAAAATAGAAACTTTACTTCACATTATTTAGAATACTTCTTTGCTCTTTTACGCACTTTATTCATGAATCTTTGAAAGGTGATAGCACATTTCTTTAAGTAAACATATTATTTTGAGTTTATCACGTCAACTATCAGTTATAAAAGCTGTTTCACATTTATCGTTGACTTTTACATGTATTTATTTTCCCAAAATCTACAAGATAATTCTTGTATTTCTCCTGACAAGCCTAGTGTAACTGTAACAAGCAATATGTTTTTGTTATAGACTATTTTTATTGTAACAAAACAAAAATCAAATATAAATTAATTGGGGGATGTAATAATAAATATTCTCTTTTTCATGCATAGCCACTTGTTCAGTAGAAAAAGCATGTGCGTATGTGAAAGATTTATTTCTAATTTTGATCGATTGAGTTTTATACACTGGCCTTGAGACGTATTTTATAAAAGCCTTCTAGCGTGGTTCAACTGTCTTCTGCCCTTCGAAACACGCGTACCGTATAGAAATGGATGCTGAAACTAGTGGGAAGGTTTGTTTTCAACAGTGTACATGGGTTTTAATAGGTTATATTGTTCATATTTTTATCATTTAAAATATGTCCTAATAGTGCAGTTAACTAGAAACGTGAATTTACTTATTTAGTTATAGAACTTGTTTTATTTACATAGTTTAATATACATATAAAGCGTAACTTGTACGTATGTAAGCTGTGTTTTGGTAGTGTACACTTGCACCATTTGTGGATTAACATGAGCTTTATAGTCATGGTTATACTTGATACCATGTTTATCTGACTGATATCGTATATTAGTAATACTATAGAGTTATGTAAGTGTGAGAGAATTTTGTGAAATGATATTAGTAAAATTAATTGTTACGCAATTAAAATTTTCAGTATATTAAAATTGTGTAACTGTATTTCTGCTTGTTTGTGCATGTTTTATTGTACACGATAACTAATTATCGTATTTTTGCTTCTAAGTAATACTTAATATTATTAATATAATAACTGTTTATATTCATTATTGTAGCGTAACGTATATTACATCTCAGTGCAATTATCATAAAACGTGCAAAATACAGTATTCTTTTACTCATTTGGTAAATAGGTTTTACATAATTTGGGATTATCAGATGTGCACACTTTCTTAGAAGTATCTGAACTAAGGTCACATTATAGTGTTAGAATTAACATAAATTTACAATTTTGATAGTTTTTCTATGTTAGAAAGGTAGGTGCAATTTATCCAATTCTAAAGTCATTCATGTCTAGGTAAGTAAATCATTAAGTATGTAATTAAAAATAACTTTTATTGTTTTTATTGTCAGATTAGTAAAAACTTTACATATAGTTACTTGAAAAGGAACCTATACCATTTGTCAGTTCTTTTCTGTATTAATTTGAATATTCAACTTGGCAAAACTGTTTTGTTTTTTTTCCCTAGCCTATTAAATGTCGTGCAGCAGTTGCATGGGAATCCAAGAAACCTCTCTTGATAGAAGAAATTGAAGTGGCACCTCCTAAAGCTGGAGAAGTTCGTATAAAGGTTAGTTTCTCACAGAATCATTAGACTTTTGTGTAAAAATAAGTAGCATATTTTTGTAAATAACAAGGTAATGATAACGTTTCCTGAAATATTCATTAGTATTGTGAAGAATAATGTCTTCATTGCAGTATGCATAGTTTTGCTATTTTCTTATTTATGAACAACATGGTAGTATTGCCAATCATTCTTACTTGAAAAAAGTGTCCATATTTTAATGCTTAACTAAGTGAATTATTTTGTTCCAGGACATGCTTTGTGATTTGTAAAGAAAACTACATTTTAAAACACTTAATATCAAAACTGGTGAGTTTGAAACATTGATTTTGTAATTTAAATTGTTAGTTCTTTGTGTGCACATATATAGTAAAAACAATGTTTTTTTTTTTTTGCATTTAGATTATTGCTACTGCTATCTGCCATACTGATGCATATACTCTGGATGGACTTGACCCTGAGGGAAAGTTTCCATGTATCCTTGGTCATGAAGGAGCTGGTTTTGTAGAGAGTGTGGGTGAGGGTGTTACATCAGTCCAGCCTGGTGAGTAAACATTAATAAAAATGAAGTTTCTATCACAACTTGTGTGTGTAATGTCAGTTTAATTTTGTGAATAAACAGTAGTATACTACATTAGTTACCATAACAGCCTCTGATTACATTAATTGTTCTAGAAGATCTTGTAGAGAAAGTGGGGGAGGGAATGTTATAACATTTTTCAGCTTGTTAATTAATTAACAATAACTCTCAACAATGATATCTTGATTTAGACTGAATCGTTGCTCATGAAAGAGCTAGTACAGTGAAGTGTAGGAGTATGTTTAACATAAATATCTATATTCTGATAAAATTCATTCACGAAGAGTTGCCTTTTTGTACTTTAAAATAAAGAATTTGATCCACTTAGATTTTGAAAGCTATTATGTTGTTATAGATTACATCATTGTCATTATTTTCCATGTTGCAAGTTTTGAAAACTTTTTGGGAGCACTCACAATGGAATTTTATTTTGAACCACAATTGTTTAAGTATATATGATAAAAAGTAACTGTACCAACACAACATTAAACATTTATAGGTCTGTTGTGAAAGGAAATTTGTGCTATGACTTAAAATTTACTTTAATTATCTTGACAAAATTTTCAACTTTGTAGGATCCTTTAAGAGTTTATCTGGCAACTGTTTATGATCAGGTAACACTAACTGAATGTTTTATAGTTATTCTGTTCACATATAGCAAACTGGTGCATTTGCTATGTGTGTAAATGTTATGATCCAATATATTAGAATAACTGATTTATAGAAAATAATTTCTGCACATTCATTACATTCATATAAAATTTTTATAAATGTGTAATTGAAAGTCACAGTTAAAAATTCTATTGGTCTGTTTACAGTTTGTTTGAAAAGGATGTATAGTTGGATGGTTGTATAGTTTAGTTTTAAGCATAAGTTGTTGGATTAAATGTTAACAAGAAGTTAACTGCAGAAAAATACAACCACGTTATGTGTCTTTCTAATGTATAACAAGTTGCATCTAGTTGTGGTAAATTTCTGAGCTATTTCAAGTATTGAGACTTGAAATTACCCTGTATAATTATTTAATATTTAGAACTTAGTTATAGCAGTGTCTGAGACTTTCTTTAGAAATATTAAAGGTTAATTCTTATTTAGAAACAAAATGTATTATTTTCATTTCATAGGTGATCAAGTTGTGCCTTTGTATATTCCTCAGTGTAGAGAATGTAAATTTTGCAAAAGTCCTAAAACTAATTTGTGTAGCAAGATCAGGTAAGATATTTCAATGAAATAAATTAAAAAATGCTTGGACTTAGGAAGAGACTTATATAGCACATTCATGTTGATAACCAAAAGTAGGAGATAATAGTTCCTCATTTTATACAATTTTTGTAGCTATATACAACTGTTTGATCTTTTGGAAAAAACCTGAGGTGGATTATATGTATTGTCATAATAGAAGGATTAGGTAACGGAGTTTCACAGCAGAGTAAGACAAGTGAAGAAATGTACGTTTCATGAGCTTTAATCTTGTGCTAATTTCATTAACACTAATTATCAATTCAACAGCATGAAATAAGACAACTTTTTTTCTTACTACTGTACCTGCCACTACTTCTACCTTTTTTTTTTTTTTACTGAGAATTGCTGACTTACGTATTTTAACTAACTAACATATACATGAGAAGTAACTTGCATAGATGTATATCAGTTTTTCCACTGATGTACCACACTACTTCAATTCCCTATATGTTGACATCCAAAAATAAGCACAGTCAGAGAAAAGCAAATGTATAGTTAGTTTTCCAGAATATTCTAAATTAAAGAACTGCATTAAAATTACTCAAAATATTAATAAGAGATATAAACAATACATTAATAAATGAATCCAATACAATAGTATTGGTTATGTTATTCCATCACTGAGTTTTTGATGACTACCTTCAGGTGCAATGCTAAACTAATATTAAAGTAAATATTCCCAAACCATAATTTATTAAAATGTATCTATAAAGTATAATGCAAGATTAATTCAAGCATTTCTTTCAGATATGTTTAAGGAGGTTTAGGATTGGATATTTGAGATGAGCAAATATTTTTTGTAGGCCCTTGAATACTTGGCAAGTGCCAGAGGATTGGAAGTTATAAAATATTACTCCTCGTTTCAAGGGATTTGAAAAAAACAATTATTTGAGTAATTATATTATGCTCATGAGCTTTATATTAGTGATGATAAAAATTTTTGAAATCTGAAAAGATACAAATTAATTCTTTTGCAATGAACTTGGTATGATATACATGAGTTCATCTACATGTTTCCACACATTAAGTATTTGCACTATAACTTTTGATACAACATGTGTATCTCAAATTTTTGTAGACTTTTAGTAAAGATTACAATTTTTTTTTGTACACAATCTGATTTTTTAATGAAATATTTTTACTAAACATTTGTTTGTGGTAATGTCACCTATTTCATTACTAGCCTGAGTGCAAGGTGATTTCATGTTATGATTAAAAAAAATTATTATTTGTTCTAAATATTTCTCCCGTGAAGGGTAGGAAAGGATCCTGGTGGTTGAGGAGTCTAACCCTAACACACTACTTTGGCTTTGAATTCCTGTAGACAGGCAGCCTTGGGGTGATCTTCCCAGTGTCAATCAGCTAGTCCACTTGAACTACGGTCAACCAAGTACCAGTGTTGGATGTTCTCATTGGATGTTGTGGACATTGTGTCTGATGCTGATGTTTGAGTATAGTGCTCATGAAACCCTTGCATTGCTGCAATGTCCTTGATTGACATTGTAGTAGGCCCCTTTGTAGGGTTTCATGGTGGGTGAGGTCAGTGGGTACTGAAACATATTACCTTTATTATGGATACCCCCATATTTGAAAAATATAAAATTGAGAAAATTGAGAAAAAAACAGATTATTGGAAAATGACCACACAATGATGACTGTTGTACAGTCACTATCTGTCAGATTCTGTACCTCAATTTTTAATTATGCACTCCTTAGCTAAGAAACCCATTAGGGCAAATGTCTCTCTTTTTTTTCTTATTCAAAAGGGATTAAAAAGGGTTTGCTGGCTCCCCCAAGTCAGTAAGAAACTTTTGATCTGGAAACATTTTCACCACAACATACTAAACTCCTCCTGAATTCAAGGAGCATCGAGGATATACCCATCGAAGTTACTCTCCATGCAGCTTTGAATTCTTCCAGAGGAGTTATAGTTGAGAAGGACTTAACATTCCCGAGTCTGGGATCATTACTGGTTTTCCTAGCTAAGGCATATCTGCATTGCACTGAATCTCTACTTGCAAAGACAGAATTATGGTAACTATTAATGTAAGTATTTTGAAGTTCACATCACCATGTCCACCTGCCAATATCAAAGCAGGATATTTATATTGTAGGATTATGCCTTATATTCCAAATCCTCTGTTTTCAGTGCCAGAGATTTGGACATTCAAAGAACTCTAGTTGTAGATATTTAATGTGTGCTTGTTGTGGTGGCAAAGACCATGATGCTTGCAAATGTGAACTTTAACTATACTGTGTCAACTGTCATATTCACACCCCTCATACTTTCGTTTTTGCCTTAAGTGGGTGGAGGAGAAGATTGTAAATAATATTCCTTATGCAGAGGCTTGTAAACTGATCTACTCTCCATTTTGAGATAAGCTGGTGCACTCTGTTCTATTGTTATAGTTAGAGGAGAAAAGACTAGGTGATTTGAAAATGATTCTGTTGGGGGCATGTTGGCTCATCTACTCCCATTTCTATCCTCATCACTTCATCTGGTGGCTCCCCAGATCCACTTCGTTTGGCTCTGAGTTCTGGTGGTTCCTTAGGTCCATCTTTTTCTCTGGCCTCAAGGTGCAGAATAATCATTCATTTACACCCTCAGTCACTGGAATCTTCTTTTAACAACAGCGACCTTCCCAATTGACCAAAGGCAGGATCTATGGAGGCCAATAGACCTCCTTCTGATGAAGAAAGTAAAGAAAAAAAGACATTGAAAAACAGAAGGGGCTCTCTACCCAATATGCCATTACATAAGTAAAAATGGCCATTTTGATACAGTGGAACTGTTGAGTTTTATGTTCTTATTTGGATGACATCAAAGTACTGATTGATTCTTACCATCCTGTGTCCTTCCTTTCAGGAAACATTTCTGAAACCTGCCAATAGTCACCTTTTGGCAGTTTTCTCTGTACAGAAATGATGGGTTGCATGATGGACAAGTACATGGAGGGGTGACACTGCTGGTTGATCAGGATGTGCCCACCCTGTCTTTGCCACTCAACACTCCTTTGGAGGCTGTAGCCATCCATGTTTCTGTGGGTAATACCATCACTATTTGCTTTCTTTGCTTTCTCCTGGAAAGACTTATGATCAGTCAGACCTTGATACTCTCATTGAATAGCTGCTGTTTCCCTTTTTAATTCTGGGGCCTTTAATGAACAAAATCCTCTCTGAAGAAGTGCTGATATTGATGAGAAGGGTCTTAGATCACAACCTTTCTCTCTTCAATACTAGTTTTTATTTTCATGCACCTAGTCAATCTTTTAGTGCTGTTGATTTCTCAGTCTTTTCCCCTTCATCTTTTTCTCACTTTTTCTGAAGGGTTAACAGTAACCCATGAGGCAGTGATCATTTTCTTATTTTGAGAGAGACTGGCTGTGGTCGATGCCACCCAATCTACATACCTTTGTGGATGTTGGACCGAGCCAACTGGCTCTTTCACTACTCTCACAGTAGGCTCAAAAACAGGTCTGGGATACCATTTGCAGATACCCCACACTTTCAAAACACATCACTTTTCAGCGAGCCCATACACATGCTCAGCAGGTAAGATGTCAAAGCCAGAAGGAATGTTGGGTTAAATTCACAACCAACATCTTTTCTAACACCAATTACAAAGTCATTAGGGACAAGATTTGGAAGGTCAGTAGGCAGTATACTTTGGTTTCCCTTTCAGTCTTACTTTCTTATGGTCAGGAAGTTGCTGATACTCTCAGTGAAAGCTTTTGCCAGGTATCTAGCACTTCTGCTTCATCCTCCTCCTTCTAAGCCATCAAGACTCTTGTAAAGCAGTCACCTCTTTCCTTGTGGGCTGATAATCTCTGTGATTATAATTGCCTCTTTACACTGGTGGAACTCAAGCTTGGTTTTCATCGGTCGGACCCACTGATATACACTACGAGATGCTGTGCCATCTCTTTCCTACTTCTCTTGCTATTCTTCTGTTTGTTTTTAACCAGATCAGGCAGGAGAATATTTTTTCTGATACGTGGCACCACTCTATTGTCTTGCCTTTTTCTAAGCCTGACAAGGATCTCAAGATTCCTTCAAACTACTGTCCAATTGCTTTGATGAACTGTCTCTGTAATATTTTAGAGAGGATGGCTAGTGCTCATCTTGTTTGGTTTCTCAAATCAAACAACTGCCTCTCACCCACCCAGTGTGGGTTCCAAAGACAGTGCTCACTTGTGGACCACCTGGTTTGACTTGAAATGTCGATAAGAGAAGCCTTTCTCAAGTGATAATGTCTTGTGTTAGTGTTCTTTGACCTTTAGAAGGCTTACAATACAAATGAGGTATGGTATTTTGTGAGGCCTCCACTCGTATGGGTTGCATGGCCATTTGCCCATTTTTATTAAATTATTTTTAATGAGCAGATGATTTGAAGTTCATGTGGGTTTGACACTTTCTTATTCTTTCCTACAGAAACTTGGAGTCCCTCAGGGCTGTGTCTTGAGTGTCACGCTTTTCATTATAAAGATAAATGCCATCACTGGACAACTTATTCCTACTGTTTCAAAGAGGCTTTATGTTGATGACTTCCACATCTTGTGTCAGCCATTGAACATAAGGTTCATTGAGAGGTAGCAACAACTGCCCTCAGTCATTTACTGAAGTGGACCACAACAAATGGTTTTAACTCTTCTCTCTCTAAAACTATTTGCATGCACTTCTGCTGCCAACAGGGTATTCTCCCTGATTCTGAACCCTGTGTCAGTGAAGTTGTGCTTCCTGTGGTCCTTGAGGCAAAGTTCTTGGGGCTTATCTCTGACTGTAAGCTGACCTTTATACTGTACATCAAACAGCTATAAGTCAAGTGTATAAGGGCACTGAATATACTCCATATCCTCTCTTCTACCTCTTGGGTAGGGGATCGATGTTCTATGCTAAAGATCTATCGCACTCTCATTTATTTGAAACTGGATTATGGGTCTTTGGTCTGTGGCTCTGCCAGGACCTTAGTCTTAAAGATGCTGGACCCTGTTCATTATCAGGAGCTTTGGCTGTGCACAGGGGGCTTTCTTCACTTCCCTAGTCCAAAGTTTGTACACAGAATCTCGTGAACCTTTGTCATTTACAACCGTCTGTACTGTATTCTTTAAAACTTCAATCCTTACCACTGCATCCCACCTGGAGATGTGTTTTCCATCCTCAGTGGGCTGTGCTTTTTCAGAACAGATGGATTGTTATTGTTCCTTTTGGTCTTTGTATCCAGACGCAGTTGGATGAATTCAGTTTGTCTTTGGATAACACTGCTGTATCCATTGGTCAACTCATCTCACCATGGCTTATTACCATTCCCAAGTGTGATCTTTCTTTGAGTCACCTGAGAAAGGTGGATAATCTCAGTTGGAAGTAGCGTCTTTTATATGCCGAACATCTTTTGAACCATTCTTCCATTTTCATTTCTGTGGATGGTTCAAAATCAGGTTACTCTGTGGGCTCTGCCATGGTTTGTTGTGGTTCAGTGGTTGCACACAGAATCTACTCTATTTTCTGTGTTCACTGTTGAACTGTATGCCATTTCTCTTACTCTGGATCACATAGAAGCTAAGCAGTACACGAATTGTACTATTTATACCTACCTAGTTTGCTCTATATTGGCTCTGGAATTGCTTCACATTAGATTCCACCCTGTTCTCGCTGATATTCAAAACTGACTGGCCCATTTACCTTTAACATTTACTTCTATCTAGTTCTTCTGAACACCAGGCCATGTTGGTATCTGTGGGAACAAGTTCATTGACACCACAGTTAAGTCTGTCTGCTCTGGCACTATTACAGCTATGCCCATTATGTATATGGAGTATGGTCCTGTATTCAAGGCTTGGCTCCACACTAGTTGGCAGTCGACTTGGAGTGAGCAACATGATAAGCTTTTCCAGATAAAACCCTCTTTTTGACTTTGGCCTTCTTGTTTCCGTAAGGATTGGAAGGAGGAGGTTGTCCATACAAGAATATGCATTGGTCACAGTTTTTTAACTCATTGTTTTCTTTTATCCAGGACTGATACACCGATGTGTGATCTGTGTGACACTCAACTCACAGCAGTTCACATTTTACTGTCATGCTATCATTATAACTCTGAATGACAACACCATTTTAAACGTGTTTTATCCCTGATGCTAGATTGTGTCATTGGCATTGGTGACACTGCTCACCTTAAAAATGTTTTTAGTTTTTTTAAAGACCATTGACCTTTTTAATACTATTTAAGTTTTTATTCAAAAATTTAACTTTGTTTTGTTTTAACACAATTCTTTTCTATTAATTTTGATGTATTTTAAATATTTTTATTGGTTTGCTGCAGCTAGCCTAGTTGCTTTGCACCATAAAATGCCAACCAACTGACAAAAATCTAAAATATTATTTGTATAATCTCTGAAAACTCCTAAGTACTTTTCATATGTTTGTTTCAAATAAAACTTTATATTTTGTTATTTTCTATATTTTAACTATATGGGGTCTGTCACTTGGCCAACCTCGTAACCATCATAAAAAAAAAAAAAAAAGGAAATAAATACAAGTTATGCTTTTCTTTGCTAAAGTGGCTACATATTGTAACGTAAAGATACAAATAATACACATATGCACACCACACACATGTGTAAAATTTTTTATTATTTTGATCCTCCAATCATGCCTTACGTATTTTTAGTATTGTTACATAACTTGCATTGATGTGGTGCACGTGCACTTGTAACATATCCAGTAATATAAAACTGACCTTTAGTCTTCTTGGTTGTGTTTTAGTGAACTAGTATTTAGTAACATACAGTTACATTTCAATTATTATATATGTATATGTGTTATTACTATTTAGAAATAAGTTATATAATTTGTTTTTAAAGAAATAAAGCAAATAGTTATCTCTTGTAGCTACTACTTTTCAAACTTGATTGCTGTTGGACATAGGTTGCTAAGCTTTCTAAAATTTCGCATGTAGTGGATATCAGTTTGATTCCAAACTTATTGATATACATTTATAAAATAGTAGTTCAATAAAACTTTGCATGCAAGTCAACAAATGTGATGACATGCTTGGACCTCTGACCTCTCACAAGAGATTGATTGGTCTTTTATCCAAATCTGCACAGGACCAGACCAGTGGACTGACAAGGTATTGGAATAAGAATGTTGAAAATAATTCCACATGTACTACATATATACATGAAATGTGGCAAGCTTAGAGTAAAATGTATGTATCTGTTGTATACAAAATATCAGATGTGTTGTAAAAAATATTTGTTTAAAAGATTTTTCTGTGAACTGGACACACTTTTTTTAAGTGTCAGTGCAACATGATACTAATGTAAAGAATGTCAAAAATATTCAACATGGCTAGTTTTCATAGTCCTGCAATACCACATTTTATCTTAACAAAAGCTATTGTTTAAAAAAAAAAAAAGAAAAAACTAAATCTTACTCGACTTTGTAACGTTCCTCATTTGAATATATAGCCCTGTATGTTTGAGACGTTGGAGAATAGTATGCTGTTTCTAACAAAGACAGGAGCCAACAGGTGAACAACTAATATTTCAAGCTGAATTTGTGCATTTTTTTTTTAAAAGACTATATCAAGAACAGATAGCTCTGTGTCATAGGCAGGCTGTAGTGAATTTAACATCAAAAGCTGTAGAATCTGATGCCACAAATATTATACCTTCAAATATTTAGGAATAACTGATTTATCTATGAAAAATAACAGTATAGTAGTCATTATAGTTGCATACTTGTGTGTATGTAGTTATTTATTTTTATTCCCTACTGTAAGTGATGTATGGCAGACTAGAAGCTTAAAAACTGAAAAAAAAACAAAAAAAAATCATTATTTTTTGGGATGAGATGAGTTGTAACATAATCTATTATGACTTTGTGTAGATGCCAGGTTTTTTTCAAATTGATGTTCTGGTTTACTGTAATCTTTTTTTATTAACGTGATCTCTGATAACAAATTCCAACTGGAAAGATAGGGTAAATTGTACTACATAGATTTAAACATTGCAACATTATTTGCTATGAAATCTTCCAGTTCCTGATAAAATGTTGTAATTGCTGAATTATCACTAGGGTGAAAGCTGCCATTTTCTTGAAAATAACAAGTTTCTAGAATACTTATCAGCTAGAAAAAATAAGTACCTAAAATTACTAGCTTAACATATATTCTTTTTTTATTTGATTGATTTTGAAAATATGGATGATATTCGATTGTCTTAATAACAATTTGTATTTCTGTTTTAGTTGCCTTTATAAATATTTTTAAAAACAAAATCACCAGAAGTAAAATTACATTTTTTTTAACTGTCTTTTATTGTTTTATAACCAATGTATTTTTTGACTACTTTAGTTATGAAAGATGTTACTTATTCATAGGTTCATGTTGGGGTTTCCTTAGCTGATTAAAATGTGTTTGTAATTTTAAAATGTTCTCTCTAACACTGAAAGGTATTGAGTAGACTACAACTTGTGGGAGGTTTTGTTAAAAGTTTAAGCTCTTTGGACAAGTTTTAGTTACATGTGAACTCACTCTATGGACTTCATCAGATCAGCTTATGTGTTCTCCCTGTTGCAAGCTGCCACAGATAAATAATATAAAAACTAAATAATCTATTTTATAAGTGAAATGAATAATCTAAGAAAGTAAGCAGTTTGATTTTAGTTATTATTTTTTTATCATTGTTAATATTTTTCTCCAGTTGTTATTAAGTAGTTTATATCCTTATGCTATACTAGAAAAACTTGTCTCTTCTGTCTTCTTTAGAACTACCCAGGGCCAAGGAGTAATGCCTGATGGTTCATCTAGGTTCACTTGTAAGGGGCAACAGATATACCATTTCATGGGAACAAGTACATTCAGTGAATATACAGTTGTTGCTGAAATATCTGTAGCAAAAGTAAGTTCTTATCGTGAGAAAAAAGCACATTCAATGAAAGTAACTAATTGTTGAAATATCTGTATTCAAGTAATTATCACAGGGACAACTACATTTAATGAATGTATGTTAGTTACTAAAGTATCTATATTTAAGCTTCAGTACTGCATGGAAATTGAAATTTTGTATGAGAAGTCAGTAGGTTGTGTTATATCCCAACAGATTTTTTGATAGTGTAAACACTGGAAATCATGTGAACTGTTTAGTTGTATCTATTCTATATTTATGCAAATTTTTCTTAGTTTTATTTTTGTACATAGGGCAATTTGATATTCTTTCTTATATCATTTACCTTGTAAGACCTACTCTTAAATTATTATTTTTTTATTATTTTGTATGTATAGTATTTTAGAAGCATGTCAGTCAAAACACCATGCTTACAATATACACTCCACCATTAAATTGAAGGCTGGACTTGCTTCAATTTACCCTTATCCATTGGTTACTAATGAGTGATGAAATTCTATAAAGCCAGTGTGACTCAATGACATTTAGTGAATTGAAAGATTGATTGAGATTACTGTTAATTCTTTAATATTGTTTTGTACGTTAAGAGTACCTTAATACTACTATACTAATTAGTTTGGTTGGTTGGTATTCGTGAAAATTGTTTTAAGTTTGCTAATTTATCAGTTCATAATGATTCCTTTTTTGGGTTAAATATATTGAAGATGTGTATAAATTTTTAGGATAAAGTTTTGATCAGCAATAATATAGAGACAGTAAATTTAAACAAGTTTAAGAAAAAGCTTGAAAAGGGGTGGCTTTCTTATGTATACAAAAAACAAACGTTAGTTCAGGGGGAATAGCCAAGGTGGACCAAAACATTTTATGTTAAAATTTAGTAGTTCAGTCAATCTGTGAGGTGACTTAGACATAATTTTAATATAATTGCTGTTTTATTTTTAACTAACCCTCTTATACTCTCCTGAATAATAGTTTTGGGTAGAATTGTTAATTAGCATAAAGGTGACCATTTATTGGAATATTTTTTGTCAATATGATTATTCATAAACTAAATTTACGTAAGAATTGTTCAAATGATGCTAGTGAGAATTATAAACACTTCATGTAGATATTCATACTAAGTACTTTTAGATAGACTATGGCCACTTAGGTATTCAAGATAGCTATAATTTTTAAGATGACCATCAACTACCCAGACAGTGTCCTTTTCCAATAAGAATGGATGTAGGAGTTTTATTTAAATACTCTTAGTGTCTAATTGTATATTTTTGACCATGCATATTACCATTGGTTTAATTTTAGCATGTGTTTTGGCATATATACTACAGCAGATTAGCATTAAGTAGCAATAAATCCATTCAGTTTTTCAATGAAAACACTGTTGTATGCCTTGCACTGCATCTTCAATCATGTCATCCATAGAAACAAAGGGGAAGTTTGTGCAGTGATATTCTTGCACTAACCTCATTCAACTGAGAATTCTAGCCAATTTTTCTTTCAGATACATCTTTGTGTATTACTGTCTGTATCATAGTTACATAGTTATCCTGCACTTAAAGCCAATACCATCTACTGCTGAACTTGATAATGCACAAGAACTATGGACAGGTAGCTACTGCTGTGAGGAAGGTGTAGAGTGCACATGTGATACTTGTGCACACTTTGTATAAACATTTGTTATGCAATGCATCTAAACCATCAGCAGAATAGTTTTAATATAAATGAGTAAGAGCCTTCTTGCTTGCATAAATTTTCATGTTTAGATGTGTCACTGGAAGACATTTCAGGCTGTTTTTTATATCGGGCCATCCCCTTTCCTTTTCGAAACTAAAGAAGTATGATTTAGTATCACATATACAAATTGTATTCATGAATGACAACAAGTGACACTTATTTGGACCTAGTGTTTTCTGGAGCCAGTTAATGTTCCACATTCTTTATACATCTGTTTTCTTTCTTTTTTGTTTTGAAGAAAAAGCTAAATGAGTTTGAGTCTGCATAAAAGCATAGTAGCACTAATAGCTCCACATCTTGTTCTACGACAGAAGTAATGTACTTACCAGTAGGATCTACTGCTATCTGTGCAGTCATTAGGCTGGCATTGCCTTCTGCATGGAATTTTTAAATCAATTTCTGTTCAGTCTTTCATAGAACATAAAGATGGATTTCTGTTTATTTGAACTATTAACCAAGAAGTACTCTTTGTTCATATTTATGAAAACTGTTCCAATAAAACTCATTTGGGTTCTTACAACACCTTTATCAAAGATATATAGTATGATTAACAGATGAACCTATTTTATAACTGTTAAAAACAAGATGGGCTATTCTATTTACATTGAACATAATCTAAGTAGCTGTTGCAAATGCAGTCAAATGTTGCTTCTCATTTCCATTATATTCCTTGAATGAATGACCCACTATCAATCATATAACACATTCCATCTTCATCTCGGGCAAGAATTTGATTTCCTTGCTTCACAATCCAAATTGGATCAGTAAGTAATGGTTTGTTTTCCTCTAAAGAAAAATCCAGTTGGATGGAACAGAGATGATGCATTGCTGCAGAGCTTGATTTGAATGTTTCTGTGACTTGAACTACAACAATTAACAAATGCTTGAACAAGATCTTGGTATCCATCAGGATGGACTCATCATTAACATTGGCAGAAACCTAATGCCCTATTGCGACTACATGATTTTTTCTTATTGAACGTGTAATACAGAATGTTCATCCCCTCCATGTTTCCAAAAATGTTGCTTCTCACTTCTTTTATTTCATGAGTGTTTGCACTGACATCAGCTGTAACACTGGTGGTAATGTTTTGTAAACATGGGTGTTGCAGTTAAAAAAAAGATTTCAGTACTGAAAACCAGATCATCTTTATCATCCTGGCCTTTGTCACATATTTATATTGTTATTTGTCAGATAGTTTGCATTTATAAGATCCTGCATGGTATCAGTTGCACCAGTTCTGAGACTTGGGCATTCCCTGGCCATGTGTCATTTCACCTGTTTTGTGCTTCTCATCAAAACCTAATCTATTACCAAGTTTGGAAACACTGATGCCCAGTAATGATCATTATACCAAATAACATGGTACTCACTGTGAAAGAAAGCATTAACACTGATGCCATATCTCAAGCTGAAACATATGCTGTAAGTAAACATGCACTGCTTTGGCACGAGTTATATCCCACAACAGCAAAATATAATGCATTTTTTGGAGTGATTGTAAATGAAGACACCAGTTTTCCTATCCATTCTGCTTTGTTAAACTAGTGAAGCAGACCAACTGTTTTCACATACTGCAGTCACAGATGTGCAATAGGTTGATTAGCCACTACAACTTTATTAATTTTCTAAATTTTTGTTGACTCGATTAATCAGATTTTTTAATTTGACAGCATCTGCAGAAACTTTTGTTTTCATCAAGGTTTGTCATACAGTTGTATTGTGTTATGAAGTCTTCTGAATATCTGTCTACATTTCATTTGTTATCATGTACAAGTTCAGGTTTTTCCATTGATGTTTACTTCATACTCTCAGGCATGTAGACTTCAGGAAGAGGAACATTAAATGTCTATGCTATAATAATTGCATTTTGAGTAGCATCCACAACAAAATATCCTGTAAGTGCTCTTGCTGGTATCTTTTTAATGAGCATGTTGCCCATGGAATTTTAAGTATACACAACTTTAACCAATTCTTTGAGATCTGTTACTGACATCACATTATCTATGAAATCAAGAAAGCTCATTTCTGTCTGCAGGATGAAAAAATTGTAAGTTACTGTTATGTGGTTTATTGACAAAAGTTAATTGGGCCTTTCATCATAAAGCATTGTTAAATACGAAAATGAGCCTTAATTAATGTCATTTAAAATCTGCTACAACAGATTTTTGCACACCTGGTGTGTTTCATGTTTATCAAGAGAAAACTTGCACTACAGGTTTCCTTATAGAAGTGTATTCTAATTTTTCCTTTATCAAAAACACCTGCAGTTCTAGCATCACACCTTGACACTAATACTTTTCGTCTGATTCTAAGTGCCACAATTACAGTTATGACCATGAGATGAATTTAAACTATGACTGTTTAAGAGACCAATGAAGAAAATAGACCCAAAGTGATGATGCATCTGGGCTGCTAGAACAATTCTGTGATGCTAAGAGGACTCTGAACCAGTGGTAGATATACTGATGCACTTTTCTGTTTTGTCTTCATCTTGCAGAATGTTATCTGTAGATGTAGATGCAGGGTCTCTCGTAGAAATGCATTTTTTCCAAAAACAATAAAACATTATGGGTGGGTGTAGACATCTCTGGATGTTTGATGACATATGATATCATTCATGATTAGTGTTGTAACTAACTTAACAATTTTTCCCCTCTGTTTCAGAGTCTGAGTTTGAGTGCTTCATGAAGGCTATGTAGGATATTTTATGCTGTGCTCCTGAATGTTAGTGCATCAACTTTTTCACTGGTGCTGGTAATAGTGATACTGTTACCAAAGTGTTTGTCAAGGTTTCTTTTCATATCCTTAACACTATATATCTTAGCATTGTGGTTGCAGCAATCTCAGATTTTCTGTTAGGTCACTGACAATTATTTGTTAATAAGCATTTTCCTTCAAGTATTCAGCTACTTGTAAAAATCCTTCTTTCTTTGAATTATCAGTAGGTATACTTAAGTTTAGTTATTTACCTTTTTAAGTGTATGGATGTGTTAGTAGCAGTTGTTCCTCTGTTGATGCTATGAACATTCTTGTGAAGTAGCATCTACTGCATCTAAATTTTAAGTGAAATCAGTTTTGTTGTAAAAATATCTGTGCCAAATTGTCATCACACTTTTTGCAAGCATGTTTAATTGTTGATTATAATTGTGCAGGTCTCACAGCAAAAACACCACTGTTCTTGTTCTCTCAACATCTGATAGGTTGAGTGCAAAATAGATAGTTATCACTAAACCTAAAATTACAATATTGTGAATGAACGCTGTGATTGGTATTGTTACTTTCTTAACTTTTCTTTTTTTTATTGTTAGCTCATGGCTATTAACAATTTGTTTACAATACCTTTACTGACATGCCTTATGATACTTTGTCCAACACACATGGATGCTGTTTTCACATCATTAACTTGCTTTGTTAATGCCATTTTGGAATATAATGACAGGAAAAAGATAAGCCTGTATTTGAAAAGTACCAAGCTGTAGGTTGAGTGTTTTCCCCATGCACAGTGAGTATAATTGTTTCTAACAGATTTAAATGCTAGTGTAGGTTTAATTTTATTATATGTGTATTGTGTCTGTCATTACAGTAATTTTCAACAGATTTTAGAAGTTTCACTGTTTCAATTATATGCTGTAATAGTTTTTTAATAATAGAGGAGGGGGATATTTTTGTCAAAATCTTGTCTCTTTATTTTACAGAATTCCTTCCATCTTGCTTTGACTGGATCCCACTTTGCAACAATTACTGTCCAGATAGGTGTGCCTCTCTCAGTCCAAATCCACACGAACAACTAATTTGATTGCTACTTATTGCAACAGGCTCTGTAGAAATGAGGTGTTCCATAAGACCATCTAAACACTTACCAGATGTTATTGCTGTATTTTGATGAACTGCCTCTTATGGACTATCATGAGTAAAGATAAAGGGGATTTTGTCTGTTCCAGTTGATAATTAGAATGAATAAATTGGGGTTGGTTTATTCAAAAGAAAATTAGGGACCTTTTGCACTCTTTTCGGAGCACTGTTCTTTCAATGTCCCTTACTATACTCAGATTCCAGTAACTAGGGTGGTGAACAGGGACTTTTTATGTATAATGTTAAAGTGTTTCTTCGCTCTTGGAGAATAGGTGAAGTTGGGGGTCTTACTATTTGGGTTCCTGGATGTTTTTCCCAGATGCCAGTAGGAGTGGCAACAGACTCCACTGAAGCCTACTTGTAATTCCTGCTCAGGTGTGATGCTATGCTATCCAGTTGAGGTGTGAATGGCTCTTTATTTTTGATCAGTGTTGGTTTTCTGTATTGATCATGGAAGGAAGTTTACTATTTCTTCATAATTTCAAATGTTTGGTGGTTCCATCGTAGGATCTTGGTTGAGCACAGGTTCTATGCTCTCTCCATAATTCCAGAGGCAAGTGGAATACTCCTTGCACACTTGGTTGTGGAGTGAGGATGAATGTTAATAATTTCAAACCTGATTAGTTTTTATCGTTTCAAGCCTAGTATGTTGTCTTTTGAACTTCTTCAGATGGAGGAGAAAGTCTGTCCTTTTCTGTGTTGCATACTTTTTTGTCATGATTCCGGTGGTGCAAAATGCATCACTTTATGTCCACAGGTTAGGATCCTGTCAAAAGCGTGTATATGACATTGTGGTCATAGATATCAAGACCCCTTAATTTAAACCTAAAATTATGGAACCTCAGCTATCTGGTTGGGGCTGGCCTGTTATGATGATTACTCATATTCTACTCCACCCTTGGTACAAGAACTAGGTTTCAGGTGAAGAACATACTTCCTCTTGTGTACCACTTTTATCTTAATACAACACTGTGTTATGCAAATACTGTCTGTATGGATTATGCCCACACCAGTTCCTTTATCTTCTCAATGTGGAATGCTATCTTTGTTTTCAGCAGATAGTAAATATGTTTTGGAAGTTAACAATTTCCTAAACTAAAAATATTTTTTGATAATACTAATGTGTGCTGATGCTTTTGCCTGTCTCCCCACGACTAATAGCTGGTGTAAGTCTTGAATAAATGATTACATTATCTAAGTGAAGTTCTTGTATAAAGTACCAGGACAGAAGGTGCATTAACTAGTTTGGAAAAATTGCATATTAGGTATGGCCAAGTTTATAAAAGACTGGAGCATGCAAGACCAGTGCTTATATAGTCAAAGCCAATATTTAAGAATAGCTATATTGTCAGTGGGGGTAAGTATTATTGAAAATAAATTTTTAGTTAGTAAATGTTAAATTTTCATTTTTTTTAAATATTGTTTTACTATCCAGGTAAACTCCAAGGCTCCAGCTGATAAGATTTGCTTGTTAGGTTGTGGGATTCCTACTGGTTATGGTGCTGCTCTTAACACTGCTAAAGTTGAGCCAGAATCGAACGTAGCTATTTGGGGGTTGGGTACAGTAGGATTAGCTGTGGCCATGGGCTGTAAACAGAGAGGTGCAAATCGCATCATTGGAATTGATATCAACCCAGAGAAGTTTGAAATAGGTATTGTAACTTGTAACTGTGATGTTATAAAACTCCACTCGCATATGTAAATTGTAAGTTTCAATTATTGTTAATTTTAAGTAGTTGAAGTTAATTTTTTCAGAAGTTGTTGAATTCTGTGAATTTCATGGTTTAATTAACATAATTGCTCTTGTTTTTATGTTGTTTTGCAATACTTATTGAAAGCCAAGACTGCAAATCTTATTGAAGCTCTTGCATAGTTCATATAAGTTAGCCTTAAAGATATTTCTTCTGATGAATCAAGTGAATAATAACTTTCTCTTAAAAAATATCAAAATTCATCTTACAATTTTAGCTGAGAAGTTTGGATTCTCAGAATTTGTCAACCCCAAAGACTATGATAAGCCAATACAACAGGTCCTAATTGATATGACTGATGGAGGCTTAGACTACACTTTTGAATGTATTGGAAATGTTGCTACAATGGTAAGTGCTAAATAATGTCGCAAACCATTGTTTTGAAATATCATGCTTAGTTCCTTACCAAAAAAATTCTGATTTAATATATATTACAAATTATATATTTAATACTTTTGGGTGGATAAACAGTTTGTACCATTATAAAGGTATCTTATGAGTTTTCCAAACAGCCTCAAGGGATAAAACTACATTGGAAAATGAAAACTAGTAAAATTTCAGAACAGTAATACTTTTTGTAACTTAATTTTGTTATATACCCTTCTTAAGGGGTTCACAAGAATAATATTTTTGGTGCTGTAAACTCTTAAGAAGTCTGCTATGACTATGTAATGTTGAAGATACTGGAGTTGTATTAGTGATTATTCCTAGGTATCTCCTGATGTTTGGAAGTACAAGTACAGGTTTTTGTGGTCAATAACAGACTTACAATTTGTAAATTGTGGTTCACTTATTTCAAATTGAATAACTTACTGAATAAATTAAATACATTAAGGCTCAAGGTTTAATTGAGGAGGGGACCTTGCTTTTTGTTTATTTCGACTTTTTTTTTTAATCCAGAGAGCTGCATTAGAAGCATGCCACAAGGGTTGGGGAGAGTCCGTGATCATTGGTGTAGCAGGAGCTGGACAAGAAATTTCTACTCGTCCATTTCAGTTAGTAACTGGAAGAGTGTGGAAAGGAAGTGCTTTTGGAGGTAAGGTAACAATTTAATCAGAGTGTGAAATAATTTTAGTGATTTGCTTTAAAGTGGAAATAGTTAACCCTAAAATTACTATATTGGCTTTTTAAACCAGTTATTCACTAATTGTATTTAATTCTAGAGCCATTTGGTTACATAGCCCCTAGTAACTACCTCTGTTTTCACTCCACTGTATGTGTCTTTTATTATTTTTTCTACTGAAAGTGTGAGGGAAGTGTGGCTTTTTAAACCAGTTATTCATTAATTGTATTTAATTCTAGAGCCATTTGGTTACATGGCCCCTAGTAACTACCTCTGTTTTCACTCCACTGTATGTGTCTTTTATTATTTTTTCTACTGAAAGTGTGAGGATCCGGAAAACTAACATGAAAAAATACTATGGAAAAACCGCTTCTGATAAAATATACAGTAATATATACTGCTGAAGTATGGATCACAACATACCATAAAACCATGCATGTGAACAGTGAAAAAGCAAGTCAATAATTTGAGGGTGAAATTACCTATGCTTACATTGAATAGCTGACTTTTTTATCTTTACTTTAAGATTTTTTTTTCTCTGCACTTCTGATCTTGGTCAAAAATTTGCCCAAGCAACTTTATAGAATGATTTATTAAAATATTTTTTGTTACATTATTTTTTCAGTTTTGTTGAAGGTCTAACAATAGTTTATGAAACAGTATAATTAATAAAACATTTTTATCAATAAATCAACTGCTCATGTTACTTTTTCTGTGTGGATCACAGGAAACTTGTATGTCAGATTTCAAAATTTAAGTGGATATATTTTAATTTTTTTAAACAATTTAATTCAAAAGTATCTTATTGACATTTTGTAACATGTATGTAGTTTAATTTATAAAGAAAATGCTTTCCAACTTTCAGTTTTTTAAAGACTTTTTCTGACAACCTTAAAATAGTTTTATATTTGCTAAAAAATCTAAAAAATATAATTGTCTTGGGTTTTTACAAGATTTTTTTTCTGTCTTGGCAGTTCAGTTTTGCTCTTTTAATGATGTCAAAGCATGTAGTCTGATTGAAACTGAGCTTTGAAAATAGCTAGAGGCAACACTTAAATATGAGTGAATAAAGGAGTTTATAAACATCTAACATCAGTGTAGATCGGTTTGAGTAGTAATTTATCATTTCTCAATATATTCAACAGCCAGGAAAGAAGTCACTCTCAGTCAAAGCTGTCTGTAATATGATCTGTTGTAAGATGGAGACATATATGTGGACTGAGGGTGTCTCTCTGGAAAATTTTTGAGGAGGGTTTAGCAAATGGCCTGGGAACAACTGGTGAGAATTTAAACTTAGTTTTTCTGACTTCTTCATATGCTAGGTCAGCCTTAATAGAGGATTATTTTTATTAACCACCCCCAGACCATTTTTTTCAATTGGTTACTTGGGTTTTTGTGGCTTCCAATTGTATTTGACTCTACTACTTCCTTGTTAATAGAAAGGATGGTAAGTGACAACTATAGTTTTTCTTCCTTTTTCTCAGATTTGCCTCTCAGTTATACAATGGGATAGCAGTGCCTTGTCTCACGCAGCTATTTTGACCACATCTGTTAAACAATAACCAGGTGTGAATATTTTTCTCAATAATATACTTTTTCTTTCCAGGGTCACTTTATTTTTCATTGATCTTACTCTCTGGCAAGTGTTGCCCAGGCAGGTGTGCTTTCTGTTCTCAGTTCTGCACTAGCAACCACTTTAACTATAATTACTACAGATTACAACAGGCTCTGTTTAAATAGGGTGTTCCTTAAGACCATATAGGCATCTACTAGATGGTATTATTTTTTATTATGGACTGCTACTCATGGACTATCATGAGTAAAGCTAAAGGGCTCCTGCCCTTTGCCAATCTTCAGGTTGAGTAAACTGGGATCAGTTTGCTTTTAAAGATGCATGGAACTTGGTTCACCTATTACAGTTTCCATTACACTGTTCCTTGGGACTCTCCAACATGTATTGTTCCTCAGACTATTAGTAGAGCTCAGGAGTCCTTACAACCTTCCAGTTTCTTGTTGGGATGGGAGAAGAGGGTAAATCCTACTTGAGTCCCTGGATGTTTCTACTAGATTCAGTAAGAGTGGCACCAGCCTCTGTGGAAGCCTACTTGTAATTCAAATTCAGACTTCAAAACAATACAGTTGAAGGTTGCATGGCCTTTCCTTTTAATCAATTGGATTTTGTATATTGTTTATGGAAAGAGGTCCACTATCACTTCATAATTCTGAACACAAAGTGGTCCCATCTTAGGTTTTCAGCTGAGCACAGGTTCCATGTCCTCTCCACAATTCTAGGGAAAAAGCAGAATACTTCTTGACCACTTGGTTGTGGAGTGGGTGAATGTTCGTGATTACAAACCATATGAGTTGTGTTCCTTTGGTTGAGTATGGCATTCATGAAACTGTCATTCTGGGTCTGGAGTGTTGCCTTTTGGACTTCTTCAGGTAGAGGAGAGTTTGTGGATTTATATGCTGCTTATTTTCTTTTTGTGATTTAGGTGGTGTGGTACACATTACTTTATGGCTACAGGTTGGGATCCAATCAAAAGTATATATATATCTAAGACATTGCAGTCCAATAGCCCTAGCCACCAGTGTGGAATGTAGCAATCAAGACCTCTTAATTCGTACCATGAGTTGTGGAATCTTTGATATCCTAAACTGAAAATGTATTGCTGATAATACTTACCTTACTGATACTCTTTTTGCCCTGTCTTCCCAGTAAAAGCTGGCTTATGTTTTGAAAAGTGATTACATGATCTGAATGAAATGCTTACATGCAGTACCTAAATAAAGAGCGCATTCAAGTGATGGAGAATTTTGGAAATTATAGTTTACTTAAGGCATTTAAGTTGAGTATTTAAAAAAAAAAACCAACTAAACTGGAGCAAGTACTTTCAATGCTTGATGGAAAAAGAGTGAAAAATGTTATAGATCAAGAAATAAGTATGTCATCAGTGGAGAAGTATTATTTGAAATACACTTTCAGTTTAAGAAAATAATGTGTGTATGTTTGTGTGTCTGTATGTGTGTGCATATATATATGTGTGTGTGTGTTTAGAATTTTCATTTTAAGAAAAAAGGAAAGCTTTTCAGTTATGGTATTCATTATTTTGTGTAAATGGGCCACTTAAAATTAGTTACTAATTTCAGTATAGGCCTGTTATAGTTTTTTTACATTTAAATGACGTATGAAATGTTTAAATATTGATAGTACAAAAAAATATACTGTTCTTATAAAAGACATGTTGAGATTTTAACTTCTTAATATGTTACTTTTAATATTGTTTAGGATGGAAGAGTCGAGATGGGGTCCCAAAAATGGTGGAACAGTATCTGGAAGGAAAGTTAATGGTTGATGAGTTTATCACACATACATTAACATTTGAGAAGATTAACGAGGCTTTTGACTTGATGCATAGTGGGAAGTCGTAAGTAGATTACGCTATTTCAAAAATTGTTACATTTTTAATAATCATTTTAACTGTGGAAGTTAGAAATAGTTTAAAACAGAAGCTCTTGTCAAATTCATTGATTTGATTGTAGTTACTAAATAGCAACAAAATTCATGATTAAAAATATTTAACATAAAATATTGGGAAATTATATTGAAACACAATCTGATAAAAACTTCGAGAATAAATGGAATTAGATTATAGTTTTAAGTGATGAGATGACTATTACAGTTGTTTTTCTAGTTTTATTTGAAGACTAATTCTTCTAACTAGTACCACTTACTTCTGTTGAACATCTTGAACACTTACATCACATGACAACAACAACAATAATAATAACACAATAAAAAATAAAATGAATCTGATTTATCTAACAGCCCTATTAAACAGTAAAATTAAATTTTATCAACCATTTTAAGATCAATTTCCTATACTGATCACTGACTGAAGGTAAAATTTGACATTAAATGGAATGACTAAATATTTGCCCTCCTGTAAACAGTTCTGCAAATGAATGTGAAATTCTCTCTGGCTTTTGCAATTCTTCCATAAAAAACTGATTCTTCTGATCTCCAAACTGCACCCACCTTCAAAGAAAAATCTTGGACACCTTACTGAATTTCTTTACTACAAAAAACCTAATGTGTTTTACATCGACGAAAAAAAATAATAATATGGGACTGTTTCCTTCTAACAGCTTTCTCTCTTTGATAGACATTTCTTCCTTTTAAATATATGCTCATTATGATGAAGGTATTAACTTTAGATGCAGCACTTGAATCTAATTAGAATATCAAACTCATTGAGTTATGCAAACTTATCAGTAATTTTGAATTCAACAGTGAGGAATACATTCAAATTAGTAATGGCTCCTAATTTGAGTAACATCCAAATCTTAACATGCCAAAGTGTTATATTTGCTTCTTTTTCTTTTTTCTTTGGACTCTCTGGTTATGAATCTTTGCAAAACTGCTTCTTACAAATTAATTCCTTCTTTAAAAAAAGTATTACACTTATCTACCCCCTCTTCCATAAACACATCCAAATTTCTTGAGGTAATAGTTTTTGTAAAAGATAGCCTTTTTGAACTTTTATAGAAATTTAGCAGATTAGACCACAATGTCTTCATTATTTTAGTTTCCATCTATTTATATGAAATATCTATAATCAAGCTTTGTGCATAAGGAAAATTTGTGCTGATGAAAATATTTGGAAGAATTAACCAAACCATCACACAGAAATATTTTAGAAAGACTTTAAGATTTAAAAATTAAAAAAGCCAGCAACATTCTAGAATGACCACATTGTAACAGACAAGCATACATGTATACTATTTATCCTTACAGCCAGATCTGGGTACATTTAATTTTAGTGATTTACATTTCTATTTAAATTTTCTCAGAGTATGATGTAAACAATTTGTCACAGGATAGCTTTGTGTAAACAAATAAACAAGTTATCAGCACCTATTTCAAGATGCATGATCATGCCTTTCAGTATGTGTGCATTATCACAAGTAATTTTTTTAATCAACTGTTTTCCATTGAAGACATTTTCTCTAACCTCGTAAATTTCTGTTTTTACATTTTAGTTGCATTGATGATGGTAGAAGACATACATGTAAAGAAAAAAAATAGTGTTTAATCTGGACTGTTTCTCTTTTTTTATCATTTGGAAGATGACAAATTATAAAAAATACTGTTTCGTAATATAATTATTTTTTTTATTTTAAACTTGTGTCTTACATGACAAAACATTATCACACTTGTAAAATATAGTGTTCTAAAATTACTCTGATTTAACTGACTTTTCTAATTAAGCTATAAATAGGTTAAATATTCCATTAGCTAGTCAAATTGCATACCACAATGGCAAATATGGGTTAAATGTTTCCATATATATTGCCTGAATGAACAAGTTTCATAAGGAATCTCTTAAAACAAGGTCTTTTACTGTTGTTTGTAAATAATCCAGCAGCAAATGTCAAAGGGAATTAATGACTTTTATGAAAGACAGGCTATGAGCAGTGTAGCATGTGGGTTTTACTTGTTTGTATCTCAGTGAAGTAATATTGCTTAGAAATAAAGATATAAATTAAACCAACCTAGCCATTTTATCAATGATCTGATTTGCTTTGGTATTGAAACAGTATTAAAACTAGGTTCTATTCAAAAGCAGACAGAGATAAAAGTAACTTACCAGGTCTTCAGTCTTAATGTGTATGGTATTAACTGTGTTATTTACACAAATGACTTTTGATCCTTTTTTTTTTTTCATTCTTTAACATTTTGTTCCATTGGTTTTAGTTGCTGTCTTTAACTTACTGTAAATCTTGTATTCAGTAATAGTTTGTGGTAACTTAATTGCTTATTTTGAACAATCATTTGATGGTTAGAGTTTTAAAAAAATTATTATGAATTCTTTACTGCTTTATATTTATATTGAATGGAAAAAAAACTGGAAAGATTTCAGTGTTTTTTGTTTTGTTTTTAAATCTTCAGGCATTTCAAGTTTATCTTTGTATCCCATTACATGAGAAAGTAATTAAGACATGTCTTGGTTTAAATCCATCTAATACTTCTAATTTTTCAGTTTAGGTTCACAATCTAAACTGCATTTCTTTATCTTTCCTTTGTCCCAGTGAAAAAGAAGATTCACTGGTCACAATTGTTATTTTTATTGTGTTTTTTACAATGTTCTTGTTATGATTTATTTATCAGAACTATTGCTTCTCTTCATAGCATTCAGAATATTTTTTCTTATGCTCAGTAAATGTGAAGAAATCAATGTTCATCTGCATATTTTTATGTAACTTGTATGTTATGGATTTAAAATCAGAAGTTTGTTAAAAAATAATAGCACTTCAGATGTATCTCACCTATCTACCAAAGAAGGAAATAATAAGTAAGTAGTGAGAAATAAGAGGTTATGCAAATTTATATACATATATATTAGCTGTCTCACATATTCAAGGAAATTAACACTATGCAATTTTTTTTTGTGATCATATTTTAGGGACAACAGAAAATGTAAGGATAATAGTCAAACTATATTTAATATAGTCAACAGATATTTAAGGAAAGTAGTCAAAATATCCTGAAAGTATGATATATTTAACAGATAATGTAATGACAGTGGCTGAATATTACTCTTTACATTTGATGCTACAATTTAAAATTCTTTGACCCTTTCTAAGTGGTTAGGGTGCTCTGAAGGTAGCAGGTGGATGACTAACTGCCTTCACTTTAGTCATTCATTGCTAAATTGGGGATGGCTGATGCAGACAACCCTCATGTATGTTTGTGCAAAAATTTGAACCAAACTAAACTTAAAAACATTTTTTCTGAAATGGAAGAGGCACTAAATGTTTCTTTTGTGGATTAAAAAACTGCAATTTTTCGATAGTGCATCAAAAAGCAAAGGAAACCTTAATTTAATGATTATAATAGATGCTTCATTTTGTAATGAAATCATAAATTTTTTATTATTTAACATCGAAACTGAGATTACCAATTACAATAAAAATATTCTTAGACCACTTTACTGTAAAAGCATCAGCCATGACTTGTAGCAAGAAAGATCTGGTTGTTTTTATCCCTACTTTTTTGCAAACTGTAATAAACAAATAGAATACATGATGGAAGAATTTAGTTTGTCTCATCAAATAATAGATAAGTACCTTGATGTGAGAAACCACTTCATATACATGTGATTGTTTATTACTTATTTTACAGATTGCGTAGTGTCGTCACTTTTTGAGGTGGAAATCTTATATGCAAGACAGTGGAAGAAGAAATTTTTACTATTCAATTAATTGAACTTTCTGACATTAAAGTGAGTTAAAGATTAAATATTAATCAGCTATTGTTGTAAGAATATCTGGATTTCAGGCTTTTCTTACATATGCTTTTTGTATTTCTTTGCATTTGTAAGTAAAAAATATATTTTTGCAGTAGCTTTTGTATTTTTCATTATTATCTGATGAGAAAAAAAACAAAAATCATGAGCTTATTATCATCTCTATAATATTTGAAATTTCAAGTTTTATTTGGAAATGTTTCACAAAAACCTTGATCTTCATAATGTAGTATTTCCATTAGCTAATTGTAAACCTTTATTAAGTTTTCTGGTATTCCTATTAAGCAATGCTCTTGGGAAAAACAATTATTGAAAATGTGAATATAATTTTTTTTACCCTTGAGTGATATTATTTTGCTGTATTTTTGTCATAATAAATGAAACAGAAATAAATTCTTTACTGTTTTGCTAGAGTTAAAACAAACATTTCAGTGTGAGTGTGGTGGTGATGATTCCTTTTCAACCTTTTTCAGTTTTTTATATTTTTGTTTTAACTGACAAAACATCTAAGCAATGGAAATTTTTAGTTATTCTGCTCTGTAATATTAACTTCATAGTATGTATAGCTGTTATCTTATTTGATAAATTTTGACAAGTAAACACGTTAAGAGTATGAACTATGTGTGCTCAAAAGTTTAATAAGACTTGTAATCCCAGAAAAATTCATCTTTAAAGTGACATTCAAAACATTCCATCCTTGTTGAATTATTCAAAATAGTTTAAATGCAATAGTTAAATATTTCTAATGTGGACACTTAGATATTTTTAATTCATTTCTCATGTGATATAAGGTGACTTATCAAATGTAATGCCTACCATTTTTCTTAAAATACTCAAATATCACTATTACAGCTAATCCTTTAAATTTCAGTGTTCCTGCTTTCTCTGTGTCAAACTTCACAAATGCAGTCATAATGTAAATAAGGAAATCAACTATTCACAAAATTTTCATATTTATACTGCTCTCTCTTTTGACTTTGGTTCACTTTCACCAAAATAAGAAATGGATTAATTTCCATTATTTTTGTTTCTTCTGATATAAAAGGTATTACCGTCTTTATCCTTAGTTTGAAACTAAATTCTGATTTGAAATTTGGATCCAGGTAATGATTATTTAATAACTTCTGACATAGCAGAAGAATAACACAAAATATTAGTAAAAATTATTGATTTGAGGTTAACTGTTTCATTCCATCTTTTCTGTCCTTTACATGTGAATCAACAATGCTCTTATCTTCCTGCCAGTTCAGTAACATTTTCAAATTGATTACCCAGAAGAAGTTAAATACAAAATCAATTGTTTTGTTAGTCTTATGTAGCTGCACAGATGGATGATAATGAAAAGCTTGTATAAAATATTAGATGAGAAATTTAAGGGGAATTGTGGCTAGAGATGGCTTTGTTATGTTTTAATATAAGTGTTATAATATTTTGAAAAGTTGCAACATTTTACACATTTGTATCTACAGTTGCAAACAGCATTTATGTCAGTAACTCAGATTTACTGTTGTTTGTTGAATATGAGGTTCATTGAGTGGCAGCTTTGAATGATTTTCAACCTACTCACTGGGTTGTGCTTTTTGTTAATAGATGGTTTGCTGTTCATACATTTGACCTTTGTATCTTAGCACATTCAACTGAATTGGGTCTAACATTGGATGATATTGCTGAATTTGATAATTAGTCCCTCCCTGCATGTCTCACTACCATTTCCACTTATGACCCTACTTTGAGTATTCTAAAGGATCATGTACTGCAGCTTGGAGGTACCATTTTTACTTTAATGACTTTTTGAACATTCTTCTGTTTTTATTTTTGTGGATGGTTTGAAATCTGACTGTGTGCTCTACCATGGTTTGCTGTGGCTCTGTGATTGTTAACAGGATCCCCTCTACAGATTCTGTGTTCATTGTCATGCCATTTGCCATTTTGCTTACCTTGGATTATATTGAAACTAAGCACTATGTTAAGTTAACGAGTTATACTAACTTGGATAGCTCCTTTAAAGCCTTTGAGTCTCTTATTGTGACTTTTCTTGTACTTTCATAAAAGACTGGCTTATTTTTGTTGTTACCCATTTCTGTTCAGTATTTATTGATTTCTAGCTGTAGTAGGTATTAGTGGAATGATCTTCCAGGTGTTAGTTGAAATGAATCCATCTACTTTAGCATTGTTACAGTATTTCCGTTATGGATATTTTGGGCTTGTCATCAAAGTGAAGTTTACACCCCAGTGGCATTAGATTTGGGATAACAATATCAGAGTAACCTTATTGAAATGAAGTCTGTTGCTTTCCTGCTGTTCAATATACTTGGGAATTGGAGAGAGGAAGTTGTCTTGTCAAGGCTTTGCATTGGTCACTGTTTCATTGCTCATCACGTTTTTTCAGAAAAAGCTTTGTGACACTCAAGTTACTATTGCTTACATTATTGCCAAGATTGCCAACAGTAGTATCCTTCTAGACATATGTTGTCTCTTGGTTTAATTTTAACATTCAGTTATGTCATTAATGTCAATAACACTGTCCACATTGATTGTGATTTTAACTTTTTCTGGGCCATTGGCCTTTTAACTCTATTTAACTTTTGTACCCCTTTCTACACAAGATAAAAAATGTTAACATTTTTATCCTGCATTTTATTTTATGTGCACTTGCATCTTTTACTTTAGTGTTAAACATAAATAACATTTGCTTGGTGCAGATAGCCTTAGTACCTAGCACCTTAAATTCCCAAATACCTACTATAATGAAAAGTCATTTGCCAAATAATTGTTTATCCTACCAGTTGATTCAAGTCCTTCTGTAAACCTCATCTTCAGTACAACTAGAAATTCAAACTGGTTTAATGTCATCAACAAACTTTATTAATTATGCAATTAAAAGTATCCAAATCCACAGGCAGAATGTTTTAAAGAGGGGTTCTAATTAGTGAGATGAAAAGCAACTCATACTGTGCAAAGCACAATCAGCATGGTAATACTATAAAGGTTTGCCCCCTTCCAGAAAATTTGTAGAAAATAAGGGCTATGAGATTAAATCTGAGTGCAATTTTGTGTGAAATACAGATTAAACAATTTCATGACTGGTCACAGAATCCACAAATATCAAATGAGAAGTCAACAAATCATTTTGTTGAAACATTGCATGGGGAGCTAGACTTACATTATCATAGAAATGTATGTTTTATTATATCAGAGTACTATACTGTATGCATTTAGAGTAGATATTAAGTTATATTTTTAATTTAAACAATTATAAAACAGTATATTAGCTATTTCAATCATTGAGTGTCATGTATGTACATGTGTGTGTGTGTGTGTGGATTACTAAAATAATATTATTATGCTCCATTCTCCTGAGGTGATTTTCCATAAATAACTTGCATACAGTTTCAATGTTGATAGCAGTGTCATAATTATTGTGTATAAAAGCTAAAACACTCTGGCTTTCTTCAGTTTCTATGCACATCATGTAATTATTTATATAGCAGAGAGCAATTGCTGAATGTTTACATGAACATCAACTTAGTGGCAGTGTAGCAAAACATTTCATTAATGTGTTGATATAAGTGATTCTTGAAAGCACTGGTACAAAAACTTCATTTATTGATGGCCATGATTCACTAGTACCTGATTATATCTTTAGTGATGAAACTGTGGTTGTTATTAAATGAAGATTTTGTGAAAACATAGTTGTTTTTGGTTTTTTCCTTAATTCTGTAATAGATATTTGGCACATTGATTCACACTTTTAAGCAATTAGCCAGTACCTGGGGCCTGTCTTGGAGAATAGAGAAAGCCATCTTTCTTCCATCGATGAAAGTTTTAGTAATTGTTATGAGTTAGGAAATGTTTTTGTTCCTTCATATTATTAGAACTTTCTGAATTTTTCTCGTTGTTTTAATTGAGTATTGTTGCATCAAAATACCTTGTACTGTATGGAATGTCCTAGTATATGATTAAAGATTATTATTTAGATCTAGGTTGTATGATTGTGAGATTAGTGAAGTGTGTATAGTGGTAATTTTTACGGGAAATTATCGGAGACTACTATAATAACAGTGCAACAAAAACAAACAAAATCTTTTATTTTGTTATTTGTGTTCTCAAGTAACTGAACTACCTGTGTGGACTTTGACGGAAAAAGAGCTATTTAAAGCTGTTGATACAACTGTAACAACCAACATTGTAACGGAAGTTTGATATATATTTGACTTGTTTTAATATATTATTTTAAATGAAATGGACCACGTTACTTTGTTTATTGTTGAAATTTATCACCAACAAACCACAAACACCTACTGTAAAGAATCTACCCTATATAAAACCTCTCAGAAGCAATACAACTGTAGATTCCACTTAGAAAAGTGATAACAAAAGTCATTTGTGTACGAGTATTTCAAGCCAAGAAATGTCAATGCTTTATCAGAAGAATGTACACTATGCAGAAGACGTTATATAGAATAACTACATATTGTATAACTACATTAGCATAATCTCTTTACACCGCAAAAATAGGGGGCCCGGGCGTACCTGCTCTCTCCCTCTGTATAGTACGTGATTGATGTCATTACTGTAAATAAGAAAACGTCACGCCCCAAGTACTGCCTCGTAAAGTATTTTATAAGTATCAAATGCCCAGTTTGACTGGTTTCTGTAAATAACAACCTTCTCCTTTTTCTCATCCAACCACGATATAGTGTAATCATTTAATGTTTTATACCCCCTCATAATGTTATTTTTTTTGCTTACCTTCTGTTGTAACACTTATCAAAAAAGTCTTTTGAAAATTCAATTGCACAAAGTCCAGAATATCCATTGTTCAGATAAATAACGTCCTAAAAAATTAACAGATTACTGAGGCGAAATTTCCCTTTGGTGAGTCCATATTGACTCTCTTATTACAATATCGTATTTTACTAACTGAATTTGAAGAGCTTTAAAAATAAACAACTCGCACATATCTGGCTTTCACTACATAAGTAACGGTAACTGGCCTGTAATTTGTTGGGTAACTCTTACCACCCTTTTTGAAAATAAGAATACCATTCGAAACTACTTGTCAGGTGCTTGTGTACTGTCTATTGACTTGGATGATAATTTCCAGCAAAAGACAGACAAGACTACAGTTTTATTTTTGTAACAGGGTTCACTTGACGGTAGTTGAGGGCAGCATTTTAAAGCACTTTATTTAAGAAGAGAATTGACTGCTGAGAAATTATTGTTTGCAATATTTTGATAATAAGTCTTACAAATAATTCTTCATAGGTACGATGTTTTGTTAGTAAAATTTATTACTGTATTGATACATTGTTTGAATTAATAAACTTTAAAGATGAAAATGATTCAATTTTAAACAAAGTGAATGCATAAATTATACGACACACAATGTATATAAATATAATAATTACTACCATACTTGTACTGTAGCTCAAACATACTGTTGGTGTGAACATGTTCATGGTTGCTGATAAGTGGATTTCTCTGAAACTAGTGTAGCCTAATGACACGTGTTGATCAAAGTGTATCTTGAAATATACTTCCCTTGAACTTTAATTTCAAAATTAAGAACTGTTTGAAATACCAATTTTATTTATTATATTAGTATTACAATTACGTCGACTTTACAGTTTTACCAGATATTTGCAATCAATTTATTTTAATTTAATCATGTGTGTTGAAACCTGTATCGTACAAGTTGCATAAATCTTTCACACTTTACTTAAATGGTTGATACTGAAGATTACCCTTCGTAACATGATGAAACACTGCAGAATGACTAAAACATGGATTGACTTTCAATTGGTGATTATATACAAGTTAATATGTGATTAACAAGCCAGTTATGTATGATAAGGTCAATAGCGGGGCATGGTTCTCTATGTATGAACGCGTGGAAATAAGTGGACGAACAATGGAAATGCCATATGAAATGAATAACGGTGCGAGAAATGATAGTGAAGAAGTCTCTATTTGTTTATGTAGTGCGTATAGACACCTATAGATGGCAGGACGATATAATTATAGTTGAGTTTCTGTTTGTGGTTGTCTGAGATGCACAAACGTTTTGAGTCAGGGGTCACAAACAGACTTCTCGTAACCGTTGGGGCCACAAAAAAGAGAATATTAAAATCGTCCCACAGTTGTTTCACAGAAGATGGACATCACATTTATGAACACATAAATAACGATTTCATCAAAGAGTTTGCACATTATTCTAAGAAATTTTATGATATGTCAACTCTCACAAAGTCAGTGCGATGGGTGGTGCTTCATGTCATCTACGAGCTTAAAAATGTCCGGCTTGATGTTTGACGTTGAAAGACGCAAGATTGTTACCAAATAATATCAAAATAGGGCTCGTAAGTAAATCTCGAAGAACAGTTGGAACGTGTGAGATTTCGTAATTACGGAAATATTACGTCATTGCGCCAATGATTAAATGCCTATGCATTAACGAGATTTGTTTATTAAATTTTCTTTATTGCTTGACACAAATATGGAACCATCTAGTATCTAATCTAATACATATTCTTCTATAGCGCTTAATCTTCGCTCAGGCGCGCGAACTCTCTGTGTTTGACATTCCCGTTGGACATCGCGAGCCACTCGTCGCGGGCAGAATTTTGTGCACCACTGATCTACTATAAATCGTTTCTTAAAATATTTATTCAATATAAACTGCAATTTCCGTTTTGCTTAATATTTTACGCAAAAATCAAACATCACAATGAGAAAACAATGAGAAAGAAAATGAAGGTCGAATGTGGGGAAGATTTTTAGGAATAAAAATGATACAGTGAGACCTAATGTATATATGGGTGTAACAGTCATGCTTTGAACACTGTCACCCTGAATAAAGAATTTTTAGTACGTTTTTGTTCGGGTTTCCATGTTCTTTCTTTTTCTGTGATTTTAGTTGCCATCTCTGATATGTGCGCAATAGCCTGTCATTTTTGACATTTGTTATATAATATAAATAATATCTTATTGGTTGCTAGTAGGCAGATAAGAACATTAACTTTGTTTTTTGTTGTTGTTTGGAGCAAAGCTACTTTGAGTTATTTCTTATTTCCAATGCGGATAATCGAGTCTCAGATTTTAGCGTTGTAATCCCGTTGGTTTATCACTGTTTCATCGGGAGATATGGAGATTCACAAAATATTACATTATTAACCGTGCGGTTTTTGCTATCTTTATATACTGTAATCACCTTTCAAATTGATCACTTGCTGCTTACATAGGTATAGTGAAACTTTATAAGTCTAAATAATAATTCTATAACAATGGACAGTGGACCTGAAAGTTTAAGCATTCCGTAATATAACATCAAACTTGTGTATCTGAACATTCATCCTAGAAGGTAATATTCTTAGGAGAGTAAACATTGACTTTAATTAACAAGACAGTAAGAATTCCAAGAGTGGAACTCCAATATAAATTTTTATTCAGGACATTGAATCTACGAACCTGAACACTGATTCTACAGAACAAAAGGCACAGGTTATAATTGTTGTAATAATTGGCTCTTGAATCTGAATAGTGGTTCTACACGTCCGAATTTACGAATATAAACACTAATTAGCAGGCAGAATACCGAACCACGGCGTGAGGCTAGGAGAATGACAGTATTGGAACGGGAAGTGCAACAATTATTAAGAATATTTATGTAACTCTTTACTTATTTACTCATATAAATATATATAAAGCCTAGCTTTGAGCAGAAATATCTTTGTTTTTTCTAACACATCTGCAACTAAATAGTGTTGATTTGTTTCTTACAATGATACATTGCTTAAGTACTTTTGTCTTGCTCCTGTGCCAAAATCGAGAAAAATATTCTGTACAATCATGATAAATGCGATTTGAGCACTGTTCTCTGCAAACACATTTCACTACTTTTACGTCATTTGGTAGCACATACGCAAATAACAATTAATATATAACTCTGCATAAATCTGTTAACTAAGGTTTAAACTGACGGTATACAAATTTTGAAAATGTTAAGGTAAAACAATTATTTTTATCGTGAAATTAAACCTTTTTGAAATATACATGTTAAATGGTTGTCTCAAAACGTATTTCAAATTCAAATTTTCAACACAATGCATGAAATAAAAAATAATATCTCAACTGACATCCGTTAACCTGGCATGGCCGGGTGGTTAAGGCACTCGACTCGTAATCTCGAGTCGAATCCTCGTCACACTAAACATGTTCGCCCTTTTAGCCATGAGGACGCTAAAATGTGACGGTCAATTCCACTATTAGTTGATAAAAGAGTAGCCCAAGAGTTGGCGGTGGGTGATGATGACTAGCTGCTTTCCCTCTGGTCTTACATTGCTAAATTGGGGATGGCTAGCGCAGATAGTCCTCGAGTAGCTTTGCGCGAAATTCAAAACAACCCAATCTAGGGAGTACTAGAAAACTTGAATTTTCTTTTACGTTAAAAATAGTACACGTTTATCGAAAATAAAACCTTTAGTGAATAAAACATTAATTTTAGTATGAACATGAAATTTGTATCTTTGTATTTATTGAAAATACAAATCTGGTAAATTTGATAATTTGTGCATAAAAGAAACTTTTGTTATGTTTACGAAACCAGTTAGTGAATTATTTTATATCAGGTTATCTGGATGTTAGAGAAGTGTTTTGTTTTCATCTCCCTCATGGAAGAAACATTTGTGAATAATACATTTAGATAAAAGGAATTTTGTAAAACAAAGTACACTGTGATTTGAAAGCAAAACAACACGTGAAAATCTATATTCCATTCACTTTGCACTATCTACAATTAAAAATCAGAGAAAAAGACAACTTCCTATCATTAAACCTGATCTACATTTAATGCCAATATCCGGTTGTGCAGCTTTGTGCTTGAATAAACAAATCATCATAGTTAAACAAACAAGTTTTAGGCTCTTCAGGTTAAATTTTTATAACATTTTACAACTATTTAAATAATTTGCAAGTAACTAAAACTAGAAAAATAATCGCACAACTCAACGTCTGTTGCTCATTTTTATCGACTTTTGACTAACATGAAATAAACACCAAAGTATTCTTCATCCTCAAAACTGTAGACGTAAGCATTATGGCCAAGCGCGTAAAGGCGTGCGACTCGTAATCCGAGGTTCGCGGGTTCGCATCCACGTCGCGCCAAACATGCTCGCCCTTTCAGCCGTGAGGGCATTATAATGTTACGGTCAATCCCACTATTCGTTGGTAAAAGAGTAGCCCAAGAGTTGGCGGTGGGTGGTGATGACTATCTGCCTTCCCTCTAGTCTTACACTGCAAAATTAGGGACGGCTAGCACAGATAGCCCTCGAGTAGCTTTGTGCGAAATTCCGAAACAAAGAAACAAACAAACGTTTCCTATCTCATTAAAAGGGTGCTTTCATCAAAATTAAACTGATACGTTTATACTTGGAGAATATTTAAGTTTCATACGAATTGTAATAAAAGTAAGATGAAACCTTTCGTGTTATACTTTTGATACACACTCCCTGAAGAGTGAAAACAATAACCGAGCCTCCAGACAAGAGTAAATATTTACCTTAATATTGTAACACATACATTCATTAAAACACTATTTTAAACGATATTCAGGTTTTCCTATATATTTTTTTTCTCTGTTTTTGACTTAATATTTCTAATCAATCTTTTATGGCCTCAAAAATCGTCGACAAACATACCGTCGTTCAACCGTAGCCAGTTTATAAGAAAATTGTGAAGCAACAGAATGATGTATTTCTAACTTAAAATTCTAACGGGCCAGGTGGTTAAGGCATTTGACTCGTAATCTGAGGGTGGCCTGTTCGAATCTCCGTCAGACCTAACATGCTCGCCCTTTCTATCGTGGAGACATTATAATGGTACGGTCAATCCCACTATTCGTTGACAAAAGAATAACTCAAGATAGGTGGTGATGACTAGCTGCCTTCTCTCTAGTCTTACACTGCTAAATTAGAAACAGGAAGCGCAGATAACCGTCGTGTAGCTTTGAGCGAAATTCAAATCAAACAAACAACCATAACTTATTGAAAGATAAATGTTCATCTACAAGAAAAAAAGTTCTTCGTACAGTACTCAGGAAACTAATTTTATGTAGAAATGCAAGAAACTGTCGAAACTTAACAGCTTGTTTCATCATTGTTTAAATTCTGCACTAAACATTCTGCAAGCGAGTATTTTTTAGTGTTTGCTACTTATCATTAATATAAATGTTGTGGATTAGCGGTGGGCTTACAGACTTAGGATTCGATTACCTGCCATGGACAAATTGTTAATAGTATATTATGCTATAAACAAACAGTTTAAAAGAGAGAAACTCTTTTGAATTAAATAAATGTGGTTTCATTCATTCCAAACCACACTTATTAAAACAGACTAATACAAATTTTCATATTAAGAGAGATCTTCCAATCACGTTTATTTTTTCAATGATGACATAATTTATTGAAGGAGACATTAAAAATACTTTTGTTCATCCCAATAACATCTCGGTGAAACTGCCTGCTTGCACCTGATGTGCAAATTACTTTTTGGCTAGTAAACAAGGGATTAAAAAAAAAAAAAAGCGTTTTGTCCTAAACACAATTTAAGAGTTTCAAAGGTTTTATTTATCCTATGTTTACAGAAGTATAAATTAAATTAATTGAGTTTTTGAACCCAGAATAATTAAAACAACAAACAAACTTATATATGCAAAAACGGCTCGTTTGGGTTAAGAAAATATTTTACATAGAAGAACCTGACGATGACCGAAGAAGGTCGAAACGTTGTTCGCTCTTCTATGTAAAATATTTTCTCAACCCAAACGAGCCGTTTTTGCATATATATTTCTCTACAAGTGGGTTTTCTCGACATCACTGAACAAACAAACTTGTTTTTTGTGGAGGGGGACTCCTGTATTTTTTGGAAAATGTGCAAGTCAGTGACTACTTATAACAGAAATGCTTTTTCATTGGATTTTGTAGGGTATATGTGCTAGTTATTCATGAAGTGGTAGACTAAATGGAAGGCAACGACTCAAAACCACCTTTGCCACTTCTTGGGTTACAGCACTCTTGTAAGTCTAAGCAAAGAAATCTGAGTAATCTCATTAACACTTGACAAAATTTCTGAAGTATGAAATCAGAAGAATAATTTGAATTGTTTTTTAGGTTTTTAGGTTCATAGATATGAGTTTTTGTTTGTTTGTAGTAAAGATAGGCAAAATTTTGAAATGAACTAAGGTAAGAGCTCTATCTGTTTTAATTTGCTGGCCTTCTCCAATTTAGCAGTGTAAGACTAGAGGGAAAGCAGCTAGTCTTCACCACCCACCGCTAACTCTTTGGCTACTCTTTTACCAACGAATAGTGGGATTGACAATCACTTATAACTCCTCCACGGCTGAAAGGGCGATCATGTTTAGTGCGACGGGGATTCGGACCCGCGACCCCCAGATTACGAGTCGAACGCCTTAACTCACATGGACATACTAGGCCATCTTTTAGACAGAGTTCAAAACGAGACAAAGAACAGCTGAAAATAAAAATGAATTATTATGGATTGAAGATATTGTCTATTAAATACATCAACGGAACCATAGGTAAATGATGAAAGGAATTAAGTTTCTTTTGTAAAACTTATTATCAACTTGTTATTTTGATGTATGAAATACGTATTATGATATCGGAAATAATTCTGGAAATAAACAGGTGATAGCAATGCTGTTGGTTTAAAAATTCCTGTGGGGATGAGTCGAACAAGTTTGAATAATCATTTATTTATTATTTTACATACAAGCAAACAGGATTTTAACAACAGTCCACGATGAAGCACGAAAACACTTTAACAATCACTAGTATATATAGATGTGTGTGTTTATGTGTAATGGTTATGTTTTGTGAACTACCAAGTATTTATGGTATTGTGGTGGCTAAAATTTACAACATACTAACATACTTTCATTACGAAACGTATAAATAACAAGTATAATTCTGTCACGAATCTGTGTTTGTATTTATACTAGTCTCTAGCTGGTGCAGCGGTAAGTCTACGGTTTTACAACGCTAAAATCACGGGTTTGATTCACCTCGTAAACTCAGCAGATAGCCCGATGTGGCTTTACTGTAAGGAAACACAAACACACATTTAACCTATTTTATGTTAAAGAATAACATGAATTATAAAATTTAATGTTTTACATTTACGTTGTAAACACTTTCACGCGAGGATTCATTAACAGAGAGAAAATGTTGTGATAGGATGTACGACCTACTAATAATGTAGTGCGTAGAAAATACTTCACTTTATATACCATAGAAATAAACATGGATCTAGAATGTCCTTGAAAACGATGGCTATAACCTTTTGACATACGTTAATTATCCAAACATGGCTTAAAACATTATATATATATGTGTGTTTTGGACCAGCGTACAAGAGTTCTCATATGTATCAATTATTTATTTAAGATTTAAAAGCTATTCAAAGAGAATTTAATATTCGCGATATATATCATTTATTCAACCAGAGTTAATTATCCATTACATGTATTATTTATTAAGTCCGAGTTCAGTAGCCATTATAAGTTTTACTTATTCAGCCAGGATTTAGTGCCTCTTGTTTATACATGTATTAGTTATTCAATCAGGGTATCATATTTTAGTTACTTGAAGTAGAGTAACTGATATAATTTAAAACAAACTGACGAAAATCATAGAGATAGTTTATAAATTCATCCATTCTACGTGGTTGTAAAAAGCCTCCCGCTGGTATAGCGGTATGTATTCGGATTTAGAACGCTAAAACCAGGCGTTCGATTTACCTCGGTGGGCTTGGCAAATAGCCCAATGTGGCTTTGCTATAAGAAAATACACACACATATGCTTGTGAAATATAGGCATAATAATTAATTGTTATGTTTAATGTGAATTACGGTAAATAAAAGTTTAAATGAATCAATAATATAAATTAATTAAAGTTTATAAATTTTAATGTTGATTAAAATCCTGAAAGTAAAGGAAAATGAAAGGAATAGGTTGTTTATTTCTTATTAAGCACAACGCTACATACAGGATGTTTGTGCTCTGCTTACCTCGGGCATTGAAATCTAGATTCTAGCAGTGTAAGTCAGCAGACATACCACTGTGCCACAATGATAACGAAAAGAATAACTATACATACGCGTTTCATTTTATCATACAAAGAGATCAGGAAATTTTCCATGTTAGCTGCATATATGAAACAGTAATGTATAATTCATACTTGTAATACTGTTTAAATAACAGTAACTGTAAATATTAAATAATTTGCATTGTCTTAAATATATATATATATATATATAATTAATGAAATATTCGACTTGTTGTATTGTTAAGCAGCAATAGACATATAATGTTTTTCAGCAACAAATATGTTTAGTCTGAGGTTATTTTTAATCTGGTAGCACTGTGATTGAATTGTTAGTCACTAATTCTTATGCTTAGTCTGAGAGCACTGTAGTTATATTATTGCTTAATCCTGCTTTCAGTATTATGTGGGTTGATTTATTTCACTCTCATTGTATGGTTCTCGAAAGTTGCTAGCAGTGCGTTGAGTGTGAGATTTCTATGATTCACATAAAAAAATCAAAGACTCACAAATATGTTTTCATGGAATATCTTTATAGATGGACAAACCATTTTTCGTTTCGTTTCAGTAATCTGTTCTCTTGTGACAGTCCGCTTGCACCACACTGTTTTACCTTTCCAAAATAACAATTTAATGGCATTAGACTGGTAACACGCCAAATCAACGATAATGTATTTTTTATAGCTTTCTGATCGTCAAGTTGCCAATGTAGCTGTAATGGTCATTAAAAAAAGTTGAATCTGTACCCAATAATGAATTTATAGTTTCTGTTCTCAAATATTTACTTCCGCATTGTTCTGTAATAAATTATGCGATGCTTGTAAAATAGTAAAGTTAGATTTGAACACTGACAAGTGAAAGCACCAACTCTTTGCAATCAATACTCTGGCTCTTAATGTATGTCTAGGGAAACTTATGAAATAATTCATTGTTTCTCTTCATGATGGCAAGTTCTTTATGGATTATGCATTATTCACACTCGTCTACTATTCATTGTGTATTTTGTATTTCTTCAAGAATGTATTGAGAATTTGACCAAGCGACAGTTTATTGTTACTTTCCTTCATTTTCACTAGCGTTTTACAATACTTTTGAGATTCTATTCTTAAAAACATTGATATTGCTATCTTCGCTTGACTCCATAAAATTACAATGCAAAAATGTTATAGCAAAAATGTTGTCCTTTCGCACTTTATAAACTTTACTGTGATGTTTGTTTTGCGGTGTTAAGGAGTGTATGTCATTCAATAATTATCAACAGATACTTTTTGGAAAATCACACCACAGTAAAAGTGGAGGAAATTGTAAAATTGTATCTAGAAGCTGTTAACAAGTTTTCATACTCATCTTGATAAAGTTGCTGAAAAACCATTCTAGTAAAATGTGGATTTAATGCCAATAATCAAGGTAGGATGTTTTATACATAATCGTTCATAAGAGGTTAAAAGTTGGAGACAATTTCCAAATAAATCAGTTTGTTACTCTATCTCTCTCTATTTGTTTGATAGTTTTATTATTATAAACAACTGATAAATCTGGAAGACTTTATTAAACTACTATTGCTTTAGTGTGGGTAAAGTTTAGTTATTATTAGAATTAAGTTATACATGTTAAAAATTTATCTTTCGAACAGGAAATGAAAAAATCTTGTTGATGAGAATGAAAGATAAAGGTAATTCATGAAACTTAAGAAAGGTATTACGATTTGTATAGTGAGACTTTTACACAAAATATTACGCGGAAAGATAAGAAAAACTTTGGTCAAGAATCCAAAAATTTTAGTTGTTATGTTTATTATGTACTGTACAGCCGTGTAAAGTCATGTAAAATTATTTTAAATATCAACGTGTGTGCAACTTTTAACGTATTAATTTGAAACTGACACGTTGACGATTCATCATTTTTAGAGTTCGACGTTGCACTTTTTCTCTACATGGTTTTCTATGACTATTTTAGTGAGTTTTCTAAAACTAGAGTGCCGTTTTAATCTAATGATTTTAGTACTTCGTTTTAAAAATGTGTGTTTACCCGAAGCTTCAAACACAAAACCACGTGGTTCAGTAAATAATTATTTAATGGAAAGAAACAAACAAAACAAACCGAATGCAGTAGTAACTATTGAAAAACATTTAACATTCAAATGGATGCTCGTGCAGGTGTGAAGCTTAACATTTATTCTCCATAAATGGATATAAGAATTTAATAAACAAGAAAACCAAAAATTACAATTTAAATAAGAGAATGGGGATCATCAAAAAATGCAGAAACAACTTGAATCAAATCTACAATCAGGGACTTGAAACAAAAGCAAAGAATTAAAACTCGAAATATTGTTTACATTATTTTCTCAAACTACAAATCCCTATTTTGACTGCACTATAACTGATAACTACTGTGAAAAGAGAACCAAAATACAATATTTGAATGTGGACTCATTGTTTTGTAATTTTTGACGATCCCTATTCCCTTTTCTAAATTAAAAATATTTAATTATTTTGTCTTAAACGTATCGATATATCTTCTTATTGATTATAGTCATTTGTTGATCTTTACTTCAAAAACAAATATTTTACAGAAACAATCCTTTGCAATTGATATCGTTTATTATTAATTTTGAGATTTTTTAATTGGTCTGGAATTAAATGTTATAAATGTCTTATTTATTTTAACTCTAATTTGAAAATTTTCAATAGTACTGTAGTAGTAACTGGGTTGAAAGCAAATAATGCAATACATGTGATAACTCATAATTTTGTGTAGTATCAAACACATTAATCTAATTATGTTCAGTACACAACATTTTACTTACATCACCAGGAGTTCTATCAGCAAATGTTTGTGTTCTTTTGTTCAGAAGCTATTTGTAATTGATTAAAAATCCCATTTGAAGGCTTTTAAAATTAGGTATGTTAACAATTTAAGCAACTTTGAAGCAGCCTCTGCTTTTTGTTGATTTTACAAAAGCAAAAAGTATCTTAAATAGCAGTTAACTTTTAGATGTTCTTTCCATGCCTCTGAGATTTCAGAGTTTTCTGATTAACCACTAGACTGGGAAAATGTGGTGCACGTTCGATTGGTTGCTTAGTTCTAGAAGTGAGTTTACCTATGAAGTAATAATCAGTTTTACTTTATCTTGAACAAAGCTATGCTTAAAGTGCTTAATATTTCTAATTAGAAATGCTTGCGTGTTTTGCAATGGATAACCAGGATATTTCTCTTTACTCTATAGAGTTTTGTTTTGCTGGAAATATAATGATATTTAGACATTTTATGTAAGTTATGTATTTCAAAAATATGTATTTTTGAAGTAAATAAATTTTGCATCTCTTTCTGTTCATGACCAGATTGATGGTGTAGCTAGGTTGGCTACTTCTTTAACAAATCTTTTTCTTTTCTTTTGAAGGAAAAAAACAGGTGTTAGTCAAGTTACTCTCTTTTAAACAAGTATATTATTGCAGGTAGGTGGATGGTACTTTTGGTTTTTTATGCCCGAAATATTTTTCTCACTTTTAGGAATACGTGAAAGTTAAACATAAGAGTATTTTATTTATTATTGAACATGAACAGATAATAAATTTTCATGCATGGATACATTAAAGGACAACTATGATTATGGGAAACTCACGATAAGAAAATATATGCTGGCCTTTAATTTTACAAGTTATTTTCTACTCTATTTAAAAACAAAACCTAAAGATGATTTTAATTGACTGTGCACATAAACTTTTAAATATTTATAAAATTTTATATAAAGAACCTTTCAACATCAGAATTTGCTTTGCAAAATGACTTTTTTATTTATATTATTGATCAAATAATTTATGATTATTTGAGCAATCAGAACTTTAGAAAACGTCCACTGTAGTAGGTAAATACCAAATATTCAGCTTGGAAAGTATTTATTGGATCTCAGGAAAAACAAAAAACAACAACATAATAATCTTAGGATATTTAGTCATTCTTTCACAAACGAAGCTAAAACTCAATCAGTTTAATTCAACAACTAGATTTTATCTTATCTTATGGCTGGTGTATTTGTGTTAACATGTGTCAGATTTTTGTTCATATTTTATCTAAATGCACCAGTGCATGTAGCTTGTTACGACAGTTTATTTAATACCTTTTTAAACTTCTTAATTTGGTCTTAGATCAGGTTTTATAAAAAATATAGATTCCTTTAAGTTTTCTGGTAAATATTTCATGTTATAATTTTTTTTTATTTATTAGAGTTGTTTGAAACGGCCGAGTAAAAATAATATAATAATATTTTATTTCTAACTGTAGCTTGATCAGATGTCCTCTGAAATAAAACGTGTGTGCGTGTTTGAAAGGAACATATATTGATGGCCAAAATCTTAAGGCCATTGAATATAAAGAAAAATATACATTTTGCGTTGTTATTTGAGTAGAGCTTCGAAAGATGAAAATAAGAAAAGGGAAAATAAAAAAAGGTTTTTAGCATTTAATAGGGAAAATGAGAACACTGAAATTAGCCTTAATTACTAGCTGTTCAAAAGATTAAGACCATATCAAAAATAAGTCCGAAACAGGCTAGGAAATGCCCAACAAGAGGTTTTAGTAGCGAGTTGCACGGTCGTCATTGCAAATAACTTCAAACATTCGCTTTGGCATGGCCGATATAAGCGTTTGCAGAAGGCTGGCTGGAATGTTATTCCAAGTGGTGAAGATGGCTTTACGAAGATCATGCTCTGTTTGGAATTGACGTCAATTTCTATAGATTTCCCTTGCCATCCACCCCCAAAATTTTCAATGGGGTTCAGTTCGGGCGAACACGCTGGATGGTTTGAAAGAATCACGTTATTCGCCATCGCCATGTAAAATTCCTTTGTCTTGCGGGCATTGTGGATTGCAGAAAATAAGAAAAGGGAAAATAAAAATAACAAACTTTTTTAGCATATAATAGGGAAAATGTGAACACTATGAAATTGGCCTAAATACTAGCTGGTCAAAAGTTTACGACCATACTGAAACGAAGCGTTAATCGGTAAACACGTAACAAAATTTAGTTATTTGTGTTCAAGCATTAGCGTTGTCAACATCTCCCCTGACATCTCTTGTGTTACGTTGGGTAAATACATGATAAAGGCTAAACAGTTGACAGAGTTTGAACGTGGTAGAATTGTCAAGCTGCAAAAGCAAGGTATCTCTCAACGTGCCATCGCTGGGGAGATTGGGCGTAGTAAAACTGCTGTTGCAAATTTCATACAAGACCTTGAGGGATACGGAACGAGAATTTCAAGTGGTCGACCCAAGAAAATTTCGCCAGCGTTGAGCAGGAGGATTTGACGGGTTGTCTGGCAAGACACCAGCCTATCGTGGAACCAAATTAAGGCCCTTACGGACGTAGAATATAGCTGAAGAACTTTTAGACTGCATCTACGAGAAAAAGGCTTTAAAAACCGTAAACGTCTTCAAAGGCCACACCTCCTTCCACACCACGAAACAGCTCGGTTAAACTTTGTTGAGAAGCACTAAACAAGGGTCGTAGAAAAGTGGACGAAGGTTTTGTTCTGTGATGAGAAAAATTTAACCTGGATGGTCAAGATAGCTTTCAATGTTACTAGTACGATAAGGAGACATTTTCTAAACGACACAGTGGATGAGGTTCCATTATGAATTGGGTTGTGTTTTCTCCTTCCATGGAACAATTGAGCTTCAGGTTATACAGGGGCGTCAAATAGTAGCTGGCTACATTGGCACGTTGGAGAGAGCATCCTTATTGACTGAAGGCCCTCGCTCTTCTGAAAGTAACTGGATCTTTCAACAAAACAACGCTGCAATCCACGATGCCCCCAGGACAAATGACTTTTTCATGGCGAATAACGTGATTCTTTTGAACCATCCATCGTGTCCCTCGAACTGAACCCCATTGAAAATGTTTGGGGTGGATGGCAAGAGAAGTCTATAGAAATGGACGTCATTTTCAAACAATGCATGATCTTTGTGAAGCCATCTTAACCACCTGGAATACAATTCCAGCCAACCTTCTGAAAACGCTTGTATCGAATTTGCAATGACGGCCGTGAAACTCACTACTGAGACCTCTTGTTGGGCATTTCCTACCCTGTTTAGGACTTTTTTTTTGGTATGGTCTTAAACTTTTGACCAGCTAGTATTTAAGGCTAATTTCATAGTTTTCAAATTTTCTTTATTAAATGCATAAAATAGTTTTTTTTATTTTCCCTTTTCTTATTTTCATGTTTCGAAGCTCTATGCAAATAAGTGGTTGAGTTTAACAACGCAAAATGCATATTTTTTCTTTATGTTTATTGGCCTTAAGAATTTGACCAGCAGTGTATATTGTGCAGCTCGCGGATATATGTTAACTAAGATCCTTTTTGCTTCACAATTAAAATAAAAGGTAAATAAAAATATTTCAAGCTTTATAATTATTTAACGGATGTAAACTGAGAGCCCACTGGATTAAAACGTAGGTGTATGTTCATTGTGAGTAAATATATTTAAGAATTTAAATTCTACTTTTAATGCTAGATTTGTGTCTAGGATTAAAAAAATTTCGGATCACCAAGGATTGCAGAGGAATTGTGCTGGAAAATCAGTAATCGCGCAAGCCGTGCTGACAATATTAGTTTTAGTGGGCGTGGCTTGTGATCGCCTGGTTATGGCATGTGTGGCTGTGTTGCGGGCAGTGAAATTAACGGAGTGTTAGTGTGTAACTGGGCGCTGTAGTTTGGTTGCAATGCGCATGTTGTAGCTTATTCTTTCTTTTCACTTTAATGTTTTAGAAATGTCTGTGAAAATTTTGTGAAGGAAGATGGCGTCATAAATTTGTAAATAGCGAAAGTATGAAGATGAAAACAGAAATTTTGCATTCACTGTTAAAGGAAGTAAACATTTGTGTCTTATCTGCAATGTGCCACTCAGTCATTACAAAGCCAGTAACTTGAAACGGTATTATTAAACAAATAACAAAAAAGGTTTGGCTGATTATCCAACTAAATCATAATTACGGAAAAACAAGTTTCCTGTGTTAAAATCATCACTAAATAGCCAGCAGACACTGTTGGCAACGTTCAGTAAGGAAGTATATACAACGACAGAAGTTAGTTTTATCATGGAATATTGCTCGTACTAAACGTCCATATTTTGATGGTGAATTTGTTAAGAAGAATATAGCTAAAGTTGTTGCAGGGTTAGATACAAATATCGCAAAACTTCAGGAATTAATAGCCCAAACACCAGCTTCACGCCACACTATAGAGAGACATATCTCTCAGATCAGTGATGATGTTGCAGGCAAAATGCAAAATGATTTAAAGAATTCCCTTGCATTCAGCTTAGTCCTTGACGAATCTGCAGACATACAAGTCAACGCACAACTGGCGGTATTTATTTATTATGATTCCTCTGATATATCTGTGAAAGAAGATATGTTGGACTTTGTGGCACTAAAAGAAACAACTTGTGGTATTGGCATTAAAAATGCGCTTGACAGAGCCTTAACAAATGGTGATGTTTAACTGGATAAATTATTTAGAGGTGCAACAGATGGATGACCTGCAATGGTGGGGAAAACTGCAGGATTAATTGCATTTATGAAAAGTGATCCTAGCTTTCCAGAATTTCTCCCTATTCATTGCATTATCTGGTAGCCAGATACTTCACGTATAAAGATGTTATGAAATTTGTTCTTGAAAATGTGAATTTTATATGCTTAAATCGGAAGACCTCCTGACAACTCAAAAATTTTATTGAGGAACTAGAGCTTGAAGATAAATCCACGGATGTCTCTTTCTACTGCACTGTGAGGTAGTTGTCAACCACCAATGTCTTAAATATGTTTGTGGATCTGTTGGAGCCTATTATTACTTTTCTTGAAGAAAAGAAAATATTCCATCCTCAACTGGGAAATGAGGAATGGATGCAAGATCTAATGTTCCTTAATGATGTAATGAATCATCTATAAACTCTCAACTTGGCACTCCAGGGGAAGAATTTTTTTTTTTCTGAACTTACTCAGACAATTTTCAGATTTCAGAATAAAATAAGACTTTTTCAAAGAGACGTATTGTCAAGAAACTTCAGTTAATTTTCCAATCTCAAAAGGAGAGTAAGTACATTTCCTGATATTGAAATAAAAGACCACAAACTGGAAGAATAGAAAGATAAATTACAATGACCGCTTGATAATTTCCTAGACAGGTTTGAGGACTTGTAGAAGCTGAACCTCTGCTACGCCTTTCTTGTAAATCCATTCATGGTTGATGTGATCAATGATGGTTCTCCAGTAATCGAACTTCTGGTTACAGAATCATCTGCTGTGGAAATGGAAGACAGGTGGACCTGGGTCTAAAGATGATCCATAAATCCGATATTACAATTGAGTTCTGGAAGCAAATTCCAGAAATAAAATATTCTGAACTGAAGAAAACCAGTGTGCAAGTCATCTTAATTTTCATCACAACATACTGCTGTGAATTACTGTACTTTGTAATAAAGTTTGTGAAGTTGAAGCATCGTGCAATCCTTACGAATCAGCACCAGACGGAGCTAATTCGTACAGCCTTGACAATATATCAACCGGAGTTTCAACGACTCGCAAACAAGATGAAAACTCACAATACTTCTAATAGCAGTAAATATCCTGATAATTGTGTCAATGCCTGTTTGTGTCAAAAACATTATGATAAGAATAAAATTTTGTAAGGTGGTATGTGACTAAAATATCTTTAATTTTATTGTTTTAGATATTTTCCTCCATGGTTTGACCGGATATTTACCAAGACAAGTAAATATCATTAAAAATATGTTTTCACCCATTTTTTTTATTTTTAGCAGTCTCATTTAAAGTTAATGAAATGCAAGTTTGCATATATTTTTTAGATGTTTCCTTACCGTATTAAATACGCTCAATATAGTTAAAACAATAATCAGCCAGGATTTTGAAAACGTTTTGTATGTGTAAGCGTACTTTGTGATTATTGAAACTGTTACAGTTTAAAACTACATACATGGACAAATATTATTACGTACATGTATTTCTTAATATTTATATAAAATTTATTTAACAAAATGACATGTAACAATAAAACGTGTGTGTAATATTTATTCATGTCTTGCACTCTCAAACATCTGAAGTTTATCGCATATGGCTCTTACGTTAAGCAAGTTTGGCCACCCCTGACATATTGTATCATGTTAAGTTATTTTATGTTTAGGGTTTTGTCTGTTACAAAAATACCCAAACACCTTGGTGAAATTGCTAACTGTTTTTGCAAAACATGAAGGTTCCTACAGTTATAAGCGTCATTAACTCAATATTGATGGTATTTTAATGTGTGTTTTTAATTTATATGGTGACAACAGCACAGATATTCCTTGTATAGCTTTGTGCTTGAGAACAAACAATTTTCAGTGAGCGCAATGGTTCTTATATTTAAGAATATAACAATATCTGTTGATCGAATTCTTCAACTAAATGCTTTGCAAATATTTAATAAACTTAAATAACTGAAATATAGCTTTGCTATAATTAGAGAGCTGTATACTGTTAGTGTTGTATATGTGAATGGTGCTATAGGAGACACACAGAGTGAGTGATCAGCACTGATACTCCTAAAGCTCAGGCATAGCGGTTTCTAATTTTGAGCCACTTACAAGGAAATGCATCTTGTCAGCAACATCGAGAAGTTTATTTAGCTTTGAACACATACCTCTCTGAAAATGCGAAGCGTTTTCAGCGGCATTGCACCGAAAATTCTTTGATTTTTCGATCCACAAGCTCGGCTTATTAACCTCTAGGGAACTTCTGTAGTTAACGTGTATTCGCTTTATGTAATTTGTAAGGTAATAAGATAATAAATAGGAATTTAATTCACAAATTAGACAGTGAAATCTATGGTGAAACTGACTGGACTAAGTTACTAACTTTACCTATAAAGAAGTAAACTCTCTTTTACACAAAGGTCCTTTTCATCATCACCCAGAATCAGAATCTTAAGATATTATCAATAGGCGATAGTCACGCTTACTTAAGATGTGTTACAATATGTGTAATTGATTTAGTGTGCTTATAGTTTTATACTGTATTACATGTGTCTGCTGTCTCGTCATGGATCAGGTATAGTCTCGTTTATAACAAGACGGTGGAACTGATAAACTACATTTAATGTCTGCAATGATGATAATCTATTTTTATATGTGAAATAGTCTTACAGACAACATCTTGATTTAAACTACAGCCTAATTATACATATACATACGTTTTGTGAAGAAGGATACACAGTTGTATTGTAACAAGCGAAACGTGTTTGTCAGTACAGAACAAACTTATGGATATTAAATATTTGAAAACTCTGTGTATTGGAGTTTTTATGAATCTATAAACCTCGGATTATTTCACCTATCAAGTAGCTGGAAAACACTTTATTACGTAATATTTCTTTAAGGTACTAAATTCTACATGCAAATATGCGTAAGATTGTAAAGTGCAAATATAAGCCAGTGTTTTTTGCTTTGTTTTTTTCCATCGTAACTATGTACGAGAGTACTGGAAAAACAACAACAACAACAAGTTGTGCTCGTGCAGGTATTTTAGAGTAAATTAAATACTACTGTGTCTGTTATTTGGAAACTTACAAAACTGAAGAACAGTATTAAGATTATGGTAAATAGTATCTATTATATACTTTCTTTCATACAGATATTCCCCTGATTGCCGTCTTTTATTAAAACAAAGCACCTGATTGGTTAAAAAGAAACCTTTCTACAGATTATAGGCCTGGCATGGCCAGGTGGGTTAAGGCGTTGTACTCGTAATCTGAGAGTCGCGGGTTCGAATCCCAATCGCATCGAACATGCTCGCCATTACAGGTGTAGGGGCGTTATAATATGACGGTCAATCCCATTATTTGTTGGTAAAATAGTAGCTTAATAGTTGGTGATAGTTAGTGATAACTAGCTGCCTTCTCTCTAGTCTCACACTGCTAAATTAGGGATGGCAAGTGCATATACCCCTCGTGTAGCTTTGCACGAAATTCAAAACAAACAATCTACAGATTATAGCAAAATTATTGAATTGAACAGAAACTAAAATTATTCGATAACAAATATCCTTAATTTAAAAAAAACCGTTAAAATACGCAGTCCATTTTAATTGTTGTTATAAATCAATTCAACACTTTTAGTCGTATTGTTTCTTATAAGGGAATGAATATTCTGAGCCATCAAATACCCACCTAAAGGAAGTATTTTCTTGCATTTGATTTGAAAAGACATTGTTTTTCATTTTCTTAAACATTCCTGGAATATTATAACAAATTAAACTAACAAATCCAATGAAGCTAACATACGAAGCGGAAGTATTTATTTAAAGATTATTAAAGATACATTATACCAACAGTCTTCTTAATACTTATTAAATCAGCTGTCCTAAATACTTCTTAATTCAACAGCCTTTCTAAATACTTGTTAAAGATTATTAATATTATTAATAAAATTATTGGTATTAAATGAATAATTACACGGATGTGAAAACGTTAACGGTGGATATAATTAATTAATATTAAATATCATTAAGCAAATGGTAAAAAGTCTTATCAGCAGAAGGTTGGTCTCAACTTCAACATATCAACTATGTACATAACCATCTATGACATAGTCCAGAAGTTTCATAAACAGTATACACACACACAGACACACACACAGATATACTTCGTTATTTTCGTATATATATATAGGTAGGCCCGGCACGGCTAAGTTGTTGCTCTGCTCGTAATCTGAGGGTCGTGGCTTTGAATCCCCGTCACACCAAACATAATTGCCCTTTCAGCCGTGGTGGCGTTATAAAGTGACGGTCACTCCCACTATTCATTGGTAAAAGAGTAGCCCAAGAGTTGGCGGTGGGTTGTGTTGACTTGCTGCCTTCCATCTAGTCTTACACTGCTAAATTAGAGACCGCTAGCGCAGATAGCCGTTGTGTAGCTTTACGCTAGCTTTTAGTTAATTCATAACGATATATGGAATATTCTATAAAACATTTGTATTTTTCAATACATGGGAGAGATATTTTCACATGTAAGAAACACATATTAAGGCATACTAGTGCGATAAATATCTAATATCTTGTGCTATGTTCTGCAAAACAGAACTGGCAAAATAGTTTTAGTTATCTCCTGGTGGCACAGCCGCATGTCTGCGGACTTACACTGCTAAATATCTGGTGGTGGGCAGAGCACAGATAGCCCGTTGTGTAGCTTTGTGTTTAATTTAACAACAACGATTTCACTATAAAATTTTAAATTCTAAATTTCATTAGAAAATTCATAATTATTATTCAAAGTATGTTTATTACTACTTTCTTCTTTCAGCAAATTAAAATCTAGTAAGACAGTAAGTTCAGTATTTAAAATTGTAGAATTTAATGAACGTATTTCCTTACGTGCATTAGGATCTATATAATAATAATATTTTTTATGATTCCTTGATGGTATAATATCTGAATATTGTGTCTGAATTAATTGTATTTCTTAAATTTTAATTAACAATTTTCTCTCTCATTTATTATTGACATTTTGTTTAAAATAAACAAATTTAGTTGAGACGCTCAAAATGTTATCTAATTTAGATAGTCTATCCAATATAACAGTATAGTTTAAAAAATGTGTCCCAATGAATCAAAGGCTTCTGTAGAGTGAGGAATTAAGTATTAAATGAAATATTGTTTTTTTTTAGACACAGAGTTTATTAAAATTTATAGTGCTACTTATATTTTAACGATTAATAATTGGAACATAAATTACGTACATTCAGACAATATGTACTTTCATGGTGATCTAACTTATTTGAAGGTTTAGAATTTGTACAAATTTGTTTTTTTGTTTAGAATTAAACACAAGCTACACATTAGGCTCTCTGTGCTCTGCTCACCACGGGTATCGAATCCCGGTTTTTAGCGGTTTAAGTTCGCAGACATACCACTGATCCACTGGGGGACTTTATTGTAATGCTGCAGTGTCTTAGTCAATAAAGACAAGTTGTTGTTTATGAATTTCGCACAAAGCTACTCGAGGGCTATCTGTGCTAGCCGTCCCTAATTTAGCAGTGTAAGACTAGAGGAAAGGCAGCTAGTCATCACCACCCATTGCCAACTCTTGGACTACTCTTTTACCAACGAATAGTGCGATTGACCGTCACATTATAAAGCCCCCACGGCTGAAAGGGCGAGCATGTTTGGCGCGAAGGGGATGCGAACCCGCGACCCTCAGATTACGAGTCGCACGCCTTAACGCGCTTGGCCATGCCGGGCCGGAATAAAAACAAAGCTCAGTCTGTATATTATTAAGAATTAGTAATTTAAACGTACGAGGTTTTATTGATACGTCTCTCTGGGATAAAGTTGAGAAATATGAATTATATAAGAATTATCAGAGCTCATCTGACAATTTCAAATATGCAATAAATTGTATTTTCCAATTCTGTACATATAACCTCAATCTTTGTTAATTAGCTTTCTGAATGAAGTAGAACCTAACTAATTATTTTGATTATTTCTGATTCATTAACTCATCTGGCAGTTTCGTCTTTAGAAAATGAAGAATAAACAAATGAAGCACTGAAGTGTAAACGAGTTGAACAAAATCATGAAAACAACTTATTTTTAAAACACCAATATTAATTCACATAACTAATACCGAATTATTCAAACACGGAATAATACAGTCTTTGTAGCACTTTTCTACTAATTCATATAGTTAACAGCTCGTCAAGATGAATCTTCTTATCAGTGGTTTACGTGAAGGAATCGACTCAGTAGCTGCTAGACAGACCAATTAGATCTAAATTAGTAACGTAAATTAGTTTCACAAGCAAACCACCGTTAAATTTTTCCCGCGTTCTCGTAACTTGAGATAAAATTCCGATTTCATTCATATTTAAAAATATGTTAAGATGTTTTTCAACTGATAATTCCCGAAACTGATCGCAGTTCATTTTAGACAGTCACGCATATAATACTGGGTAAAGCTCTTTGAAAGCAATTAAATTCTTATATTATCTTACCGCATTAAATTGAAGTGGGAATTTTCAGCAGACAGATAGGGCGTCAGATAAAATACAAATAGTGTGAATCTTTCAAAATATTTATCATAGTTGATATCAGTTCTTCGGTCTTGAAACTGTTTTCTTGTTCTACTTAGCGAATACGAAACTTAGCATTCAAATCGGAGAATGAAAGTCAAGTGGGGATTTGTTTCCCATTTACATTGACGGCCACAAAACTGACACTGTGATGTTTGAAGTTATACAGACTTTTGTTTGTTCAAAATCCATTAACTTTAACGTTATACACACAGCTAAACATAAAATGAGTTGATGTTTGTCCAAAAATACATTATCAGTGGATTCTTGCAAATTTCCCCAGAGCCACTAAAAACTTTTCACTTTGATGGTTTCAAAAAATATTTAGCTGTTTATTTTTGAAACGCTTTGATATGAGGCAAGACGATGGAAAACCTGATCTTGACTTTATCAGACGCATGTTGTACAATAATGTTGAAACTTAATTATTTAATAGTCATTATCAAAAAAAGGCATTTTTTATTTGTACGAGACAAAGTTTTAAGTTTGTATCGTCAGGTAAAAGTTTTATCCTGTAAAACAACTCGCTGGATATTATCTATTAATCACACGAACACTTTTTAACTGTGGCAGATGTAATCTTTGGTTCTTTTGTTCGAACAACCATCTACATCATCAAACTTACAGCCGTATCCGTGACTCATACGGCAGCAGTCAACTGACTTTATTCGCCATTGTAACTCAGTATTGATTCTTTGTAGGCTACATTAACAAACAGATTGTAAGATGATGTTATTAACTTCTCATTCAGGTAAATATTTACTTTGAGAAATGAAGAACGGAGTAATAAGTTTACAGTTGATGTATCTTCTGTTACGTCTGATATTACAATGTTCAATTCTACATTAAAATAGTTTTGTGTATGATCATAATATTTCTTCCCTGATCCAAAAATGTAATGGATTTTTTTAAGTTAAGCACAAAACAACACAATGGGCTATGTGTACTCTGCTGAACACAAGTATTGAAACCCTAATCCTAGTGTTATAAGTCCGCAGACATACAGCTGTGTAAATGAATTGAGACCTTCGTTAGTCATAGATGCTAAAGGATTGTGTTTTGTTCATCGTCCATCTTTGACGAAAGTTGACTCTCGACAAGTTTATGGACTTCTAACAAAATACCCCGCTGGTAGAGCGGTAAGTCTCCGAATTTACAACGCTAAAATCAGGGGTTCGATACCCTTCGGTGGAATCAGCAGATATTACGATGTGGCTTTGCTGTAAGAAAACACATACATGTAAGTAAAAAATCCCGTATTCCCTTTTTCGCGTTAAAAAAAGTGCAGTTACCCCATTGTGTAATTTTTTACATTATAAGTGAATAACATTTTGTGCAGTGACAAGATTTTTTCGTGTGGATGTAGTGAGAGTATTCAGGCTAAATATGTCTGAAAATGATGTATTCTGTCTCTTGCTTCAGAGATTCTCAGTGGATGCTAGTTTATACTCGTTCCTTTCGAACTCTTCGTATACTAAAGTAACTAATTTCTTTGTATTACTCTTTAGTTTTCCTTCTTCTTTTATAGACCATCCTTAGAAACGTCAGAAACTAAACGTATATCAACATAAACAGACTATTTTCTAAAATATTTTTAATTGTTTCTCAGAAACGGTAAGCTGAGCGGAACGGTTGCTCAAAACCGTCCGTTTCCTTTTTTTATGTGTGTATAATTATTAATAAAAAATTTCGGTTAAAGTAGAAAAGAATGTACAGTGTTGAGTCAAATACACTATACCTGTTTTAGCCGCTTCTCACGAGGCATTTTGCTAAATTCCAGATACTTTCGGAATTACTAGGTTTCAAATGTTGCAGGGTTGATGTGATAAGTAAGGCTTCTGGTTAATTTCAGCAACGAAGATTAAGTGTCACGATCACCCATCCCTGTTTACTTAGTATATGTCGACCCAGGTTATCCTTTCTATTGATTACAATATATTCAGTAGAAGTGTCTCTATTCTAATGTTGAATTTGAATAATTCGTAATAATGGTACACTAACATCACCAACCACACTAAGTTATGCACGATTACTATACATGCAAAGGGAATGTAAACAATTTTACATGTTAATAATGTGCAGACCAAAACATGGTTACCGAATCCAAATGAGGTAGCTTGCGCTTTATCAAACAACACAGCTGTTCCATCTTACACACATACTTACTTTTCTAGTGACAGTGTCAAAACTAAAATCTGCATACCACGGATATCGAAACTCGGTTTATATCGGTATGAGTTCGAAGACATATCGATGTGCCTTTGGGGTGCTTTCCTTTTGGAAAGGTAGCTGCTCCCAACTAAATAATCTTAGATGACCACAAAACATGCAGCACAGAAAGAGAAATGTTACACTATTTTCCTTTTACTAATACTCAAAACTCTTATTTTGAAACCAATATATGGGAAAGTTTGCTGATAAACTATGTCGACAACTCAGTTGGTCAGGAAAGTGAGGAAATAGTTTTCCCTGTAAACATTTATCGTGTTGTCTTATATTGAGATGTATTTAAGGTTTGTAATCCAACTGAGAGAAAAAAAATGTATTCATAAAGTCTATGTTGTTTACTACATAATTGGTAGCACTGAGTCATATTTAATCCAGCTGGGTAGTATCTCTTATATCCTTCAAGCTTTAATATAAGTATATGAGTGTTAATATATATATATATATATATATATATATATATGGATGAAAAGATTCTTAAGTCTCTGATACTTTCCTCTGAACATAGAAGAAAACATCTTGTAAAATAATATCATTTTAATAATTGTCTGGAAACAATCCATCCCATTATGTTACTGGGTTGAGGGAAAGACGGTTACTATAGTTTTCAGTAGGGGAAAGTATGATATTTTTATATGGTGACCTTCAGTTGTGCTAGAATAGTTATCGCAAACTATGAAGGCAGAAAAATAAGTCACGGAATTATTTTTGATTTACTAACAGAGTTATCAAATACCCACCTGAATGAAGTACAATCTAGCGTTTGATTTGAAAAGACATTGTTTTTCATTTTCTTAAACTTTCCTGGAATATTATAACTAATTAAACTAACAAATTCACTCAAGCTAACATACGAAGTAGAAGTATTTATTTAAGGTAGGTGAAAACGAAAGTTTTAAAATAGAAGTTTGAATATTTATTTGATATAACTGAATTAGTAATCAAAGATACATCACATACTTTTTAGTGTATTTTAAGCATTGTAACCGAAATGTTTTCAATAAATTACGTGCAAAGGAAGTCGTTCGCTCATTGCTACAAAATTATAAATTTTGTAACTTTTTCGTCTTCTTCTCCAGAATGTGAACATGTTTATATTTACAAAAAGGTGTTTTTCGCTCAAAAGGAAATGAGATAAAATTACGAATATAAACTATATAACGTAGTAGTGATATGGGGTTTAATAAAATTTTCTTTGCCGTTTGCATAATCCTTGTTATTCAACACTGTTATGCAATAAAACCAGAAAAAAAGTCCACCCTATGATAGTTGCAGTCGTTACTTCTGATCTACTACAAGAGGGTGTTACCTTAGCATTTGAGTTCATCATTAATTATCAATTATACTACTTGCAAACTTCCACATCTACAAATGTTTTGGAAATAACAAGATTGCTAAGGGAATGTGAAGAAGGATTAGCTGCAATCAAACTGAAATTAAAGTCCTGCTACGTCTGAAAAGCCTTATTATTACACCAACTTAGGCATTTTAAACTAATGCTTTAAGTATTTTAATATATTCACAATTATGCTTTGTGCTTCATTCCCTAACGCTTACAATAACGAATCTAGTTTAATAATCAATACGTAAAAAATTTACCATTCTACTTATTATCCTGGCTGAGGTTTTACATTTTGTATCATTATAAGGCCTTCAATTAAACAAATCTGGAGTAGGGTGCGCTTTAAATTTGAATCCAAAGTCAAAAGGTTTGGCAATATTACCAAGGATGGTTTATTCTGTTGAGAATGGTTTCGCAATCAATCTAAAACAGTGAAGTGTTATAGGAACTAAAATAAGTGTGAGCTTAATCTCAACCAGCAGCGTTGGAGATCTATAACAACATGATGGCATGCTGACTGTTGACAGATGCAAACAGATTCTTATCCTTTCAGGAGAAACACCTGCTGGACATCTTCATGGTCCCAAGCATACAGTTGTGGTGAAACAATACTTGAAATAAAAAGAAACTAATCAAAGACTTACGATAATAGCTTGGTCTGCAAAACGTCCAAATATAAGTACTACTGAGGATGTTATATGGAGACTGAAAAGGTAAAAATGAAACGAAACAACGATTTGGACAATACTTCAAAATATGCGTTGACAAACTCACGGTAGCATAACAGAAAGGTATACTGTTCTATGTGAAACAAGTACAAAGTATTAGCGCATTGTACAATATATTTATTTGCATTTTGTGTAATAATGTGTTGTATTAGCGATAAAATGACCATTTAGTTACAATTACTCATTGTTCATGATTCATGTACGTGCGTCACTAGTATATTTGTAAAAGTATTTATAATACTCTATATCATATTACACACATGAGATTTTTTCAATAGGTAAATTCTTTATAAAAATATTTACGCTATTGTTTGGTTTGCAAATGAAATTTAACAACTAGATGAATATGTTCCTAATAACATTTTTATCTTTACTTCAGATAAGTCCATTTTTGACATTTGCAACACAGTGACTATGCGTGTCGTTTCTAGTGTTGACAGGTCCTTTATGTTTAACAGTTTAAAGTTTGTTTTTATTCATAAAGAAAATTCACCCATAATAAACAAAATAAACAATAATATTTGTTATTGTCGTGAATAATCGTTGTATTTTTTCACATAGTTGTTGGTTTTGGTTTTTTACTGGACTCGTGATATGTGCGTGTGTGTGTGTGTGTGTGTGTGGTTTACATCAAGGAAGAATGCATACTGAAAACTGACTTCATGGAGGGACATTGATGTAAGATTTGGCTAGCTTCAAATAGCTTCATAGTCTATGACCAGGAAATTCTTGTGCGCTACTAGAACTTCGTAGGCCTTACAGTTTAACAATGCTATAAATCAGATGTATTGCTCGTGGAGTATCAAGATATCTTCTCCAGTGGACCTCATGACTTAGGCCAAACAAATTATATTTCTTATAGAATTGATAGAGGAGATGCAGTCCCAATATGTGATTTAACCAGACGACTCTCACTTGCGAAATAAGCCGACACATTCAAAGCAGTAAAAGCCATGGAAAAACAAAGGGTATACCGAGTTCTAGAACTTGGTCACATTTATAGCATTAGTGAAGCAAAAGAATGGCTCTACAGGATTCTGTATTTATTACCAGGAGGTGAATGATGCCACAGAAAAAGATGCTCACCTTCTGCCAAGGAATGACTTTATTTTCGATGCTTTATATGGATGAAATGGTTTTCAGCATTGAATTTTAAAAGTGGACATTTCCACCTATACTTTGACAAAGCAAGTACGGGGAAATAGTCTTCATTGCAGAAAATGCGTTGTTACAATTTGAGTTACCCATTGGATTACGGAATGCACTTGCTACATTTCACAAACTAACAGAGTGTGTTGTCTTTGAACTGTCCTGGAACATCTTACTTGTGTGTTTGGATGATATAATCATACATGGAAATGCTTATGATGGGCTAAGGATAGTTCTCGATTGGCTTAGAAAAAATAACCTTAAGCAGAATCCAAAATGGTGTGGATTGTTCCATCAACAAGTGAGGTTTCTGAGACACAGTCAGCAGGGACGAAGTATCTATATGCTGTGTAATAATTAGCCAACACTAAATAAGTTTCATGAAGTAAGAGAATTTTATGAATTGCACTCTTAATATCGTCGTTTTGTAAAATTATTCTCTGACATAGTATATCCTCTTCATGAATTACTTGAAAAACTAAAGACATTTTGTTGGACCACAGTATGTGGACAGGCTATAAAAGACGTAAGAAAAACTAACCACTATTCCTGTATTAGCATACCAAAGTCTAAAAGATCCATTCATATTAAATAAATATACCAGTGACTTTTTAGGGCGTAGCAGTGTTATCACAACTATAATAAGGAAAATAATTGATTATATAGAAATTAGTGCTGCAAAGAGGAGGTATTGTACCATTTAGAAAGAGCTACTAAAAGTTGTTTGTTTCTTATGTGATCTAAGTGATTACCTGTATCATCAAGAGATTTACGCATCATGCCAGTCTTAAAGCTTAACATTTAAGTCACGGTAAACGAGCCTTCCGCTAATACAGCGGTATGTCTTCGGATTTATAACCCTAAAACCAAGGGTTTGATATACAATGGTGTGCTCCACAGATATCCAGAAGTGGTTTTGCTATGAGCAAACACACATTCAACGAGCAAAAAAAAATTGTCAGGAGAAAACGATAAATAAACCCAGTTTTTTTTCATTTAATTCTGATGTGGAAATGGATCCTTGAATAAAATTTGGCACTGTTTCTCGCCATTACGGAAGAAACATTCAATAAGAATAGGCCTTAAGATAACTAGTTAGAAATATGAGAGTCGTAATTTAATTGCAAATATTTTGAGAGACTGTATCATCGATAGTATCATTAATAATGAGCCTTTTGTGCTCACGAAATCTCTCACTAATTTTACAACCTCTCTCAATACGTTTGTCATGAGTCAGCGATAATGTATAGACCTAAGAGAGAAAAACACAGGTTTCGATTCCTTTTGGGTGCAGATATCTCGCTGTTTAACTCTGCACTAAACATACAACAACAACCATTCAGCCATACATGAAAAGTAGTATAGATCACAAGTTATACAGTAGATGACAAACTGAGGTAGACATGTGGAAAAACATTTAATCTGAAAATGAAAGTTAGCTCCAATAATTAAAATACGACATGAATCGCAGATCACACAACTTGATTGTTTGCAAGAAATACATACTGGAAATGTGAGTGAGGGTTAAAGAATGTTTTCAATATCATGTGTTGTCGATAGGTTTGAGTTTGAGGTATATTGCTTACCTTGTGAAGAGCTTCATTTCTGAGTGGGGTTGGATAATTACGTGAGAGAAGAAGCAGGTTATTTATTCGAATATGGTGGTGAAATTCTCCTTTTTGTTACAAAGATACTGTAAATGTAAAAAAACTGTGAAAAAGGATTGGTACGTACGATAAAGGGAGGACTATAAGATTTAAAGAACAAATAAGGGTGAGAATGTATATGTTTGTAATGGACAGAAGTAGTGAGTATGTCACTGTCGTTATTTATGTACAAATCATGGAATGGAACATGTGTACAAGAAACATGCCAACGAAAGCTCAATACTGATGAAACTAAGAAATGAAAGTTATTAAACTTGCAATCTCAATATTAAATGCGCTTTAAACGTCTTGTCATTTTACAGTTTTTTAATATGTCTAATGTTTGTTTTGGAATTTTGCACAAAGGTACTCGAGGGCTATCTGTGCTAGCCGTCCCTAATTTAGCAGTGTAAGACTAGAGGGAAGGCAGCTAGTCATCACCACCCACCGCCAACTCTTGGGCTACTCTTTTGCCAACAAAAAGTGGGATTGACCGTAACATTATAACGCCCCCACGGCTGGGAGGGCGAGCATGTTTGGCGTGACTCGGGCGCGAACCGGCGACCCTCAGATTACGAAGCGCACGCCTTAACGCGCTAGGCCATGCCAGGCCCTAATATGTCTAATAAATAAGCTACTTACGAAGTATGCATTAGTAAGTAATTAACTATATAACTATATTGTAAGTCAGGAACTACAGACACAGGCCGAGACCGTCTGGCTGAAGAGAGGGAGGAAGAAAAGAGTAATGTCATCAATGAGGAAAACGTCACAGTTCCAAAAATAATGAGTGTGTTTCGACATCGCAATGACAGGCGGTCATTAAGTCATTCAACAAAGTGCCACTTTAAGGACAAATTAATTATAATTGATTTAATTAATTAATTGGACATTATTTAATAAATTAGTATTAATAAATTAATGAATTAACTATACATTATTTAATAAATTAGTATTAAGCGTCCTTTTTATGACCATTTAATTAGAAATGACTTTGTGGTTTAATTATAAAAGAAATTAGTGTGTTAAGGATCCTTTTTAGAGATAACTTAATTAATTAACCATCAAATTAATGATTAATTATATTCTTATATTCCACAGCCAACACAGCGCGCAGTTGCCTGGCATGCTGCTGCTACATGTCCAAACCTTTGGCATTGGTAACACTGTGTTACAACCGCTGATGGTGTTTTGGTTTGTTCTGCTGTGCATTTGTGATACCACAATGTGATACCATTATTTATTAGCTGGGTTATTTCTTGGGTATTTTCCGTAACTAATTTGATTAGATTAGTTGGGTTTTTTAGTTATATTAGAAATTATTCGTTCAACTGAAACGTGTTTTATGTTTAGTTCAGTTAATTCATCCTTAATATTTCCTATGTCAATAGAGTGGTGCAACCCCTGATTTCAAAAGATTTATGTGTTGGCCTAGCTAGCTCCAGGTAAGTGTATAATTATTTCCCTGTTTTGAATGCTTCTAAAGGCCATTCTTTCAGTAATCTATTAAAGTCAACGGATTTCTGTCCTTGAACAAGGACCCCGCCGCGAGACAGACGCTTAATGTTAGTAATGCTAATTTTAGGTTTACACCTGAATATTTCTCTTGCTAGTTGTGGTTGGTTGTAGTTTCCTGGTATGTCTTGTATGATTATGGGTTTTTTTGGTAATTTAAATATATTTTTTGTGTGTGTTTCCGTGCAAGACTAGAGGGAAGGCAGCTAATCATCACCACCCACCGCCAACACTTGGGCTACTCTTGTACCAACGAATAGTGGGACTGACCGTCACGTTATAACTCTTCAACGGCTGAAAGGGCGAGAATGTTTGGTGCAACGGGTATTCAAACCCGCGGCCCTCAGATTACTAGTTGAACGCCTTAACCCACCTGGCCATGCCCGGAGACAATAGTGGTGGGTTAAGGCAAGAGATTAGCTTCGGATCCACCCAAAACGGCTTCTCATACAGATCGTTATCTCATTATTTTCCAATTAGAAGTATTTTCAATAGCATAAAACATTCAATTTAACTAATATTGTCGAGATACTGTGAAAAATATGATGTATTTGACTGTATTTACTCAGTAGGTTTGAAAAAGTCAAGGCTGCATCAAGGTGTTGGTTGCTGAGTTTAAAATATATTTTTTTTTAGAATGGTCTTTCCAAAATTACGGTGCGTCTTCCTCGATGCAGCGTTTCACGAGGCATAAAATACGGTAATTGTCGACATGATGAGACATGTATTACATGAGTCATACCACCTGCCACGACGGCCTAGAAACATGTTCTACACTTTTTAGTACCATTAGGTAATCATCCATTATGGTCGCCTGTCTGGTATCAAACTGTAATTTCAGCCCAGCATAGTTATTTTCGCCATCTGGTGATATGTTGTTGAACTTTGACGTCATGGCCCTAGGCAACAGAGGCCTGCAACACATCTCTGGCGACGCTCCTTCTAATTGAAACTTTTGGAACTATGACATTTTCATCTTTGATGACATTACCCCACTTTGCCTCACCCTTCTTTGAGGTAGCCAATCGACGTGCGTGTCTGTATTTACGGGCATTCTGTCATTTTAGTTCTGATGGCAACGCTTAGAGTTTGCTTATAAACATTGTCATTAGGTGTGAAGGTGTTAATATTGAATAAGAGTTCTGTTAGTTAGAGTGCAATATAGTCTCTGTCAAAGACAAAAAAAAGCTTTACTACTTGTAGACCATCCATCACCTGTAGAAAATAATGACGGTAAAGTTGTAGGGAAATGAAAATTGTTTAATTAAATGGCATAAAAAGGATCTGTAATGTGACTGATAGGTGTTGAACAATGAAAAAGATCAGTCAGAAATCAGTTCAGAGGAACAGTTAAATCCAATATTATTGGCCTTCCAAGACTGTTTTGTTTATGAATTTTAAGAAGAATGTAATAAAAAGGCCTGTCATGCACAGTGATGAACAGGATTAAGTCCATCAGTTGTTAGTTTTCACTCACGGGATTAATTAAAACTGCTAGAAATAATGGCTTCTAAGTGGCTAGGTGGATCCTTGTCAGAAACAGGCTAATAAAACGAAGTGTCTGACAAATGTGTTTCAGTTACTATGAAGTAAAGACCAAAGCACCAGACCACGGTAGTATCTCGTTTGTACGTAGGGCCCGACATGGCCCAGTGGTTATGACACTGTACTCGTAATCCTAGAGTAGCCGGGTCGAATTCCTGTCACACTAAACATGTTTGCCCTTTCAGCCGTGGATGCGTTATAATGTGACAGTTAATATCACTATTCATTGGTAAAAGAGTACCCCAAGAGTTGGCGGTGGGTGGTGATGACTAGCTGCCTTCCGTCCAGTCTTACACTGCAAAATAGGGACGGCTATTGCAGACAGCCCTCGTGTAGCTTTGCGCGAATTTAAAAAAAAACAAAACACAATCCTTTGTACGCAGGCTTAATAAGAAAAAAACGTCATATCATGACTTACAGTTAGAGATGATTTTCAATTCATTTCTGATAACATTGTCAGAAGCTTTGTGAATCATGAAGCTGATATTCTATAGTTACTTATGACTTGTTATTATTACTAAAGTTTGCAATAACTTGAAGCTCTAAATTTGAAAAAAACGTTTTTAAGATGAAATAATACTGTTTGAGGTTAAATTACAATTTAAAATTTAGAATATACTGACAAAATATCTTAAGTTAACAGAGTGTCAATGTTTTTTTTTTAAATCTCAAGCTTAGAACAAAAGAACAACAACAATACAAATTTAGAAACATTTTTACCAGGTTATGTTTTCACTTAGCACAAGTGCAACGAACACATTACGTAAAACTATACTTTCCGTACAATAATGACCTTAAAGCAAGCGTTCCATATTTAAACAAACACAAATTTAAAAATTAAAATCACTTATGTAAAAGAAAACGAATACAACCAAAATAAATGCCTTAATGCGAAATTTAGTTTCACATTAACATCGCATTGAAGTATCCTTAACATTACAATAACAGGCTCTGTCTACTTTTTAGCTGTGAATATATTAAAACTTCTTCGGTGGGTGCTTCTAAGTAATTATGATTCATTTGAACATCTCTAAGTTATGCATAACTGTCTGAACCTTGGTATTTCTTATCTAGTCGCTTAGCTCATGTATCGTAAAAATGCCGTTAGTGCTAAAAACATTCGCAAATGCTAAATATATTTTAAGTAAATAAACCTAAACAGGTTAAGCGATGTTGATCACAAATTTTACGCCTATTCGCCTTTAATGCTTTTTCAGCTTTCGCAGTTTAAACCATAACTCTTTAAGGCGGCCTGCATTGGCCAGATGGTTAAGGTACTCGAGTCGTAATCTGAGGGTCGCGGGTTCGAATGCCTGTCGCACCAAACATGCTCGTTCTTACAGCCGTGAGTCGTTATAAAGTGACAGTCAATCCCACTATTCGTTGGTAAAAGAGTAGTCCAAGAGTTGTTGGTTGGTGGTGATGACTAGCTGCCTTTCCTCTAATCTTACACTGCTAAATTAGAGACGGCTACCGCAGATAGCACTCGTGTAGCCTTGCGCGAAATTCTAAACAAACCTTTTTTATGAGATGAAAACTCTTTAAAAAAGCAAAATTCTGTGAGTTAATAGTTATCACAGGGTGAGAAACAATGTTATTTTATTCGTATTTCGTTTGTGTTCATATAAACCTTTGATGGGCAGAGCACAAGAAAAAATTTTGTGTAGCTTTGTGCTACAAATGTTCATATATTTTGAAATCATGTTCTTGTTTTATTTATAATACACTTTTAGTAACGTGCATGCTGGGATATTGCAGTTTTAGTTCGCTAAAAAAAATTTCAAATTATATTCGAGTATTCTTTATCAAGAATATAATTAAAATGATTCAACTATTCTATATGTTCTTATCTCAGGTTGTTTTGGTCAACCATTAAAAGGGTAACCATGCGTGCGAACAAAGTTAAACTAATGTAGGAAAATGAACGTATTATTTGAAAGGTACAAATGCATGCACTGGTCATAAGTAGAAGCAGACCCCTATCCAATTACTCTATGCATACGGATTATTTATATGCTGTTGATGTATGCTTATGTGTTGATAGTTTTTTATATATAATATTTTTGTGATTAACGCACCTCCCTTTTGCCCCTGTAGCGATCTTGTTTAATTTTTTGAGCACTGCCCTAAAAAAGGTACATGTGTGACATTGGCTGGCTTCTGAGAGATTAGTCGCTGAAACGTATGTAAATAATATTCTTCTACGAAAGGTCAGAACCACTACGCCACGCTGTAGGAAACTACTGTTTCATTATACGGAAATCTGATAAAGACTGAGTTTTTACTCGTACGACATTCATTTTATGAAACGTGTTCGTAACTCATTCTCTACGGACGCTTCGTTGGCTCGATGTCTATGTGTGAAAGGTCTCAGGATGGAAATAAGAATGTTCCAATAAAAGTGGAAATTGGAGAATGCTGTTTATCGCGTATTAGCCCTGCGTCCAGAAAATGTATCGGAATAGGTTTAGCAATTTTCACGGCAGTAATGGCCGCTGTAAATGGTCTGCTTCTTAACATTACTGATGGTGTTTCACCAACCATGATATCTGGAATAGCTGCCTTGGGACCAAGTGTCACAGCACTGCCATTGTTAATCTATAGAAGGGAACCTATTCTCTTCTCAAAAAAGAAAATGTCAGTAATAGTTTCTAGATCTCTCTTTGGGACTCTTGGTGATGTTGCTCGATTCATCTCTTTCACCTGTCTTCCTCTTGGAGAAGCATCTGTATTGTACTACTCCCTTCCTGTTTATAGTTTGATTTTTGGATACCTTATATATCGGGAACCTTGTGGACTATGGGAAATGGGTTTGATTGTGCTAGATTTTACTGGTGTATTCCTAGTTGCATCCCCATCCGTTGTCAACGGCGTTTTTGACTTTAGCAATTACATCGGGAAGAAAAGAATTATTGGAACTGTTTTTGCCATCCTTGGCGGTGTGTTTGATGCAGTAAGTATTTCCATGCTCCAAATGGTTCGTGATGTACCATGGACATCTAATCAGGTATGGAGAGGTCCTACTGGAGCTTTCAGTGGTTTTATATGTGCCCGGTTCTTCAACGAATTTTTCTTTAGTCCCTGTGGAACTGAATCGTTAATTATTTTAGCTTTTATATGTCTCTCTATTTGCTATCAAGTTAGCATTTTCTTTGCAACATATTTGATAGCCGCAAGTCACGTTACAATTTTTCTTACATTAGAAATTGTGGTCGCTTTTGTACTTGAAATTGCATTCCTTGGATATATACCGACTGTAACATCTTTATTCGGGGCTGTTTTAGTAATTATCGCTGCAATTATGTTCAACATGAAAGATAAATTTTTGTCATCATTCCAGGAATTTTCCATAAAGAAAATCAGGAATGTTTTCGCCAAGAAATTAGACGAAAAACCTGCGCAAAATGAAAGCACATCTTGTTGATTACTGTCAGAGTTATTTCTTGTTTCTCAAGCAGTAATTAAATGAATACAAATTTTCTTCAAGTAACGAATCTTCAGAAAAAGGACTTTTGTTGAACATTATTTGTATGTATATCAAACTTAAGTAAAAGTCATGCATATTAAGAAAAAAATACATCAATTTTATAAAACATAGACCGACATAGATTTTAATATTATAGTACAATTATCTGAATAAGAAAACGCGTATTAATTTGGGTCTATAAGATAAAATATTTACATTTTTATGACTTTGTGATTATGACATATGAGCAAATTTTATTGTTACAGCTGTTTTATTGATTTTGATATGACCATAAATGTTGCTTTTATGCCTGAGTATGGTATTCATATGTAGTATAAGTTACAAATAACATCTAGTTGTGAAAATATTTAGATATAATCACACAAATATTTTCTGTGAATAGCTTATTATCAGAACCCGTTGATTTGGCATGACATATAGTTCTGAGCAACGTTTTCAAGTCACCATAAAAGTTTCCTGTAGAAGTTAGTAATATTTTAGGATTCTAAGAGCTAATTTTACGTTTTTTTGAAAAAGGAATAAAAACTAGAGAAAAATGAGTTTAAGCACAGCATTTAATTTCGTGTATATCACTTCTTTGGATATCAATTTTCAAGATGATTACGTATTTACAATTTCGTTATGTTTATGAATTAAAACAAACGAAGCTCAGAATATCTGATAATGCACATATAGCTACATGTTTAATTACTACAGTGTAATACACAAAACACGTGTATATCTTTAATATGTTTAATTGTTAGAACATGCTGATATATTTCTGGTAGTTATGATAAGAAAATGTTTGTTTGTTTGTATTTTGAATTTCGTACAAAGCCACTCGAGGACTATCTGTGCTAGAGTCCCTAATTTAGCAGTGTAAGACTTTAGCAGTGTAAAAGCTGCAGTCTACAAGCCATTAATAACACAAAAATGCACACCACCAACTTTCATTGAGCAAGACACATTGAACCTAGATAGTGGATCATTGGATATTGGTCTCATTGAACGACGAATCATGATATACACTCTTCTACTTATTCTCCAGGAATGCTTATGACCTGAGTGTGTTGTCAAACAGTAAAGTTTGGAGGTATAAGTTTGATGATCAGGTGTATGGACTAGCTTTACTGGTTGCTGTGCACAGATTCATGAATGTTGTATCCTGCATCGATGTTGTGAACTATTCTTTGTGTCCTACATTGTAGTAGTTTTATGGTACTGACCATTGAGCCTTCCAACATGATAATGTTTCATGTCACAAAGCAAGGACTGCGGAAACATGGTTTGAAGAAAATAACATGGAAATTTTACAGTGGCCTGCACAAAGTCCCGACTTCAACCCGGTAGAAAATATTTGATATGAAATGGAATACAGAATTAGGGAAAGGTCAAGATCATCTTTTCAGCAGTGGAGCTTACTAATCCCTTAAAAGACGATTGGAGAACAATATCACAGTCTTCCACGACGCACTGAAGTAGTCTTTAACGCCAAATGTGGGCCAACACGCTATTATTATCTTGGAAAAAAGGTATGTTTTATTCATAATTACCCGTATCCCATGGCCTTTGGTAGGATAATGTATGTTAGATGCTGTTCAACCACTATATTTGTAAGCTATGTTGATATGTTATCTGTACTAATTTCATGTTTGTTTGTTTGTTTTTGAATTTCGCGCAAAGCTGCTCGAGGGCTATCTGTGCTAGCCGTCCCTAATTTAGCAGTGTAAGACTAGAGGGAAGGCAGCTAGTCATCACCACCCACCACCAACTCTTGTGCTACTCTTTTACCAACGAATAGTGGGATTGACCGTCACATTATAACACCCCCACGGCTGAAAGGGCGAGCATGTTTGGCGCGATGGGGATGCGAACCCGCGACCCTCAGATTACGAGTCAAACTCCTTAACTCACCTGACCATGCCGGGCCTACTAATTTCATGATAGATATCATTGCATTTTATGAAAAAGGTTTATTTATCACTATGAAATATATCGAATGCATAGCTCTTGATATCTTTTGAGAAGGAAAATTCGAGTTAAGGATATATTTTTGTATTTAATCACAAATTAAAAAACTCATGAGTTTTCGTGTTCCTTAATTCATTATCTACGATTCTTGATGTTTAGCTGTTATCTTTGAATTTTATTTCAATTAATATTGTGATCTGTACAACTCAACTTCCAATTATTAATATATAAATTTGGCCACTCTACAATTTATTTGTAGTAAAGCACAAAGCCACACAAAAGGCTATCTGTGATCTGTCCACCACGGGTATCCAAATCCAGTTTCTAGTGTTTTAAGCCCACTCTACAATAAAAAGCACTAAAAGTTGGCGCCCATTCAGAGCACAGATGATCCATTGTTTAACTTTGTGCTTAACTTGAAAGAACCTAACTAAAATTTAGCAGGCTATTTCAGTTCTAGTAAACTGAGTACAAATGTAACTATGAAAAAATATTAATACGATGTCAACTGTTCAACTCCAGTAATTGGTGTTCATGAAACTAATAAAAACACCTTAGGTGTGAAAAAATGCTAAGGAAAAAAAACAGTTAAGAGTGCGACTTAAAGAAATGAAATCAAAATTGGTGTCAAACTGGCAGTTGTACTTATAATGACTTTTGTTCCACTTAGGACATGATGGTAGGTAAAACAATAAACGCGGCCTAGTTAACTGATGAATGAGTATTTACTGTAAAATTCTTGTCAATGTTATAAATGTAGCTATCAGTTTGGTCGCCAGTTTTGATTTCACTTCTTTAAGATGCACAATCAATCCGTTTGTGGCCAACTTTTTTTCAGTCACATGTAAGTTGTTAATGATTAGATATAATGACTCGATAGTGCAAACATTACCTTTAGGATCGCAACCTTATTATTCGGAACAGATCTTTATATTAAAGAACTAAACAGGTTATTTAAAGTATATGTGGCAGTTATTCCTTTCTAAAGGAAGTTTAATAGCTTTCTTTACAGTAACACCATGGAATTTAGATTAACAGCTTCTTGTCATGTTCTCATGCAATCGGTACAGCTATTATTTGTTTTGAAATTTCGCGCAAAGCTACGCGAGGGCTCTCTGCGCTATCCGTCCCTTATTTAGAAGTGTAATTGTTTGATATGGAGTTTAAGTTACTTCTAGCCTAAGGTTTTCGTTACCCGAAACAAATTTTATGTATACGTTTGGGCGTGTTAAAGTGAAAAGTTGTTTCAACTCTATGCTCGATTCTTTGTTTTTGAATTTCGCAAAAAGCTACTCGAGGTCTATTTGTGCTAGCCGTCCCTAATCTGGAGTCTAAGACTAGAGGGAAAGCAGCTAGTCACCACCACCCATCGCCAACTTTTGGGCTATTCTTTTACCAACGAATAATGGGATTGACCTAACATTATCACGCACCCACGCCTGCAAAGCGAGCATGTTTTGATGCGATGGGGGATTCGAACCCGCGCCCTTCAGATTATGAATCGGACGCTTTAACTTACCTGGTCATTGGTAGAGCTCGGTTAAACATCATTAATTATGCTATTTTCCTCAGCTAACAACAGGTATGCTAAACGCATTTAACTGGGATACTTTCATAAAAGTCAGTAAGTTTATGTTAAAAACTTTACAATGAATCATTAATAATAATTGTTCACTAGCTTGATTATTTTGAAAACTTGAGCTAGAAGCTGGTAATCTATTTCGCTTAGCCTAACCAGTACTTATGTATCTACACATCCTTTCATTTTTTAAATTTTGCTGATATAATTCATCCGCCTTTATTTCCGATGAATAAAATTTAAAAACGGTATACTTTTGCTTTTGAGTGAAGCTCTAGTAAAAGTGTTAGATGACGGCTCACGTGATACTTTTCGTAGGTGAGCGCATAAGTTTTAGGCAAATTTGAGCGATTTGTGTTTAATAACTTTACACATACGAGTTATTTTTACACCAATTAACACTTCTAATTCTAGGTTTAAAGGATCTATAAGTACACCGAATTTTCTATGAAATAAAGTGTCCGCACTTTTGTTATTAAGAAAAAAATATAGGAAGACACTCAATACTCAATAAAAATTTTGAGATGTTATATCTCAGGTATTTCTTAATGGATTGCCTTGAAATATGGTATGTGAAGTGAGAGTCCAGTAGATATACTCACTGAAAATATACATTAGGTTGGGTTACCACAGTTTGAGATACAAAAGATGGAAAATCGCTAAGCTGTCACTCCTGTTAAAAATACAGTGAGGCCCGACTTGGCCAGATGGTTAAGGCACTCGACTCGTCATCTGAAGGTCGTGGGTTCGAATCCCCATAACACCAAACATGCTCACTTATTCAGTCGTGGGGCGTTATAAGTGACGGTCAATCCCACTATTTGTTGGTGGCCTTTTCTCTAGTCTTACACTGCAAAATTAGGGACGGCTAGCGTAGATAGCCCTCGTCTAGCTTTGTTCGAAATTGAAAAAACCAATAAACAATAACGCAGTGTTACCGCAGCAGGTTGTTTAAACTACAATTCTTTTCATTTTAATTAGCTTCAGTCTGACATTTCAGCAAGATGATATTCTATTATTAGCTAAGCTAACAAAGGCCATTTTTGACTATATTTGATGTGTGTTTTCTTATAGCAAAACCACTTTGGACTATCTATCTGCTGAGTCTACCGAGGGTAAGCGAACCCCTGATTTTAGCGTTGCAAATCCGTAGACTTACCGCTGTAACAGCGGGAGACTATAATTGATGTAAATTTTATTTCCTGAAAATATGCATAATTTCATATATAAGATGAATTAGCTATTGAATTTAGGTGTTCGGTTTGTACATAGCAATAAGCAAATACTCAAAGAACAGAAAATTCAGATAAGAGTAGTTTTTAAGCGCAAAAGTTACAGAAGTTCTTTGAAATTCAACAGTTGAGTTCAATTGACACAAATTGACTTGATGATTCATCTTTTGTTTGGCATGTACTAACCACTTTAAGCTTATGAAATATGACGCAATTTTGTAATAGACTTGGAATTGTTCGTTGCGCAGATCATTAAATATTTTAGCTTAGAGATGTATTAAAATGTAAAATCTACCAATTGTCTGCCCGAATCATTGTTCTTGGCTGAGTATACGGCAAACAAAAGCCGCGTATAACGTACACATACACTGTGCTCTTTGTGTGTTTCATTAAAACTTTAGACGCTACGGTATTCGTTAATAATCGGGTAAAGATTAAAATGTTACAGACGTAACAATTGTAATGTAAGAATTAGCAAGGTTGTAGGTTGGTCATTTTATTGTTTTGGAATCTTAAGGTATTTTTTAGAAATGAAAGTCGAATATAGTATATTTGTTTATTGTTAAGCATATTGCTACACAACAGAGTGTCTATGTTCTATCCTCTGTGGTTATCGAAGTCCAAATATTTGAGTCATAAATTCTCTTACTTCCAGGTGAGCCATCGAAGACGCAGAATATAGTTAAAAATCTATAATAGCCTTATGTATGAAGATCTAAAGTGCGTTATAAAGAAACACCGCGTTGCACTGTAGCATTTATAAAATTTTATTTCTTCAGCCTTCTTAAATATCTCATTAGTAATTTCAAACTGGTTGAAAGACATAATAGTTTTACATAGAAAAGGAGAAAAATAACATTTCTACTTCCTAACATGCAGCATATATTTACATATCGCGTTATATGAAATTACTATAAAAAAACTGATGCTCAACTATAGGTTGTCCCACGAATTATGGAACTTATTTAAAAGCGAAACAGGATATGGTAGTTTAAGCTTTGAGACAACGTTTTTCTAGCTTTTGCTAGTTCATTAGACTGATTTGCTAAGTTAGTAGAACTATGGTAGAATATCTCGGGTTCAAGGATGACTGGATAAAATAGTAAAACCAAAAAGAGTCGAAATAGAAGTTATCATATACAAAGAATCTATGTTTTCATATGGAAATAAACAAACGTATCAGATGTTGAAAACTTAGTGAAAGAATTAACTGATAGATACATGGAGCAGCGCTGTACTTAACATTTATGTATGCTTGTCTAGTTATGTAAATAACCAACTTTTTCTTTTACTATCCACCAATTCAATATTCTCTCTAGCGACTTAAATAATTAAATTACCGTTACTCTCTCTCTCTACCTCTCAAGTGTTAAAGTATTCTTTCTACATATCAATTAAATTTCTAAACCACTTGTTATTTCATGTTAACATCAATAATGCTTTACTAATTTTTCTCTTTTATATTTGGAATAATTACATCTCACGTCTGTTAATAATATCGTGAATGATTTTGAACTTATTACCTTGACCAGGAGGTGATGAAAACTACAATATGAGTTAAGGTTGTGAGGAAGATAACCAACTGAAATGTAATAAAGACAGGTAAAATATCAATTAAATTCAATAGTCTAATACCATGATATAGAATATTTGTTATGAAGAAACTAGAAACTAGCTTTGATTTATTTCAATCTTCTTGAAGTGTGCCACAGAGATTTATAACAGGATATTATTAAAATTCCGTAACCTTATTAAGAAATGTGAGGAAGAAATATATTCCTTCTATTGAGTAGCATTATGAAATTTTCTATTATAATGTAATATTTATTTTCGTGTTTTTAATGGTAATAAATCCTGAATGAGAGAGATGTAACGGATGAAACTACCTCCAGAAAAGCTAGCGGGATTCTCTTACAGGTAGCAACATCAGCAAAATTATTAGGGATCAAATTTGACTCAAAATTAAAGTTGATACTACACATTAATAGTATAAACCCCAGAATTAGGAAAAAAACAAATTACTTTATTAGAGCGACTGTCAACAAACAAGTAGCTTCACCAGAAAACATATTAAACATTTATAGAACATACACACCACTAGTCGTAGAATGTGTGAGTGTTTTCTTGTAGCATAGACATATCGGACTATCTGCTGTCAATGAAGGAAATCGAACCTCTGATTTTAGCGTTGTAAGACTATGCTTGTATAACGTGGATAAATGTATCAAAAAGACACATGAACAAACTACAGCGAATACAAAATCATATTTGATGACAGTGTATAGAATTCCGTGATCAATAAATTGGGAATTTCTACACAACTGTTGAAACATGCTAATACACTCCTGGATAACTAGCTTCAATATTACAAGAAAAATATTAATTAAAATGAATTTATGAGCAAATTAGAGAGTTACACGATATATGATGAACCAAGCCCTAGATACCTCTCCCCTCTAGACATCATAAATAAGAAAATTACAGGACAAAGAGTGCCAGGCTTAACTGAATCCTAGAGTCAAATTTAACTTTATTTAAAAATAATTGTATATGTAAAACTAGGATTTTGTGTGTGCGTATGACAGCTAAGTGGAACTGTATTGTGAACATGTACGAAAAGTGCGATCATAAATAAGTGAAGCTGGAAAAAAATACGAGTCAATATTACCCCATGAGCTGGACATTCACAAAAAGAAGTGTTAATTGAAACTGCGGTTTATGGACAAAATTTAACATATTGTGAGTAAAGTAAAGAGAGCTATTACCTTGAATTTTACATTACAAACAAAATAATAGTTCCTGAAAGGGAGGAATGTTTTACTCTGAACCTGACCCCTCCTGGTCCAAAACATGAAACGACTTATGATGAAAAAAAGAATTAGCATCCAACTAGTAGTCATGTCACCAACCTGAGAAAGAGAGGAGGAGTGTGGTAGTTTTAGTTGTTAAAAATACGTTAGTAGCATTTGCTATTGGTTATATCGATTAACTCAGTTAATTTTAACTAATGTTGTTAATATGTCAAGATTGTTGAAAAATTATGTTATTTTCGTTTTATTTATTTTCCTAATCTTGTAATTGGGGAACAACATATACGTTTTTGATTTCATCGCTTGTAATGTTTACAATATGTGTAACACCTGATCTATTCTGATCATTACTTTCAATAACTCTTACACCACTCCAACTGATTACAAAATCAATTTGAGGTTTAAGAGTAACACTATTATATTAAACTCTTTAATCGAGAGGCCCGGCATGGCCAAGTGATTAAGGAACCCGACTCATTATCCGAGGATCGCGGATTGAGAATTCCCATCACACTAATTTGCTCGTGGGGGCGTTATAAGGAATCATTGTTAATAGTATAAAATTTTTTCAAATAGTTTTTGATATTATAATTCTTTTCTATCTTTTGTCTGTTTAATTTGTGTTTTTGTTGAAAACGTTTTTTGATTTGGTATATTTTATTTATTTGTCTGAAGTGAAACAGCTTTTTGTTTTTTATATGCTGTTCTTAGTTTATTTTTGTGAACATTTCTAAAAGATATGTTTGTTGCAATATAACCCATTTACATATAAGAAACCTTTTGTAATATTTTTGACCTCATTATTTGTTATCACTTCTTTAAGTAGTACATCTAATAATTCAACTATTTGATTATGTAACTTTTTACTTTTGTTTCCTGCTATTAGGTCATCAGTTACATTTCTCTAATTAATAGAATAATATTTAACCACTTATTTTTATATTTTTAGACGGAGCTCTTAAGACTTTTAATTTTTTCGACATATGATTCAATTTTGTTTGTTTGTTTGGAATTAAGCACGAAGCTACACAACAGGCTATCTATATTCTGCCTACCACGGGTATCGAAACCCGGTTTCTAGTGGTGTGAGATTACAGTCATACTACTTTGCCACCGGCGGGGACAGCAAAATAAGAAATATATTATTGGAATTGTTAAGCAGAAATACCTACATTTTAATTTTGGTTCTTTCATAGTAATTGTAAGTTTTTTGGTAGAAGATATTGTGATATGAATTATATCTTCTATAGTTTTCAACTTTATTATCGTTTCTTGAAATTCAACTTGAGGAATAGCTTAAAATTTCATTTTTAAATCAGTTGTCTATGAAACTTTAACCTTTCGTATTTTACTCTACTAAATCTTCTGCTTCATTACTCTTTCTTCGTTTTGTTTCATCAGTCGCTTTAATTTATTGTGTATTCTTCATCTTTTTCACTGTTCATTTATTCATGTTGAACGTACAGTTAAAAGTATTTATTTTATTCTTCATATTGTAGTTAACTGCTTCAACATACAGTTAAAGGTACCTGTTTTATAATTTAACTTAAAATTAAATAAATGATAAATATTAAACCAGAAAAGCTAGAAGATTTTAATCAAAATTATTTGCTACCTACACATTCATTTCGTCCTTTAATCATTTGTCCTTCTTATTGCAGAGAACTAAATTTGTTGTTAAACCTATTCCTAATGAAATAAACTGTTATAATCTGTACTTACGTGCAAAAAATGTAGCAACTCTAAGTATGTAAATGATGTTGATATAGATGAAACTTTCTTGATGTTTTTCGAAGATCGAATGAGAAAAAGCAATGCATAGCATAATATAAAATATTTAAGAAGGAAACATTATTTTCTAATAAACGTAAATGATATGACAGATGTTAATAGTTTAGATCTTATAAATAAACTTCATGTTTTTTCATAATTGTATTAATGAAAAGAAACAAGATGAAATAATTGACTTTTTATCAGTTGAAAAAGAAATTCATCGATAATTTATTTATCACAGACTTATTATTGAACTCCACCTGACATCAAAAGGAAGTGTCTTTATTTCATCTTTTGAATTTTCAGAATAAAAAATAAGACAGATCATCAGAGAAATAAATAATAGATGGATCTAAGAGTATTGATCAAATATATAAAACATATAAAAACCATTAAAGAATAATATGATTTTTATTATATCTTAAGTCTCCTAATGTGAGATATACAAGGAATTTAAAACCACTATGAATAAATAGGGGAGTAATTGAAGAAAAAATTATTTGTATGTCGGAAAAGATATTAATGTAACCATGATAAGTGTAAAATGTTTATTCAGTACTTTCGCTCTTTGCTATTGTTCCTTTAGCAGCATTAAGTTTGAGAGTTCGTATCACTGAAGTAATCTCTAAGTATATGAATATATATTAGAAAAAAGAATGTAAAAGGTCTCATAACTTTTACAAATAAATGTTAAGTATGTTTAAATGTAAACAAAAATGTTATTGCAGAAGAAATTAACTTAAAGAAGAAAGCTTTCATGCAAACAGTAAAGTACTTTCCAAGATGGATGTACATTAGTCATAAAAAGTTAAATGGATATAAATAAGAGGAAGTGATCTAGTTGGCTGGATGCAAGTGAAACGTGAAACCACTAAAATGCATTTACCCAAATTCCAGTACTGTGATCCTAGCATTAAAAGAGTGGATAAAGCATGTGAGAAACGTGATATCGCCTGCAGTAAATCAAAAGCTACATCTGACAGACATATAACTGATCACGAATTGATGTGAATGCTATTCAAAATCTAGCTTTACGCGATTGCTTGTTTTTTTTTTTTTTAACTGCGCGAAAAGCTATAAAAGGACAATCTGTGCTAGCCGACCATAATTTAGCAGTGTAAGGCTAGAGGGAAAGTAGCTAGTCAAAGATCAAGGTAAATTATTGGTTCTGCACACAGTTTGCACCATTTGAGTCAAATAGTTGAGACAATGGACTAAAGATAAGAAAAAGTCTTTGATTTTTGGATTTCCGATTTTGCAGCATGATCTTAGAAACCATGTTAATAGAAATGATGAGAGGGATTATTTTCAACTTGAAACGTCTGGTGAACCACAACTGTTTATTCAAAGAAAGAAGCATGTATTGCCTTTAAAATGTTATTGGCAGACTTTCAGGAAACAACGAACTTAAATTACGAAAATTTTGTCAATAACATTCCGATAAATTCAAAGAGTTGGGTTGCAATATGAGCTCGAAAGCTCATTTCTTACACCGATGTATTGGACTAGTTCCTTGGAAATCTCGGTGCCATCAGAGAAAAACAATGGTAAGGAATTCATCCAGACATCGGGTGAATATAGAGGAAGTATCAACGAAAGTATAACATCATCACGATGGTTGATTACTGGTCGCTATTGAAACGAGATGTTCCAGACAAATACATAAAAGAAAGATAACAAGCCGTTGTTTGGAGACTAAGAGACGTAGGTTTCACAAAAACGTCAGGAAGAATGAGGATGCATATCCGTTTAACATCAATGTTTTTTGTTTTTCTTCAGTTTGTTTGTATTTTGATTAACAAACATAGTAATAAAAAATGTACATTGTCGTGAACGAAATATTAATTTAATCTAACTATGATGTTTGTTTCCTATTTGTACAAAATCCTTTCGTAATATATTTAAAAAAGAATATTATTTTCAAAATATGTGTAGTTTAATTATAGAAAATTCGTTATTAAAACCAAAACAACTTTCATGAAGTTTAAATGTATAGACCCGTGTTATTATAAGAATATGTAAAGCTGATGGAAAAAATATCAATTAAAAAAATATAGAAATACATTATGGTCCAGAAAGAGGGTTCAGCGGTGTGCAAAATTAAAAAGAGAAATACTTATTAATTTCAAAAAGAAATAATAGAATTTTTATAACAGTAAGATTACTATATAAAACTCAAACGAATTAGATATAAATTTAAAGGAAGAGTTTTTGTGACTCACACTAATTATCAATTGCAAGAAATTTAGTTGGTATGAAATAATTTAAATCTTACAATTGTAATACAGCCTATATTTTAACAATTATGGATATTTTTTGTAAATTTGTTTAGCTATTCAAATCAAAGGTTACACGGGTAGAGAAATAATGAAAGCATTCAAAGTTATTTCCAAATAGATCAAACCGAAAGAAGAGGGAAGCTTCAATAGCTGTAGCACTTGAAGTTCTGTAATGAAAGATTAGAATAAATTAATATATGGAAAGTTTTCCATTTTTGTATCTTTTGATGCAAAGCACAAAGCTACACAATGGGATATTTGTACTCTGCTCACCACGGGTATTGAAACCGATTTCTAGCGTTGTAAGTTCGCTGATATGCCACCGTGCCACTAGGAGGCATTTTCTTTTTGATAAGCTATATTTCTGTGCGCCATACGTAGGACGCGCGTGTACTTGAGTCAATTTTTTATTCACCAGGATTTCTACCAACTCACCGTGAAATTGAAATTATTTTAGGCAAGATTAGAATAAATTAATCAATGAGACCTTGAGCGTGGTCAAATACATCAATCAAAAGAGTTTTATATTCTGATTCCAATGTTGTAATTATATCTCAAATCGTCAAGACAGGACAGTACTATGAGCTATAAGTTTGTATTTAGAAAAATACCACAAAAACTCAGATCCGTTCTTTGAGTCGCTATGCCGCGGATAAAAAATTCAACCTGATAAAGGAATATAATTCATTAATAATCAAAATTAAAAATTATTTAATCAACAAAATATTCACTCGTTTACAATTGAAAGTGATTTTAAAGCTAAGTGCAAAGATATTTTACTGTTTATAATAGAAAAAAAATGAGCTGATGTTTTAGATAAATTAATAATACGTTGTTTATAGTTGAGCACAAAGTTACGCAATGGATTATCTGTGCTCCGTCCACCAGAGGTATCAAAACCCGGTTTCTAACATTACAAGTTCTCGGACCTATTGCTGTGACAGTGGGAAGTTGTGAAAAAGTATAATTACTATTTTTATGTATATTTAAGTATACAAAGATATCTTTAAACATTAAAGCATTGCTTTTGATATCCATTTATATAGACACTTTTTTATTAAGCTAATTTCAAAGAAGAAAATAATAAAAGGGTTCTGAAACAGAGCTTATTTGTGTAAGTTTCAAAAAAGATTTAATTGCTAAATCTAGGCAGAAACAAATGCTTTTGATCTATATTATAAAGTGTATATGAAAATAAAGTTATTCAAGAAATGAAACTTCGATCTGTCCACTGATGTGAATCGAACCATAATTGTTAGCGTTTCTAAAATGTACCACTGAGAACTCAAAATTAGAAACAACCTGTAAAAGCTAATTAAAATAATTAAATTGATGTTTATTCAAGAATTTTTGTTAAGACATAAAATGAACTTAAGCGTTAACGTTAACTTCTTCTGTAATTGTCGAAGATAAGAAGAAACAGAAGAATTTTCATTCAAAACTAAAAATTGAACAATTCTGAAGATTATTTGGAAGATTATGATAGAAATGCTCTTGACAAATTTCTAAAAGAAATAACTAAACTTGAAGCGAGAATATCTGGATGGATCTTAAGAAGTATAGACAGTTTAGAACTTGAAATCAGTAAATATGCATCATAAGGCAGTTCATCGTATAGTATTAAACATGAAGGTTAAGAATATTTTATATATTGTGTATCAACATATTTTCATCAACATATAGAATAAATCATCCAGGACGAGTTAGTAATTATAATAAACCATAAGAAATTAAAGATATTTAAAAAAAAAACATTTAAAGACCTTGTCACTATAAATAATAAATATCTGTAGTTATAATAAAGAATGTAACATTTATCCATTAATTATAACTGACAAAAAACGAAGGCGATATGTTAACTCTTTATACGTAAAAAATAAAACTAACGCATACTATTTGCTCATCAAGAATATCTCAATTAATTAAAAGACAAATAACAAAGTGTGCAAGAAAAACACATCCGTGTGATAAATGTCTTCAATATTTTTATTCAGAGGACAGATTGAAGAAACAAAGAAAACTGTAAGACAAAGAAAGTTATGAAGATTATAATGCCATTTAAATACTCAGTTATAAAATATAAAAATATCAATAATTTACTAAGAACTCGTTTTATTATATATATTTATTTGGAATGATCAACTGAAAAGATTAATACCTGCTATCTAGATCTCCCTTGGAATTATACAAACGCTTATCAAAAACATAAACTTTTGAGTTTTTGTTATTATATCAAGAATGTTTATGGACGTTATTAAGATCCAGTAATTTATAAAGGACCAAACAAACAAACAAACCAAATTCACGGAAGTCCTTAAAAGAGAAGTTGAAGAAATATAAAAGATACATGATAATTATAAGAAAATTGATTTTTAAGTGAAGGAGAGATTAATATTGAAGTAATTTGTCATATTTGTAAAATTTTTGTTTTTTTTATTTCGCGCAAAGCTACTCAAAAACTATCTGCGCTAGCCATCCCTAAATTACCAGTGTAAGACTAGAGGGAAGGTAGATAGTCATCACCACCCACCGATAACTCTTGGGATACTCTTTTATCAACGAATAGTAGGATTGGCCGTACAATTCGAATCTGTGATCGTCATATTACAAGTCGAAGACCCTAACATTTGGTCATGATGTGTCGAAGATTAAGAGACTGACTCATAACAGCTCTAATTTGTTATACAGAAATATTTTATTCATCCCATGGCTTATTCATGATTTGCATGAATATGATAATTTTGTGCTTACCAAAATTAATAAGTAAATTAAATTAATCCAAAGAATAAAGAAAATATATTTCATTTAGTAAAAAAAAAGTTAACGTGGAATTAAGATTCTTAGATTAATTAACTAACGCAATGCCATAATAATTGTCATTTGAATAGTATAAAGTAACAAACAAATTAATATTTTCTTTGAAATCATAAAAGGATCATCGGTTTTCATTTCCTTAGTTTTATAATCTGTGGTTTGTGGGTTTCGATACCCATGTCGGCGAGAGTACAGATAGCCCATAATGCAGCTTTCTGTTTAACTCCAGAACAAACAATAAACCAATTTATGTTGGTACGAGCCTTCTAGATCTTTCGAAAACATTAATTTATAGTGATGATTTAAAACTATTATAACAAATCACAGATTATAAAAGTAAGGAAATGAAACCGATGATTCTTTTATGATTTCAAAGAAAATATTAATTTGTTTGTTACTTTATACTATTCAAATGACAATTATTATGGCATTGCGTAAGTAAACAAAAAGTTTCAGATAAAATGAAAGGTGAGAATAATGAGAAAATAATAACTGAATTTGCATGGTTTAGATATAAAATGTAAGTTTCAAAATTAATAATGATAATATTTATAAACAGTCAAAAGATGTAAAGAAATATATTGTTTAAAATACAATTACATTTGATAAATAAAACGATAGTTTATTCGGGCAGAAATAAATTTATAAAACTATGAATCTAATAAGAAATAAAAATCATGAAATACATTCGATTTACATTAAAAAAGAAACATTGAATTCGAATGATAATAAAAGATACATTTTATCGGATTGTATTAATAATTTAGCAGTAGGCCATTTTTCTATTTGAATCAGAAAAAATGATACAATGGCTTTAATATTTTTAGTTGACAAAAATAGGTTTATATTGATAAAAAAGTGTTATTATGATTTTTTGGTTATTTTTACTTAATATTTCTAAAATTTTCATTTTCCGTCTAACTGCGATTATATGCGATAATATGTATGATGTTCCTGTTTTATTTGGAAGATTTGTTTGTTTGTTTTTGAATTTCGCGCTAAGCTACTCGAGGGCTATCTGCGCTAGCCGTCCCTAATTTAGCAGTGTAAGACTAGAGGGAAGGCAGCTAGTCATCACCACCCACCGCCAACTCTTGGGATACTCTTTTACCAACGAATAGTGGAATTGACCGTAACATTATATCGCCCCCACGGTTGAAAGGGCGAACATGTTTGGTGCTATCGAGATTCCATTAGAGAGAGTCCGAAACTAGATCCAACAAATTTTCTTACAGGTATGTGATGCATAAGTGGCGGTGATGGAGGAGTGGTATAAATACTAGTAAGCTTAGTTGGACGTACCGACTTTCAACTCTTACGGAATGTTGTCCTTAGTACCATAAATTATATGGATCACATCAAGTAAGTCTTTGTATTGGTACACTAAGTACTTATTACAGTCTGGTAGATGAAAACTCCCATCACAATAAACCAGATGACATAGTTAGTTCACTGCAATTATAACACTGGTGAATAAAAACACTTACATCTTTCCGAATTTCGATCATGTATGGAATGCTCGTAGAAGACTTCTCACATTCCGTTAAGGGACTCCGGGTACTAAAGATGCCATTGAAATAACATTTTTAGTGAAATATCGAGAATACCTGAAACATAATGATTTTTAATGATGTCAAACTGTCTCTTATCATTAGTACATGAAGTATAATATCTAGTTGTTCGAGATGAGAACGTTACAATTGAAAAATAGAATTAGTGTTAGCAGTTTCAGCATTAGAATATCTAGCTAAGAAATTATCGAAATATGGATTTCTAATTTTGAGCTACTGGTTAGAGGGAGTGCATCCACCTAGAATCACTTGCAGCCAAGTTGAACCGAATAAGAGGACTGACTGTCACTCTTATAACAATGCCACAATGACACGCTAACGTCCTCACTGATGTTTCATTAATATGTTCCACTGCTTATTAGGGTACTATCATGTAAAATGAATGATCAGTGATGCTAATAATCTGATGAACAATCAAAGACGCAAGTAATCCGATGAACAATGATGAATATATGCATTCAAAATATTGACTAAAACACGAAACCTGACCCTCAGAAAAGGGACATCATACTAAAAGTAACAAAATCTCCTCAACCTTCATTTATTTTTCCAGCTCTATCTCTAAGCTGTATATGTAATAAGTAAGATAGGAAAATAGGAGTTATCTTTCAAATAACAGATAAAACTTTATGTTATATAAATGTAATATTTCCATAAATGGGACATTTGCTACAGAACACATCGTTTACCTCCAAACTTTATTTGTAAATAAAACGATCAGGTGAGGTATTTGAAAAGTAGATATCCCAAATTCCTTTAGACAAGCAGAAAACTTACGTTTTGGATTCTTCATACATTAAATGAATGCGCATTTATATATGTAAAAGAATGCAGTAAACTTGAACCTTGAAACTTAAATTTCAAGGTTCGATCCTGATGGTTAGCGCAGCACAGGTTTTTTTGCAATTAAGAAAAAAACGTTTCCAATTTCATGCGTTTATAATTTATTTTCATTCTATTCTATACAGATATATCGAGAAAGCAGTAATTCTGCGGACGTATAACGCTAGAAACCGGGTTTTAATACCCGTGGTGGACACAGCACAGATAGTCCATTGTATAATTTATGTTTAACTACAATTAAAACTATAAAAATATCGTTAATTAACAAGTCCTGTTGATATTTTGCTTTAAATCTGTTTATTGTTCCACAGACTTCATATGAAATATATAATAAACGTATATGTAATGTACTGACGTACATAAACATGGTAACACACCCAAGAATGAAGTGCGATAAGCCATTTCTAGTTCTCGAATTTGTGTTGCAATTATATATATATGGAATTTATTGTATTGATACACACGACATTTTAATCTTTTTCTTAGGGACCTCTAATAACTTGAGTCACAAAAATACAACAAGACACTGACAATAGTAAAGTTAATCCAACTATTTCTTATTGATGTGTTATTTATATTTTATATAGAAACTAATTAATTTACCCCAATTTAATACATCAGTTGTTTCTTATACAGCCGATTTGTAACATGTAATGACGTATAATTTCTCAGTATAATTCATTAAGTGGATCCTACCATTAGTGTAGTGTATAAAACCAATTTAAGTATTTAAAACGTAAAGGAGTTTCTACAACCTCACAGATGTACAGTACCTTGTTGTAATGAATATCATTTCTTGTCAGTTATATTTTTTTAAAACTTATTGTTTTCCACTTTTAAATTTTTTGTCACTTTTAAGACTTTGTTATTGAAAATTTATTACCTTCTCCATAAGTTGATAAAATCATTTGACCAATTAGAATAAAGTCTATACTCATACTCTTACAGAAGGTTTTGTAACTAGAATATTAGCGGCTTCTTATATGAAAATAACAGTAAACACCTTTTGAAGAAATTATAAAATTATCACTATTCCAATAATAATATATTTAAAAACGTAATAATTAATATTACATTTGTTGTTGTTGTTAAGTTAGAGAAAAATCAACGTAATATCTACCTAGAAAAGAGATTGGTGCTACAAGGTAAATCTGTCCGAGAATGACCGATAATCTATCAACAAATAAGGTGACTTAGATGCAATTTAAAGAATTGTATAGAGGTTGTTTGTTACGTTTCTTACAGAAATATTAAAATCACAAACGATGAGAAATTACCTATTTAATAAAAATTAGGTTATAAATCAGACTTTTGAATTTTATCATATTCTATAATATTTTTACCGTTCAATAATTTTCAAAATTGTTGCTGTAACTAAAAGAAAACAAACTGAAAACATTGCAATGCGTTTTTATTCTCAAATTTTTAAATGTGCATTAAAAATATTCAGCAAATTCGTTAACTTGGTTGTTGTATGGCAGGTAGATGCTGACAAGTTGCTTTCTCTGTGGCCAGTACCTCAAAATTAGGGATGATCGCAAACAGCATTAATATCACTGTTGTAAATACAAATGCAAAACAAACACACAAAGCAGTAAAAGATTAACTCATAAATAATATATTATGAAATAAAATCTCTCGAAAGTATAAGTCTATACATATAAAATCGAACCATTGACCTAAAGATTTGCCGCTGTTAAATGGTTGAATATACAGTTAATTCTGCTTTGTGCCTTATTTGATGTATTTCCATAAGTATGAATATGTAAAAGCTATTGCTCTTTCTTCAACTATTATCCTGTCTTAACGTTTATATATCAGCGCTTGTTTGTTTAAACAGAAACCAATAGTGTTAACAGTCATTGCATAGCTTTCTAGAAGTGGAAACTGTTGATCAATTATTAACGTGATATGAAGGAGATAGAAACTGTAATAAATTAAAAATTGCTGTTGAGTTGCTATAACTGATAGCTAGTTTGTAGTTACTTCAAGAAAATCGCTATTCGTAGTTTTAGTTTAATTTCATTACTGTGTGTTTCCATGAAGAATATAAACATGAAAATGATGTATTGGCGAAAGATCCTCTAAAGGACGAAAAAACATATAAATAATATATTGTTTTCCGTATGAGAAAAGTTTGTATAAATTGGTTTTAGTTATAGTTTTACTCCGATATTAGTTTGAAAGCATGAGCAAAAGGACCACATATAAGAGTAAGAAAAGTTATCGTTGAGTACCAGAACAAATGTTTTAGCTTAATTCTTACTGGAAAGTTGCAGTAAAAATACATTGGATTTGTATATAGTTGAGAAAGGAAACACATTACGAATCAATTAGTTCAATATAAAAGATGTCATTGTTTTCTCAGCAACAGAAACATTTACTTCCACTTATTTATTTATATAGTTCTCAGAACTATTTTAAGACAGTGATATTTTGAATGCGAACGATAAATTACTCACTGTAAAATAATCTTTTCTGCATTTTAAAACATTAGTTAATAAGAATTTGCTTATAAACGCATTACATACGATTACACTTTTAGCTGATATTATCGTAAAATTCTTCATAACATATAATTCTAAGGACCAGGGAAAATCTGGTTTGGTTTGAATTTCGCGCAAAGCTGTACGAGGGCTGTCTGCGCTAGCCGTCCCTAATTTAGTTGTATAAGACTAGAGGGAAGGCAGCTAGTTACCACCACTCACCGACAACTCTTAGGCTACTCTTTTACCAACGAATAGTGGAATTGACCGTCACATTACAACGACTCTACTGCTGAAAGATCGAATACGTTTAGTGTGACGAGGATTCGAACCCGCCTTAACCACCTGGCCATCCAGGCCTTGGATTAAGATCTGAACAACTTGCATTTGTTTTCATTATCAATATAACGAAAGTTTCAGCGACTTGAGCATAGCGAGAGTTTCAAATAAAGTCTGTAGTTCTTAAATACTAAAAAAAAAACCTGTCACGTAAGTGAGATGAAGTGCTTAACGTATGAATTCATTAACAAAATAGACTTTGCATTAGGAATGCACTTACTGCCACAGAAAGTATACTTTCTTCTCCAACAGAATAATTAAACGCATCAGTTTCTGTCGAATGTTATTTGTGATGCCTAATTATTATTATTTTTATTGGAAGTATTTTGTAGAAACTGTTTGTCATTCATTGATTTTATTAGACTAGTCGAACTTATCAGCCTCAATTAGTCTCTTAAGACGAAATTTCAAATCAATGGCTTAGATCTTCATAATGTTACGCTTCTCAAAAAAGGGCATAAATGTCATTATATTGTTTACTGGTGAAAACAAATCTCTTACAGGATACCTTATTTAAAATGATTAAATGTTAAAAACTTCCTCACCAAGAAGAACAAACTTTCACTGGACATACAGTGAGAACCATGACCCTATTCAGAAATTTTTAGACAAGGACTAGAACGTCAAAAACGTGTGTTACACATGCATATCTAAATCGCACTACTCACAGTGGCACAGTGGTATGTCTGCGGACTTACACACTAAAAACCGGGTTTCGATACTCGTGGTGGGCAGAGCACAGATAGCCCATTGAGTAGCTTTGTGCTTAATTCTAAACAAACTTAAACAAAACACAAAGCTAAACAATGGGCTATCTCTACTCTGCCCACCACGAATATCGAAACATGGATTTAAGCGATTTTGTATCTTACATTACGTCGATTGAAAAATGTGGAATGTTAGCTGTGACGTAACACTTTTAATGCGAGTTATGTGTTTGTTTTAAAGAGGCTAGATAGGTCTTCTGTAAAAATAACTATGGACTAGTTCTTTGTAACAAACGTAATTATAAACTAAATGGTTGTAGTAAACATAACTATAGACCAGTTGGTGGTAGTTCTGTTTCCACAGCTTTCAGTCAATCGGGCTATTTTATATTTTTCTTTCGTACTGGTAAGGAAAATCTCGATTCGCAAAAAATAGTAAAATGTATTGTTTTATAAAGATTTTTACAAGTTTATTTAAATTATTTTTATTACGCAAAATGTAATAATAATATATATAAATGTCCCTATTTTTCTATAAAAATAAAATAAATAGAAGATAGTCAACAAAACTCATTGCTAACTCTCAAGTTTCTTCAATCGAATAGTGGAATTTCAATCAAGTGTAGAACGTGATTTTGCAGCAATAGAACAAGGACTTTGGACCCTTGGATTTATAGTCCTACTGGTTAATAAATAGGCTACTCTCAACCCTATTCCCATAGGTTTTCAAGCAACTTTTAAATAAAATCAACATCAACACGGTGTTCAGTACAGTGAGTGACAACGAAAGGAATAACTTCGTTAACCAACAAACAGGATACATTTTGATTGACTAACTTGGATTTCTTACGTTTTATCTTACTGGATAATTAAACTCCTTCCCCCCCAAAAAAACCACTCTAATTTTAGAATTCTTGTCCTGTTTTAAATATATATATAAACAAGAAACAACAATATTTAAGCAAGACCTTTTCCTTATGACCAAAGATTAAAATTAAGGGCTCATAAGTTTAGAAATCGGGGTTCAATCTCCACGACGGGCACAACGTTAATACGTTATTGTGCAGATTTACGATAATAGAGAATCAAAAATATTTACAAGTAGCAACCGAAATAGTAATATTTGTATGTTTGAAATGATCATTAAGGAATTCTGTATAAAAACAACTCGAGTGACTAGTATTAATAAAATAATTTTTTGCCACCATTAATTTTAACTTCCACTTCGGAAAGATAGCTTGGTTGATTCAAACAACATTTTTTTAATACTATTTAAGAACTCATGGAAAAAAAGTAAGTTGGCACTGATCACTCAAAATAAAACAAAATCATCAAGGACCATTTCCATATAATTTTAACCAGAGTACCTAAGTATCCTAAAAATTGGAAACTAATAATTCCAAATATGTATTGAAAATATTTAATTAACGCAAACTTAGAGGGCGCCATTTTTGCTGTAAAAGAAAACGAAAATTTGATGACATAACTCCCTCACAAAGAAAAAATAACTATTCGTACTAAGCCTAGTAAATAGAGATATTTTTTATACTATTTTGGTAAATGATTCTTTATTTATAACTGTATCATACGTTTGGATATAAGATTAAGAGATATATGGATTATGGATTAAGAGATATAGGAAATAAACAGGTGGGTGTTGGTAATTTTTTAACAAAAGTTATATCTTGAAAAATAACATAATTAACAAAGTGTAAATTTTATAACGAGGAATTCAGTTTTTAGAAAATCAAACTTTGGAAACAGCTTGAATGGATAATAAAGAGAACTTTTTTTATAAACGTACAATTTTTCGACAAGATTATTTGATCATCAGGTACAATAATCTTGTCGAAATGTAGATTTAAAATAAAGTTTTCTTCGTTTCCCATTCAAGCTGTCCCCAAAGATTTATAACTCACAAAGATTCTGAAACTACATCTTATAAGTGCCTGAACGGTTAGGCTGTAGATTTGTTTACAGCAGGTGTTCGGGACTACTTCTAAGTAAACACAAATAAACATATATCATCGGAATATTTTTAAATCATCAAAAGCTGATGTTTCTCGGATTTACTTAACATATAATATAATGAACGTCCTCACCTTTAAAAAGAAATTTAGCTCATTTCCTGTGAAACAAACCTTCACATGTTTCGTTTTAAATGTGGTACACACCTAATGTTCTATATATTTCTTACTCCGTTTAGAGTTTAGCAGTTTATCAATTTCTTTATTTTACAGCAAATTCGCATTGAACTAGCTGCTATATATACACTGCATGGAATCGAATCTCGGATTTTATCTTGTAAGTCTATACTATTACCACTCACTCACTGGGGAACCTTTATAAACACTCTAAGAGTGACTCTGACAATCACAAAACTGCTTTTTGCAACATATTTTAGCGATCAATCACTAATATATTGATATATACATGTCTATATAAATACGCATAAATAAGGCTAATGCTTTTCGGTTATTTTCCGATTTCGGAATTATTTCGTGGAGTAAGAGCATGTTTACAAGCTAAAAAGAAAAAAAAAAGAACGCTTGAATACAATAAAAAAGCTTGACAACTGTTATCGATAGTTATCCATGAAATTAATTCTCTGGCAGCTATTCAAGAAAGAAAAAATTAGCCTTACAATTCGTAGGTAATTATCAGCAGTTTTTTTCAAGAAATTGAGACATCGTGACGTTGAGTTTATTCCAAGAATTTGTGCTTCTGTTTGCCAACAAGATTTGCATAATATTTCTTTCTTTTTGTCTACTTGAACAATTCAAACTTTAAGAGACTGAACCATAGAACTGCAGAAAAATTTAATTACCCAATCCTCAACAATACACTTTAAAACATAGAAGATTAATAAAATCTATACATATAAATTAATCAGTTGTAGCAACTGATTTCAGGTTCCTCTACAAGTACATAACTTGTTCTGCTCGAAAGTTAATACACTTGTTGATTGATGTGTAGTTACTTTTTACTCTCAACTTGCCTACTCTCGAAAAGATTGGTGTCGACAAAAAACAAACCTTTCAACATATTCATTCTGATAGCTGATACTGCAAAAATAGAATATGCTCTTCGACCTGTAGCCTAAACTGTTGAAATAGATAAGATGACGTTTTTTATTTCGTTGTAAGTGTCATTTTTCTCTGGCAAACGTAAGTTATATTTCAATGATATTATTAAATATATCTGATGCTGCAGTTCGCTTTGAATTACAGCTTGAAGCATTCTATCACCTGTATAATTAATTTCAGTCAGAGGTATAATTACTTCCATTTCATAAGGTATTCCATATCTAAACTGTTTTTCTTGTTGCTTTTGTCGTTCTCTATGTTTCATGGCACGAGTACCATCATTCGCTGGCCGGATTTTGTCGACAAATAATTTATTGAAAAAAAACACACACACACCCGAGAACACTATATATCCCTTATAGAGGACTAGCACAAAAGCATTGCTTCCAAGTAATGATGTTTAATACAAAATTTTATACGTCTTTTTTATGGAGGAATTATACAGAAAAACATTGGCTATTAATTTTAAACATCTGTGATATATCAGTGACCATTTTTTGCAATACATGACTTATGAGCAATAATGTAATGTTTGAATAGAAAACTTATAATAGATAATTATTCCAGAGAAGCAAGGCAGCAGCAATTCTCCGATTCTATTGTTTTATTTAAAATATGACTCATAGGAGAAAATAGTTTGTAAGAAATGTTGAATGTGTGTCAAATACGTAAGGTATCAACTTAAATAACTTGTACTATTTCCAGTACTGATATTAAAATTCGAAGTTGAAGTTATGACAAACAAGTAAAATTTATATCACAATACATATTTTGGCTTAGAGACAGACACGTATTGCCTCATTATATCATATATATACACCTGTAGAATTTACATAAAGCAACCGTTTCTAGTGGTGGAGTTGAATCAATATACTGAATCCATGACAACGTAAACTAATAAAAAAATCTACACAATGTAGCTAGTTCTGATTAATAATTCCAAAATTGAACGTTTTGTTTATTATAGATATTGTACGTAAACTTGTTATTCTTTGCGGTGAAAAAGATTAGATGTAGTAAAGAAGCTATGCAGATCGTAGACTGTTAGATTTCATGAAACTATAAAATACACTGAACAGGTATCTGTATTGTTAAAATAATTGTTTTTAATTAGTACAAAGATATTTTGGCACATATTAATATAAGTTAAGAAGTCATAGTAGACTTTTCATGGTTCCAAGGATTTGTTAACATCACGCATGATAAGCAATATTTGATTAAAAAATAACCGGAGAAACGTTGATTTCATATACATAATTCTTTGCGTTATGCTGTTTGTGGAGTGAAAAGAAAACTTAAAGAACACTTGAGCCAACTGTAATATTTTATTATTATTTTTTAATATATTATTTTAATTGTTAATACAAGAAGTAAACAGAATGAGTTTTTCTGATATTTCAGATGTTGATATTAGCTGATTAACTTCTCTGGTAATTAAAAGTGGGTTCCTAACCTATACTGGTTAGTAAACGTTGAGAGAAGGAGTGAATTAAAGGTGCTGGTTGTCTAGCCATTAAGCAGGTACTAAGAACTTCTGATTAAAGGGAAGCTGAAACTATAATTCAAAACTGAAAACGTGACTCATAACTGAATCGTGCTAGTCAAAGGGAACATGATGGTATAGACCGTGAGAAGTATTAAACATAAGGACTAAAATGTGTTGAAATGGGAAGTTTTGCTGTTAACGACATTTCCAGTCTTAGTGTTAACAATACCTTAAGAGGTTGGGCTAGCTTAAAATAATTGAGTTTTAAATCTATATGTTAAACCAAGCATTGTGCAAACTAACTGTCGAACAAAGCTCATTTTTCGATTGTTTTCTATTATGATATTAAACAACCTATATTTTTAGCTGATTAACAGTTTTAATTGTTTAGGTGACAGAATGTGTCGTATTTTATGCTGGAGGCAGATAAATAAGGGAAATTATTATTGATAATCCATACAGTACAATGGTTTTAGTTGTTCTTAAATACAGTAAGGATTAATATTTCTACTTTTTCCAATTAATTTAAGTATTTTTGCACTGCTTTATTTAATCCTTTAAACAAAATGCATAATTGTAATATGCCTTTCTTATGTGTATACCCACTAACGCTACGAATCATCTATTTTGAATACGAATTTAAATCAATAATTTTCAGACTGGAGATAATATGGATATTTATTTGGAGACACATTATTTTCTTGGTAATAAGAGCTAATTTATCACACATAGAACAAGTTGTTCAGTTTGTTAATATAGCTTAAAAACATCAAACTTATATTTTTCATTAATAAATATAATTTATATTATTTACGATTTCACCGTGCTGAAACAAATTGTCAATTTTATAACGCATATGAAAAAACAGAAATTCAATTTTTATGAAGTGTTACGAAAGAAACATTGGCTCGCGAACGTTCACGGAAAATATATATTGTCTGACTGTTCAGAGGTAAACTCTATAAGGTGAGGACTCGATCGCTGTGACGGGCTCTCACATTAGATAAATCATTTTGTAGCTTTGAGTTTAAACAAACAAAAAATAAAGCCCACCTACACAGTACAAACTGTTAAGTTCTATAATTATAAATTCTTAAACAACTCCACGTTTTAAAAGTGGGAAGAAACACGTGTTTAAGTCCACTACAGATCCCTTGGTAATCGAAACCAGATTAATATTATTTTATCAATACAAACTGACCATGGTTGAAGAAATGTTCCTGTATTATACAGATATTATAAAGCGCAGATATATCTTTTGAGTTAACTTTAAGAAAACAAAGTGAATTATGAAGTATCATCAGATAGAAGTATCTTTAACGAGGCAAAACCTGTCAGCATTGATTTATGATGTCCATATAATTATAATAATTCCGGAATATTTTATGTTAAGCGAGTAAAATTATCTACTTGCCAAAAGTAACAAGGTTTCTGAGATGCTTAACATAGGCTTAGGTAATTTATTATAGTTGTTTTTCTTTCAATGTAGTACACCGCTCGTACAACTGTCAGTCTTCGGATTAACAACGCTAAAATCGGGAATTCGATTCCCCTTGGTTGACTCAGCAGATAGCGCAATGTGGATTTGCTCTAATTAATTACACACAAACACACATTTTTATTGTAAAATTGTGAAGCTGTGTACTGTTTATTAAGGAATCTACTGATTGTGAGATACTTAGTAATGCTTCACATATCCTCACCAAGTTATGGAAACTATGACTTGTTAATATTTGTGATTGTCTGTTCTAGATAAGCTACGTAATTCGCTACTTGTGACAATACTTTTTTGTCGTTTTTTACACACAAAAAATTGAAAAACACATTTATATCAGTAATATAATTCTTTCTGCAATTGAACATATTGCGACATGTTTCGCGTTCTCTCTGCAAACCTTTATATCTGCAGATGCAAACATTGTGGCAATTAATATGTATTAAGTAAAACCGTATTTCTCACAGTAATACTTGTGTAATCTACATCTTCATGATGTGATCTTACTTTCTTTATTAGAGAGGAAATAAAGGAAAAATTATGTTGCGTAATACGTAATATCAGATAAATGATTATAACACAAGTAGCTACATCATTAACCTGAAAGCTGTTTTCACAATATCAGATTTTTACAGTTTAACATAGTAAACGGAATCGGAATTTTCCCTGAAATATAAAAGTGGAAGAGGATAATATAATATACGTTAATGAATTAAAACATCATGTATGTTGTTTGGCATAAACAGCTATTAAAACGATTGTTCTAAACTGGAATAATTTTAAGTTGTAACATCATTGAACTTTGCTCATTTATAGCTAGTTACTATTTTTTTTCTGTACGCTAGTCTATTAATGAAATATTTTCGAAGTTAAACTTTAGAGCTGTATAAATTGTATAAGTATAGGAATTTATAGTCGTATATGAAACTAAAAGACTTTTTGAGACGCATGAGATATTAAATTACAAGATTTAGTTATTTAACTAACTTACCTTCTTTGCAGTTTGATTTGCATTACATATTTAATTCAGTTTCAGTCAGTTGTGCCCTTCAAAAGTACAAGGATAGACAAACAAACTATAACATTGTACTTGGCTTCTCGTTTAAAGCTGCAAATGGGAAAACCCAGTCCTGTGACAATAATTATAGGATTATACTTCTTCATAAGTAGTGGTTCGTATTAATTAATAGGAAACCATAAGCAGCGAGGCGATCATCGTTTGAAATCAGAAAACTAACCACACGAGAGAGGTTTTCAGAAAAAAAAAGAAGAAAAAAAGATTGATTTCTCTCAAACGGCCGAAGTTGCTCAATTTTTGGAAATAATGATGTTGTTTTTTTCAGAGTTGCTGGGAATTTCCGTTGTTATTCTACAACTAGGATATATTTCTCTTTTCACTTTTTATATCATAATATAGAATGTCTGTTTCTTGTTGCTATTGTCAGGTAGAGGGTTAGAATCTGATTTAATATGTTTTAAAAGGCAGTAGTAATTACCCTACAGTTAACCTTGAAAACTATATGAAGGAAACAACAATAATATAACAAAGTAAACGATATGGTTAATTTCTTTATTTTGCAGATCAATGACTTTTTTTACTATAACTTGACGAGTGCTTCAGAAACACTAGCGCCTTCCAATTTTAGTCAGTCATGTGATGTTCTCTTTTGCCAGAATAAACAGGGAAACCACTTTTTAGAGTTGTATACTTTTCATTTTTATAAAAGAAATTGAGTCATTTCTTGGGTCATAAAATTTGATATTTCATCCTTTCTTATGTTGTTGTTTTGTCACCTACATATATATATATATTATATTAAATGGTCTGTGAAATTTAAACACGAGAGGCAAGAAAATCACAGCAGAAAACTTCTCCATAAGCCTTTTCATACTGTTAAGATGAAAACGGAGGTAAGTGTACACACTTAATTGGTTGATACTAATTGTTGTAATAAAACGATATTGATTTAAAATATTGCTTAAACTAAAATACATATATTTCCTCTATCAGTGGTATGTCTGCGGAAAAGAAAGAAAGCGATGGCACAAATAAAACTTTAATCATGAAATACGTCCATTCAATTCATGTTTTATACTATAATTTTACTTCATTTTAATTCAAGATTATTTGTGAGAGAAAAAAACCTACGAAATCGGTTTGAACCATGATAAATCAAACAAAGACAAACTTTTAACTTGTAGCAGGATCAAACAAAACGGTTAAAGTGTTTTAATTATTAGCAACACCAAACAAAACACAGGTTAAACTTTTTGTATGTTAGTAGGTCGAAAAAATTATAGATAAGAACTTTATTCAGTTACAGCATCAAATATAACATTAATTAGACGTACCCTATCCATTCTCCATTTGGAAGCCAGAAAATGCGTGAAAACGTTTATGGTTGTTTACACAAAAAATTATTATTTCGTTTTTAGACAAGTAATTAATTATTTTTGTTATTCATGTTCAATTTAGCAGTAGAAAATTATATGAATCTAACATTTAAATTTTTATTTTAGGTGCTAATTATATTAAGTCTTCTATTGGCAACTACAGTTTACAAACACAATGTTCTTGCTGAGCCTGTAGGAGGTTACGTTAGACAGGGCCTCAGTGAAAAAGGTTACAGCAATGTGTTCAATGGGCGTGAAGGTGAAGCTGAGGGTGGTTATGGAGGTTATAATGGCTATGGCGGATTAATACCCTATATAGGAAGAGGTAGTGGAAGAGGTTATGGATATGGTGGAGGTTATGGATTTGGCGGAGGAAGAGGAGGAGGTTTTGGAAGAGGCTATGGTGGTGGTTATGGTGGAGGTTATGGTTTTGGGGTAGGTTATGGTTCTGGAGGAGGTTTTGGCTTTGGATATGGAGGTGGATACGGAAGAGGCGGATAGAGAAAGACATGTTGCGGTTAACAGCCTGTAAAGAAGAAACTATTCAATCGAACTGAAAGTTTCAGGTGAGTAGAAAGTCAGACAAACAAAATATATTATTGTTAAAAAGAACTATAAAAGACAGATACAAATTATTATTTTTAGGTTTCATTTGAGATCCTTAAAACGTTAACAACATTCTAATCATCACAGAAACATGTAACAAATAAAACAATAAATAAGTATAAGGAATCGAAACTAAAAAACAAACAAACTTAATCATTCATCTAACCTGCATAAAAGCTAGTGTGTTTCACGTCACGTCATGCTCGATTTTCTCGAAATAGTAGGCTGTTCTTGTTTGGTATTAAGCATAAATCTATACAAAGGGTATCGAAATTCGGTTTTAGATTTGCCACATGAGGGCCGAAATAGAAGGAGTCATAAAAGCCAAAATGCATTTATCCAGATAAAATAGTTTGATTACTGTCTGCGCACTACAGTTTTACTGACGGTGATGTAAAGGGGTCGAGATAAGTGTGTGTACCGTGAAACTTTATAAGTGTAGTAAGTATTGTTATAAGGCCCAGCATGGCCAGGTGGTTAAGGAACGCGATTTGTAATCTGAGGGTCGCGGGTTCGAATCCCCATCACACCAAACATGCTCGCCCTTTCAGCCGTAGGGGCATTATAACGTGATGTTCAATCCCACTATTCGTTGGTAAAAGAGTACCCCAAGAGCTGGCGGTGGATGGTGAAGACTAGCTACCCTCCCTCTAGTCTTACACTGCTAAATTATTGACGGCTAGCGCAGATAGCTCTCGCGTAGCTTTGTGCAAAATTCAAAACAAACAAAAAAGTATTGGTATAATAAGCCTAAAGTAAACACGTTGGTTGGGATTACCTAGCCTAGGTCCAAGTGCATAAAATGTATCAAGCAGTGAATAATTAGATTCAATTTTAAACTTAAATCGTTTCTGAATTACGCTATCTTCTGTTATATCAAAAAAGTTGTTAACACTTCTTTAATCAACCGAAACTCTGAGTTAAGAAGTCGGTAAATATATGTTTCCAGTTTTGTTGTTTGTGTTTAATTTTATGCTTTCATTACATAGAATAAGAACAATATTAGATTATACATTTATCGCATAACATGAAAGGCTTTGTTGGAATACAATGCTCCCAAAACACACTGGCTTTTTTGTATATTAGACGTTATTAATATAACTGATTTTACCGATATTTATTCTATGAATATGCCACTAATGTTATTCATTGTGATTGGCTCACAAAGGAATTTACCGACGTCTTACATCCTCGACTGGATTTTTTGCCTCATTGTTAGTCAAGCTTAATTTCTAAAAAAAAATTATTTAGTTTAGCTAGTTATGGTATGCGAGAGTGGGGGTTTAGGGTGGTAGTATTTGCCCTGTTATTAATTTTTCATTGAATTAAAGTATAAAATTAAAAAAGAAATCTAATTTAATATCTCTTTATTTCTTTTGTATTATTATAGTATGTCGTAAAAATCTATTTTATCGTTTATAATTATGCTAAAATTAGTTGTCTATTGTGTAAAATCACAATGAAAATGAACATCAGCTCTTTCTGGAACTAAACAGAGTTATAAAAGGTTATTTCATGATTTTTTTCTTACTATATGTCTTTCCCTTTTTACAGGGCTATCAGGAATTTTGGACTTCGATCCTTATGCCTCATGTTGTTCTTAAAACTCTTAATTTTATGTTATTTTGCTTTGGATTCCATGACTTGTAGATAGATATTTCTATGCAAATTATAAATAAAATACAAATAAAGAGACTTGTGCTTTTAAGTTACGAGAGATTTGAGGTAATAAAAAGATTTAATATCAAGCTTGAGTAATCATGTTTTTTATTCATTGTGCAAAATACATGTCTTAAAAAACAGTTTATAGTTTGTAATTGTTCATACCAGAAATAAAGTGATACATTTTGAATATCACCATATATTTTCTCAAGATTGGTGTAAAAAATATCTTAATAATGTTTTTCAATCTGAAGAAGAAACGAAAACAAATAAATGTTTAAAAGATTAAATTCATATTTGTTACAAAAAGTACACGCCCCCCAGTGGCACAGTGGTATGTCTGCGGACTTACCCACTAAAAACCGGGTTTCGATACCCGTGGTGGGCAGAGCACAGATAGCCCATTGAGTAGCTTTGTGCTTAATTCTAAACAAACAAACAAACATAAAGTACACATTAAGTGTAGTATTAGTATTTTGACGCCCTCTATTTTTTGTTTTGTAAGACATTCAGCACCGATACAATTTGTAAGTGTCAAGCCAAAACAAATAATTTTATGCTAAATAGCAGTAACATAAAACAACAATGCTACAATTTAGAAGTGTAATAGTCCTTAATACCAATATTTTATAATAAGTATAATTGTAATTATTCTTCGCGGGAGCATAAAAGGTTTACACACCATAACAATTGCCGTTGTATCAAATGGTGTATATAAGTAGCGTTCTCATAATTGTTGTACTTTTTGTATCTCAGCAGGTTGAATAGCTCTGGCTCACGCTAAATGCGTCACCGGCAATGGATATGACAAATATAGTGTGGCTTAAATACCTTTATTCTACAATCTTCCAACCTTTGAAAACCCCTGAGTGACAAGATTAGGAATGTAGTGTTTAAAAACGTAATAGCCCTAATACAAATGTCTTGTGGCAATTATACTTAAAATGTTAGAATTTAATAGAAATGTCAAAGTTTCTGAGTTATATCCAGCACTATATTTCAATTTACAGTGAGATAACATGAGATTGTTACAAAGAAACTTAAAGTTTCTCTTATCATTCTTTACATATTAGTTACATTCTCTAAATTATTACTTAAACAATGTATTTTCTGATGTTACTCTTGTCTAACTATTTTACACTCTATATTACTCTATATTACCCTTCTCCAACTATATTACACTCAATTAGATACTGGATAAAGAATAATATATTTTTGGTGTTAAACTATTATTACAAAAATAATATCATTCTTTTTGGTGGTTTATTTAATTTTTTCAACTATGTTGCTCTGGATAATATCATATTTCCGATATTGGTTTTCACTGTCTTGCATGAAATTATTGCCCTTAAGAAATCATCGTTTCAACTAATATTAATCCACCCGTATAACTATATGGTATTCTACACATCTATATAAGTATAATAGTACTATATGTTGTATGTTCATGTAACTACTTCGCAGGGTGTGAAATGATCTTTTTCAGAAATGGCACGCAGGTTCATTGGGAGATATGTATATAAAATTTAAGTTTTGTGGTTTGCAGTTTCTAAGGTCTTTTTTTCCACAGCTCCGCCGCCTGTCAATGAATCTTCACCAAATTTACCATGAATATTTGTTGGATCTATGAAGATATATTTGCAGTTTTGCGGTTTTATATTTTGCGTTTTGCAGGTTTTATGGGTGTTTTTTGTATTTTTTTCAATTACATACAAGGGAGGCAACTAATATGTTGGCGATATTTAAAGAAAACGAGAAAAGTTACAAAGTTATTCAAACGTATACCATATTTTAGCGAAATACTTATGTTCCAAAATTTGCGGTTCCTTAAGCAGTTCTGCCCACCACAGGTATCGAAATCCATTTTCTAGCGTTGTTAGTTCGCAGGCACATCGCTTTGCCACTGAGGGGTTGGCAGCAAAATTAGAAATATCATGTTCTTGGAAATATATGTTAAGTATAAATGATTTGATAAATGAAAAATATCCGTTGTCTTACATCAATATATATATAAAAATATATTTTCAATTCATCATAGCCAGTTGAAAACCATACATATATAGAATTAATTCCTACAAGATTGCGATTTGTAGTTCCCCCTGTGGCTCGCAGCAATAAGGCTGAGTGTGTAAAAACGTTGTATTATGGTACCTGTGATAGGCAGAGAACAGTTAGCTCATTGTGTAGCTTTACGTTTAGTAACAAACGAACAAAATTTATTTGTAATTTATAATAAACGTTTTCAATTATGTTGACCAATAGACTTTCCTCTATGTTCATTTCGTTTTCAATAGAGCCCGGTATGGCCAAACGTGTTAAGGCGTGCGACTCGTAATGTGAGGGTCGCGGATTCGCATCCCCGTCGCATTAAACATGCTCGCCCTTTCAGCTGTGGGGGCATTATAATGTGACGGTCAATCCCACTATTCGGTAGTAAAAGAGTAACCCAAGAGTTGGCGGTGGATGGTAATGAGTAGATGCCTTCCCTCTAGTCTTACACTGCTAAATTAGGGACGGCTAGCAGAGATAGCCCTCGAGTAGCTTTGTGCGAAATTCAAAAACAAAAACAAAACAAACCTTCTCAATATTTGTTTTATGTGGACTTTGAATCATCATTTAGAGCGTGGTTGTATTGGCTGAAAACAGTTGAAGGTTATTTCAAATATGTTCGGTCTTGTTTGCAACCTAGTAGTTTGTATCTAGTAGTGAATCCAATATAACCTAAAGGACATATAAGCTAAGATAATAATTTGAAGTTTGGATTACATATGCTCGATCTACATTCAGATTTAAAGATACAACTTAATTTAATTTATGGACAATCTCGATAAAACAACTATTGTCCTTTTCAAGCTGTACATGGTGTACTAAAGTAATTTTATGTTTAGTACTTTTCCAGTTTAGTTATTTATATATATTTACAAAATATGTAATTTATAATACTATTTAAAGGTTATTTTAGTTAATAACGTTTTGATTTTTTCAAGTTCTTTATGCAAGAAAATACATGTACTGGCATTTGTTCGATGAATTAATATTTTTCACAGGTTTTCTTAAAGAAAGCTGTATAAAACTATCAAAATATATATCACACTCAAATTTACACCATAAAAACTATCTACATTCTACATTTATTTGAAAATAGTGAAAGTATACATTTTTCATAAGAATAGAGAAACATATTAACGAGTGACTGGGCTAACCATGATCTCACAGTCACACTATCTATTCGATCGTATCAACTAATGACCAGATGAAAATTATAATCCTTTGTAGCATAGATCATGATTTCCGAAATTTATACTCAGAAAAAATCTAATTTCATCACTAAACAATGTATTCAAACCTGAAGGAAGCAAGATTACTTCAGCTGTGAAGACAAGTTTTCTGGATGCTGTGTAAGTGCGTAGTGCATCATTAAGCACAGCCAAACGAGGGTACACAGGAAATGACACCACATAAACCCAACAATTAAAGAATTATGGGACGTTTCTACTTAAAACCTCCTCTTCAAACACATACTACGGTGTTAAGAAAATTTATCAAAGAGCACTGTTTTTCGTTTTGGTTTTTGAAAGACAAAACTAATAATTTTACGAGACTTCGAACATTTCATCATAAAATCAAATCGAGCAGAACTAAAAATCAATGGGCATATATTTCCTTTAAAATTAACATTGTAAATAATTTTTGTTGTATTTCGAAATTATTTTTTTAAAATACTTTAAATGTAGTTTCCGTTCCCTAAACAATGATGTAGTAAATTTATTGTATATATAGATATTGGATATTATAGCAACAAAAGACTTTTGGAAATAGTTTTATTTTTATACGGGACAGCGGTAAGTCTTCAGATTTATAACTCTAAAATCAGGGGTTCGATTTCCCTCGGTGGACTCAGCAGACAGCCCGATGTAGCTTTGCTCCAATAAAAACACATACTAACACATTATTTTTATAGATTTTAGCGTTAACAAAGTAACGCACTAGATTGCATAATTAATAAACTACCGTTTGAACAATCTTAAATTCAAAAGTGAAAAAACTGTTTCACTTCTCAATAATTTATTTAACTTTAACATATTCAGAGAATATATCACCTCAAAGTAAGAAACTCTTTTAAAAATACTTAATAGAATTTATGCTAATATAAGATTGAAGTGTATATTAAGACTCGAAATAAATATTTATAAACAAGTGTGTTTAGATTACAACGTGGGAAATATGACACGAAAGAGAAGACACATTATAGACTTGGAATAGAAAACTGATATGATATGTTACAAACGTAGATATTTAATTTAACCTAGAATTTTGAGTCGCCAATTTGTCTATGCCCAGACTGCCAATAACTGAAATTATGAGGTATCAAATTACAAAATTTGGCTGAAATAAATCAAAATATCTACAGGAAATGTTTACAATATTACACATCTTCATCAGTTGATAAATAGAATAGAGATCATACAAGATGACTGCATTAAGTTTAAGCTGGCTACAAAAATAATTGGGAAGTGTTAAAAACGATAAGACTTTTGAGCCAGATAATATTATCAGAAGAGTTTTGAAGGAGGTTAAAGATTAGATATATGAGTTACTTACTACTTTTTTGTCAGTCCTTGAATAGTGAGAGGATACCAAAGAGTAGGAAGTTAGCTAATATAACTTCTCTTTTCAAGAGAGGTGATGAAAACTGTGCCAGCAATTATAGACCCATTAGTCTTATATCAACTGCAAGAAATGCTTCAGAAAGTCTGTTTAAAGATGCTGTGTAAACCATTTAATGAAGTTTAAATTTTATTCCATAGTCAACATGATTTTATTAAGGTAAAATCTTGCCTCACAAATCTTTTCACATTCTTTGAAAATGTTAATGCTTATGTAGGTTTGATGTATTTTGACTTTTAGAAACCATTTGACAAGATGCCACATAAAATATTTGTTTAAAAAGTGCATCTTCAAGGGTGGAGATAAGTTAGCAAACATAACAGAAAAATGGCTCGATAGAAAAAAGCACAAAATTGTTACAAATGGAGTTAATTCAAACTGGATTAATTTCACAAGTGGGGCACATCAGGTCTCAGTCTTAAGACATCTGCTCTCTTTGATTTACAACAACGACATTGATGAAGGAATAATCAATAAATTACTTAAATTTGCAGATGATATCAAGGTCTTGGTTATTGATAGCTCTGAGGAGGCAAATGATGCTTTACAAAATAATTTAGATAATTTATTGAGTTAAGCAAATAAATAACAAATGGGTTTTAATCATAAATAAATGCAAAATAATACACGAGGGTTATCATAAGTTGAATTATAAGTATAGTTTGTATGGGAATAACGTTAACAATGTCACAAAAGAAAGGAATTTTGGTGTACTGGTTGATCAGTCTCTAAAGTCATCCATATAATGTACTGTTGCTAGTGGTATATCAAATAGGATTTTAGGTTTTATCTACAGAAATATTGAATACAAGTCTAAATAGGTTATAATTTCATTGCACGTGTCACTGGTTAGAAATGATTCCTTCTTACAAAGAAGAGTTTAGGAGATCTGAATGAAGGGTTGAATATTCTAAAAAGAATTTATAATCTTTATACGTCATCTTTTTCTTATTTAACAGTGAGAATAGGAGGACTAGGAGATACAAATTTAACTTTGTGCAGATAGGAGTCATCTTTAACTAAGACAGGATAGTTGTCCATTGGAATTGGTTGCCTTAAAATGTTGTAAAGGCAGTAACTTTAAACGAGTTAAAGAAAACGTTTGATATGTATATGAATAATAAGGACTGGCTTTAAGTTTTGTTAAGTTAATCTAGTTTAGAGTGTGAAACAACCAAGATGGACCAATAGGTTCCAAGTGGTCGCAAAACGTTGTGTTATGGAACCAGATAAGCTGTCAAAGTTACAGCTGAGCCAATAAATGTCAGATTTCTAATATCATAATTTTAAGGGTACTGTTATACAAATAATATCATAAGTACTTAAATAACACAAATTATATGCTATGTTAAATTTTTGTTTATAACATATGACTTGAAACTTTCATACAAGAACATGCAAATTTGAAACAATCATCACACTGCATAACTAAGAACCACTGAGTTTATCAAATGTAACGAAACTTTAAGTAAAAGAAGATCTTAAGTCCTCAAAATAACGTTCAATGAAAGGGAACTGCTCATAAAGGAAGGTCTGATTGTAATTAAACTTCAACCGGTTTCAAAAATTTTAATTATAATCAAATTATTATTGGTAACTTAGAAGTTGGGTAATTTAAACTAAAAAGACATTATTCATAAAGGATCTAAATATAGAATATCTTAAACTAAACACTAACTTGTGAAATTAATTAAAAGTCCAAATGTAGATCATTATACAATTAAATTCTGTCACGTGTTTATCATTCAGACTATTCTAAGGTTTTGGAAACAATTCACATTTTAACTTTAAACAACTTCTGAGAAAAAGTCAGTGTAAAGAGTCAGTTGTATAACAGGTTTGTGTTTTCTTTTTATCATTTTGGGAAATAAAATTCAACAACTTTAAAATGGACTAGTTATAATACCAAAAATCTAAGCAGGATATAAATTTTAGTTTTCTTTATGAAGCATTATTTGTTCAGATTATAATTAATGAGATTAATCACACTACTATAAACGACGTATCTGAACACATTGAACACAGTACCGCTAAACCTTCAAAAATTTACTTTTAAGCCCATCATTTTTTGAAAACTACCTTATTTATATATAGTTTCAAAATTCTATAAATCGATTATGAAATAGTTCGCCTTATTGTTAAAACAATTATACTTTATTAATGAATTAATAACCAGTTGTATGTGTTATATAATAATGAAATAGTTTCAAATCTTATACAGACGTTATATTAAACAAATTTGTACATTTAAATTTATAAATTACTTTGAAAGTTTGGTTACAATTTCAGAGTATAATTTTATTTTCTAAAAAAATAATTGGTTGTTTAAGTACAAAAATACACAATGGGATATCTTTCATTCCACTCAGATCGAAACCCAGTTTTAGTGTCATAAACCCCCCGCTCGTACTTTTAAATCCCTAAGAGATATAACATTTGAACTACTTGACATTAAAACTCATTATATCAAAGAATATGCAAAATTTTGTTCATTGACTTTCCTTTTAGTTTTAGTAATTGGATCAAAATATCTTGCACGTAAGAAAATAGTCAAATAAAAAAAAAAGGTTAGTAATTCGTGATCATGAGAAACCCACTTGAAGTAAAAACACATCTCAGGACGGCTGGTACGGGTATTAACACTTTTACTAATAAAGCAAAGAACAAATTTCGACTATCTGAGGCCAAATTAAGGTTAACAAAGAGGTTAGTAATGCAAGAATGCGATTTGAACTGGAACAAGCAATAACAACAATGTAAAAGTGAAACAAGTTCTCCATTTTTCATTTAAGTAGCCCAGTTTTTAAGAAATAATGACTTTACTAGATGGTTAAGTTTAATACCTTAATTAGTTTTGAGGTAAATATGGGTTTTAAGCAATTAAAACTGCGACGTTTCACTCTTATAAGAGCGAGCCATCTTCATGCAATGTATGATTAACGTCAATTACATATTTAAAGTGTAACAGCTATTCTCCAAAAGGCACATGTTGAATTAACGCTATAAGTAATTATATATAAATATGTAAAAATACAAAATATCTAAAAATAAAAAAATGTGGTGGAATTATAGGGATTATACTTAGAAGAGGAGTCCCAGGATAATTCATTCAAAGAAGCGCTTAATATTTTGTATAGTATATATATACAGCTTTTACGAGTTTCCCTGTTTGCATTCCTTTAGCAGGCCCGGCACGACCAAGCGTGTTAAGGCGTGCGACTCGTAATCTGAGGGTCGCGGGTTCGCATTCCCGTCGCGCTAAACATGCTCGCCCTTTCAGCTGTGGGGGCGTTATAATGTGACGGTCAATCACACTATTCGTTGGTAAAAGTGTAGCCCAAGAGTTGGCGGTGGGTGGTGATGACTAGCTACCTTCCCTCTAGTCTTACACTGCTAAATTAGAAACGGCTAGCACAGATAGCCCTCGAGTAGCTTTGTGCGAAATTAAAAAAAACAAACAAACAAACAAGCATTCCTTTAATTGCGTGGAATTTGTACATTATTTTCAGATATGGAATGGATGGTTTATTTTAAGTGTTCCAAAACACAATACAGTATCTTAAAATGTTCTTTGGTTCTCTTATTTTGTTCTACTCCACTTTACTCTAAATAAAATCGTTCAGATGTGTCGCATCTGATTTCATATATTATTCCTTTGATTTGTTTTTGTTTGAATAATTTCTTCTATCAATGTTCTATGTTATATTTCCTGGCCCAGTATGACCTTGTGGTTAGGGCGCTGAACCAGCAATCTGAGGGTCGCGATCGATTTCCCGTCACAACAAATATTCTCGCTCTTTCAGTTGTGGGAGCGTTACAAGCTACGGTTAATCTCACTATTCGCTCGTAAAAGAGTAGTCCAAGAGTTTGCAGTAGGTAGTCATCACCAACTGCCTTCCATCTGGTCTAACACTGCCAAATTAGGGACGGCTAGCGCAGAGAGTCCTCCTGTAGCTTTGCGCAAAATTAAAAAATCAAACAAGCGATGCTTCAGAAATAGCCCTTCATTTTGAAATTCTTTCATAAATGTTGAATCGTAAAGAGCTTTGTTCATTTCGAAATGAGAGTTTCTGCATGTTGGTTGCTTTCGTTTTATATATATAGATATACTGAGTTTTACCTTTTATATGTAAAAGTTATATTTTATTATCGTTATTTTTAATATGACTTCTTTATATGACTGATTTTTTCTTTCTAATTTGGCTGTTTTGAAACATGTAAAATATTTTAATAAAGTATTCCTGTTTTCAGAGAAAAGAGCGGTGGCAAGAGGTTAAACATACTCAAGGTGTAATTGCAGATACACTAAAAGCCAAACGTATTTTCGTGCGAAACCAAATAGGTATGGATAAAGTTTGTTGCAGGAGTATTATTATTAATATTATATATTTGTTTTCTTTTTTATCGTTATGTCATACAACCATTTTTACACTGGTATGTACAAAGGTGCATTCTTTAAAGGTCAGTCTTAAACCATTAGGTCATTCTCTCATTTCACAATGTCCATGTGCCCTTAAATCCTTTATTCACCAGTTTTAACCTAATCACTGTGTTGAGTAATTCACCATAACAATTCTTTAAAATATATATTCATACATATCTGTACGACATTTATCCAAATCTTGCTCTGGTCAATGTCCAGTAGAGGAAATTTGTTTTGTACAATTTCACCGTTACTTACATATAGTCTTACCTTAGGAAAAGTAGAGATAAGCCCCCCAGCGGCTTAGCGGTATGTCTGCGGACTTACAACGCTAAAAACCGGGTTTCGATACCTGTGGTGGGCAGAGCACAGACAGCCCATTGTGCAGCCTTGTGCTTAATTCAAAACAACAACAACAGAAGAGATAAAACATTTTACGATGTTTGAGCTGCTTATTTCTCTTAATATAAAACAGATGTGGAGCTGTTTTTAATGTCATTTAGAAAGATAAATACGAAAATTGACATTCGAACATTATGAACAATTCTTGTATAACATCTGATTTGATCATAACTTCAGTCCTGAAAAGGTAGAAAAGGCATTGCTGCTCCATCCAGTATAGCAGTATGTTTGTGGACTTATACCGCAAAAAACCGGGTTTCGATACCCTTTATTAACAGAGCATATATAACCCTTTGGGTTGCTTTGTGCTTAACAACAACATCACCTATCCTTTGAACCTGCCTGAAAGTACTAATGTGCCATTAGCTAACTTTACTGCCTTAAAAGGTGATGGTTACATACAGATTCTTTATATAATCACAAATGTTAACAATCCTTCTAAATGTTAAGAAAGAATCTTACATATACACTGATGTGATATTACCAAATATCCTGCTGAATTAGAAATAATAAAACACTAAAATGTATGATGCACAGTTAGTATTAGATTCGAAAATAAAAAAAAAAGTTTCTTTTAAATGTTATACATATCTTTATTTGGTAATAGAATTCTTACATCTTTGTGCAAAACTATAATAAACCAGAGAACCTTTCTTCTAGCATAGACCTCTTTTTTATATGGATTAAATATAATATAAGTTGTTTTTTTTTTTTTGTAGAAAATAGTCTTTATAAATTAAAAGTGTCGACTGTGCGTTTGTGCTCGCTTTTAACATCTATACTTTCAAACTGATTTAAATTGATAATGGAATCAGTCCTCTCTGAGATCCTTACGTTTTCTCCTTTATGTACAGTAGAAATTAGCGATCATGAAACGGACAAATGAGACAGAACCAATTTACAAGAATAATTATTCACACATTTATGAAATCGCAATTAGAATAATTTTACGATGACAATATTCATACAATAATATTGACACAATCACAAAAATACTAAAATTAGCTGACCTGGTTAGAATCAAAATTTTCTTATTAAAATATACCTTAACAAATTCAATATCATTGTCAAATACAATTCCAGCCTTTTATTTTAAACTGTCACACACAATTTCAAGTTTTCTGAAAGCTCAAGCGTGATGACTTTCGGCAGTAGAGTAAGTCTCGGCAGTTGGCATTAAACTCACACTACCTTTAGCAACATTTATGTATGATCATAGAATTCTGAAAACTTCTAGACTGTAAAAACTTCCGCAAGTGAATGTCATCACATCTTCTCTAGAATGTTAGATCCTAGTACGTTTGCTGACCACCAATCTTTATTTCAGAAAGTTTTGACACTTTATAGATTTTTAGGCTTAAGTTACGAGCGTTTCACAATATTTAATAACTTTTCAGTAGTTAAGGAACATTCAACGAAAATCAATCATTTTAATTATGTTAAGGATCTGATAAGGTTTAATTGGCTTTCAAAGTTTTATCAATCAGCCTGGCATGGCCAGGTGGTAAGGGCTCTTGACTCGTAATTTTGAGGTCGCGGGCTCGATAACTCGTCTCACCAAACATGCTTGCTTTTAGAGTCTTGAGGGTGTTATAATATACGATCAAGCTCACTATTTGTTGGTAAAAGACACTATGTAACAAAATTTTTACTTTTTCTTGTTTCTAGGCAGAAAGTGTTATTTCCCAATTGTTTATGTCTAAACTAAATGAAAAATAACTATTTTTCTTTTCAAACTTTGTTTTTGGGACCTGGGTAATGAAATTTTCAAATTTACCTATTTTTCAGAACATTTCAGGTAGATTCAATGTTGAATAGTTGATAGAGAATTTTCTCGAACTTACAAGATCTTTTCAAGAACTTTTTAGAAGGTTGTAGAACTTATAAGAATTTTCTAGTGTTGTACAACTTACGTGAATTTTCAAGAAACTTTCAGAATTCTCTAGAACTTTCCATAGTAATATATATATACAAACAGGGGCTCATCACTCACAACTTCAGTTTAGTTTTAGCTGCCTAAGTAAACACATAGACCTATCTGATTTTATCAGAAATGGCATCAAGAAGCTGCAAACATTCTCCAGATGCATTCTGCTATGTATGTGGCAAACGTATAAAGACAAGATCGAAAAAGCACTACAGAAAAAATAACTCTAGAAGGTAAGATGGACAATTTTTGCTTGCTTGAATAGTAATATTTTATATCACACACATTTTAGACGTTTTAAAATTTAAATATATTTTAATTTATTGTTTCTATTAATTTCCAATAGTATAGAAAAAGTATCACATATAAAATATTTTGCACGAACCTCTAACACATTAGTTATGGATGAGATAAATTTATTCTTCATAATAACAATTTTATTTTGCTCTTTTGCAGGATGGCTGTCTTTTGAGCCATAAAGTTCGCTATTCCAAGAATTTGGCATAAACTCACTGACCACTCAAGCAATTGCTACTTTTGCATGGTGGACCCTTCCAAATGTCGGGTTGACAGAAATGCATCTGCTGTCATGTATCCGGAACTTCCATCATCCATCTACCCAGTACCACACTGCCCTGGGCTCCCTGTACCTACTGCGCCAGAAAAGAAGCAGCCATCCCCAGAATAGAGTAGTAAATCAGAAGAGGAGTTAGATGTTGAATTCTAGATTACAATTTCAGAGGTGCAGCTGCTGAGAGAAACCCATACTACCCCAACCAAAGAGACCTCAATGACATCTAGACTCAAGGAGTGTAATTTGTTAGATGAAAGTGTGCAAGTTGCAGGTCAGAGAACGCGTCACCGACATTTTACGAGCTTCTTCACTCGTTAAAAAGGTCCGCCATGGCCAAGCGTGTTAAGGAGTGCGACTCGTAATCTGAGGATCGCGGGTTTGCATCCCCATCGCGCCAAACATGCTCGCCCTTTCAGCCGTGGTGGCGATATAATGTGACGGTCAATCCCACTATTCGTTGGTAAAAGAGTAGCCCAAGAGTTGGTTGTGGGTGGTGATGACTAGTTGCCTTCCCTCTAGTCTTACACTACTAAATTAGGAACGGCTAGCACAGATAGCCCTCGAGTAGCTTTGTGTGAAATTAAAACAAACACTCGTTATGATGGGCTCTACTTCTGCCACAATGTATCCGGTCTGTTCGAGGCAATTGGAATTGCCTGTAACCCGAACGAGTGGCGCCTCTTCATTGATAGCTCATCAAGAAGCCTCAAAGCTGTGCTGCTCCATAACGGGAATAAGTATTCGTGTCTTTCCCTGGCTCATTCCGTGCACCTCAGAGAGCGAGGCGAAAACTTTTACCAAGATATACTGGACTTTGAACGCCACTAGCAAGGAGCGTATAACGAAAACATGTTGGAAGACTATATTTGGGAGCTGATACATGAAAGTGATTTACATTAAAGTCGCAAATCTCAAAAAACTACTTACTTCTAAACATTTCTGTTCATTTTTCTATAACTTTAGTATAAATACATGTAAATCTTGATTGATATGTTGTTTTATTTAGACCTAATATAAATGAAAATATGCAAATTTGCACGTTTTTACACAGAAAATAGGTTAATTTCTAGATTTCATTATCCAAGTCATAAAAGCAAAGTTTGAAGGAATAATGGCCATTTTCTGTACTTTCACAACATAAGCAAGTAAGAAATAACACACACGATCCAGGAACAAAATTTGTGTTACATAGTGAGAGTGAGATTAGTCCAAAAATTGGCGGTGGGTGGTGATGACTATCTGTCTTCCCTCTAGTTTTACACTGCAAAATTTGGGACGACTAATGTAGATAGCCCTCGCGTAGCTTTACGCGAAATTCTAAACAATCCAATCTTACCAGTTATTAAGTTCAATATTAAAAACAATAAATTTTACATCTAATCATTACGGTATTTTTATTTATTATTAAACAGTCCCCGGCTGGAACAGCGGTAAGTCTACGGATTTATGACGCTAAAATCAGGGGTTCGATTCCCTTTGGTGGACTCAGCAGATAGCCCGATGTGGCTTTTCAATGAGAAAACACACACACATTATGAAACAGTACTACGTAACACCCTTTTTGTTCAGCTGGCTTCAACCACACATCAAAGGAATCAGTAGGGCACTCCAGGAAATAACGCAAGGAGTTGGTGTTCGTGTCTGACCTTCATGTCACTCACGAGGAAAAGGGTGCTATATGTCAACCATTTTTTACGACCATCGTTTGATTGATTTCAACCAACTTAGGCATATACCCTCAGGAACTTTGAGGAACTTTAAAAGGGAAAGGTCTGACCTCCCCGAATTACCATCCCGAAGTTTCCTATGTATTTTCTGTACAGTGATAATGATCTATATAAATCTGTCCCTCCCCGTCACTCCACGCTTGTCTAACTTCTAAGTCTATAGTGTTTGATCGTTCTGAAGCAGGACCTCTATATATCTTCTCGAAAGTCCTTATGTCTACTTCGTCATTGAACGCGCATTTCAACTAGTAGTATACTTTATAAAATACTACTCGGAATCAAAATAATGACGTGGTAGAAGCTTCATATAATACTGTTATGAAAGATTCACAGTGAAAAATTTAAACTTTGTTGATACAAGTTTTCAGTTGTGGCTTGCTACTTCTGGTGCAAACCTAGTACCAAGGCTGCCTTTTGGAACAAATATATGTTTGTTAGCTAGAATTAGTATTTATATAGAGGTACAAACAAGATGTAACACTCTCCTATTTTAAATCAGTTTACTGGCATTCGAAAACAATGTTTTGAACAATGCACTTTCATCAGGTTTCAGTAAGAATGAAACGATTAGACGTATATAATTTTATAATTCTTCTTTAGATTAAAATATAATTTTAAATTATGTATCACTTCTTTATCCAGTACTGCTCTTGAACTATTTATAAGTAAATATTTGTTGACTTCAAGGGTGCTTACGTGAGGAAAGGGAAACGAAATATTTTCTACACGAATTCACGTGTAGAAATTTACATCTTTTATGCACATCTACTCTGGTGATCCGAAATCACGTATATAAAACTGGATTCCTTATTTTTTGTAATGGTAATTTCAATCTTAAACTATTAAAGAAGATCTATTCATGTAATAATTTACCCCTGTTTTAAATATAACAAAATTTTTATTGCGCATTTAATTTGTTTCACAGTAGTTTTTTATCGATGAATTAATATTTCAATCGATAACGTTATAACTAGAATGCTTATAACAAATGTCTAGAGAGCCAACATTACATTTTGTTGGTGTTCATGTTGATCTTGCTTCATACGTTTAGCGGCCCGGCCCGGCATGGCCAGGCGGGTTAAGGCGTTCGACTCGTAATGTTGAGATGTGCGGGTTCGAATCCCCGTCGCACCAAACATGCTTGCCCCTTAGCCGTGGGGGCGCTATAACGTTACGGTCAATCCCACCATTCATTAGTAAAAGAGTAGCCCTAGAGTTAGCGGTGGGTGGCGATAACTAGCTGCCCTTCTTCTAATCTTACACTGCGAAATAAGGGACAGCTAGTGCAGATAGCTCTCGTGCAGCTTTGCACAAAATTCAAAAAACAAACAAACAAATTCATACATTCAAAACATTCTTCTGATGTAGTAGTTACCATCAAGCCTACCTTCAGGTACTCTACTACGCCTGATGATTACTTAAGTAGGAAGTTCCAAATTTTATATGAACACACTTATGTAGATATACTTGTAACTGACAAGATGTCTTACAAGTTAACTGTTTAAGATTTTATTTTACTTTCCTTGTATGCATGTGACCATTGTGTGCACTGAAATATTGACTACAAGATAAAGTGAACCTTATCACCTTCAGCGGTCTGATCGAAGCTACTCGTTATAAGCTTTTTATTATAACACTGCTTTATTAAGAACATTCACAACTATACAAATAGACGCAAACATCGAATAGAAATTTTCGATGTCAGATAGTGAAATTACAGATGATAAGATTTTGTTGCAGTGTCTCCTTTTTCTTTTGTAAGTACCGCTTTTAAAAAGGGAAATTTTACTTTTTCCACAATGTAAAACGTATCATAATTTAACCTTTTTAGTGTGCGTCGCTATATATATAACTATATATAACTTATTTGTAGATAGTTACATAACTTATATATAATTACATACATTTGCATATAGACACTTATGGGTGATGAATGTCTCATTCAATTATATTCATTATGTAATATCTGACTTTTGGTTTACTGTATGTGCCAACCGCTGAGCGAAAATTAAACTATTGTGGATAAAAAGTGTGATAAATTAATAATTTCTGAATTATTATTACCTTTTTAAATATTATTAAAACTGTGATTGTTTCATACGTCTGTAAAAATAATAGCATTACTCTTTCGTTGAAGCTATAGAATTTGGTTACTGGCGCCATCTGTGTTTTATGATGAAAAAAAAGAGTATAGTAAAAAGATAGCTATGATTTCTTTTCAAAAACTTTAAAATATATAGATAATTAACTCCTATAAATAGAATATATGCCTAGATGGTTTTTTTTTTTACTTTTACTGATTATTCTGATAGAACGGTTGTCAACATCTTTTCCCCAAACTACATGTTATACAAATCATTAAATCCAAGTCTTTGGGTTCTACCTTGAATTATAGTTTATATTACCGTCACTAGATGGCTATAATTAATTATGACACTAAATTAAAACTATTTTACATCTTATGGATCTAGTGCCTTTTAGATTTTTTTCTCTTTATTTTCTTTCTGCTATTATTCCGAGACGACGCTTTAGGTTTCAAAGTATACTCTTTATAAGTTTTAAATAAGTTGACTATTTTCAAAAACATATTCCAATGTTTTCATTGTTTCCTATTACGTCTTACAGTTTATACTTATTAATATCCGAATATTTTGCAAGAAAAGTCATGGCTAGTCAAAACCATTTGATATCTTCTATGTTTGTTTGTTTGTTTAGACGAATATTAAAATGATATGTCTAAATAAATCAGGGTTAAAGCTATTTTGACTATTCAGTCTGGTAAACAGGAGTCTGTTGTTAAATTGCCGTATATATGCCATTTATTAAAATCTTAACCTGACTTAAAACACACTCACTCACAAACTTGAGTTATTCTTACAATAGAGTGAATTTTATGCTCTATGTGGTAATACCTGTTTAGTTATTCTGTTAAATTCTTATTCAACTGCATGTTTTAAACCAGCCTTTTCTGTGTTTCTTAAATCACAAATTGGTAATCATAAGTTCAACGTTTTGGAGTTCCAATGGTATAATATCATGAATTATTCAGAGATCTAGCATAGGTGAAACCTGATTTAGTAAAACTGGTGATAAAAGGTAGGAAGTATTACAGTTTGATGATTTTTCTTCCATAAATGAAACTTAACTGCCAGATGAAAGTACGAATAAATTTATATTCAACAGTTTTGAGAAAAGACCAAATATGCAACAGTGTTAAAAAAGGTAAAGATGAGAACCTATAATTTACTAGTTAAAAGGCATCCTTCATTTGAAAGAAAAACTGTGAATAATATAGTTGATGAGGACTAATTTGTATATAAAATACAATTAAGTATTTTGTGCACTTTTTCGAACTGTTCTATATGGTATAGCGTACAGTCGTAGAATTTTTTATTTACAATCTGGGAATTCTATTTGGTTCAAATTTACTTTTGATTTTGATTATGCGGCACCTTTACTTGTAGGACCTTTAAGATGGTTCCAAGTTGACTTAGCTTAGGACAGTCTAGAGAGTATCTTAGTAAGGTTTGTGACACACTGGGTTGGCTAGGTTAACTGGTATCCAGCACTTGATTGATACTTGAGAAATGTAGATTCGTCACTGTACAAGCCACACTAGGATATTCCTGTTGCTATGTGAGTAACACTACGACATCTTCGATGTTATGCAGAATTACACTACGATATCCCTGTTTCTGTGAAATGTCACACAACGACATCGCAGTTGTTGTTGGAATTACATTACGATATCCCTTTTCCTGTCGCTATGAAGTGTCATAGTGCGATATATCCGTTGTTGTGCGAGTAACATTACCACATACTGTTACTGAGCCATAGTACTATATTATCCCATTCGTTATATGTGTCACATTACATAATTCCCGTTCGTTTTACATATTGTAATTTCGAAGAGATCGTGTGATTTATTACCAAAAAAAATCTTATTTTTCAATATTAATTTACGTTATGGTACAGAATACAGTAGTTACATGTTAAAATAACTATAACTATATACATGTATATATATATATATCATCATTAACATGATTTGATACTTTTGATCAACTTTCAGCCAGTACAATAAAAAGAAGCGACAAGTTAAATTGACTATTTTACTACGTTGGACAGCCGAAACAATACATAAAATGACCTTTTTAACAAAGTTTTGGTGTATGTGTATAATTTCTTTTTAGATTGTTAAATGAAATAATAAAAAGCTCCCAAACACACCATAGTTGTGTATACACAAGTAACCTGACGTTAACTATTTCCTACACACACATCAGTAATTAATGTGAAAGTAATAAATAAAGTCTAAGAACTAGTTGAAATGTATTAAAGATAAAATAAAGAAATGTCGTAAAAAATAATAATATAAAAAAGTAAACACGACAACTAAAGTACCAAAGAGAAACTAATGTGACTAACATAATTACGTCAAGTTATGCCAAATAAGGAAATATTTTACAGAGCATTTAGCGATACGAAAGAGCTCAAAATAACAGAAGGTAAAACAAATAGTGAACCTCATCCAGAATAATTCATCAGTATCTTAAAACTAGCTAAGAAGGTAAGATATTCCATACAGTTGTACAATTGTGTTCTATACAGTTGTACAATTATGTTCTATACAGTTGTACAGTTATGTTCTATTTAGTTGTACAATTATGCTCTATACAGTTATGATTTCCATAATCAAGAGTAGGAAGATTATTTAATTAGCCGTAAAAATTAATAACTGTTTAGAAAGCGGTAAAAAAAATCACGTTTATAATGACTTTGATTAATGAATATACTAAGAGATAATTTTTAATTATATTTGTATATATATATATATGAATCGAATATACAAATCGTTTAGTCTTGAAAGACTCAGTTTAACGTTTCTACTGATTTCCTATAGAACTGACTTTGTTCAAGTAACTTTTCATCACCAGATAACCACTTTTGTGACATGAGGCTAACATTTACTAATATAGAATCAAATAATTCTCGGGGAGCAACAATTTTAAACTAAACTTCTAATCAGTTTAACAATACCCTGAAATATAAACATCTCTATGAAATTAATTAAACATCGTCTTAATTACGTACGATTACTCATTAGTTTATAGCTCAAAAATAATAGCAAAACTTAAACAAGAGGAGTTAGAAACTCTAATTATCGAAGCTTGCTTACAAGTATTCTTCGTATGCATGCTAATTTTAAAACGTTTTTTTTTATCTTGATAAAGTCGGGTCTTGTGCAGTTAATGAAGTAATGGCACAGACGTCAGTTATATGTGTGTAGAACTTTGCTGAAAATTTCTTTCAGTAGTCTTACTGATTGCTTGGTAATAATTTCTGTCTCTTCATCAGAAAACTGGATCTATTTTGCCTCATGCTCTGGTGACTTTAAAAATAGATCTGTTATATCATTTAAAATTAAAATATCACTAAAATTCGTTGAATGTTTATTTGATTCGAATATCTTCTACATACTATATAAGTGTGTTTACGAAGTCAGTAAAGTTTCCATTGCAGTGGTACCGCAGTGTACCAGTCTGTATGATTCGTATTTTTTTTTAAATCGTGAGATATATTTGTTTGGAACTACTTTAATAGCTTACTTAATAACAATATAAAATATTAAAAGATGACGAGAGCTTTTGCTCAGTTCAAGGTAACGTAAGTATGTCTTTAAACGTACTAAATTTATTCCATCTGTCAAATGAACAAGATAAATAAATAAACATTTATATAAATATATAGTCATCTACTTAGCGAAGCTTGGTGACATTACTCATATGCATATACACAGTATATGCACTAGTATGAAAATCAGTCAGAAATTACTGGAAACCAAAGTCCGCCAGATTTCAATCTTCCAGTATACATTTGCAACTTTGCCGCACGAAAAGAGACACAATAAAAATAAAGGATCTTCAAGCTTATCACAAGTTGTATGTCCATCATAAGAACGTCTCTTCTTGGCATCGATCATTTTCCTAACTTTTTTTTATCACAGTTAGTTGATTATCGAATTATAGCAGTATTTGTCCTTAAACTACATTTCTTGTAAATATTCAAAAACTTCTCTTCAAAACAAATGGCAAACTAATTTCACTCGGTGTTAACTCATTGTTATAAAAGCCTATATAAAAGTAGGAAAGTGCTAAACTTCAGAAGCTAGTTACGCCTATGTTAGCGATTGAATTTTACTAAAATGGGAAATGGACATTGAAAGGAGAAATATTATAAAACAAAACATTGAACTGAACTTGTGTAATTCACGAAATTCGAAGAAATTGAGTGTGACCGACACTTGGCTTTTATGAAAATGATATTGTGTTTAATGAAAGGTAAAAACCGCGATTTAGTGTTAAAAGAAACCGGAATGCTTAAACACTTTGCGATATGGGTATAACAACACAATGAAAACGTTAACTGAAACACTTGTAAGTGGAAAAGTTATTTGGGAATACCAGCTACTAATGGAAATATGTGCATTTTTCATACATACACCAATTCAAGTTGTTTCTACACGAAAAATAGTTACATTAAATGTCTTCGTAACTGATAAATAAAAGTGAAAAAGCTCGAGTTAAAAAATATATAGTTAATAACACTAAAATGTTATTACTTGAGGGAAAAAATCTATATAAGTTTTACTTACTAGCCATGGTTATGTTTTCAAAAAGAAATAATCAAGTATAGATGGATGTGAAATATGATCTAGAAAAGTTAAAGTGGTTAAAAAATAGAAAAGGCTTACGTTAAAGACTTATCAAGTTTCTTTATTAAAAAAAAACTATTTGTTAGAAGAGATGTAGGATTTCGATGTGACATGTAATGAGAAATGTGACTGAAAGACATCGCTAATGGCAAAATATATCTTATTTGTGCCACCAGTCAAATCCCGGTCGCAGTCTATCATTTCAGAACAAATAATGTCTAAAAATAACTCGTTAATATCGGTTTATGGACATTTTGACGTTTGGAACTATAATCCTAACGTTTCGTTGCAACATTTACAGAGCTGTTTATCTAATATCATGAACGTGGTAGTTTTTAAGAGGTACTTGTGAGATTTCTGCTTGTAGCAGTAAATGTGACACGTGAAGTGGTCCAGATGCTACTACAGCTAATATGATATTCGTTGTTTAATGAGGACCTACCAATATAATGCACATAAATGTTACAGACTGAAAGAAAGCTAAAATGTGTAATACTTTGATTCGCAGTTGCTTGCTTAAATTGTGGTACAACAAACTGATTTAAGTACACAAGTAAAGCAATAAATGTTGTACCTTCCATATTTAGTAAACTGAGCTTCACAGAGAAAATTAATTGTTTATTGTTACTGGTTGTCGTCATTTATATATAAATATAGTAAAAAATGCCATTTCGCGCAAGATATTACAAAAGACTATCTTTGTGGTCTATTATTCCATGAAATGTTTTATCTAAATTAAAAGTCATGATATGAATACAACTAATTTCCGTTTACTTATTTTGTATTGAGCACAAAGTTGCACAATGTGTCCATCGCAGGAATTAACCCAAGACTTTAACTAATGGTTAAGCTACCTTTTAGTAGAAGATCATGACACGCGTGTTTGCGTCATAATCTATTAAATTTTCATTTTTTATAAGGTTTCACTGTGAAACACGCTATACTTTTATCTGAGACTGTTTCAACATATGTTCAGTGGTTTTAAATCTAGAGACTGACATGCCAACTTTGCTATTTCACAAATTAAAATAAAGCTGAAATATGTTATCAATAAAGCTTCTAGTGTTCAGTAATAGAGACTTTACATGTGATAGAAAACTTCCAATTATCACTGTGAAAGAAACATCAACGAACTGTCGATAATAATAATATGGGTAAAATAAATAAATAAACTTTTAATTGTAGAATAGCATGCAAACACCCTCTCCTTGCTTTTTAACTACAGTGAAGAAGTGCAAAGGTTCTAGAAAATGCAACAAGTCATGGACCAAACTCAGTGTTGACCTAAGCGTATAAAGCTGTTCACCATTATTATATTTGAAATTTTTTCAGTAACCATAACTTTCACCATGCAATATTGTTAAAATAAAATATAAAAAATAACATTATGTAATACAGCTGTTGGAGGAAGCTTGTTGCACTACACAGAATGAACCCTTACACTCTACAATAATTGAAGAACATGATCATAAGAACGCTTGATCGTAGAAGCCACGTGACAAGCCTCTGGTGTTCTACAAGACTACTTAGATGTCACTTGACTTCACGACCCGGCATGACCAATTGGTTATTGCGTTTGAGTTGCAATCTGATGTTCAAATCGCATTCCATTAAATAGTCTCTTTCTTTCCGTGGTAGCATTATAATGTGGCGGTCAATACTACTACTCGTTGGCAAAAGAGTAGCCTGGTAGTTGGTGGTAAGTGATGTTGACTAGCAACCTTCTCTCTAGTCTACTGCTAAATTAGGGACGGACAGTGCTCGATTAGCTTTACAGGAAATTAAATACAAACCAAACCTTTTCTTCACATTTGCTGTTCAACATGAGACATTTTTAATTACTAATTAGCACGTGAAGTTCAACTTTATTAAGTACTACTACTTCATAGCTAATGAAGCTAATTTATTTAATAATGTAATATGGATATACGTAACACTTGTTCAAATAAATAACCTCTCGCTATGAGAAACTGTGCGTTTGAAATAAGTTTATTTATTTGCTTTGAATATTTTACAGCGAAACATTAAAATTATTTTAGTAAAATGCAATTAAAAACAATATTCTACGAACACCACCAATCGAGAATTTATTATCAAACAATATAATATACATTTAATGTTAATTCGTATCGACTAATTTGTTTGCTTGTTATTATGCAAATACTTATTCAGTGGCCTATTTGTGCTATGTCAAACAAACGCAATACTGAAATTTAATATTAGAGTTCTAAGTCCTCACATTAGACACTGAGCCACAAGTGGAACAGTTGGAATGAATAAAATGTCAAAATATTCAAGTCGCTTGTGTAAGACAGTTGTGGCGAAGTGCGAAGATTGTTTTCGGAATTTAGCACAAAGCTACTCGAGGGCTATCTGCGCTAGCCGTCTCTAATTTTGCAGTGTAAGACCAAAGGAAAGGCAGCTAGTCATCACCACCCACCGCCAACTCTTGGGCTACTCTTTTACCAACGAATAGTGGGACTGATCGTCGCATCATAAGGCCCCACATCTGAAAGGGCGAGCATGTTTGGTGCGACGGAGATTCGAACCCGCGACCCTCAGATTACGAGTCAAACGCCTTAACCCACCTAGCCATGCCGGGCTGAAATGTGAAGAACAGACTGTTCGTGCTTTGTCACCAGTTTTAGTATCCTAGACTTACATATATGTCACTGAGCTGTTGGGTGAGGGTTATGTTTTTATCTCTGTACTTCATGAAAAACTTCAGTGTATTAGTATTTGCATGAGAGCTGATAAATCGTTTTGAACAAAATATATGAAATATTTCTCTAATTTAGCTAATATAAAAATTAAAAATACATTTTGACTTGTTTCACGATATTGGCAGAGTAATTTGTAATGAGATAACAAAGCATTTTACAACAGTTCCTCAATGTGTGCAACTTGTAAATAATAGGTCTGACTTGGCAATCTGAGGGTCGTGGATTCAAATTCCCGTCATGCTAAACATGTTCGCCCTTTCAACCCTGGTGGCGTTATAATGTCACGGTTCAATCCCACTATTCGTTGGTTAAAGAGAAGCTAAAAAGTTGGTGATGTGTAGTAATAACTAGCTGCCTTCCATCAAATTAAAAAAAAACAAATCGTATAGTTAATAGTATTTAAAAATTGGGTGTATTTCCTATAAAATGGCAATTTTACACGAACTTTTAACATGATTAGCCTGACACGTAGTTTTTTTTAAGAAGATGTATGCCAACCTGAATGAAATAAATAAGTTTTTTGAAGTTATTAGTGGATGTAAAATTTTCCGCTTCTTCTACTGAACCTTTCAAAGTTCTAAAGTAATTCTAGTTTATGAACGTACCACTTCTTGTGGGTTACCTCAGCAACCTATTCCTGTTTAATCACGTGAAGCAAAAAGTAATTTTCAGAGACTAGTTAAACTTTGGTAAGAGAATGGAAGAATACGCTGTAAACTTTGAAATACATAATGACCATCACACTAACTTAACGTAAACAACGCAAGCAGCTAACGTGTACTAATAGCTTCATTTAATACATAGATATACCACCCATTCTGGTAGTTTAGTGGTAAACGTGAAAATTTCTTACGCTTAAATTTGAGATCGAACACTCTGGTGGCAGAAAAACGACACAGACAGGATTGTGTAGCTTTGTTCTTAAAACCAAAAAAATTATCGTATAAATTTAGAACTTTTAAATAAGGAAATCTATAATTGACTAAAAAACTAACTGAGATAGTAAAATGTTTACATAGTCTTATTCTACAGTTTGTAACTAAGAACTACAGGTAATAAACAGTCTTTGTAACCAGAACATGTTAACCATTTCGGTCAATATAAAGAGAGAATCGTCAGTGTAGTTAGAAAGCCATATTTTCCCCTCTGGACCACATGGCTGCGGAAGAAACTTTATTTTAATGGGTAAAGGAAAACTAGACAGTTTTTAATATATATCCGCAATCACTTTTCCATAGGAAATAATAGTCTTTTACCCCTTCTTCCCTTATAAAAGACACTGCCAATGCATTTTGCAGTTTCAACTCACTCCTTTCCAGGAGGTTAAGCTCTAGAGCTACGAAGACGGATTTACGTCATACGCCCTAAACCTTATCTTCCCAGGTGCTTTTGTTTGTTTGTTTGTTTTGGAATTTCGCACAAACCTACTCGAGGGCTATCTGTGCTAGCCGTCCCTAATTTAGCAGTGTAAGACTAGAGGGAAGGCAGCTAGTCATCACCACCCACCACTTGGGCTACTCTTTTACCAACGAATAGTGGGATTGACCGTCACATTATACACCCCCACGGTTGGGAGGGCGAGCATGTTTAGCGCAACACGGGCGCGAACCCGCGACCCTCGGATTACGAGTCGCACGCCTTACGCGCTTGGCCATACCAGGCCCCCAGGTGCTTCATGAATACTTCGAACGTATTAAAAAGTAAATAAGATAGTGGGATTATTTAACCAAATATTTAAAATGACTTGAAATAATTCTTGCTATTTCTGAAAATGACTTAGTCTCCTGACGATTATAAACTGTATTTCTTTCTCAACCGTTAGCTTTTTAATGATTTAAACATTTTAAGATTGCATAGAAAACACACGATGTTCAAGTTGCTGTTTTCAGTGGTGAGATAAATGAGCGAGATCTGAATTTATTTAATTTAAATTTCGCTTCTTAATTTTCATGGTTGAAAAGTAAAACTTTAAGGTTGGAAATAAATTGATCAGAACACATTAAACTTAGATTTGCCTTTATTTTTAGCAACGAGTTTGTCCGTTTATGTTCCGGATTTTTCGTCCGCCATACAATTCTTGAAACCTTTTGAGCATTCCTGAACACACTACGAGTTGTACCGCTGTAAGCCTATGATCCACGGATTCATTGATAAAACGCTCTGGATAATACACTAATACTTTGCCCCTCACTATATCCCTCTCTTTACCATAAATATATGCGTTTTGTTGCTATAGCTTAACGTTATGAATTTCCTGTTGTAAATACTTAATGCACCATTGGAAACTAAGTAATTGCCTGCAAGTTTCACGATTAGCGGGTACGTATATTTGAATTTAATATAGGTAATACAGGACAGTGGAAAACCCAATCATAACCACAAAAAATAGAATTTGCTATCTTGCAACCCTTTCAAATAAAATTAATGCTTTTTGATCATATAGTGTTGAATCACAGACATTTCATTATCATAATTAAGAAGTGTGTATTTTGTATCTCGTATTTATTTAAACATTAAGCAATAAAGTGTATTAACTTCTTGGTGTTTTTACGATATTATTTTACAACATATTTCATTCAATTCATAGACTAATACAGTTAAGATGGATCTCGAGTTTCAATATCAGTTTTACGCTGAAGTATTTCTCAGCTAAGTAACAGGAGATGAAACATTGGTTTTAGATCACTTTGTTGAGCAGGATAAGGTAACTGGCTAGAATAAATCTGTCTTTGTAAGGTAAAATTTCAGAACCATTTTCTTTGGAAAATATGATGCTAAAACCGGAAACTAAGTACTTCTATAATAGGGAAATATGGTTCTAGAATTGTAAATTAACTTTTTTTCTATAACGTATTCAGACATATCGCTGAGCCCCTGCCTTCACAAAACAAAACGATTGGGCTGAATAAAATATTTTTTTTATCTCTGATGTACGTGCAAAATTCCGTTCCGTTAGTAATTCCATAACATCTAATAGATGTTTTCTACAGCAGAGTTTCTCTTGTTCAGTTATCATAATAATTAAGCAGATATTTTCCGAGAATACATCTGTTAATGTAATGAACTTTTTTCTTACTTGACATAATTATTCAAAAATGATGCAGTAGAAATGGACCGAAGTATATTTATTTCGCAACAGGATAGCTTGCTACATTATTGCCGTGTGTGGTTTATAAATATATATATCAAGAACTCTTCTCTTCAGTGAGATTCTGACGATATGTTTAAATATTTTGAAATCCTTATGAATGTATAGAAATGATGGTACTTTAATCCTAATGCATTTCAGTATCCTTTACTATCCTTCTAAATGTAAATAAAGAACCAAAATCGGCTCTCAAGGGCTCTTACAGCAGACATACTAACTATATATATATAGATATATAAAGTGTTCAAGAAGAAAGCGTTACGTCTCGTACACACAGTGTTCATTAAATTTCATTTGGGTCCTCAGTGGCCCTATTGGGAATACAAATAACCTGACAGGAAAATTATTGTATTTTTCTTTCTTCTGTAAATAAATGACAGATATATGGATAAAATATAGTCTATTATACGATAAGAGCACTCTCTTACATTGACAGCAAATAAAAGTGAATTCTTTATGAAACACGTGCTTAAAAATAGCGTACCAGATTTTTCTAACAAAAACTATCCTTTCTGAATACAAATATCACATTACTTTCATCTGTATCTTTAAAACTGAAAAGTATTTTTTTAAAATATTTCCATACAATTTTTATTACTACTTTCTAAAGCGTGATAACGAGCACTTTTGTCAGAATTATGGTGGGACTTTTTAAGTGTGTAAACATAACGGGCGGAGAAAGGAAATGTTTTTAACTTGAACGATACATAGTGAGCAAGATGAGTAGTGTTATCACTAGCTGTACAAATGAAAAAAAAAATATTTTGGTCAAATGGAAGAAGGACAGTTTGCGGAATGTTATTTACCTATTTTAGCGCTGGAAGACAAACACCTTTCACTTGAAAGAAAGGTATCGTGGGATTCCGAAGAACATTTACTAAATGTTCTGGATATATCAAGGAGAAAGAAGGAAGAGAAAAAAAACCCTTCTAGGTATCATTTTTCGTGTTTTTAAACGTAATTCTGAATGTTAGGCTTAGGATGTAGAAACTTAGCCCTAGAACTAGGTACAAGAACTATTATTGCTCGTACACTGGTACCACTCAATAAAAGCCAGTATTAAAAATCGTGTAGCAGTGTTAGGCGTAGTAATCAAATTGATGTCAATGGTCTACCCTTATTTATTTATTAAAAGAAGCTCTAAGAGTCTCGTAAGATACCCCTATGTCCAACTTGCAGGACAGGGAGGGATAGACTGTCTGAAAATTTTAAAAAGTATCATAAGTAAAGTTTTAGAATAAATATATAACGTACTTGGTTTAATAAAGGTGAATAATCCATTTACCAAACCATTTTAAATTTAATTGGTAAATACAAATGATATCGTACAGTAAGCCTATTCTGTGTTGTGAGAGCCTTTAGAATCAGACTTGAAAAATAATATAAAATAAAATGTGAATTTAACCTATATATACATCATATACATATATATGTTACTCTCAACCAAAGAAACTAGAAAGGCATATGAACATTTTACATTTATTAATAGTTGGTTCACCAGTAATTTGTGTAAATTATAGAACATTGTGTTAATATTAATTAAACAGGGGGTGGGGGTAGGGCACCTAAAGGAAAGAAAATAGAAATACTTAAATCTAAAGGTTAATTATAGCGCAAATAATACAAAAAATGAACAGATTCTGTAGCGATAATTTTTCTTTTAGTATAGAAATGTAATTTGAGAAAAGTATGCCAAATCTACTAAATATGAAGGAAATACATAATTTAATTCTGATTGTTTGCAGAGAACAAGTTATTATATTAATAATAATAGTGCAAATTTTACAAAATGTGCAACCTGTAATGATAAATGCTACGTATATACTCTACCGAAATATAACCTGAATTACTTGTGTTGCAGTGAAAATCACCGATTCTTTTTAGTATACTGTAGGGTACTTAGATATTTGCTTAAATTTTCAGCTTTATTTGGACGAAATAAGAAACAATCTGTGTATGTTCTGCAAAAATTTCTGAAGAACACTGACAATCAAGTATTAATTGTGATGTAGAGTAGTATAAAATTAATCATTGATTCAGAACCAAAAAACCGTCAAAAGTACTAAGAGTACAATAAACAGCACAATCTGGCATGGCCAAGCGTGTTAAGGCGTGCGACTCGTAATCTGAGGGTTGCGGGTTCACATACCCGTTACGTCAAACATGCTCACCCTTTCATCCGTGGGGGCGTTATAATATATCGGCCAAACCCACTATTCGTTGGTAAAAGAGTAGCCCAAAAGTTAGCAATGGGTGGTGATAAATAGCTACCTCCCCTCTAGTTTTACACTGCTAAATTAGGGACGGCTAGCACATATAACCCTCGAGTCGCTTTGTGCGAAATTCAAAAACAAACAAACAAGAAATTGAAATTTCTCTTGAAGTTAATTCTGTTAAACATTTTTTTAGTATTCGTCAAAATGAAAAAAAAATTCACGGAAGTGAAGAGAGAATAATTTTTTATATTTTCTTGAGAGATATTGGAAGTTTCATCAAAAAAATTGATAAAAGGTTGTTTGTTTCGTGCACTTGAGAGATACCAGTACAAATCATATTTTTACTGCCACTATTATCTCTTATGTAAACAACGCCACCGCAAATTTAACTTGTAATGTGAGTTATAAATAGTTTCTTCGACATTCATGAAAATGTTAATACCCATACCAGCCGTTCAGATACATTTTCTTCCACATTATCTGATTTTGGAGCACTGCAACTGCGTGCACAAAGACGATGAATTATCACTAAACTTCAAATTTACGAGGCTAATAAAACCAAATATTTAAAAAAAAGAGTGAGACAGCGGTGAGTTTGAGGACTTACAACACTAAAATTCAGAGTTTGATTCCCCGCAATGGACATATCAGGTAACTCAGGGTGACTTTTCTGGAATACATAAAATAAAACATTCACAAACGCAATGACGGGGTGTCTGTGAGTCGGTTTATCGCGAGTGTCGTACACAGGCGTTTGTTTCTTTTCAAATCTTCACTTTTTCCATGGGATTTAAATATACAGGTTACCCAAACAATTAATACCACGAGCGGGGCGAAGAGAAACAAAATGTCTGAGCGCCCCAGGTTATATCTAATCCTGAACTTCGGCTTGAGGACAGATAATTTTAAACCAAAACCCTGCCACATTTTCTCTTTCTTTGTGAGTGGGAAAATTGCATTGTTTTAAAGGTAAATTAAATATTTAGATGAGAAACAACTAATTAAAAAAATCCTTAAACATATAATGATCAATATGTATTAAGAACTTAGTAGAAGTAATAAATTTCGTAAATGAATACACCAGTAAGCTAAAACCTAGCCCCTTAGTGGTTCTGCGGTATTTCTGCAGACTTACAACGCTAAAAACCGGGTTTTGATACCCGTGGTGGGCAGAGCACAGATAGCCTTTTGTGTAGCTTTGTACTTAATTCAAAACAACAACAGCTAAAACCTATAGTACTTAATATGTAGTCAATCATCAAATAGTTATTTTTCTGTTAACAAAATTTTGGCTGTAATCCCAGTAATATCTCGCAAAGTCTGATCAGATTAAATTCATATACTAATCTCACGATATAAAATAGTCTTTCCAAAGTAAATTGACCTGGCATTACCAGGTGGTTGGGGAACTTGACTCACAATCTTCGTGTCGGAGGTTCTAATTCCTTTAGAGAACATGTTTGCTCTTCTTCAGTTGCATGAGTGTTGTAATGTAACTGTCAATCCACTATTTGTTGTTAAAGAGCAGCCAAACAAATGGCGTTAGTGTGTGTTAAATATCTGCCTTCCCGGTAGAATATTACTTCTAAATTAGAGTGCCTAATGCAGCTAACGCTAGACTAGCTTAGCACGAAATTTAGTTTTACTTTTAGAAAGAAAAGCCTGTATTTACGGTGAAAGAAAATAACTTTAGATTCAACACAAAAACCACATTTATACCAATCAAATCCTGAAATAAATAAGATTGGATGTTTGAAAACAAAAGATAATACCATCAAACGTTTTTACATGTATGACGACAATTTTTCCAGAAAATCCTATATTGTTGTATAACTCTTTATCAGATCATAAGTAGAATAAAACGTACGAAGACACAAATATTAATGTATTAAAGTCGTAACCAGAAACCATCACATTGCTACAAATAAACTATTCACAAATACGAAATCAAAAGATCATTTTTAGTATCTCGATGGTGTAAGCTCAGTATGAAAGTAAATGATATCTCTTGTACGAAACGCCAACATTATTTCTAATCTTTGTAATGTTTCGTGGCTGACGCCTTATTAGGGTCCTTCACGCTGAACAAGATTGTGTTTATTTTTTTACCAAAATTTTTTTATTAGGAAATATTGTGTTCGTTTTGAGTACTGAAATCATTGATGGAACATGTGACTGTCGGAGGAAGAACGATTGTATTAGAGTGGATTTACAATCGTTTAGTATTGGTGTTTCTTGTTTCTTAATGAAGAAGCTTATTTACTTGTTTCATCCAACCTAAAAGTCTAGATTTTAACCTCTTTAAGAAATATGCTTATTTTTGTTATACTCCAAATCTTATCAACATTTTTGTCAATGATGAAACTTAGTTGAATGTTTTCAGTATAATGTTGGTTTATAAAAGTGTTCTCACAGAATTTGTTTGTTTTTGAATTTCGCCCAAAGCTGCATGAGGGCTATCTGCGCTCGCCGTTCCTAATTTAGCAGAGTAAAACCAGAGGGAAGGAAGCTAGTCATCATCATCTACCACCAAATGTTGGGCTACTCTTTATCAGCTAATAGTGTGATTGACTGTCACTTTATAACACCCTCACAGCTGTTAGGGAAAGCATGTTTAGTGTGACGGGGATTCAATCCCTCGACCATCAGATTACGAATGAAGCGCTCTAACCACCTGTTTAGGCTAGGGCTGTTCTAAGAGAGGTAATTTAAAAGTGTCGAGCGTGTTCAAAACTTTACGGCATGACCAGGTGGTTAAGGCATTCGACTTGTAATCTGAGGGCAGCGGGTTCGAATCCCGGTCATATCTAACATGCTCGAACTTTCAACCGTGGGGGCGTTATAATATAATGATCAATCCAACTATTCGTTGGTAAAAGAGTAGCTCAAGAGTTGGCGGTGCGGGATGATGACTAGCTGGCTTCCCTGTAATTTTACATTGCAAAATTAGGGATGGCTAGCGCAGATACCCTTCGTATAGTTTTGCACGAAATTTAAAACAAACCAAACCTTATTGTTACAATTAAAATATATGGGAGATAAAATGTATCATCTCTTACCGATATGTGAAATTATTTGAAATGTACTTTCCCAAACCAAAAGAAATGGAGACAAACACAGGGTTAAAGTGATAAAATTTCTAGTTATTGTGAATGTTAATGACTTTCGGTCGCCCATTTACAACGCTAAAAGCAGGGGTTCGATTCCCGTCGGGGAACACAGCAGATAGCCCGATGTGGCTTTGCTATAAGAAAACAAATGTTATGGTTTTTTATTCAATGTAACGAGAATGACATAAAAAAGTGCATAATATATAAAAAAATTATCTGAATTTACCTGATTGAAGCTTAATTCATACTAGTTACGAAAGATATTTAAGCTACGACAACCACTTTTCATTATCTCAAGGTTTTTCAGACTCAAATATTAGAATTAAATATTTCAAACCGAATCAGAAAGTAAACTGGAAATCATAAAGGGTTGTAATCACTTTCCTGGGGTAACACACAAGACGCCATGATACTTACAAGAAGGTTACAAAAGGCAATCCAGAAACTCTAGTGATCAGTAAAAGTTAATTAAGAAATAAAAATACCAACAACTCTCAGAATAAGTTTAATTCAAATACGTTAAGCTATTTGAAGGAGATAAATATTTAAACTTATGTTTCTTTAGTAAGAAGCTTTGGATCATGGAAGAGTTTTCAGTACACAGTATGATGTTTGTTGTTTGTTTTTTGCACAAAGCTACTCGAGGGCTCTCTGTGCTAGCCGTCCCTAATTTAGCAGTGTAAGACTAGAGGGAAGGCAGCTAGTCATCACCACCCACAGCCAACTCTTGGGCTACTCTTTTACCAACGAATAGTGGGATTGACCGTAACATTATAACGCCCCCACGGCTGAGAGGGCGAGCATGTTTGGCGCGACGCGGGCACAAACCCGCGACCCTCGGATTACGAGTCGCACGCCTTACTCGCTTGGCCATGCCAGGCCCACACAGTATGAAGTGTCCTACTGTTTTCTGTTTTTGTCAGCAACAGAAGTAGGCTACTGGTGTATGTTTTAAATAGGGAATGTTATTATAATTTAGTGATGTAAACACAGTAAAAGTTTAATCAGACGTTAGTACTGAGCAGTTCTTATTAATTATTTTTTTAGCTATTTAAAAATGTTGCCTGAGATCATGAGGATTTTGATAAGATTACAAATAATAAAAATGTATTTGTGTTATAAATGAATGGTATTTTATTATTTAAAGTTTCTTATTAAAATCAGTATTTCATTTTGCTTTCATAATACTCTAGTTCATTCGGGTAAATATACAGTGTTTGCATTTGTATATGTACCTTATAATGAACCACGACAGTGAGTGGTTCCATAATAGGGGTCGCAAGAAATTTCACAAAACCTTTATAGAACGTTCGGGCAAAAACAGCCTTAAACAGTAAAGATTCAGTTGAAACAACACTTTAAAATCTGCACTATTGACTGCTAAGGCTGCACTTGTATCTAAAAAATCTGGGCCCGGCATGGTCAGGTAGTTAAAGCACCAGATTCGTAATCCCAGCGTCGCGGGTTCGAATACCTGTCACACCAAACATGCTCGCCCTTTCAGCCGTGGGGGCGTCATAATGTGACGGTGAATCCCACTATTCGTTGGTTCAAGAGTATCCTAAGAGTTGGCGGTGGGTGGTGATGACTAGCTGCCTTCCCTCTAGCCTTACACTGTAAAATTAGCGACGGACAGTACAGATAGCTCTCTTGTAGCTTTGCGCGAAATTCAAATCAAAAATATGAAAATCTAAAAAACGCACGCATGTTGGACTTACAATGAAAAGAAATTGCTCAAAATGCCTCGTATAAAATTCTTATTATTATTATCTTGCTTGATTCCTACTAAAACTCCTTTGTATGTTGCACTCAAACCCTTTTGTAGAATACTACAGAAGGTACTGCAAACGTCGTAGGAGTATATATTGAACTATAATTTTTTTCTATGTTTTGCATAAACTAAAAAAGATCATAACTGTAGTGGTTTGGGCTACTCTTTTACCAACGAATAGTGAGATTGACCGTCACATTATAACGCCCTCACGGCTGAAAGGGTCAGTATGTTGAATGTAATAGAGATTCGAACCCGCGACCGTCAGATTAGGAGTCGAATGCCTTGACCACCTGGCCAGGCCGGGACGTAATTGTATTGTAAACGATGTTATAATTTCCACCTGCTGTTAGCTTTTTTACACACAACTAGCATTCCTTTAAAAAGTTAAGTAGAGGGTGAAACAGAAATTACAAGAAAAATAATAGAGGAATGTAAGAAAATTGTAATATGTAAATGTCAATACTTTGTACACTATACAATCGGTGTATTATTGTGTATAAAGTAAATGAGTAAAATTAAATCAGTAGATAATATTAAATTTTGTTACATTCATTCTTGGAATAATAACTTTTGAAGACGTGAAGGTTTATTTAAAGCGGTATTTTATACGCATATGTTTTATTTGAAAAGGCTGCTTTTATATTAGCAATCTTACACATGTTCAGTGGTGGCCATATCTTTGTCTAGGTGTATATTTACCCATTGATATTATACTGTATGTGTCGTAGAAGAAGTAGGGAAACAAGTCTTTAGATACTGTAGACATTGTTTACTCAAACTACAAATCCCTTTTTGACTCCACCAAATGTAGTCCAAGGTAACAGCATGGAGTCAAATAGGGGTTTGTACTTTGAGTAAATAATGTATACAGTATCTTTAGCTATTTTTCCTCACATTTTTACGATTCTTATTTACAGTTTTTTAAATTTTCAACTTTTTATTGATCTTGTTTTTACTCTTATTGAGTGTTTTTAGGAAAACTGTTGATAACGAACAAACGTATACTATATTTTCAAACGTTAAACAATACTTCAAATAGCATATTTTGTGTTGTATGATTTATTACCAAATACGTGCCAAGAAAACACTTCACGAATAGAAATAATAAAGTTTTTTTGTTTGCAAACTTATTATTTAAACAAACACGAAAAAAACAGTTTGTTTATTTGTAATGAAACACAAACTTACACAATAGATTTTCTGTGCTTTGACCCCTTCAACTATTAACGGTTGCTAGCGTTGTTAGGGCACAGAAATATCTCTGTGCTACTAGGTGGGGCGAAAACATAGGAAATAAAGATGTTGTAATATCACAAATGCTAATTTGGAATTCTTTGGAATGAAAAAGTATAACAGTAGGTCTTTAAAGTTTATTTTTTATTTTAATAGTTCATAAAACATTATGTTTTCTTTTTGTAATCAAAGAAATCGGTTTAAGACAAAACAATTCAGTTTTCACATCGTACGTTAACGTTGTGAACAACGAGATATATTTATAACACTTCACATAAAGTGAAATGTGTCCCAGTTGCATCAGTAAAATCGTTCAGAAGCACTTTTTAGTTAGGCTGAGAGTAACCTAGTACATAAGTCGTCCAGTCTGAGAACTCGATGACACTGCAGAACCTACTCTGCACTTTGGAGTGTGAATTCGGTATAAATCTAATTATTAGCCAAACGAGAATAAGTCAAGAGTTGGAGGTAGATGTTTTTGGCTAACCGCTTTCTCTGTAATCTATATGTTTAAAATTATGGACAACTGGGCATAAATAATTTTTGTGTAGTTATTAGCGAAAAAAAATAGTTTCCAACTATTACTTTAGAAACTTCAACCTAGTCCTTTAACCTACCACGATATCATTGCGTATGTACATATTGTATGTTATTAAAGAAATACAATTTAGTTTTTAACTTTTCGGTTTCAGACACGAAACCAGTGCGCTCAGTTTTGTAAATCTTTTTGAAGTAAGAAATCAAAATGTTTATCGTAAATCTGTTAAATTATTAAAGTACAATGAGATTCCTAAAATGTTTGTTTGAAGACGTAGATTGAAGCACATACATGCATGAATGCAATGTGTTCGTCGCTATCGGTAGCTCGTGAACTAAACGGTTTTTAGACTGCTAGATATAAAATATCACACCAGCTGAGAAAAGCAGTTTCGAGCACCATCAGTGTCGATTGTTATCCAACTGAGGTTGAAGCGTTTCTTTGTGTGTGGAAACATTGTAGTCTAAGTTTTGGTTATAAACGTTTTTGTTTTTTTCACAAAAACAAAACAAAAAGCACTTGTGACAATCTGTCGTTTCAGCTATTTTCAGACTCATGATTACTCGGTAGACGCTGTTGCTTTTATTGTTTCAGGCACTGAATAACAGTGATGTTGATGGATGGATTTTAAACATTTTCAATAAATATTATTGTAATTTCTTTTTGTTTTATTTTGAATTTCAAATACACAACATTTGCAAATATATTAAACAATTAAGTTCGGTTAAGCTAACAATTAATACCATATTTATGTAGGTTTATACGAATATATATCACGATCATATCTATCACAAAGGCACGCAAACAAGCTCTAGAAAGTCCGATGAGATAATTATGTAAAAATGACATCATTTGTGGTAAAAATCCTCGCGCCAGTAGAACTGAAAGAGGACAACGTAAAATCATATCATTTACAGGAAGAGCATAAATGATACGTTTTAAAGTAAAAATTCCGTAGCCATTGCACCCAAAAACATTGTGTACTTTCTGTTAACCAGACACAGTCGAAGCAAGAGAGGCAAAATAAGAAAACAAATTATACATTCAATGTTGTTTTGCATTAAGCACAAAGCTACACAGTGGGCTATTTGTGCTCCGCCCACCACGGGTATCGAAACCTGGATTTTAGCGTGTAAGTCCGCAGAAATACCGCTGAGCCACTGGAGGGCAATTATACATTCAATGAGACATTAGGCAGAAATCGACACTCTGCGACTCTCAGCTTTACTCTTACTGTAAAGAACAAATTTGGAATTTTTCATTCACAATGTGTGTTAGAAATTTAATCTCATATTTACGGAGGGACATCGAACACCTGATTTTAGAGTTGTTTGGTTTGTTTTGAATTTCGCGCAAAGCTACTCAAAGTGTATCTGCGCTAGCCGTCCCTAATTTAGCAGTGTAAGAATGGAGGGAAGGCAGCTAGTCATTACCGCCAACTCTTGCACTACTCTTGAAACAATGAATAGTGGGATTTACCGTCACATTATAACGTCCCCACGGCTGAAAGGGCGAGCACGTTTGGTGCGACGGGGATTCGAGCTCGTGACCGTCAGATTACGAGTCGAACGCCTTAACCCACCTGTCCATGCCGAGCCGTCTTAGGAGTAAACATAGTTCGTTGTCTTTGGGGTAAATAAACTTAGTAATTAATATCCAGTCATACCTCATTAAAGTATTATAAACAATGAAGTTTGAAGGTTTTCTGCAGTTTTATGACGGACTAAAGGAAATAGTATTTTGTTACATGGGTTACGAGCTCAAAAAGCCGTAATTTTTTTCTTTTTCTGTTGCAATTAACGTTATTTTCTGATCCAAGCAATAGATAGTTATTTAGATCAGAACAAATCATTTCGTCAGTAATTAATATATCTGTTGTAATATGCGGTTCGAATAAGATGCATTAATGTTATGAAGTAAAAAAAAAAACACTAAACGTATAATACACTCATTAATCGGTTTAAAGTGGTCTCTTAATGTTCAATGGTTGTAACATTATCATAAGGGTATATTTTTAAATAGTTATTTACGAAACATCAGTGCATCTTTTCTTTATTGGTATAGATTTATTGTGCCACTTTAATAGGCATAAAGCAATATTTGTAATTACAGTATAATATTTGTTTATCATAAATGTGAGCATTATTATTAAATATTTGTATTCTTTAATACATATTTATATGTATATTCAACTTTCCAGTGCTTTCCGTTAGGAATAGAAATTCGCATTACCAGTGTAGTTATTTCAATGTTAATAGAATGCTATATTTTATCACAAGAAAACCGTCCAAAACACAGTAGGATTCATAAAACCCAAAAAACAAGTGCAGTTTAAGAAGCAGAAAGTAAAATAATCGTCAGCAAAATAGCTCAATAAAGGTCTGAACAATTATGTACTTGTGTTCGGTTTTTAAGATTAAATAAAACAACTTTCATTATAAATGCACTCTGATTTAGCACTTGTTACGTAATAAAATTTTGACTTCTAACACATTGAGACTTTCAAAGATGAAAAATGAAAACCACACTAAGCCAGTGAATGTTTTCTGGGAGGTGTTCGAGAGCTCAAATGGGGCCGGCATTACCTAGTGTGTTAAGGCGTTCGACTCGTTATTCGAAGGTCGTGGGTTCGAATCCCGGTCGCACCAAACATGCTCGCCCTTTCAGCCGTGGGGGCGTTATAAAGTGACGGTTAATCCCGCTATTGGTTGGTAAAAGAGTAACCCTAGAGTCGGCGGTGGATGGTGATGACTGTGATGACTACCTGCCTTCCCTCTGGTCTTACACTGCTAAATTCGGGACGATTATCGAAGATATCTCTCGAGTAGCTTTGCGCAAAATTCAAAAAATAAACAAAGAAATCACAGGTTTGTTTTATAATCGCATACTCCGCTTTCTGATTATCCATCTTATTGCTACTTCTGGAGAAAAATTAGCGTGAAGTTGTATCACACGCTAGCTATTGTTCGTTCTTCTGATGTAGTTTATTCTTGCGGCGGGAATGTTTTATTTTTTAAGATAAATTCGACAAACAAACTTGAAACACGTCTACTGCAGGATTTGTATCAGTTTCCCACTTTTAGCGGGTACAATCGTAAGAAGATTAGAAAATAAAAGAATTCCAGTAACCTACTCCCCTCTAAAAGACTTAAGTGGTAACAGTAACATTCAAAACAGCTCGATATTTCAGCCAAAAACATCGAAACTTTACAAAGGTATGCACTGATCCATTCGTAATATTTTTGGACATAGCCAGCGCTTCCTAGGTGTCCGTAGGAGAAACTAATTAGTATATAGTCCAGAATACGGTACGTGTTCAATTGAGTTAGACCTGTAACTGCACGTGTTGCAACCTTCAGATAATATAAAATACATTGACAGTTTGTAAGTACAGAACAAACAGTTTGTAAGGATATTAAACTCTCTCCTGGTGTGCAGAAAGAAATTTTCAGCCTTACTGTTAACCTTTTAATAGCAAGTACGTGGTTTGGCACAAAAACATAATTTTGTTTATGCATTAGCAACATTATTTATATTAAAATTTCAAGGCATAATTCTCCACCTAAATAAATTTCTTTTGCAACAAACTTTAATCATGTTTTAGTTTTTGTTTTCCACAGGTCCTCTTTGAACAAATGAATTTTCAAGTTTAAAAATAGACTCTGTAGAGAATAGCATTAACGGTACTTATCTGTACCATTTGTGGCAGAACTGACTTCACATGATAATCAGCACATAGTTTTATGTCACACTAAAGTAAGTTACTTTAGTCGGACTGAATGTCCACTTTTCAACTGGGAAGCATCTTTTGCTAAAGTAAAACATAACAACTGTTGCAATTTCCTGCCAAGTACAAGAGAAAGGACATTGGTGCTAGGTATCAGTATGTAACTGTTTTCTAAAGGATCACGAGACTTAGTGAGTATTTCACTAACGAGGGCAGCTCTGAAATAGCCAACCATATCTGTAATATCATAGACTGGATCAGTGTGGGAAAATATTCTACAAAGGGTTTCTGAGATGCCCAATTTTACAGACTGGGGTTAAAACAATGAATATGGGACCAGGTAGAAACCAAAGTCGATAAATATTCACGAAACTCAGTATATTTATACTATGAGTTGAGTTTCAAAACAAGGGCCCAAAACTCTGGCACTTTCAAACAATTGACTATTTCTCTTAGTCAACTATTCGAAAGTACATGAGTTCTGGTTCTTTTCTTGTAATTCGTTGTACTTTTTTGTGTGTGATCCTATGTTTTAACTCGCTTAGCAGCATGTCTGTGATCTCTTATACTGTATGCGTAAGAAGACATCCAGAGGCTACTGTAAATGTTACAAGACTAGGCTTAAGTGTTCTTCCCTATGCAGCTGTGTATGAAGTTACTACCAAGATAAATTGAATAGAGATAGTTGTTTGGGTCAAAAGTTTTCAGATTTAGATCTACAGAAAGAGACATAGTTTAATGTATAAATTTACTGAACTTTTGATGGATTTTCTTACTTCCAGACATTACAGATAGCAAATAAACATATTAAGTTTAATGAAAGATATTTCATTATTCTTTTAAATAATTCACTAATACTAATCTTTGTGTCGTATATTTGTTTTTTGGTGCTTAAATTGTTATGCTATTTTGCTCAAAACACAGAGATCTGGACGGTATTTTGCCAAGTCTCTTTATTGAGAGGCTGGTAGTAGATTATATACAAGGTAGTGATACCGTAATAATGGTAGGTTTGTTGGAGATACGCGGTGATTAGAAAGAAATAGCATCCATAAACTGTTTTGAACGAATGTCGTTTGATTTAGGTTTATTTAATATAACACGGTTATATAGCATGTTATAATTAATATTATAAACATAAGTTTATGTTTTGAATGTGATTATATCGTTATTATCACAAGCTTCAGAATCAGTTTATAAGATTCGGTCGTGATTCCACAAGAGATGTTTTATATGACATACCAGTGCCAAGTTTGAAGCTTTTAACCCAGAATAGTAAGGTTTTGTTACATTCTTGTTTGACAGGTCTCATTAAAGGGCAACTGAGATTTTTAAGTTTATCTAATAGGACATTTCAAGTTAGTTTTGTATTAAACGCCTTTTTCAAAGAATTTCAAACATTTTAAGAAATTATTAGGAATATTTAGAACAGAATATCTCATACATTGTCTATTACAAATATCTACGGTTTACAAATTACTTCAATGGTCACAGCAGATAAACCGATGTGGCTTTGCTATAAGAAACACATAATACACAAATTACTACTTTGTAATTTTAAAAGCATATCGAACTTCTGGCAATTTGAAAGTTTTAAAATTATCCACAATAATCAATATCTAATCAGAAAAAGTCTAAGAGAAATATCAGAATAAGAAGGCAAAACTAGGTACTCAAAGCAGTTACAAGAGAAGACATTTGACACTGTTTTGTGTGGCGACAAGAAACTAGATAAATGTCACAAGGTATACAGTTTCTGGAATTATAAGTCTTTCAATGAAGATGATATGCATTTTAGAAAAGTAATAACAAAAAAAACATTTCTTTTTTACGCTTGAGTCACTAATACATAAGATGGGCTAGTCCTGGGAGCTGCATTCGAATCCATGTTATTCTATAATATATATATGTATAAGGATTCACAATGTAATTTGGATTTTTCCATGGAAAAATCAATCTCCATTTCAGCATAAAAGTTGCTATACAGCTTAGAAATATCAATATTTGAAATAACATTCAAGATATCAAGAAATGCTATTTCAAAAGAATAAAACTGTAAAACAAGTTGAAAACTTGCAAACCCTTATTATCTTTGTAACATAATCGACGTCAGCTAGTGTAGTGTAAAAGTACGTGTTCATCCTACAACGCCCACTGAGAAGCTTTTTTGTAAGTGTTGTACTTCGACTTGTGTCCACTAAAATAAGCAATGTCTAGAGATAAGTGGTCCTTACGTCCTTCCGCTAGTAATGTTTCGTCAAGAATGTTCCTAGGTATGAAAGCTTGAATAATGAAAGTTTTAATGATTTGTTCAGGTACTGGAATAAAAACAAACAAATTTGTTCTTATACGATATCAAATCAACAGCTAAAGGTTTTTAGATAAAAAAAGGTGTAAGGATTGACTTATTTGGAGTATTTTAAATGTAAGGTACAAATGTTACTTGAAATTTTGAAACACATGGTTATGAAGAAATGGGAAAATAAAGTTTGCATAACACAGTAAGAAACTTATTGGAAATCCATAGCATGAATATCATTCATGTAAGAATACATTAGATTAGAGCTTACACCGAATTCGACGAATGTTATTTTGTGGATAAAGAAGAACATTAGACATATAATTTTAGCCTCTTTACCTGAGACCAATGAATAGTAGTAAAGTCCGATATCTCTCAAAACATGTGTTTTAATGGTAGATAGGACGAGAAATAGTACCATGCGTGTCATTAAGTTCCAAAATATACGGCTCAATAGCTCAAACGAAGTTTTAAGAAACAAAGAAAAAGAGTTTTATTCGAAAGTACTGAATAATTTTTTGTTGTTCCATGGTCTTTATAAGTTTTTTTTTTTCCGAGAAGTTTGGTGATTAAAATAGAATAAAGTTATTTGTGAAATAATACCCTGTAAGACTTCTTAGATCGTAAAGTAATGAAGAGAAAAAGAAAACTAACTAAATTGTTGAGAGACCATTGATTATTATGATAAGTCGATCTTTTGTCAGACAGGAAGTTTTACCATGGACTGATACGTCAAAGATATATTATTTTGAGGATGAGTCCGTCAAATAAATGAAATACTTTTCAGCTCAAAATTAATGTTTTTCACTTAATATGAAAATGTATTTAAACAATCGATCTATACAGCCACTGAACTTTAATAAACACTATTACATTGCAATTTATCATAAACTGAATAAATACATCTTTCTATGATTTATATCGTTCTGAGGAGGCACGACATGTAATATATCATGCAGTGTTTTAAAATGTCAGTTGTTTAATGAAAATGTTTTAGGTTGTATTATCAAAGTGAGTGTGTGTTTTATTATTTGGGCTATTTGCTTAGTCCATCAAGGGGAATCGAACCTATGATTTTAGCGTTGCAAATCCGTAAATTTACTACTGTACCAGCTGGGGATTTTCAAAGTGAACTTATTTGTTTTTTTATAACCTAATATTACACTTTATCAAACAGTTTATAGATACATTTTAAAGCCAAGCTTGTAGCCCAAAAATATAAATTGAAATGTTCTTAGAGAAACTATCAACATTTAATTACAACAAAAATGTCTCAACTCCAATACACGTAACCTAAAAAAAATTACTACATTGATTTATGATCCTAATTTCAGCATAAGTAATTTTGTAATATTTTATTTTTTAAATAAAATGGTTGAAGCTGTTTATCGTTTTGGTGTAAATTCTACAAAGAAACTGAATTTTTGTTAGCAACTGAAGTTTCCGAGTAATTATCAAGTTACACCCAAAAGTGTATCTGTCTGAATCTGAGTTTGAAACTACCCTTTAAAATAATGAAGTAAAACGACGGTCTTTATCTTTCTTTCCACATTATTCACGAACATTACTACATCGTGTGTTATCAATAACTGTTAAGTGAGTCATTTACGAGAAATTTTAGGGCTAGAGATTTGTTTGATATACTAAATTTTCCGCTGTGATTCTTCGTTAGAAGTACCAAAATATTATGTTGTCCAGAAATAAATGTCATTTTTGAACTGCGAAGTTTAAAAAAGTATGAACCAGTGTTGTAAGATATGCTTTAATCAAAGTCAGCACCATTTGCTTCAACATACTTTTGCCATCGTATAATAATGCTGTTTATGTCCCTGCTGTAAAAATCAAAGTTTCTATGTTCAATGAACTCCCTGAAAGCTTCTTTTGCAGCTGCCTGGTTTTGAAAGCATTCATTGTTCAAAACGTTGTCAAAATGGTTGAAAAAATGAAAATCTGTAGGGAATAAGGTGGATGAAGCAGAAACTCGATTTATAATTCGTTCAATTTTTGGAGCGCCATCCTTGGCAGTTCTCATAACACTGATTTTGTTGATCTTCAGTCAGCTTATGCAGAACCAACTTATCCAACTTTTTTGTATTTCCAATCGCTCTCAAGTGGTTGGCAATGCTTGATTTGCTTGTGCGTAGCTTTTATGCAAGATAACGTACTGTTGTGCGAGGGTCTGTCTCAACTGATTCTCTTAAGGTGTTTTCATCTAAGGATGACTTCCACGATCTTCTTGGTCTTCAAGACTTTCATCTCCATGTCGAAACCTTTGGAACCAACGCTGAACTATAGGTTCAGTAACAGATCCATGGCCGAACGTCTGATTGATGTTCCGTGTAGTTTCGGTAGCTTCTCGTCCAAGTTTGAAGCCGTAGAGGAAACATCAGACGAAAATCCTTCTTTTTCATGCTGCCTTTTGAGTTGCAAAACTTACTCTGAGTAGGGTTGAAACAGCAGACAATTAAGACACCTTGTAAGCGACAAACGTTGGATTAAACCAACCAACCAACGATAGGTTATTCAATATTCAGCTTCTAAGTGTCATCGTGAGAATTCCGACATTTATTTCTGGACAACCTGATAACAACACCACGCCCAAAATATAAATAAGTATGAACATTAATTACGACTACCGTAAAATATTACTCAATACGTGTAAGATTTTATCTTGACCAAGTCACTAAGAAGTTTGCACTGTTTGTCATTGTTACTGTTATTCTCAAAATTCTTCATTAACTACAAAGAGAATGGTAAGTTTAATGAAGTTTATAAAATTATTAGTGGAAATAAGAGGACAAATGCCTCTGTCTTATTTGCTCTGTATTCACAAAATAATGGAACAAAAGAACACAAAGTTAAAATACGAAGACAAGATAGGCTAGGCTGTAGCTAAGTCACTTCTGTTTTTCTAAATTAGTGTTTTGACCTGTATAATAACTTGCCATTGGCAGTAGTAAAGTTAGCTAATTTATAAAAGCTTAAGAATTGATGATTTCGTGAAAAATAAAGGGTAGATGGGTTTAAATATCTACTTTTCTTATATATTAGTGTACAATAACAGTCTTGAATATTCGGATGGTCCTTTTTTGTCCGATATTTTGCTATGTTCTCCGATTCTTCATTTAATATCATCAAACTTCTCTGACTACGCAACGCTACACTTATCGAACCATGTGAACAATGGAAGTGAATTTGTATTATCATCTATTTTTATTAACTTCGTTGTCTCAATCATTATATTAAAATTTTAATGGATGGAACTTGTCACATAGTTAATAAATCAATGTAAGAATGCCTTCTTTGTAAAATAAGACCTTCAGGTCTCACGTAAAACAAGCTTTTGAACTTCTTTTCAATAAACACTACTGACTGATCCTTTTACTTTCTATAAGATAAATTCTATAGAAAAACAAGCATGCTTTTGTGGACGAATTACATTATTTCGCTCGCATCTCATTACACTATTCAGAATGTGCTAGCTGAAGTAAACCTTCTTTCCGGTCTTACACGATCAGAATAATCTGTCTCGAATGTCCCAGATCAACTGTATTAAGATTGCCTATCAAGCAATATCAGGAGAGAGGTTAAAGAAGCTAAGTTTTAAACCAAAGTTTATAATCTTATTGCTGTAATTGTTTGTCCTTTATAAAACTAAGTGCTATGCTTAAAATAAATACTATTATAAAGTAAACTAGAACAGCAACTGACTAAAAATGAGTCAGGAAACAAATTATTATGAACCAGGTATTTTAATAATAGATAGGGAGAGAAAATGGGAGTTATTCTTCCCGTCCAATTAAGGAAATATATCTCTACTCCACAATCCGCTCAATCTAGCATAGCAAGCTGGCAGTTTTTCACAAATGAAGAAATCTTGCATCCAACTGACTCATTTGAGAAACATTGGGATATAAGTTTTAAATTTGTTTTAGTCCAAGTGACATCTGCTGCAATAATAAAATTTACTGAAAGTCATGAAGTTATATCTGAAGTTGGAATTATTGTGTTTGTACATTCAATCCTGTGAGATTACAATATTATGTTTTCAAGTTCAAGGTCAGCTTGTCAAATACTCTTAGATTGCAAATCATTTCTAAATATCCTGAAAATACAGCCTTAATTACAAAAGAATTTATTTGGGAATAACTGGACACAATTCCACTAAGAGAATGTTCTGAAAATATTTAGCTGAACACGTTTGCAGCCAAATGGTTCACGCTTAGAAATATGACTTGTGATGCTGAAATCTGTGGTTTATTCCCTGCAGTAAGCTCATGAAAGATAACCCATTCTGGAGCTTTGAGGTCAACAAAAAAATTGAATATTTATTTGTGTCTGAAGAAGCTGATTGGTCCACTACAAAAATAAGCATTAGTTCATTTACCATATAATGATATATATTTTTTCTTAATCTCTTTTTGAAATACTATCTTGTTCAGGCACTGTACAACATACATGTAAGATAAGAAGCAACGTTTCTGAACTCTCAATGAACTACATCTGTCAAATACGTTAGATTTTCTATAAACACCGAGGATTTTAAAGTGTCTTAGTTATAATTAACAACACTGATTTACAGATTGTGTTTTGTATTGAAAGTCTTTATCTATATGTCTGCGCGTGCAATCAATTATTGTTAAATAATGACCAAAATCTAAGAAAGCTCAGAACGCTTCCAAAGAATTATCCTGACATTTATTTTTCAAATGTATCGAAATTCCGTTTTATTATTTGAGAACACGTTCTCCTTACTCGAATCAGAGTACAATTCTACAATGTTCTCTTAAGGATTTATTTGAAAGATAATAATATTGTATTTCCGTGTTTGAGAGGTAAGATTCTACTGCAGATGTTCATGTTTTCCTTCACTATGTTTTTATACTGATGAAATAATTTTCAAGACGTTTATGTGTAAACATTTCCTTAATAACCACAACACTTCAATCTTCAACAGTGCTGTTATAAAATTATATTTGGTAATGTTCTACTATTGGTCTCATTTTCAGTGAAACATTTCGATCTTTAATAAGGTTTTGATTGAAACTAGATCTGGTATCTTTGGCAAAACCTGGCAAGTGTCTGAATGACATTTTTAGTATTAACTCATATCGTATATACATTTAGTATAGTTTCTTTAGGTTTAATTTCAGACAATGATTTTTAGATCGCAACCAACAAATCACCATAGACAGCTTGACATCACTGTTTGTCATGATCCCAGCAGGAGAGGGATCTTATGACACTATGATAATCTACGTCATGCAGATCACATACATAGACTTGGGAAACATGAGGTTTGAAGACCAGGAGCTGCGGTTTTGGTACGCTAAATAGGACCCATCGTACGTATAACGCCATATTCATCATATATCCTGCTGGCCTTTGCAGCCTAGAAATGGAAAGTCTCTCCACAAGCCGATTAATCTGAAGTGAAAACGTTGTAACTTGTGATTATATCTTATCAAAGCGGATCTTTTTTCTACTGCTAACACAAATGACCGTCGGAAAATGTAGGTTCATGGTATCCTAATCTACTTAACCTAGATCAGCTCCACTTTACCAAAACAGTCTCCAGGAAGTAAATTCTTAAGTGATAACTTTACTTAACTTTTGGGTTAAATTATCTTTAAGCAACCATGCACATTGTACGTGTGGGATAAAAAACTGTTAGTAATGCGAAAATGGCATTAGTTTAGTCTTCATCGTTATTCATTAGGAATGAGGCTGCTACCTTACAGCGTAGCTGAGTATGATTGAATAACAAAGTACATTATGGCGTAGCTGAGTCTGCTAGGATAACAAAGTACATTATGGAGTAGCTGAGTCTGCTAGGATAACAAAGCACATTATGGAGTAGTTGAGTCTGCTAAGATGAGAAAGTACATTATGGCTTAGCTACTAAAAGAAAAAAGTTAAATCAGTAATTAAGATGGAATACAGTAAGATGGTCAAAGTAGAAGATGGCGTCATCTTTCAACAATGATATTGCATCGCACTTGTCCCAGTGTGGCACAACGTTAAACGTGAAGACTTACAATGATATAGAAATTGTATAGACATCCTAGAGCAGAGCTTCGTGCTAAACTAACAATAACAAGGGTTCTACAGTATCATTCATGCTATCTGACGCCATAAGTATGGGTTCGATTCGTGCAGTAAACACAGAGCACCTGGATCTTGGTAGGGCTTTGCTTTAAAACTATCAACTAAACGCCACTCTCTAATGTGTGCTTTCAGAGCCAATTATAGGTTGGCTACTATGTCTGCTGGTAATTACTTATACACGATCTGTATTATACTTTTCTGTAAAGACGTTGAATATTCAACACTGACGACTTGAGATGGTTGTGCTTTTATAATATGTAACAGTTATCATCAGAATATTTATGCAAGAAAACCATTTGAAATTCATCAGGTTAAAGATATACTTGAAATTTTTATACTAATCAATTAGCTACACACGAAATTTGCTCACATCGTACTAAGAATTACGGGAAACTGTAAAACGAATTTAATATGAATTATATTACTATTTATTTATGTTTATTATTTTAATAATAAGGACTCAAAATTATTTCCACATAAATATTTCAAGTTCAGCTCTAGTCCTTCCACATTCAAACATTTTTATACATTGTATAAATAATTTTAAATGGTGTTAAATAATTTTACTTACGGTTTATTATGTTTTCATTGTGTTACAGCTCATGCAATTTCGTCCTTTGCTGAATCAAACCTATTTCGAGAAATTGTAACTCCTCAAAGTCAAGTCCTAGACGTAGCTAGATAGAATACTTTAATCAAGCATTACATAATTTAATATATTCGGTTTCGTTCTGGTTTGTTTGTTTTTGAATTTCGCGCAAAGCTATTCGAAGGCTATCTGCGTTAGTCTTCTCTAATTTACCAGGTAAGACTAGAGGAAAGGCAGCTAGTCATCACCACCCACCACCAACTTTTGGGTTACTCTTTTACCAATGAATAATGAGACTGAATATAACATTATAACGTCTTCACGGCTGTAAGGGCGAGCATGTTTGGTTCCGCCAGGATTCGAACCGCGACCCTTAGATTACGAGTCGAATGACTTAGCCCACCTGGCCGTTCTAATGATAGGTTTATCCATTTTTTTATAAGTAATATATATTTTTCTTATTCCGTTTGAGCTCAGAAGATGGATTATATTATTCGTAATTTATAACTATTCTTAACAAAATATTTCAATGTTCAGTGTTCACTGTTTCCAAAATAGGCGGCGGATAAGAAATCTAAGTAATTAAAAAAAATCATTTACATTTTATAAAACTTTTTGATATTTTTTTAATTATATTGGACAATAATTACATGGAGTTGTCTCCTTCACCTGGCATCATCGCATGTTTCTTTTTTAAGTGACTGAGCTATTACATTTTCACAGACATTTGAACTAAAAGCATATTTGAATTTGTTTTTGTGAAAGTTACTTCAAGTTAATTCTATTCTTTTTTCTTTGAGCTACTTACGGCATTGATTAGAAATATGCTTTACTTTATAAACCAGCGTCTGAAGATGAGTTTCAAAATAGAGAACATTACTTATTTTGTCAGTAGTTTATTGGCTAGGGTGCACCGACTGTTTTCAAAGATCGTTAAAACGTATCCCATGTTTATTGATACTGTCTGAAAAAAAGATATCACAGATATACGTTAGAGCTGTTTACATGCTACAGACTGTATACTTTCGAATGAAAAAATAGATCAAAGACACCAGACGTCTTCTCGTAGAAATCAGAGTGCTATTGATCCGGAGCTGCAAACGTATCAAATCCTTGCAGGTTTCAATTTTTTAATAATAGCCACAATCGAAGATTTTTATTTCATGTTACTAATTGTAAATCAAACATTATTTAATCCTCTATATGGGTAATACATGATTTTGTTTTAATATGTTAATAGGTACTTCCTTCCGCGTAAATTCAAATCAAAGGACCTTGTCTTACAAAATGTTTATTTACTCACAGTTAACACCTGGATTTTCCTTCCATTGATTCGTTGTTGTGAATGTACTTTTGAAAATTCGTTGTTTAATATATGCAATCAAACTTAGTATAATTTCAGTTCTTGTAACTAACAGTAACAGTCAAACAAATTATTTTTATTTCAAAATTAAAATTTATAAATCTATATATATATATATACATATTCAGGAAAAAAACAAATCATTCCACTCGGTCGTTCTAGAAACATTAACGTGTACTACTTTGAATATTTCTTAACTGGACCAGGCCTTCGTTTCAGTGGTATTAAAATGTACTTCTTTGAAGGCTTCTAAACTGGACTAGAGTTGTTTCTCAGCCAGTATTCTGTTTTACCTGAACAAGAATGGCAAAACCAAGTCACACAAAACCTATTATGTACGTTTGTTTGTTTGTTTAATTTCGCTCAAAGGTACATGAGGGCTATCAGAGTTATCCGCCCCTAAATTAGCAGTGTAAAACTAAAGGGAAGGCAGCTAGTCATCACCACCCACCGCCAAATCTTGGTCTACTCTTTTACGAATAGTGGGATTGATAGTCCCATTACAACGCTCACTCGGCTAAAAGGGCGAGCATGTATGGTGTGATGGGGAATCGAAACAGCCACCCTCAGATTACGAGTCGAGCGCTTTATCCACCAAGCCATACTGGACCTATTTTGTATGCTTCAAGAAAAATGAATGAGTGTTCCTTACCTTAAAAAATTGTAACTTGCATGCGAACCTTATCGATTTTTTTATGGAGGGAATAATTCTGCACTCTAGGATTTCCATTAAGTGAGCCTAATAGGTTAGAGGCAGTAATCCAGACTTTCGATGGTAAAACCCGGAGTTCGATTTTCCTCCATACATTGAAAGCAGATAGATTATTGTGTAATTGTGTACCGAAAATCATTAACTACCAAACGTGTTAATATCATTAATATTTAATCGTGTAATTTTCTTTCGTTATTTAGGCTTGATATCGAAATTTGGAATAAAAATAATCACTTACTGACTTGTAAGTTTAATAAGATTCATCAAGGACATCCCCAAACTAATTTACTTCATTTATAGTTAACGATTCTCATTATTTACGCAGTTTTTCAAAATGCCAGAAGTGGATGAGAATGTTCCAATTTGATCACTGTGATGAGATTCGTCTGATAGCAACAACTGATAAATGTATTTTCCATTAAAATCATAGGTAAAGTAGAGTCGGTGAGGTATTCAGCATTTCACAAAGGTTTGTAGCATTCATGTTTAAAGTAGTATCTTTGTGACGTTTAGAAAGCATGACCTAATAATTATTTTTCATCTAATCATTAAAAGGATCTGTTTTCAAATTTCTCTTCTCTTCCAGTGTGATCGCAGAAAGATTACGGGCTTATAACATTAAAATCTGGTGTTCAATTTCCCGCGGTGGACAAAACATATAGCCTATTGAGGCTTTGCTCTTAAGCAAACATACTAAAACCTTCGCCCCCCAGTGGCTCAGCGGTATTGCTGTGGACTTATAACGCTAAAAACCGGGTTTCGATACCCGTTATGGGCAGATCACAGATAGCCCATTGAGTAGCTTTGTACTAAACTCAAAACAACAACAACTAAAACATTTTAGTAAAAGAGAAAATAATATGACTTAATGGAGAACTCCTAGTTACATGGTGTAAACATGTTACAAATCAAAAGATTAAAAACAAATAAATGTTGTTTAATGTAGTTATTGCTTACACATACATCAAGCTCACATCATCATTAACAATTGGTAACAACAAAATCATCTAAATGAGTAACTAGTTTCAATACTTTTTATTTAAAATGTTTATTTAAATATAAATCTACACTCGTCGAAAAGGATAGTCCAATATGTTCATGTATATACAGTCTTGGATAAACTATTTTCATATTGTTCTATACTAATGTTATTGCCTACATACAGGGAGTATTTATTGAGTAAATGTTCGAGTAGTAACACAATAGGTGGCGTATGATTGGACAAATATGTATAAATTATTATTCTGGTCTGTATAATTTTTTTAAGCATTTGTTCGTCTAACCACATATCCACACCTGTTTTATATAAAAATGCATGTTTTGATACAATATTATTTTTCGAAACTGGTCAACACTTTTTCGAGAGAGTTTGTTTACACTTGGTTTAAAGCGTGAAATTGTTCGACTGCCCAAAATTTTTGTGAAGCACACGGATATTGCCAGATCGGTAAAGTGCCTCCCAGTGAACTGCATCCAAAATCCTGAAATGTCAACGGACAACGAGAAACGTTGTTCCAGGAAAATATACTGGTAGATACCGAAAAACTCTCTCCCGAAATGACTGTTTATTGATCACATTAAAGTCGACAGAAGACTGGCAACACCTTGTGAAAGGAATGGGATGAACACGTTCATTCTAGGGCTTCCAGAAGAACAGTAAAGAGGAAACTGATTATACAAGGCTATAAATATATATTTTTTTTTCAAGAAAGGCTATCTGCAAATTATTATTGACCAAAATTCACCGCTTTCATCACTCTACTTGAATAAAACAACATGCCAACTTACATTTGGGATCCTGGTGGTATGTCAGGATGTGGTAGAATTCGTGTTCGTTGTTTGCATGGTGAAGAAAAAATTGTTTCTTCCATATGGAACAGACCTGGCATAGCAAGGCGGTTAGCATGCTCGACTGCTAATCTGAGGGTCACATGTTCGAATCCCCGTCACATCAAACATGCTCGCTCTTTTAGCTGATGGTGTTTTTATGTGATGGTCAGTCGCACTACTAATTGGTAAATGAGTACTCCAAAAAGTTGTGGTGGGTGGTGATGACTAGCTGTTTTCGCTCTAGTCTTAGACTGCTAAGTTAGAAACGGCTTGTGTAGATAGCCCTTGTTTATCTTTACGCGAAATTCTAAACACAAACAAACAAACAATCCACATGGAACATACAGGAAGGAGTGCAACAGACGTTTGGGCAGCTATTCATCATAGCGAAAAAACTGCTTTTCATATTTTTCAGGAAAACAACAATGGCTCCACCTCCAGGCATCACAAGGAGACGCTATTTCTGCCATAAGCTAGCGTAAAATTTGCCATTACTTTTGTGTTCAGGATGACAATGACACTACCCAAAGTGCGCGAATTTTACAGGATTATCTCGATCAGAAGAACGGTATAAAATTGCCATGGCCAACAAAAACTTCAGCTTGCAATCCCATTGAGAACTGAGAAGAAAAAAATTATTAGCCACGATCTTAAACCAATTACTGTACTTAAGTTGCGATGCCTTTTATTGGCAAGTTGGGATGAATTTACGGTGGATTACATCCATAGCCTTATAGACAGCATTCTTTGTGAAGGTTATTAGAGTACACAGAGGACCAACAAAGTATTGAAGGTTTAACGTGAACTGATATAAGATTACGATCGCTATTAATGATAACTTTATGTCATATTCTATCTTTATATATGCATCGGTAGGGTTGTGATAGGTGAATTGCTTAATTACATGGCCCGTCATGGCCATGTGGGTTAAGGTGTGCCACTCGTGATCTGAGGGTCGCGGGTTCGCATCCCGTCGCACCAAACATGCTCGCCTTTTCAGCCGTGGAGTGTTATAATGTGACGGTAAATCCCACTATTCGTTGGTAAAAGAGTAGCCCAAGAGTTGGCGGTGGGTGGTAATGACTAGCTGCCTTCCCTCTAGTCTTAACTGCTAAATTAGGGACGGCTAGCGCAGATAGCCCTCATGTAGCTTTGCGCGAAATTCAAAACAAACAAACTAAATTACACATATTTCTACAAGAGTTTGATAAAACTGTTTGCTGTTTTAATCAAGCCTTGATGATGTCCATTGAACATGTCTCTTTATATACATTACATATGTAGATGTTTAAGGAGCATTCATTTCTACGATTGACAGCGCTAGGCATATTTTTATTCCATCCTAATAATCGTGATTTTTATTTATCATAAAATGCTCAAACATTTTAACCAAAAATATATAATGTGAGACAAGTAGATCAACGCAATGACAATGTATCTCCATTTCTGTATTGTATTTTTTTGTGTCGTTTCATTTGTTTGCCATATATACGGAAATTGTTTTGTTTTTGCCTTATTCTTCTGATATATATGTAAACACATGCACGTGTTTGGAATATTTTGGAATATTATTTTTCCTACTCTCACCATGACATCAAATTATTTTTATCATCCTTATGTCTATTTATCATGCTTTGTCACTGCATAGCTTTATTTTGTGAGCTTAACAAGTAACTCTTATGCTTTAGTTGATGTCCGTATTAGCAAAACAATACTCATAACAATAAATTACCACATGGGGTATGTCTTACATATCTATCTTTTAATTACAGTGAACCAGGAATTATACAACAAAGAAATATAAAATATTACTCATTTCTTAAGGCAATAATAACAAAAATCAGTTACAAATATCTCCGGAAATAAATAGATGTTCGTTAAGTGGCTAGTCCAAACGAAGCCACGATAAAAGCTTTTGTAAAATTTCAGTTTGTTTGTTCCGAAATTCCAAAAAATTAAACTAAACGAATGAAAGTTCGTTGTTATTACAATACCAAACTTCCAATATTTGGAGCCAAGTTTTTATCCAACAACTCAATAGGTCATCCTGCTTTATTGCGTTTCAATAAATTTCTAGTCTTATGTTGAAACGCAAACATAAGAAATGGGTTGCAAAAGTTATGATAGAAACGTTTTTTTTTATTTAACAAAGAAACATAAGTGTTAAGTCTAGCTTTGTTAATAGTCTTAAATGAAAAACAAATGTCGACAAGAAATCTAATCAATGCCTATCAAAATATTGTCCTAAGTTCACACTGGATTAAACACTCATGTGCTTCCTACTTTGGTCTAACTGTAAAGCTCTTCTGTTCCCTTGTTACACATCCTGAAAACTCACGTTTTGACTGTAAAAAGGAGAATAGAAAATCACACGGAAGACTAAACGTGATAATGAAAGCTTAGATATAACTAAACTTTGAACGTCTACCATAATTTTACGATGTGAACAGAAGGGACCTAGTTGCAAAGAAAAGAGAATGTGTCTATTAAAAAATCAGTAA